>NC_133535.1:46365236-47046664 GCF_048544455.1 Silene latifolia | reverse complement strand
TTCCATATATTCTAACCCCATTCCCATCATACGTCATCTTTTCCAAAAAAAATTGCATAGATTTTTTCAATGATTCAGCATTTTTGAATTTCATGTCCCTAATTTCGTGATTTACATCCTAAATTCTAAAATAGTTCCTAAAATCACACACAAATTAACAGAATGAAGAAAAAACTATAAATTACTTACACCACCATCCCTGCAATCATTCTCAATATAGTCTAACATTAACATACATTAAAATTTTACAAATGTAGAACACAATTATGTAACAAAAAAATAAAAAATCTAGAAAACAACTTCCATGTTTTCAATCATGGCCTTCCCTTGCGCTCATGTCGTCGTAAGTCACTTGAAAGCAATCATGCTAATGATGGAATGCCAGAATCAGCATACGCGTTGTGCATTTATGAGAAGGAAAGAGTTATTACGAGTCAGCGGGGGCGGGCGCCTCTAGAGTTGGCATAAAGGGCCGCGGGCTGGTGGGCGGCACGGTCAGGCACGACCCACAGCACGGCACGGCCCGGCCCGACGAGAAAATCGAGGAAGCACGGCACGAATGGGCTTTGGACGGGCTCCGACGCGATTTTCATCAAAAATCCGTGCCTAGGCATGGCACGGCCCAGGCACGGTGGAGCCCGGCACGCACCAGGCACGACGGGCTTGGCACGGCCCGGCACGAAGAATGGCCCGTTTATTATTATTTATTAAATAAAAAGTACACTAACATTTAACAAAATATATATTTAAGCCATTAATCATCATTTATTAAACTAAAACTACACTAATATTTAATAAAATATATATTTAAACCATTAATCATCATTTATTAAACAAAAAGTACTAAAAATATATCAATTATGCAACGTTTTTTTTAAATAAAAAAAATATTAAAGCACATGGGCCGGCCCACGGACAAGGCACGAAAAGCCCATGGGCCAGGCACGGCCCGAGCACGAAAATGGCCGTGCCTTGAGCGGGCCGCGACGTAGGTTTGGATCAGTGGGCCTGGCACGGCACGGCCCGAGGAGCCCAATATCTGTGCCTGGGCCGGGCCAATTTTTGGGGAAGGCACGATGGGCCGGCACGCGGGCCGGCCCAGCACGGCCCATTGCCTACTCTAGGCGCCTCTGCTAACCCTTCCTCGCTCCACCACCGTGTGTGTTTTCAAAGGTTCAAATGAGAAGTATTAAACACTAATAGGTTACTGAGTACATATTAAAAGTCACATAATTTCATTTTCCTAAACAGTTTGACTCCGTACAAAACACTAAAAAATTTGGTATATACAGGTGAAGTCAGAGTGACAACTACAAAACATGCTACTCTCTTCGATTTAAACAAACCCCGCCATAGTGGATGAAGGTCGACTCATTCTGTGCAAAGTCAGGGTATAGCCAGTTATGAAACAAGCATTCCACGGTGATCATGTCTAAAATTTGATTTTGCATACTTTCATGTGTGTCGACATACATATTACATTATTACCTAATTATTCTTAACACACCATTGCAGGATTGAAATAAGGATGATGTGACACAAGAGTTTGAGATTTTCATTAACAAACGATTTGTTTTTAAAGTGGAAACGAAATTCATCAAAGCTTAACTTGGATTAGAAATAGTGGGTTAGATATAATAAAATTATTAACTACGGAGTATATTGTAAAGTAAAAGGTAGTTAGAAGTTTGTTAGGAGTCAAAGTCAAAGATTAAAGCTAAATTTTCTTATTTCTCTCTCTATATATCCTCATATCTCATTGAAACCACTTGCGTCTTTTGAAATACAACTAGATTTAATGCCCCTGTAATGCATTGCACGGGCCTAGAAGTAATATCGTTGTCTTTAAAATTTAGTCAAGGCTAACAATAAATTATTTTTTTGGCTAAATAAAAAAAAATATTGATTGGTGATTTTTATATTAAAATCATGCTTTTATATTAAAAGAGTTATTGTTTTGACTAAAAACTAATTAAATCTATTTGCGAATTTTGATTATTATGCTGGTGATTATCGCATAAAGATTACCATGTACTTGGTATATTTTAAATTTTTTAACATGATGTTATCTTATAGTGATACAAAGGACCCGTCTTTAATTTACTCTCTTCTTTTCAATCTATGTCTGATCGATCTCATACAATATCCGAAATCTTAATAGAGTTTTATTCTTCATCCAACGATTCTTAGGTTTTTTATTACTGTCTAATTACGTTAATAGCTCCCAAAATCTATGTCTTTCTCTGTTTAATTTCCATGGTCAACTATATACGTTAATCCTTCACATTACATTATAATGCATCAAAGCTTTCTACGCACAAAATCGATCAATATACTAACATTGACCAAGAGGAAAGTTATCGTGGTTTATGATGTAAGAAACGTTTATATAAAAATAGACCTTGTGATCTTGTATCCTATTGAAATAGACTTTGTGCCTGTTGTGCATGATTCTCTTATTAAAAATACCACTACTCTATTGTTGATCAAATTGGATGGAAATTATATTAATCATGATATTTTAATTGATAAGTTTGTTAGAGGCAAAATCTTACTCATTTATTAACTCTTGATTTCTATGGTGGCAAACTCAACGGAGTTAGTTATATCGATTCCGCTACTGTCAAAAAATATGTTAGGCGT
The DNA here is from genome assembly GCF_048544455.1 of Silene latifolia. NCBI lineage: Eukaryota > Viridiplantae > Streptophyta > Magnoliopsida > Caryophyllales > Caryophyllaceae > Silene > Silene latifolia. The sequence goes on along the minus strand of NC_133535.1, from coordinate 47,044,021 downwards.
GCTCAATTGGGTGAAATTTTCGAATTAGACCGTGCTATTTTGAAATCTGATGATGCTTTCCATAGTAGTCCAAACTCATTACTATTGCCATATTCGCCCAAATTAAATGCAGGAACTTAATTCCTATAAAATTAAAGTTTCTAGGAAAATTAAGCATAGGAATGAATAAGATTATTATGGATAAGACAACTATCAAACTAACCAGAAACTTAAAAAAACTTTATACATAAAGGGTAAAGAAGTACAACCTCTTTGTCCATTACGTATGTAGTTCTTTCATACTCTAGTACTATCAATTTTTTCCATTAGAATTGATAACAAAATCAAAATAACTTTAAAAAGTTACTCTGAGAGTCCGAGTATATATGGCTGAACAAAATTCATAGAAAGCATTATACGGAGTTTGCATTATACATAAACCCAAACTTTAAGAGATTGTAGTAACTAAATACTCTCGCGAAATTTCAAAAAATTCATAATGATAATATGGAACATTTCTTAATTTTGTTTCCCACGAAGCAAGTGCAGCAAAACCATATTTAAACGTCGGAAGAAAGCGAACTTCATTACGATTAGATGTTTAATTAGCCCAAAAATTAGAAAATTTAGAATTGACTTGAATGTGATATAGTAAAACATTATCTTCGCTACTCAATAATTTGCAATTGCACTTGTGGTTTTCAAAAACTAACTTGTTTGGTATATACCGTTGTAACGTCGACTTATATATGTTTGGTGGTTTCTCCTACAACATATAAATAAAAAACCACGATGACTCATATTTCGAAACAAAATCAATATAATGTTATGTTGTTTTATATAAACTTAAACAAAAATTATAAATTATATATGTAGATGAATAGATGATATTTTTTTTCAACATTAACGTACCTTTATCGTAGCCGACATCTTACGGACAAACCAAAATACTTGGCCCAGGTAATTAATGTGAAATCTACAACCAAACTACAATACCACACATTAAGAATCATATTTAAAGAATAATGAATAGTCTATCACAGTCGAAATACTCGAGGGGAGGGGGGAGGGGGTGAATTGAGTATTTAAAAACTTATGCCCACTTTTTATTTTATATCAAACTAACTAATTACTTAAAGTTTATTGATTAAACTTTAACTAAGGGTTGTGCTTTTTCACATACGAATTTTACTCTTTCACATACGACTTTTACAATTTTACCCTTATCATTTCCACACCTAATTAATTTTTTCTCATCTCCCTTTACTTCACGGCTTCACCTTCCTTCGGCAACCCACTCCGGCTAACCTTGCTCCAACCGACCTCGACTTCCCCTTTATCTGATTATCCTTATCCATCCTTCTATACAACAAAGTATTAAATATGAAGGAAACAAATCTATTCAAAAGAAACTTTAATTAATTGACTAATTATGCGGAGTACTCATATGAGGTTGTATTTCATGTGCTTTAATGGTTAATCTTGATGAAGAATTGAAGTACATGAATATGGTTGATGCAATTAACACTTTACTTTGATTCCTTTATGTTTGAAATTGAATTACAGGCATAACGCTAATGCAAGATTAAAATCACAGCCATGAACAAACAATTCAGGATTGGCTTAAAGACACATCGATGAAGATCAATTCCAGAGTATGTTGACATTCAAGAACTCTGAATTTCTTTGATCTTTAAATGATAACCCCTAATAATTTCAAAAAAACATATTAATAATTAATAAATAAATAAGCTACTTCACTAATTGAAGAACTGATTCATTGTTCCAAGTTTTTAGAGCGATTAGATTCGATTTTGGAGAAAAAGGCACATGTAAGAGTTAATTTGTTTAGGTTTGGGGAAAAGGGTATATTATGGAAAGATACTGAAAAAATGTATGTGAAAGAGTAAAATCCGTATGTGAAAAAGTAACTCCGTTAACTAATTAATTAAGTGATTATGAACGTAATGAAATGAACGAAAACGAAAACTGCAAAGTCACACGGTTTTGAAGTGGTTCGGCTTCACACATCGAAGCCTACGCCCACTATTCTCGATTAATAATTTTAGTATCTTTCTCCGGATTACAAAATTATGAATCCACTCGTATAACTAACTCTAATTATAACTCAATTTGGATATCACTAGATATTCGATTTTGACTATCTTAGTTACTAAAAAAGTACTTGATTGTTCTTCTAAGTGTTCACAAAATTGAACGAGTAAGAAACAATATGAAGTACTATTATCTTATAACGTAACCTTAAGAATAATATGCAAATTAGAGAACACGACTTTTCGTAAAGATTTTCAAATGCAAAACAAAAAAATACTTGAATAAAATTAAACTCAAGTTGTTTGCAACGAATTTTTATATTTCGAAAAGCTTGTTGAATTGATGAACATCATGAGTATATATAGTAGAAGAGAGACATTAGGGTTTTGATCGAAACCCTAGAGGTGTCGTGAGGTAAGGTAAGTTGTTCTACAAGAAACAAATCTTATCTTTCCTTAATTTAATCTACTAAATATTTTGATTAAGTAAATAAGGTAAATCTAGGTCAAATCTATTCTATATTGCCATAAGATATATTTGATAAGATATAAAAATATCTTATGGCAATATAGAATAGATTTGACCTAACAAGATTTTATTGCATAGAGAGCAAGGTCGACACTACACGGCTCAGAAGCCCACCTTGGCCGAAACCCTAGGTCAAAATATCAAGGGGTAGATTAGGGTTAGGTTTAGATACTTTAGCAAACCCTAGGTAGCATGACGACTCACAAGCCGTTTTACTAACCAATAGGATAATGTAAATTATTCATTCTAAACAAACCAAATTAAGTCTCTATCTCATATATACACATGATTTCGAAACATGTTTGAAGAATTTTATCTTTTGAAAAATCATTTTAAAACTATTAAAATCATGCATTCAAATGCAACCCAAAGTTATAGTACAAATAGCTATAACTTTAAGTTTGGTAAGTAAAGTTATAGGTGAAATAGCTATAACTTTACCTTCCCAATACTTCTTAAGATACTGTTATTAGATGAAGTCCTATACTAGCTAATCTTCCCGGAGATCTTCAGTGATAGGATCTTCTCTTTATCTTGATCATAAGCTCTTCATCTTGAGCTTGTTATAGACTTGATCTAGCCTTTTGCTTGAGTGATCATCATACTTGAAACGTGTTACAGTTACTATGACGCTTTAAGAATCTTCAATGTTATAGCTCAAGCTGCTATAACATTACTAGAACGATGCTTCACAGATCTTCAATGTTATAGCCAAGGTTGCTATAACATTACTTGCTTAACTTGCAAACTTAAGTCAATCTATTAAAGACTAAACAAACGATTACAGGCAAGAGTATGTATAATACGAAGCACACACTTGTCATTATCAAAACTTGATCATATATCTATATGGTCCAACAAATAAAGATAAAACTTAACATACAATATAAAGGAAAAGGCAATAAAAAAAATATTAAAATTTTTTCTCCATATCTCTACAATGACTCATACACATCAAAGTATGATTTCGCTCAAAATTCACAGTTTCACACGATGTAAGCGTAATTGCGCTGCAAAAAATAAAAATAAATAAATCAAGCAGGATCAATGCCATGAGATAAACCAAAACAATAAGTGAAAACAATAGAAAGAAAGTTGAATGATGAACCAATGTCATCGATGAAGTATATATAACATTGGCTGATTATCAGTGTCCATTATCAGGTCTATTTGCTCATAAACTCTATCTCGTTGTTTTATTAGAGTTTGTTTCCATTATCAAGTCTATTTGCTCATAAGCTCTATCTCATTGTTTTATTAGAGTTTTTTTAATCTATTTTTATAAGGAAAATTGTCTATATTATCTTTTGTACTAAGTAGTTCGTAAAAGCTAGACTCTCTGTAATCGCTCGAAAAAAGCTTCCTTTATTGTTTAATAGGACGGTCTTATACCATAAGACCAGTCCATTAACTAAAACCAATCATTTTCTTAGACAAGCCCAATAAAATAAAACCCAAACTCTTGTATCCTCTCTCTGTCTCTCACACTCCGTCTCTCAATATTTTCTCCATGGTACCAGCAACTCTACTTCCCCCAATGGCACACCATAAGTCCGTCCTCCCTAAGCCACCAGTTTAATGCCGGATTTTCCGCCTTCACCGATCATGACCTCATCATCTGGCTCGCTCATGAATATCGACGCTTTCATCACAAATCCGTAAGTTTTTAACTTAATGAACTCTGTTGTCTAATCAAAACAATCAAAGATAGAATACATACTTCATGAAATTAAAGACAGCCAAAGTCTTGAACATGAATTTGTCATAGTAAAACTATAGTCATTAAACTAAAATCATAGTACTTCACAAAAAATATAGAAGAAGCTATCAATCAATTAGTCATAATATATCAAAAATTCAATTAATAAAATTGTTACTTTTGAAATTAAAAAGCTTAGTTGTTAAAATAAGTTCATGGGTTGAGTATTTTAAAAATATAAAGTCCATATGCTTTAACCTAAAGATTATAGTTTTCAATCTGAAATATTAAGTATTCAAGTTGAAATAGTAATCAGAAGAGAGAAGTAGAACCATCCAATTTCAAATCCAAAATCGGCATGCTGATGACTTGATCGGTGTTCTTCAGTCAGTTGCGAACGCGCGGCAGAGACGGTGGTGGCAGAGATGGCATGGACGGTAGATATAGTAGGGACGAGGACGGGAACTTAGGACTGCAAAGTCTGCTATAGCGGTTGTTCATCATGTGTTTAGTTGCTAGGATTTTGAAGGCTTTCATTTTTTTATAGTTGTTTTGTTTTGATTTGGGCTACTTTCTCCTATTGGGCTCGTCCTATGCTATAGGACGGTCCTATAGGAGAGTTGCTGAATAATAAATAGATAGATATTACAAGATTTATTGTTCATCTTTTTCTATCTACTTTATTTATCTTCCTTGCCTCTTATACATAAGTATCAGTGATATCACCATTAATGGTGACTTGAGGTTTCATATAAATGAGAAATCAAATCAAAGTCATATTATCGAACGCTTGACATCCAAGTGCTTATCGATCATAAATTTTATAAAGTGTTTTTTTCACAATACAAGTTCTTTTTATGAAAACGAAATAAAAAAGTTCTCACTATAAAATAAATAATATCATCATCACAAAAATACTAGTAGAAGCGTTTAATTATAAGTATACAACATTAAAATCATCAAGGCAAATCCGTGAATTTCACGGGTTTAAACCTAGTTATTTTAAAAATTGATTCCAAAATACTCTAGATGGATGATTGGGTTTGCAACCTAACGAAGATACAAAAAGGCAACAAAATAGAGAAATAACAAGAATGGGCATTTGGTCTAGTGGTATGATTCTCGCTTAGGGTGCGAGAGGTCCCGAGTTCAATTCTCGGAATGCCCCATTTATTTTTATTTTTTGCACAAACTCCCCCGCTATTCCGATTAACATGTTATATTCTGGAGATCCGGCTGCAAAAAACAGTCCATGATCTGCACCTGGATAATCTACCAACTCTACTTGTTTTCCAGATCACTTAAACCCGTTTTCGGTCTTGCAACAAGTCCAACCCCCCAATTATAACTAGTGTGGCTGGGTACTCAATACCCGAAATAATATAATCGTTGGACAACCCGCCCCGCTCCAGAAACATTCACCGCTGGGTGAGTGGGGTGATCTCGATCCATCCTGTTTGGCAAAAACGCACGCCTTCCAAAAGAAATCCGTTTTTACTAACCAAGGTCTACTTCCAAAACGAATGTCGACGAGGTTGAGAAGACGATGGTAAACGGTGCCATCAGCATGGCGATATGCAACGGCTGTGATAAAAGGAGCTGCCTTAATTGATGTGTATGCAGGAAGAAAAGCAACTCATTTTTTGTATTGCAGGAAATGCTGAGATGATCATCCTGTAAATTTTGGTGCTTCATTTCTTACAAATCTGTTTCCTCCTGTTTTCAGAAATACCCAAGAATTCTGCAATGTAGTTTAGTTACTTGGTAGGTACAGTGGCACTTAAAAAAAGTTGATGTTAACTGACTACGGAATATGATTGTGAATGCGCTAGACAGATTTAGGAGCACTGTTGGTAGTTCGCAAATTGCAGTTCACAACTATTCCTTCCATTCCAACTTTGTGTCCACTTTTTTACCAATGTTTATCTCTAACTCTATTTAATAAAGTAGGTTCATCCCTTAATATTATCCTCCCAAAAAAAGGGACGATAAAAATGGGATGGAGTACCGTTGAATCAAATAAAAATATGAGATTCTAAGAGATTGAGATGAAATTAGAATTCATTAGAATTCATATGAGATTGGAATGGATTTGAGTCTCAACCAAACACCCCCTAAGCTTGTGAGCATTTCAATTAGACCTGACAAAGCTGACCCGACCCGAATAACCCAACCCGAGACCCGAAATGTATCACCCGAAAGTGACCCAACAGGCCCGAAGTGACCCAATTTAACCCGATTGACCCGAAATGACTTAATTAAGGCAAAATCATGACCCAAAAATGACCCGATAAGTTATTGACCCGAAAATGACCCGACCCAACTGACCCATTTGCCAGGCCTAATTCCAATTTCCAAATACAGAATATCCTCCTATCATGCAAACTCGATTAATGCCCATCCAACTAAGCCAACTCGATGTAGTAAAGTTCAATACCAGCACCCACACAAGAGACTCAAAGCCCTGGAGCTCCAAGTCATTGACATAACACTTCACCGAAAGAACATCAAAATGAAGAGACTCCCAAAAGCGCCAAAGGTTTGTTTTGGTTGAATAGATCCTTCAAAGTTTAGGCATTAGTACAAGTATTGCATTGTATTTTTAGTTCAACTTAATTAGCTATGATCACTAGTCATTACAACCAAAGAAGCAATGAAATCCGCGTTGTTTAAATCTAAGAGGGCTAAAAGACAAACATTGTAATAAAAAAAAAAAAAAAAGCAACCTCAAAAGGAAGAGATTTTGGAAAATACTAGCCTAGATGGATTTCGACATCACATCGGAGTCTTGTGTAGGACGCCGGCCCTTGTGCGGCCCACCAATAATACCCCAGTTCTCAAATTGCCTTTGACGGGCCCTAGCCCTCTCTTTTTCTTCCTCCGACTTGGTCGAGAAACAGTAGGGGCAGGAAACCGCATATTCGTACATAGGAGACTCCATATCAGCATCACTCACAGGTTGCTTGCATCCATAGCAGAGTTTATAAGTTCCCTGGGCCAACCCATGTTCTACAGAAACCCGTTTATCGAAGACAAAGCACTCTCCCTCCCAAAGGCTTTCAGATTCTGGAACTTCCTCCAGATACTTCAAAATGCCCCCTCGTAAATGATAAACCTGATGAGTCATATCAAATGCACAATGAAAGAAATAATTTAATGAAACAACAAATAAATAAAGGGATCCATCTTTTGCCCCAAAATTTCAGCACACAGGAATTGGAAGCAGAAAATTGCTTTTAAGAAAATAGGGGTAAAAAAATTTCTGAGAAAAATTTATAGGTACACGCAGTGTACGTCCCCATATATCCTAGATTCCTAGCCAAAGAGCACTCTTTTTTTTGTTATCTCACTAAAATACTGCATTTTTATTAATGTGAAATGTAGTCAACTCCAATTATGATTTTATCACTAGCTCGAGTGTAGGATGATGTGGTAAGCCAAGAATCTATCGACTCTCTCGCTCAACAAAAATACACGTTCTTATCGTAAAAACATGATAAAGGAGGAAACATAATACTATATTATTTGCCATTTTGATAATACCCCACGTCATAATGTGAAAGTCGTGCAACCAATCTACGTTTTTTACAGGCAAAAAGAACACAGAATGGAAGAGCACAGTATGCATACGAATTGGTACACCATTGGCCAAATCATATCTAGAACTAGTTCATCGCAGTCGATAGGAGCTTCAGATAACAATGTGCATTATTACCTCTTTGAAACCTTTGCTTAAGAGATAGCTAGAAGCCTTCTCACAGCGAATCCCTCCGGTACAGTACATGGCAACACGTGGCGGAGACTTGCACAGACTGTTGTCCTCTTGACTTTCAATTCTTCCGTTATCCTGCGCTTCCTGTGAAGGCAGACTGTCCGAACCAGACAGTTCATGATTATTTTCTACCCAATACGGAAATTCTCTAAAAGCTGTTGTGCATGGATCAACTGCTCCTTTGAATTTCCCAATTCTAGTTTCATAGCCATTGCGCACATCGATAACCACCTAAAACATATCAAAAGTGTTCAGAATTAACGCCTATATAAATGGCGACATTCCCTACTCGAGCCTGTCAAAACAAAGTCCAACAACTTCCGAGTTTTGATGCAAAAGATTACTCAGTAATGTTTTGCGTCAAGACTCAGAAGTTGTTGGACTTGTTTGTTTTACCAGACTTGAGTAGAGAGTAGGACATCAAAGTAATGTTCTGCATCAAAACTCAGAAGTAGTTGGATTTTGTGTTTTTTCAGGCTTTAGTAGGGAGTAAGAAATCTAATATGAGCAGGGTTACTGCAGATATGTCAAATATGACCGGAAGTACCAAATTTTACAATGCAAGCATGCATTGATAGTATGTTTTACTCACCGTATTGGGATCACTTATCAATGTGTTCCACTCTTTAGGGCTAACGTAGGTTCCAACTCTCTCTGTTGGTAGAACACTAGGCATTCCGAGGGAGACGATCTGCTTACATGTAAACATGAATGTTAACACAGAACAGATAATATTCAATTAAAGGATTTAAAGAAAAATTGTATAGGTACTAAAATGTACCTCTTTCTTTAGCTTGACCCTTACATGATCCCATCGAAAGGGAGCATCTTCTCCAGCTCCAACAGGAGATTTGCTAGTGTGTCCATGGTGAATTTCTTCATCTTCAGCAGTCACAGGCGTTTCAATCTGCCTTAGGCCTCTGAGACGGCTATCAGATTGAATAAACTTAAGAACACGGTCCACTGAATCACGGGTACCACATATGCTGCCGTTTATCCCTTCTGGTGCAAGAATGATACCACCTGAAACACGCTGATCAATATCAGGAGGGTGAGGAGTGCATAATGCGACCTTACAGGTTTAAGGTGTCAAAAACAAAATAGTAGCATATAATTGTATAAAGCAACAAGGAAAATGAAATCAAGCATGAGACAATTGCAGAATAATGGAGTCAGAGAACACTGGTAACATTTGATGGACATATCAAAAAGTAATAAATAATCCAGGAATGAAACTGACACCAATAGAAAGCATTAGCAAAGTCGGCATTCAGTATTACTACGATAACTTTGACTCATCTTGTCAATATATGGTGTAGTACAAGTTGGTAAGTATGAAGCGGGAGGGGTGATTATAAGTTGTAGAATGAAGATACAATTTCTTTCAATTGTAAGTAGCGATGAGGGGCACAAATATAATATACTCCCTTTCTCCCAAACATTTGTTTACCTTTGATTAAAATAACCATCACAAAGAAGAAAACAAAGTTAAACAAATAATTGGGACGGATGAGGGGCGCAAATATTATGCATAGTTGAGATTGGTATGGGAAGATGCCAAGTTATTATGTAGTCCGGCAGCAAGTATCCATTTTTGATGGAGCTAAATATTCATCGGATCGTTATTAGAGGAAATGGAGAGGATCCTAACGCAAATTGGTTACCTTTAGCTAATGTCGTATCTAAAGTAACCTCTACAATTGCACAGCAACGACGACTTAAAAAAGCTCGATGAACAAAAAAGAGCAGAAATAGAAGAAACAAGGAAATGAGAAAATACCAATTGTTGGCAGAGAAGCTTAAGGGGGTTACGGAGGTCGGCGTGGTCATGAAAATCAGCGAACTTGTAAAAAGACACCACTACCAGCGAGTTCGTCGTCGGCGAATCGGCGGATGTGGTTTCAAAGGAGGAGGAGGAGGAATTGAGTGGTAGTGCGGCTACGGTGGAGGCGGTGGTGGTGGTGGTGGTGATGGTTGTGGGAGAGAAGGGTGCAGCGGCGTAGGGTTTCATGGGAGAGGAAAGGAGAGTACAATTGGAGAGTTTTCGGAAGGTCAGGAATGCGGTGGTTAGTGTACTAGTGTACCACCTTATTATGCTCGTCGATTGCATTTTCCTTCTCAATATCACTATCCACATTCCACACTCTCATTTTCCCATTAAATATATTCCCTCCGTCCCGCTTAGAGGTGTTAATGAGACAAAACAGCTTTCGAATAACTCAAGATCGGCTCGGTTAAAACTCGGTTCGTGTAAGCTCGACTCGAGAGTTTAACGAGTTAAGTCGAGCAAACACTGGCTCGACTCGAAAAGCTCGCGAGCGGCTCAAACTTGTGTGATTATATAAAATATTGCTCATATGTTATAAAAATATTCTATCATGATTATATATTTATATCACACATATCAAATGTTTCGGTGATTTGCCAAATATTTTTACATATAACCTTCGAGCCTTCTTATTGAAAATATCGGAAGAAAAAAAAAATCAAAAAAATAGCAATAATATGTAGGCTCGATTGAGCTCGAGTTTGACTCGAGCTCGCATTAAAGCTCGCAAGCTTGATAACGAGCACTTTTTTCAAGCTCGGGTAAACTCGAGATTGGCTTGAGTTCGAGTTTTGGTTCTTGAGCACAAGTTGAGCAAGGTCAAGCTCGGGCTCGGCTCGGCTCGTTAACACCCCTAGACTCCCGCTCAATATTTATCTATTTCCTTTATTAGATCGGTCAATACTTATCTATTTCCAATTTCAGCATATTTTTGTGGGTTTCTACATGTGCAAGTGGTAGAAGATGGATGATATATGGTCCAAAAGCATTCTCACCTCTTTCCAATCTTTGTGCCAATTAACTCAACCACTAATCTACAAAAACTCGTCTTAGTAATAATATAAGACCTCGAACCAATTAACTCAACCACTAATCTTACATCCTTACCCCATAAGGAATTATGCCCAAATTTTTTAAAAATTAAAATAGGATAAAACATCAAAACCCATCTAATCAACACATTAACTCCCACTTCACTTTCGCCTCATCCTTCCTTTCTCCCTCTTTGCTTGTTTAATTGCCCATTAAAATCATGGAATTTTAACCTTTCTAGGAAGTGTAAAACCATGATGTTGTTTGGCTGCCAAAATCATGGGAAATAGAAATTCCCACCTGAATTTACTTCCTTCATTATGTGGGAAGTCACCCCCCAACCCCCCCCCCCCCCTTCGTCATTGGAAGTTCCAATATGAATTAACTATGGGAATACTCGACCGAGTAGGGGATACTCGGCCTAGTATACTCTATACTCGACCGAGTATCCGGTCTGACGGTGATTATTTCCGCAGTTTGATTTGGAGAGGATTAGAGTTATAAAATGGGATTTACAGTTTCATAATTCCTTTTTACCAAAACCTAAACCTTCAAACGTAACTCTAATCATCTATAATCTCTCTCAAGTTCGTGGATTGCTCGTGAGTCTTGTTCATTCCTCTCTTGCGTCGATTGTGTCGGTAAGTCACTAGTCCTATGAGTTTTGCCAGTTTGTCTTTTAGGGTTTGCCCTAGTTTGGTGATTTGGGGGAAAAGGGTTATTGTGATTTGATTGTATGATTATTGTTAGGTGGAGATTTCATAGAGGAGCTGTTCTAGCTTTCTTGATTGATTCGTATCAGATTTCTGCTAAGGTAGGGTTTCCCTACTCAGTTGACTGTATAATTGATTTAAGATGTGTTGTTATGATTTAAGTGATATAAGTGATATTATTGGTTGATCGTTGTTGGTTGATTGGAGTATGGAGTATTAAAGTTGAGATGATTGTTGATGATGTTCGCGAGGTGCGTCCTCGGTTGAGTGGAGTCACTTGCGGGAATGGCTTCACGCTCTTGATTTGCCCTTTGTGGAACCCGCCACAAAAGGGGATAATGTGCACATTAATGAACATGGGTTATCGCTCGTGTGATGAGCGGGGCTTAGGTGGGCATTTCGAAAATCGTTACTAAATTAGCACCAGTAACGGTTTGTGGTACCCGTTGTTATGTTAAAGATACAGGTTTCTTGTAACCGTTATCATTTTTAATTATGAAAGAACGGTTTTTTAATTCAAGCGTTGTCACTATTTGATTAGATTTCTCAGTTTGACCACTGCATGCAAAACTTTATCAGAACTTTAATAAATATTCAATTTGACCAATAATATTCAATTTGACCAAAATAATTCTATAAATATGTCTTCATAATGTTTTAGGTCAAAATCTAAATTATCAAACATTTACTCTTTAATTCTCTCTAAATTTCTCTGTAAAAAAAACATGGCTAGTGTATCAGAGCTACAATCACGTAATCGTTACGCACAGCCTTTTACTTGCATTCTCCACAATCTCCCGGTTCGTTATGATGGGAATGGAAAGGGTTTAAACCCTAATTTTGGGTGGTTGATGCAAATGCTTCATGACTCCGGTTTCACTGCGGTTAAAAAAGTGTACCCTGTGTCTACAAACAGGCAAGGTTTTGTAGGCTTCGCTTTTATCGAGTTTGACAAAGCCAACTGTCATGATAGTTTTCGTCAGGCAAGAACATTAGAGGCTAGATTTGCGGGGAAAGATGCGGGGAAAGAGGACTTCTATTCGGATGCTAGACAAAAGGGCCCTTATCTATGAGTTGCGACCCATGTTGATCATCGTCTGCTGACAAATTATAGGAGGCATCACATTCTTGCCACCGTGCCTATGTCATGGGAGAAAGAGGTCATTCCACCTGCGCTGCCTGCTGATGATGAAGAGTCGATGTACGACTTGATCTATGCCGAAATTGGGCATGAAGACTATCCTAATTTTTCATCAGATTCTAATTAAGTCTTTAATTATTATCTGACATTATGAGTTGTATTTTTATTATGGTGGTTATTTGAATTAAAGTTTAATTATTTATGTTATTTGTTACTACGTTTTAATTAAGTCCTTACACTCAAATACAATATACCAAATAAAATATTATAATGACTAACTTTCTACTTATAATAATAAAAAAGAATGAAAACGACATAATAAGATAATAAGAATTGGAACCGTTATAACAATAATAAGACAAAATTATAACGGCTCTTTGTTAAGCCGTTATCAATTACATATATCAACAACGGTTATTTTAAAGCCATTGTCATATTACACCAATTAACAACAATATTTCTTAAAGCAGTTGTAAAAACAAATCCACTGTGAAAACTGAAATTTTTTGATTTTAGTTTACCAATGCATGCCCTATTTATTGGTTATTTGACCATTATTCACCTCATGCATCCTTGCACAATTACAACGGTACTTATAAGAATCGTCTTAGATTATGCAACTCTAAAAATAAATGAAATTTCAAAGGTATTAATAATAGAATGACTGATGGTGAACAGTCATCTTTGCCGTCGTCGCCGTCATTAATCTTTATAACATAAAAAAGGTAATCTCATTTTCATGGCTACTGGATTATATATGGGTAGTACTTGGATGATTGATGGTAAAATTGGTGATACCATTTATAATGATGGAATTGCTGAATTTTACAATTTCGTTAGTGAAAATTTTCATCTTCACTCGTCAATCCCCTACCTTTGTAATAGATGTGGTAATATTAGGGTTTTGCCTATCCCAGATGTCAAAATATACTTAGAAAAGAATAGTTTCATTAGAGATTATAGGCATTGGATTTTTCATGGAGAATTAGAGGATGAGGATTGGAAATCTGATGTAGAGGTAAATAATCATACACCTGAAGCTGCTGGTTTAGATATAGGGGATGGGTCATATGATGTGTGTGTAAACAATCGTTCACCTACACCTGAAGTTGTTTTAGGTGAGAAGTTTGCTGAAGATGATAAATTCGATGATTTTGAAGCTGTCGGTGATGGGGAAATAAATGCTGATGATTTAATTGAGAAGTTGAGTCAATCTGAAATGACTTTATTTACTGATTGTAAGAAGTATACCAAATTGTCCGCGGTGGTAAAGTTATATAACTTGAAGGGGGCAAATGGGTGGAGTGATAAGAGTTTTACGGATCTTCTAGCTTTGCTATGTGACATGCTTCCTGACGGTAATGTTCTTTCGAGTCGGACATACGAGGCTAAAAAAAATGATTAGAGAATTGGGCATGGAATATGAGAAAATACATTCTTGTCCCAGTGACCGCATATTGTACCTTAAAGATTATTAGAAATTATCATATTGTCCACGCTGCTCTTTATGGCGTTATAAGACTAAGGAAGGGATCCCAGCTAAGGTGTTGTGGTATTTTCTAATAATACCAAGATTCATAAGGATTTATTTGAATGAAGAAGATGCAAGAATGTTGACTTGGCATAATAGTGGAAGGATTGAAGATGGAAAGTTAAGACACCCAGCGGATGGTCAACAGTGGAAAGAGTTTGACGCTAATATCCTGACTTCGCCAAAGAAGCAAGGAACTTGCATCTAGCGCTCTCCACAGATGGAATGAACCCTCATGGAAACATGAGTACCCAACACAGTACTTGACCAGTTGTGTTGGCCATCTATAATTTACCCCTATGGGTTTGGATGAAACGGAAATATTTGATGTTGTCTTTGTTGATATCTGATGTTGTCTTCGTCGGTAGGCATAATATGACCCCTTCTACGTTGGGTAAGTAGTTTGTGTTGACTTAGTTTATCTCAACATTATAGTCCGAAGAGTTTCTCGTGATTATGATGGACTAAAGATAGAATTTACAGAAATTTATCGACCAAGAATTCTAATAATAGAATTAGCCAAAGGTTGGCTTATCAATTTCTGAGATAATTGAGTCTTGGGATCATTTATATAATTCTTGAGGAAGGTCAATTGTATAAATGCATGAGTCTTCGTGTTATAACAAAGATTGCATTAGACTTGAATTAAAATCGATGCACATGCTTATTATTTATTCTTCTTTTCATGATGTAGAACACGTTTATATTCTTGTTACAACAAATGGTGGAAATAACGAAATCCCAATGCCAAGTGCCACACTTGGACGCGAGTCTGGTGGAAGTTTTTATGGACAACATGAATCAAGTACACGCGACTAAAGAATGATGGGTCCAACTTTGCGGGATCGGGAGGCAAAGCACTACGGAATCTTTGCCATTGCGACGGTAAGCTCAAGTACTTAACTGAGTCAATACCGGTAAACCCAGGCCCCAATGCGGGAGTTAACGAGTCACTTGCTTATAGTGATTTCGTCATGGAAGCGGGTGCGATAAAGAACGTACTCATCTTTGCAATGAAAACCAATTTGCAGAGACGCTTCATTGCCCAAGGTGCGAACAAGATTTTCACCACGCTCACTAACGAGTTCTCAAAAGCACCGAGAATCGTTACTTATGAGCATACCTGTCGCTTCTTTGATGCGAAACTCCAGAAGGGCCAACCGGTTAGCCCACACATTCTCAACATGATTGAGAATGTCGAGAAATTGGAGGCACTTGATTGCAAAATCAGTGAGAGCATTGTCATTGACCGAATGCTTTATTCTCTTCATGATGGTTTTGCGCTTTTCAGGGCGAACTACTACATGAATGACTTAAAGAAAAGTCCTCATGAGCTACAATCACTTCTCGTACAGACCGAGAAGGATATGAAATTGAGTGGGAGCATGAAGCAGGATGTTCTCACGATTTCCAACAAGGGTAAAGGTAAGGGCAAAGCTCCAGGCGACCTAACTGTAGGTAAGCCAAAATTCAAGAAGCCAGGAAACGGTAAGAGTGGGCCTGGTGAGACTAGTGGCTCACATGGCAAGGCAAAGAGCAAGGGCGGTGACATTGAGTGCCACCATTTTCACAAGACTAGACATTGGAGGAGGAACTGTCCCGTGTACCGTGAGGACATTAAAGCAGGCCGCGTCGTTTCTGTTGGTATGTCATCTTATATTCATATGATTGAGATTAACCATGCAAGTTTCGGAACTTGGGTACTTGATACTGGCTGTGGTTCTCATCTGTGTAATTATTTGCAGGACCTAAAGAACATCATACCTCTCGAAAAGGGTGATGTGGACCTGCGAGTCGGGAATGGAGCACGAGTTGCTGCAGTCTCGAAGGGAACATACGTAATCTAACTCCCTAGTGGTTTTGAGTTATTTTTATATAACTGTTACTATGTACCCAGTTTGTCTAAGAACATTATTTCTGTTTCCGTACTTGCTAAAGACGGTTTTGCATTTTCAATAAAGGATAATAGCTGTATTTTCTCTTTCAATGAAATGATTTATGGCAAAGCAGTTTCCATAAATGGAATTTACATCTTAGAACAAACCACAGAAATATTACACGTGAATAATAAGAAATTAAAGGTTGGTGACAAAGATCAAACCTATCTATGGCATTGTCGAATGGGACACATAAATGAGAAACGTGTAAAGAAACTCGTCGATAATGGGACTATTCTCGCATTCGAATTTTCTACATATGGCACGTGTGAATCATGTCTCATTGACAAAATGACTCGAATTTCCTTCAAAGGTGTTGGAATGCGCGCTAGTAACCTATTAGGACTCATACATACTGATGTTTGTGGACCTATGTCAATTACCGCTAGAGATGGCTATAGATATTTTATCACTTTCACGGACGATTTGAGTAGATACGGATATGTCTACTTAATGAAGCATAAAAGTGAGTCCTTTGAGAAATTCAAGGAATACGAAGCAGGGTTGAGAAGCAACTGGGTAGAAAGGTTAAAGCACTCGTTCGTTGATTGGGGTGGCGAATATCTTTCAAATGAGTTTGATCAACACCTTAAAGATCGTGGAATCGTTTTGCGATTAACTCCACCGGAACACCTCAATTAAATGGTGTGTCTGGACAGAGAAATCGAACCTTACTTGATATGGTTCGATCCATGATGAGTCACACGGTAGTGCCTGATTCATTATGGGGTTTTGCTCTTTTGTCAGCTGCTTTTATACTTAACCGAAGTCCGACTAAAGTTGTCGACAAGACTCCATATGAAATGTAGAAAGGAACGGTCCCTAACTTGTCCTTTATTCGGGTTTGGGGCTGCGAGGCTTATGTCAAGTGGAGACACGAGGATAAGCTCGGCCTGCGATCGGTCAAGACATACTTTATTGGTTATCCAAAAGGAACGTTTGGTCATTACTTCTATTCGCCTACCGAACATCGAGTTTTTGTTGCGGCTAGTGCGACGTTCTTAGAGAAAGAATTTCTCAAGAACAAGACAAGTAATAGAACCTTCGAGCTGTCGGAGATTCAAGAACCAACAACCGAGGAACAGATGGAGGAAGTTGTTCCTCCAACTGATGACACGGTTAATATTCCTGAGGAACCTAGGAGGTCGGGTAGAGTCTCTCATCCTCCGGACAGATACATTGGTATGGTCGAGGAGAATGACGTTTTACTCCTAGAGAGTAATGAACCCGCTACCTATAAAGGTGCTATGGCCTGTTCCGACTCAAAGCTATGGCTCAAAGCCATGCAATCCGAGATGGACTCCATGTATGAGAATGACGTATGAGATCTTGTTGATTTACCTAATAAGGTAAAACCTCTACAGTGCAAATGGCTTTACAAAATAAAACGTTCTGTAGACGCGCAACCAGATAACTATAAGGCACGACTAGTGGCAAAAGGTTTCACTCAAGTGCACGGATTGCATTATGATGAAATTTTTGCACCTGTAGTCATGCTACGTTCCATTCGGATAATCTTAGCGATTGCCGCTTTTCATGACTATGAAATTTGGCAAATGGATGTGAAAACCGCCTTCTTAAACGGTTATTTGGAGGAAGAGTTGTACATGGTACAACCCGAAGGTTTCATAGATCCTGAACATCCTAAGAAAGTATGCAAGCTTAAGCGTTCCATTTATGGACTTAAGCAAGCTTCTCGGAGTTAGAATCATCGTTTCGACCAGGTAATAAAAGATTATGGTTTCACTCGATCGGTCGAGGAACCATGCTTATATATCAAGTCGAGTGGGAGCAAGATTGTATTCTTGATATTGTATGTCGATGACATACTCTTGATTGGGAATGACATTCCTCTCTTATCTTCGGTTAAAGGATGGTTGAAGAACCATTTCCAGATGAAAGATCTGGGTGAGGCACAACGCATTTTGGGAATCCATATCTACCGAGATAGATCACGACGGACGTTATCACTTAGTCAGGAGTCTTATTTGGATAAGATTCTTGAGAGGTTCAGCATGACCAACTCCAAGAAGGGGAACCTTCCAATGACGTCTGGGATGCAGTTGAGCAAGTCTTAGTCACCCACGACGCCTGAAGGGATTGAGCGCTTGAGTCGTGTTCCTTATGCATCTGCAATAGGATCAATCATATATGCCATGATATGCACACGTCCAGACGTGGCATATGCATTGAGTATGACGAGTCGGTACCAAAAGAATCCATGTACCTACGGAGGACTAAGGATTGGGTATTGATTTATGGAGGAGATACTAAGCTATGCGCAACCGGTTACGCAGATGCTAGCTTCCAAACGGATCGAGATGATTCAAAATCTCAGTACGGGTTCGTCTTCACTCTTTATGGTGCTGCGGTCAGCTGGAAGAATTCCAAACAAGATGTTGTAGCAGATTCTACTACTGAATTATGATAAGCATGAAGGGCACGTTATTTCCATGGGAATTAAACGTGTTCCTGAGTTTTAGTAGTTGATTATGGATTTGATACATTATCTTTTTCATATACTATTCATAACTTCATCATTTTTATAATATTTTGTTTTTCATGTGGATTGTACTGACAACATTGAACGCCACAAAGTGAACTGAACTACATTATATTTTGTTTGGTCCGTAATCGCCTTACTGAGCTGATAACTCTGGCTATTATATTGTGCAGTCGATTGATGGTGGGTTCAACGAGCCATAAGTCAAACGGTTGACTGATCGATCATAAATGCGAGATTATAACGATACCTTGTAGGACAAATTATTTTGTGACAACGTAATGGAGTCCTAATTGTTTAAAAATATTCGGTGCCAGGTCGTGGATAGGACATCCATTGTGTTCCTAGAGTCGATTTATTTGACTATCGACTGTCTCTTGAGATTAAGGCAGTTTTTGGGCGACTTTGGTTTCTTTCTCACGGTCTGCCGTAACTGGAGGCTAAGTAGATTTTTTCTGGGTCATTTCATACTGTGCTTACATATGCAGGATTCGAGTTGAGGAAAATATCCAACCCTTATCAGGTTTAGTTATTTCTCAGGGCCACTCGAGGAGTTGTAACTGAAATGCATGGCCATGCTCGAATGATGATTCGTTTATCAGTTAAGTTACTCTCTAGTCGGGGAAACCACTCTTGATACAGATCACTTGTAAAATACGACCTTTGTGAATACGGATTTTGCAAATTGTTTTACATTGAGTGGGAGAAATTTTAGGATATGAGAATCGGTTATCGCACATACACTTGTGAGAACAAGTGGGAATTTGTTGGAGCTTGTGTCCTCCACAAATTAGTGTGATAACATTTGTAAATCTCTTACAGGTTCACAAGGGTATACTTCGTATTTTATCAGTTGATTAACGATTGCCTAATAACGGTTGACTTGCTAGAAAGTTTGACGTTATTATCATACAGATGGCGGTGATCAACTGGTCCCTAAAGGTCACACCTAAAGGATGTGTTTGAGAGATGTGGTTGTGGCAATGTAATCACATTGATGCCTTATATGACTAAACAGTTAGTCAACGTGTTGATGAGACGATTATTTAATGCCGGTTAAATAATATTAGAGAGAATTAATCTTGTCAATTCGTAAATTGAATATAATATGTTATATTTAATCAATGTATATAATGTTAATCTTGGACGAATTAATATGTTAATTCGTAATTAAATGTAATCGGTTATATTAAATTAGCTAGTTAACGTATATATTATACAATATTGTCATAATTATTTATTATAGACCGGCATTAATATATCGATTTGCATAAGTCGTTGTGTGTAGACTTATTAATACGGAATAAAATAAATGACGATTTATAATTATACACATTTTATAAATTTTTGGAATAACCGAAAATAAGGATTTTTATCCTCATTTTCGGTAGTTGCCAAAACCGAAAATAAGGAAATAATACTCCTTATTATTTCGGTAATATTGGCCGAAATTTAGGAAAGGAAAAGATCTCCCTTGACTTCTCTTATTTTTCGGATATAATAAGACTAGGAGATTATTTTTCTTGACCTAATTTTTGCTCATCATTTCTCTCATCAGAAAATCACACAAAAACCCTAATATTTACAGAAAATTGGGTATCTCATTCTAGCAATTTGAGGGGCATTTCTCGGAGCATCTTGGGTGCAACTAATAGGCGAATATCATTGCGATATTGTTCTTAGGCCAATTCTGCTAGGACCGAAGGTTGAATCTTCATCTCTTTTCTATTTTGTTTATGCAATTCTTTTATGACTAGTTTTCATAACAATAATTTCGTTATAATCCTTATAATTAATGGGAAGCATACAGATAATTCCCACATAGTCATGATTAACATTGAAAAGGAAGTTATGGGCGCAGCTGATATAGCCATACTGGACCCGAAGCAACTGAGGGAATTTGTCGACCTTGACAATTTAGATGTTGTTCAAATTTTTATTTGGATGACGTGAGTTTTATTAATAAAACTATTTAGTCATTTCCATTTACGAATAATGATGTTTGTTTAAATTATCAATTATAATAACAATCTTCGTTCCATGTTGCGTAATAGGTACCGCAATAATCAGTTCGCTGAGTGGAAGGTCCCAATTCACGCCTACGGATTCTTGAGTCCTAATGCGTTCTCTGTGCACATAATTTCATACGAAGAACAAATTAATAGTATCGCTCGTCGGTTGATGTCGTCCAAAAAACTATGGCTTGCCCCCTACAATAAGAATATGTATGTATAGTACGTGATTATTGTAATGAATCGCGGTTCTATAAATTTATTATTAACATGCTTAAATGCGTGTAAATGAACTAACAGTTCTATGTCCCAAAATGAATAGGAAGCATTGGGTGTTACTGGCAATCCAAGTAGAAACAAAAAAGAGTATCTTTGGATTGACTCTCATGAAGGCAAACTCTCGCAGGTTGTGTAAGGATGATAACTGAGTAAGTTTACAACCTTCAATAATGTCATTTGTTATTGTATGACTTGAGACATATATATGCAAATAACAATGGCATGTGTGTATATTTATGAATTAGTGTTTTTGAAGCAAAAAAAAAAAAAAAAAAAAAAAAATTATGCCCACTTGGGAAATATGAAAGCAACACTGATCCCAATTTTATCACGCCAATAGTATATGTATTCTTAATAATTACTCGTATCATTTAATTAATGTTTATGCGAGCGGTTGATTATCTAATTCAGCTGATTTGTGTGTGATTTATATAATAGTTTCCTAAAGCACCAGACGACAAACAATGCGCCTTTTACGTTTGTCAGTCCATGTGAAAGGTTATCGACGGAAAACTTTCTACCATTCCGATACGGGTTAGTGTGATTTAAAAACTATTTCAGACGTAAATTAAGTTCAATTCTGTATACTTCCATGTATTATATCTATTTTGATTATATATATTTTGAATTGTAGTTTCCACTAATACTCAACAAAGCCCCAGACGGTTCCTAATACCATGACGGTTTAATCCGTGTTTCGGTGATAATATTAGGTTAATTACATTTTAAAAGGTATTTTAAAACCTTTTATTTCATTTCTTTACATTTCAAAGCAAATGCATTAGTCATAAATACAAAATCATCCTTGATTCTACATACCATGTCGGATTTTAACCCGAGTACGATGATCAACATTGACTAATTACAAACAAATGAACTTAAAACAATTAGTTCATAATCATTTTCAAAACTATTCATGTCAAGCTTGCAAAACTGAACCCGACATTGAATATTGTCAATATAATGATAATTATTCAAGTCTCGTTCTTCACATCAACACAAAAGCGGTCCAAACGACCTTTTCAAACCAAGATGGGTTCAAACACCCTCTTTTTAAACCATTTTACAAACCTTTTAATGGTCAAAAGACGTCCCTTCAATTGTCTATTGACCCGCGCCTAAACAGGCCAATCATTTTCCCATTTTCAAATCAGGACAGGTCTGTTTGCATCGCCTGATGGCTTGCGCCTATATAGGCTGCCTGATGCAGACCCTGTTTCCTTCCAGCACTTGTCTAGGACGATCCCGACTTCGGTTAACCCAAAAACAGGACGGATCAGATGACGAATTAGCTCTTTTACATTGTATTTGTAAAACGCCTTACTGTAACACCCCCTCATACCAAGGTGCCTTACCAGGACCACCCTACCATGAAAGTGTGTTACCATCTCGGTTGCCCGAGGTTAGTACATATCAAAAGCGTCTGAACTGAGCATATTTATTAAAATACCTTAAAGTGTTAAAATTTACATCAAACTAAAATCCAAAACCGATTCAATAAAACAACTCAAATGTTTGGCAACTAATGAAATCAAAACTAAGACTCGGACGGTGATGCTACGACTGGTGATGACAACGCTCCCATGACTGCCCCAAGCTCACCACTAGCAATACCTGTCAAGCCTGCTCACCATCCCCGAATGGATCACATCAGATTCCACAAACAACAACGGGGTCAGTATTACTCAATCAATATAAGACAACAAACGAGGTAACCAGCTGATCATCCTCCAACCCCAGTCTTCTGATCTCACACAGTAACCGACTACACACCGAAGTGTGTAGCCCTGCCAGATTACCCATCGCAACAGGTAATCCTCGCCGCCAGTGGGTGACCGCAGCCGATACCACCTAGTCCAGCTCATCAACGAGTGACTGACAATCCCTGTCCCTTAATGTGCACATCCCCTCCAGTGGCGGGTTCGACGGAGGGCGAATTAGGGTGTGAAGCCACTCCCGCAAGTGACTCCACCACAATCACAAACACACAGCATCACAGCTGTCACAACATCTCCACACCAACACCGTCACAACAACACCCATACTCCGATGATCAGCAGATAACAATAATTACAAAACAATCATGTCTTAAACAATGAACAGTAAACTGAGTAGGGAAAACCCTACCTTAGCAATCAACAGTTGAACGGAAACCGAACAATCAGAAAGGCTCCTCTACGAAGTCTTCTCCAACGTTAGAATAAGAGATTATACGCAAGGACCACGACGATTGCACACTCAACGAGATTAGGGGATGATTAAGGAGTGATTAGGGAGTGATTAGAGTAATCGTAAAATGATTAGGGTTGGAAATGATGTTTTTGAAACTGACGTTGAATATAAAATAACCCTAAACATTCCCTAATCAAACCGGTAAAATAACACTCGCCAGACCGGATACTCGGTTGAGTAAAGCTATACTCGGCCGAGTATCCTCTACTCGGTCGAGTATTCTCCATACTCGGCCGAGTATTCCTCGGCAGAACCAAAACAGACTCCACAATTAACACTACGCGGCCGAGCAGGCTCTACTCGGTCGAGTATACAGCTTAACAAATTCTGTAGTATTACAGTTTTTCCCCCTTAAAAAGAACTTCGTCCCGAAGTTCACACTCCTACCTAAAACGAGACACCACAAACACAAAAGGCACACTACAAAACACAAAAAGACTTTCCACACAAACATTTGTTAACCCAAATCACTACACAAAACACCACCAACCCGACTCAAAATAAGACAAAACACAACCGCGACCATCTCCTACCCCCCTAAAAAAATAACGGTTACGTCCCCGTAACCAAACATACCTGATAAAAAAGGTTAGGAAAACGTTCTCGCATAGCTTCCTCGGGTTCCCATGTGGCTTCTTCCACATTGTGATTAGACCAAAGGACCTTGAGTAAGACCGTCTCACCATTCCTTGTCTTACGAACCTTGCGATCAAGAATCTCTTTAGGGACCTCGGCGTAGGACAAGGATTCATCAAGCTCGATGTTCTCCATCTCAAGGATATGCGATGGATCACTCACATACTTCCGAAGCTGGGAAACATGGAAAACATTGTGAACTCTATCCAAAGCTGGTGGTAAAGCTAATCTGTAGGCTACTTCGCCTATACGGTCCAAAATTTCATAAGGACCTATAAACTTCTGACTTAGCTTACCTTTCTTCCCAAACCTCATCACACCTTGCATAGGTGACACTTTCAAAAGGACCTTGTCACCTACTGTGAACTCAATGTCCCTGCGGTGTAAATCGGCATAACTCTTCTGACGATCTTGAGCTGCGCTCATCTTTTGCCGAATTAACTGAACTTGCTCAACCATATCTTGTACCAGCTGTGGCCCTAAAACCACTGCCTCAGAACTATCATCCCAACAAACTGGACTTCGGCACTTCCGGCCATACAAAGCCTCAAAAGGAGCCATCCCGATACTCGTATGATAACTGTTGTTATATGAAAACTCGATCAGATCAAGCCTGTCTTCCCAGCTGCCCCCAAACTCCATGACACATGCCCTCAACATGTCCTCTAAGGTCTTCATGGTTCGTTCTGTCTGACCATCGGTTGCCGAATGAAAGGATGTACTCATCTTCAAGGTTGTACCCATTAACTCCTGCAGCTCTTGCTAAAACTTGGATATGAACCTCGCATCACGATCAGAAATGATATCCTTGGGTATACCATGTAACCGTACCACATGCCTCCTGTAACCCAGTGCCAGCTGCATCTTAGACCAAGTATCTTTCATAGGAACAAAGTGAGCTGACTTGGTTAACCGATCAACAATCACCCAGATCATGTTATTACCTTGCTGTGACCTAGGAAATCCCACAATGAAGTCCATAGAGATTGACTCCCACTTCCACTCGGGTACTTCCAAAGACTGTATTTGGCCTTGTGGTCTCCTCTGTTCACCCTTGACCCTCTGGCAGGTTAAACATCTGGCCACAAACTCAGCTACATCTTT
Organism: Silene latifolia; assembly: GCF_048544455.1. Classification (NCBI taxonomy): domain Eukaryota; kingdom Viridiplantae; phylum Streptophyta; class Magnoliopsida; order Caryophyllales; family Caryophyllaceae; genus Silene; species Silene latifolia. The sequence goes on along the minus strand of NC_133535.1, from coordinate 47,019,040 downwards.
CTTCATGTTTGGCCGCCAGAAAGTCTTCTTAAGGTCTTTGTAAAGCTTGTCACCACCCGGGTGAACCGAATAAGGAGTGCAATGAGCCTCCGTCAAGATCATTCTCCTCAACTCTGCATCCTCAGGAACACACCATCTCCCATCAAAACGGACACTCCCATCTGTATGGATAGAAAACCTGGAAACTGTCCCACTCTCTACTCTTGACTTCCATTCCTGAATCTTAGGATCAAGCTCCCGTTTACTCTTGATGTTCTCATATAACTCTGGCTCAATCGTCAAATCCCTGATGGTATCTCCCTTCCTTAACATAAAGATCCCCATCTTAGACACCTCATCCCTCAGCTTCGGCAAGGACATGACCGTACATAGCGAATAAACGCTCTTCCTACTCAAAGCATCTGCAACAACATTAGCCTTACCCTCATGATAGATGATCTCCATATCATAATCTCCGATAAGCTCCATCCAGCGTCTCTGTCGCATGTTAAGCTCCTTCTGAGTGTAGATATATTTTAAGCTCTTATGATCAGAAAACATCTTAAAGGTTGCTCCATAAAGGTAGTGCCTCCAAATCTTAAAAGCGAAAACAACTGCACCCAGCTCCAGATCATGAGTAGGGTAATTCTCCTCATATGGCTTTAGCTGCCTCGAAGCATAAGCTATGATTTTCCCTGCCTGCATCAAAACACAACCAAGACCATTCTTTGAAGCATCGGTATATACCTCAAAGTTCTCACATCCCTCTGGCAATGCTAGAACAGGAGCTGTGGTCAAGCGTTCCTTTAAGGTCTGAAACGCCGTCTCACAACTCTCATCCCAAATAAATCTGGTCTCTTTCCTCATCAAGGATGTCATAGGCCGTGCTATGGTAGAGAAATCTTTCACAAATCTCCTGTAGTAGCCAGCAAGGCCTAAGAAACTCCGAATCTCAGCAACATTCTTCGGTGATTCCCACTTGGTCACGGCCTCAATCTTACTAGGATCCACAAACACCCCCTTGTTAAATATCACATGACCCAGAAAAGCTACCTCCTCCAGCCAGAACTCGCACTTAGATAGCTTGGCATAAAGTTGATTCTCTCTCAGAGTCTGCAAGACTATCCTCAAGTGCTCCTCATGTTCTTCCTTAGTCTTAGAATAGACTAAGATGTCGTCGATGAACACAACCACAAACCTGTCCAAGAACGGTGTAAAGATCCGATTCATCAAGTCCATGAAAGTTGCTGGTGCATTGGTCAACCCAAAAGGCATCACCACGTACTTATAATGACCATATCGAGATCGGAACGCTGTATTAGGAATATCCTCATCTGCTATCCTCAGCTGGTGATAGCCCGACCTCAGATCAATCTTGGAAAACACACCTGCTCCACTTAGCTGATGAAACAGGTCATCAATCCTAGGCAAAGGATACTTGTTCTTCACTGTGACACGATTTAGCTCTCTGTAATCAATGCACAATCTCATACTCATATCTTTCTTCTTCACAAAAAGAACTGGGGCTCCCCACGGTGACACACTAGGCTTGATATAACCCTTGCTTAGCAACTCATGTATCTGCTTTTTCAACTCTGCTAACTCTTTAGGTGCCATACGGTAAGGTGCTTTGGATATCGGACCTGTTCCTAGTTTAAGCTCCACACTGAAATCCACATCCCTCTTGGGCAGCAAACTCGGTATCTCCTCAAGAAAGACATCATCAAACTCTCCCACCACAGGTATCTCAAAAGCTGTATGCGGCTCCACTCGGCGATCTCTCACATGACAGAGAATCAAGGGGCACTTCTTCCTCATACATGACTTTAAAGTCATCACAGCTATGAAATTACACTTAGGTTTTACCAAAAACCCTCTATAGGACACCCTAACACCCTTAGGACCCCTTAAGGACACTCTCTTTTGCCGACAATATATCTTGGCATCATACTTACCCAGCCAATCCATCCCGACAATCACCTCAAACCCATTCAGAGGAAATTCTAACAGGTCCACCGGTAAACCTACCCCTCCAACCACCATAGACACTCCCTTATACAACTTGAGACACCACACAGACTCCTCGGAAGGTATGAACACATCATCTTTTACAACCTCAAACTTTCCCAAACCCATAGACAAGGCATGACTCTTAGACACAAAAGAATGTGTAGCCCCCGAATCAAACAAAACAAAGGATGGTACATTATGAACAAGAAAGGTACCGGTAACTACATGATCATCATCCTGCGCTTCCTGTTTGTCCATTATGAAAAGCTTCCCACTATTTTCTGTCCTCCACCCTAAACCGAAGCATTGGAGGTACTTGGCTTGGCTACTGAATCTTAGGTGGTGCTGTTGTTCTGACGCTGATATGATCCACCACCACTGCGGTTATAACTGCCCTGATTACCCTGTCCACCTCTGTTGCCCCATGAACCTCCCGGTCGGTTACTAGCAAAACTCTGAGTTGGCCCCTGAGAGAAATTCCCCTGCTGAGCTCCTGAACCAGTGCCGGGCCTGTAACTCGTGCATTCCCGTCTCCTGTGGCCTACACCACCACAGCTGAAGCATGTAAGGTTAGAGTTGTCACTCACACTCCGACCTCTATTCTTTCCTCAGCCACGAGATCCCCCCGAGAAACCAGCTCCACCAGAAAAAGCCTTTGCACGGTTGAAGTTCCCTTTCTTGTTGCCCGACTGACTATTGCTTCCACTGTCAGCCTTCCTCTTTTCAGCAGCAGTCCTCTCATTGATCTGTCTTGAGAGATCTACTATTCTCTCAGCTTGGCCCGCTCTTAGGTACACTTCTTTAAGATCAGTAGCAACCCCAACTGGCATACGGCTCACGATCTTGGCAGATAAACCCCTCTCAAAACGGAGAGCCAAACCCCTCTGTCCCAGCTGCATGTCCTCAACATAACGAGATAGCTCTAGGAACCGATGATAGTACTCAGTGACTGTCATCTCCTCAGACATGGTGAAGGAATCAAACTCGAATCTCATCTTGTGTCGAATATGCTCCGGCACAAACTGCTCTCTCATAGCGCTCTTCAACCCAGACCAAGGAATAGCTCCCAGACCCTCAGCCTGGTAATAAGCTCTAGCATCTTCCTTGACGTTTTGCCACCACACAGCGGCTTCACCTCTCAGGTAGTATACTACCTGCTCTACGATCATGTCTTTGGGACACTTAACCATTTCCATGAGAGCTTCAATCTCACGGTGCCACTTCTCGAGCAGCTTTGGTTCCCCCACCCCTTCATATGTGGGAGGGTTGAAGCGAGCAATGATGATGCTGAGCTGAGTAGCATCCACCGGGTTCTCATTCCCCTTTCCCACATTTTTGAGAGCTTCAAGGAGAGCCTCTTGTTGCTCAATCATGCGAGCAACCTCATCAAGAGTCATCTCAGAAGCTTGGATCTGTGCGGGGGTTCTTTTGGGCGGCATTTTGAGATGATAAGAAACAAGGAAACGTAAGCACAAAATCCTACGGCTCAAAATGTATCAATCTTCCGCCAAAGGAACACTCGGCCGAGTATAAGACAATACTCGGTCGAGTAACGACTACTCGGTCGAGTATCCTAGATACTCGGTCGAGTAATCGACTCAAGTAGCCAACGTCAAAAACCCAGAATGTATACTCGGTCGAGTACAAAAAATACTCGGCCGAGTAGTCACTACTCGGTCGAGTACACCTTCTTACTCGGTCGAGTAAACACATACAGTAGCCATTGCTACTCACTCCCAAACAACACTCGGTCGAGTGCTTGGTTACTCGGCCGAGTGCTCCCTACTCGGTCGAGTACCTGCCCTGCTCGGCCGAGCCATACCAAAGACGGGTTAACAGTATAAAGTCTCCTATCATGCTTACTATTCCCTCATCAAACATATAACAACAGGAACTTAAATGCCACGATACGAACACACAACCATACCAATCATTCACAGTTAATCCAATACACCAAAAGTTCACAAACCCGTCCCTTCTACTATTTTCTTCCAATCACCAAACTTACGAATTCCACATATACATTTTCAACCATTACTTATTATTAACATGAATCTTCACATACATGCACATACAAGACACAACTCTCAACACACTTCCCCATGTGACCGGCTAGAGTTAATAAGGGCCAAATTGCGACTCCGGGACGTCTCCCGAGTCTTTGCGGTAGCTCCAAACAACTCTCCCCGGGTTCATTTTATTTAGACTCCCTAAGTTCATTAGATTCATTTGTTTAGGTGCCGGAATCTTCGGCTCTGATACCACTTTGTAGAACCTCCTCATACCAAGGTGCCTTACCAGAACCACCCTACCATGAAAGTGTGTTACCATCTCGGTTGCCCGAGGTTAGTACATATCAAAAGCGTCTGAACTGAGCACATTTATTAAAATACCTTAAAGTGTTAAAGTTTACATCAAACCAAAATCCAAAACTGATTCAATAAAACAACTCCAATGTCTGGCAACTAATGAAATCAAAACTAAGACTCGGACGGTGATGCTACGACTGGTGATGACAACGCTCCCATGATTGCCCCAAGCTCACCACTAGCAATACCTGTCAAGCCTGCTCACCATCCCCGAATGGATCACAGCAGATTCCACAAACAACAACGGGGTCATTATTACTCAATCAATATAAGACAACAAATGAGGTAACCAGCTGATCATCCTCCAACCCCAGACTCCCGATCTCACACAGTAACCGACTACACACCGAAGTGTGTAGCCCTGCCAGATTACCCATCGCAACAGGTAATCCTCGCCGCCAGTGGGTGACCGCAGCCGATCCCACCTAGTCCAGCTCATCAACGAGTGACTGACAATCCCTGTCCCTTAATGTGCACATCCCCTCTCGTGGCGGGTTCCACGGAGGGCGAACTAGGGTGTGAAGCCACTCCCGTAAGTGACTCCACCACAATCACAAACACACAACATCACAGCTGTCACAACATCTCCACACCAACACCGTCACAACAACACCCATACTCCGATGATCAGCAGATAACAATAATTACAAAACAATCATGTCTTAAACAATGAATAGTAAACTGAGTAGGGAAAACCCTACCTTAGCAATCAACAGTAGAACGGAAACCGAACAATCAGAAAGGCTCCTCTACGAAGTCTTCTCCAACAGTAGAATAAGAGATTATATGCAAGGACCACGACGATTGCACACACAATGAGATTAGGGTATGATTAGGGAGCGATTAGGGAGTGATTAGAGTAATCGTAAAATGATTAGGGTTGGAAATGATGTTTTAGAAACTGACGTTGAATATAAAATAACCCTAAACATTCCCTAATCAAACCGGTAAAATAACACTCGCCAGACCGGATACTCGGTCGAGTAAAGCTATACTCGGCCGAGTATCCTCTACTCGGTCGAGTATTCTCCATACTCAGCCGAGTATTCCTCGGCAGAACCAAAACAGACTCCACAATTAACAGTACTCGGCCGAGTAGGCTCTACTCGGTTGAGTATACAGCTTAACAAATTCCGTAGTATTACACTTACTAAGACAAATGGATCACGTTATGCACCATAAACCTAACTCGGTAAATGGATGTTTAATTTTCGTCTTGCATGCAAATCAACATTAAATCCAACTCGACATCAAATACTTGATACTTGGATTAAACAACCGACATAGAAAGCTCACATGTTAGATTCAAACTCGTGGATGCGCATTCATGCATTTACCCGTTTTATCAAATTTTGCATTTAACCAACCAAGATGGATCAGTAGAGGCCGCTATCGCGGGCGGGATTGGGTGTCCGATTAAAGGGCTTCCCAATACGTACCTTCACCTCTTACTCAGAAACTTTGGATAGTGGACGACCTTACCCAGGGCGTACGAGAGTCATTCTAGAGAAAGGATGCTAAAAAGGGACAATTCCTTATCTTTAATACCTATGTCAAACACCGCTTTTCGGCTTGGTTGAACTAGGTATAAATTGGATTCGAATGGGTTCCAAGCATCCCACAAATGCTTGGTGGCGACTCTGAACATCTCTTGCATCGTTTCGAGACCCTTGCCGTGACAAAACCGACCGATCTAAAATGAACCGGTCGAAAGCATTTTTACACCGCCGAGCGTGGCTTTCAAAAGACCGTTCTACGTCCACGGATTGTCTTGGCGTGTAGGTGGCTATGTCCACACTACCATGCTCGATCAACTGCATAGAGGACTCGGTCGAGGAACCTAGGGGATTAATTAAAACATCAAATGTCGAAAGTTGGGTAATTTGAAAAGTGGTGCCTCGATCGAGTGGGGTAAGGCTCGATCAAGGACCTTTACTGAACCGGGTTCCGTGTTTCCTCAACCGGCTATTTAACCCTTTCTTTCTCATATTTGTTCTATTCTCTTGTTATTTCTGTCAATCTCCATTCCTTATTCTCTCATTGCTACTCATATCCTCATCTCTATATCTTCATATCATCATCAAATCGTCATCCTATTTTGTGCTAAATTACTTGATAGTGGATTAAATCATTCCTTTGTGCTTATTTGTGTATTTCATTGCTCTTATTTACTCAAGTAAGTCCCGTTTTTATGCTTATTTTGGTCCGAAAATTGCTAGTTTATTGCTTAAATCTTGTGTTTCTTGCCTTGAATCTTCCATTGCTTATATACAATTGCTATTTCCTTGCTTATTAACCCTTTAATTGATGAATTAAAGGCCTAATTTCAAAAAATTGGGAATTAGGGTTCATAAATCCGGGTTGATTTTTAGCATTAAATTGCTTATAAATTGTGTTTATATGCTTGGAATCTTGTTATATAATTGCAATTCCCTTGCCTTTTACATGGTTTATGTGTGATTTTCGGCGTCAAAATCGAATTTTGTGATTATATACTTGTCTTTTTATATATATGTCGACTAGTGTACAAGGTAGCAAGAGGCCACGGGAGAGGCGCGCTCCCGTTCGTCAGCCAGTAGTAGTAGAGTCTTCTGAGGAGGAAGAGGAGGAGCTTCTAGCAATAGACGAGTTTCTTTTTGTTGAATTTCGGGATAAGGAGCAAAAGGATAAATTTGTGGAATTGATGACTACTAAGACAATGCTTCCAACTAGGTGTGTGGATCGTAAGATTTTGCGCACTTTTAAAATTGACACGGCCATGTATGACATGTTCATTGAGCTTGGGTTACAAGGTTTATTTCTTATGCATGAACTCTCTTATCGTGCTTTGACTCTTGAGTTTCTTAGCTCGTATGTCTATCTCCCAAAGGAATATTTGATTCGATTTCGATTGTTTAATGTTGAACGGTCTTTGACATTTGATCGGCTCTCTGAGATCCTAGTGTAGATACCTCATTTCTGCACCTCCCGCAAACGACCCGGTGATGATTGGGCCGCATGTTTGGTACACGGAATGATTTATTAAAGTTCGTAAGTTTATCGTCAAGTGATAGCTCAATTACTCGTGTCTACCCCTTGGTCGTCATCTACGCGCCTATACAGTCATTTTGACAGTAATTATAGTTCATTTGGAGTCCGGGTCAAAAACCGCTTCATTTTCTAAGAAACCGTTTAAAATGCCGAGTCAGAATGTCCTAGAATATTCCAGATATTTATTCCATAAAATTAAAATTATATCTTTTGGTAAAATATATCCCGAAAATCTTATTTAAAAGAATAAGGAAGTAGAGATCCACCGCAATTCCATAAAAGAAACGCGGAATTCTGTCTTCCACAGGAGGAAACCTCTGGGAAAGGACGCAGCACCTGTTGCGCCTCTTCGAAGGATCGCAGCAGCTGCTGCGCCACTTCCCCAACCCTTTTCTGCGTATTTTCAGATTTTTCCGTGATTTGTTTCCAAAGTTTGAGTCATTCCATAACTCTTCATATTTTCTAGTATAAATAGGGACCTCCGCCCCACATATTTTTCACACGAGTGTCCGCCCTTCTCTTCTCCCTTTGCATTCTAAGACTGTGCTCTAAGCATTTGACACCTACGTGCTTGATCAATTGACCACGTAAGCTCAGATCATTCTGAGTACCAGTCACGTTGCATGACCGACCAATTTGACCACTACACATCAATCAATTTAATATAAATCCTCTCGCGAGGGCACTTTCTACATACATTCGAATCGAGCAATCAGTATATTTTAACTTAGTTAATCTCGTTTCGTCAAACATGTAAGTCTGAGGGTGTAAATCCCATCTTTTTATTGTATTTTATTTTTGTATCCATCATTGTAAGATTTATGTCAAAAGCATATTTAAACCGATTTCTAAAACCCCTTTATTAAACTGTTTTTTCAGATTAATAGAAGGCAGACGTCGAGAAGAAACGCAGCAACTGCTATGCCTCTTCCTGAGGCTGCCGCAGTTCCTGCCTTTCATCTTCTTCCTCTGTTCTCCGTTAATCCGTTTTCTTTTCTTACTTTCTTATTTTCTTCTCTTTTTTTCGTACATAGTAAATTTTAATACGTTTTTAATATTTAACATATTTTTATTTACGGTTTTAATCCCTTATAATCGATATTTGCGGGTTTTCAATATTAAATCAAATCCGGATTTTAGAGATTCGATTCGCTCATATCAAGTTTCTGGAATTCGTCTTTGTACATGTTTTTACCGTCTTATTTCCAATTTATCAAGTTCTTTCAAATTCGTTTCCGTCTTTGTAATTAAACCTAATTCATGCCTAACTCGTTTTAATTCATTTTAATCCGTTTTAGCTCGTTTTAATCCGTGTTTACTGCTTTTATGACGGTTTTGTATGTTAATAATATGCTAAATCACCTTCACCCAAGTCAAATATCAATAATCAATCATTAAAATTACCAACGAATATTAACAACCCATAGTTCTGACTTCACAGCCAGAACTCAACCCAGGAACAAACGCAGTGACCACTGCGCCTCTTCCAAGAGATGCAGCACTGCTGCGCCTGTTCCGGGTTGACTTCTGTCCCTGAACTCCGTTCTTGTTTTGACCTAATTTTTAATTGCGTAATGAATCGACTATTAATCGTATTATCACCTCCTAATCTGTTTGTTTTCCCAACGTTATTTCATTTTCCTTTCTTTTCTCAAACTATCCATCTTAAGTATATTTTTGACGTAAATCGTTTAATCCATTGTAATTCATTGTAATTTCCATTATCGTTATTTAATTATTATATTTAATTATGCATGATTTATTTACTCGTTTTTCACATGTAATTAATTCTAAACCCTACTTTGACATTAAACGTAATTAGCACATGCTAGGATTAAAACAATGGATGTTGCATTGAATGCATATAATCGACAACATATCAAATACGAACGATTTCCTTAATCATTAGTAGAGGCCGCTTTGAGGTGGGCGGGATTAGGTGTTCAGTAAAAGGTCTTCCTAATACGTACCCTCACCCCTTACTCCAGATCTCTGTGAACATCCGTATTCATTGTCATCCACGAGAGTCATTCTAGACATAAAATGTTAAGGGTAATGAGTTCTTAGTGTTCATGTCACTACTTTGTGTCTTGACATGACACGAGGTATTCGAACGGTTCCAATTTCCCATAAAAATTGGTGGCGAATCCACAAATGCAAACGCTTGTTCCCAATCGCCCCCGTGCCCCCCCCCCCGTGTCCACAGTTTGGCGACTCCGCTGGGGAGAATACACTTACGTGTTGCCAAGGGTGAAACTTGAACAAGGTTAGGGAATAGTTTATATGAGACAGTTGTCAGTTTTCATTACTCGACCTTCTTAGGTCGTTTTATTCGGCCTTCCTCGGTCTAACCCAACCCTTTCAACCAATCATCTCGTCTGGACAGTCCAAATTCTTATCTGGGCCAAAAGATAGATAGTGATTGGCGTCAACCATACTGTGGTGCATACTACTATTTGTATCAAGGGCTTTCATTACTCGAGGAAATGGACTAGGTACCGACCTTACTCTTGTTTGGCACAGACCTTTCCACAGACCAGGGTTTGATTGCTTGGTATGGCAACCCACCTTTTAAAGCCAAAACCCTTATAAATGCACTCAACATACCGTTATGATGCCTGTATGAATGCTTATATGTGATCACCATTTTGTAAACAAAACCATGGGGAAATTTTCTAAAAATAAAAAACCATTTAACATGTACACATTTTCAAAAAGGGCCGAAATTAGTGCAAAATTAGTCGAAACTCTGTTCAAATCTCCAGTCAAAATTCGGCCCTCAAAACCCATTTCAAAACATCACTTCGAGTCATCACTCCTACAACTACACTACAGTTTCCTAGGACGAACATTTCAAAACTTTGTCATTTTCAAACCTCATTTAACACAGTGGCACACTCCCACTTCACAAGTTGAGTCTTTTCTTCGAGTAAGTGTGCTAGAATGGTCGATCGTGTTTTGATTCATCGTCGATCTCTTATCCAGTTTCCAAGATGCCTGAAACTAGTACCACGAGTGCCAGTGGTCAACCCCCAAATGGTAATAATCAAATCCTAGCTGCACTCGCTCGTCTCCAAACAAGCCAAGACCAAGCTTATGATCGCCTCAATGCTATTGAAGGCCGAATTGTTGCTGTGGAAACTAGACTCCCTCATGCAGAAGATGATATTCCTAGCGAGATCGTACATGGCAACCTTTCACCCTTTGTTGGACAACAAGAAACCAACCCTCCAACAGGTTCTACCGAAGCTGAAAAGCGACTCCAATACTTGGAGGAGCAACTAATGTACCTCAAAGGAGATGACATCTACAGGGAGAATAATCGCAAGTATGAGGCCGTGAATGCTCAATTGCCAACCAACTTCAACATGATTGACATCCCTAAGTTCAAGGGACATGAAAACCCTTTGAACCATATCCGTGCTTCAAAGACTACATGTCTATCAAAGGCATCAAACCTGAGATGTTCTTAAGGATCTTTTCTTTATCTCTCGACACCATTCCTAAGCAATGGTTCTACTCTCTGGAGCATAAGAAGATTGCTACTTGGGCTGATGCCGCAATTGAATTCACTAAGCAATACGCGGATAATGCTGAGATCTAAGTCAACATGCGTACTTTAGAGGTTCTTACCCAAAATGAAAAAGAACGCTTCACCGACTTCCTAAGTAGGTGGAGGAAGACTAGCACACAACTTGTTGAACGTCCAGACGAGGCCACTCTTGTGGAAAAGTTCGTGGATAACCTGAGGCCCATTTATGCAAACCACTTGAGGTATCAAAACATAAAGTCTTTCAAAGATTTGACTGTACTAGGGATAAGGATTGAAGATGACATCCGTAAAGGACTCTTGTCCAAAACAGTAGGCCGTGGATATCAAGGCTCGACGAGTTGTTCTTATGGCTCTACAAGCAAGACTGATGAGGTTAACCTTGTCGAATCATCTAAGAAGAATAACCCACAGAGGAAGTTCACAAACATTGGTGATTCGTACTCCAACACTCTGAAAAGGTTGATAAAACAGGGTAAGCTCCAACCCATGGGACCTACATCCGACCCAGAAAAGAAGTCCAAATTCTGGGACGAAAATGCATACTACGAATATCATAGAGGCAAGGGACACGATACACATAAATGCTTTAAACTAAAACCTGTCCTTCAAGATATGATCGAAGATGGTCGTTTACCTATACCTCATGGGGGTAAGCCTAACAATACTCAGAATCCTCTTAAACTTCTAATGATTACAGATGAAGAATCCACCTTGGATTGCACACACCTTATCTTCCCAACCAAAGAGGAAGTCAATGGAATATGAGCCGACGATGATGAAGATGAATACCTCACACAACACTACCTAGTCAAAGCTAGTGAGCATATAGTCAAAGTTAGTGAAGATCCAGATGTAGACCACCTTACTCGTTCAGGACAACCTTACCAAAATCTCTCTCAGAACGGTCCTAGTCAAAGCTAGTGAGGATATAGTCAACGTTACTAACACTAACGTCATCACACCAAATGACGGCAAAGATACATTTACTAATCACTTATTGAAACAACTACAGAAGACAAAGGCTGATCTTTCAGTCTGGCAACTAGTCGCAAGCTCATTTCCACATCGTCAAGCTTTACTGCAAGCATTGGCTAAACTTAACGTAGCGCATAACTCTACGCCTGACGACGTAGTCAACTTGGTCTTCTAAGATTCAGTTAGACTAAGTAACCCAGTTACTTTTTCAGATGAAGACTTGCCTCCCTTTGGCGCCAGTCATAACCTCGCTCTATACATTACAGTCACATGCTTAAAGAAGAAGGTACCAATGACTTTGGTAGATGATGGCTCGGATAGTCAACGTCATACCACTAAAGACAGCACACAAGTTAGGCATGAAAGAATCAGATTGGACTCCTACCAACCAGGGTGTTCGAGCATACAATAAAACACGACGCAAAGTAGTAGGGTTAATCAACCTCACTATAGCCACAAGGCCAATCGAGGGAAAGGTTAATTTTCAAATAGTGGATATCGAAGCATCATTCAATATACTTCTAGGAAGGCCTTGGATTCACGCTTCCAAAGCGGTAACATCCACCTTGCATCAAAAGATTAAAATTCCTCTAGATGGCAAAATAATAACGATCACTTCGTCACCTATCAAGGCTGTAATATAGAAACTGTCAAGCAACCAAGTAGTCATAGATCCAGTATATGAGCTTGGGGGCTTTCAAAGCATAAACCTTGTAGAGAGCGAACTGGCACCTCTATACTTTAATCCGTACTCCAATTTAGTGGTAAACCACATACTCAAGTCCCAGGGATATTTCTCGGGGATGCCATTAAATCCTGCCAAGAAAAATACCTTCGCACCTTACAAGGAAGGAAACTCTCAAAGGATACCATTAGGATTGGGATACAAACCCACGAAAGAAGAAGCTTTGGAAATGCTCATTCAATTTCAGAACCGTAAGAACAAAGGAATCCAAATGCGATCCTACCTCCCTACTCTAAATGGATATTTCATCAGAGAGGGGAGTCAGGAATACTTTCACGGGTTTCCCGAACCATGACACTATAAGGGAATGCAATTAGCTGGAATCGAGATCTTCCACAATTGCTACTTCATCCCTTCAGAAACGGTTGCTACCGTCAAAACTCGTCAAACACCTTGTTTAGACAAACAAGCTGTTAGCCTTCTGTTTGGAGAGGACCGATTTGTCTGAGCGGCACAGGATGAGATCATTACCATGATACTTCAAGATGACCATTTCAACCTCACGACATTGATCACTAAAACTAACTCAAATCAACAGAAAGGATGGAGAAAGTCTATCAAGTGGACTAATAACTAAGGAAGGCTCTTCAAGCTCTCCTCTGGAGAAGGAGCGATATTCAAAGGAGAACCCGAAGATAATGAATATGAGTCGGGGTTGGAGTCGGAATCAGAGTCTGAGTCTAGAGAGGTCCCTAGAGAGTCTTCTCCTGTCATCACTCCCCTTCCCTTGGTCTCTCCTAGCATAACATCGAGTAGTAACGGTAGCTTGGGAAATGTCCCAGCAGCTGTTTCTTTACCGCCACTGACTGCTGAACAGATGGCTTCTTTGTTTCAACTCTTTTCAGAATTTAATATGAATAAATCAGATTCTGCTTACTCTTTGTGTTATTCTGAATGCAATTCTATTTACGATGTCAATGAGGACGATCCTGACCCAGAATAAATCGGCTTACCTCCCTACATAGTCAAAGAAATATTACAAGAGGGGGAAGGAGCACCAGTTATAGAGAACACTGAACCCATCAATGTAGGAACCAAACTAGAACCCCAAGAACTTAGGATAAGGACAACCCTAAACCCAACCGAAAGGGCCAATTTCATCGACATCCTACACGAGTTCAAGGACGTTTTCGCTTGGTCTTACAAGGACATGCCAAAGATTGACAGGGATATTGCAGAACATCGAATTCCAATCAAACCAGGTTTCAAACCCGTGAAACATAAGCTTCGTCGAATGAGGACTTAATGGGCTCTTAAAATCAAAGAAGAAGTCGATAAACAATTCAAAGCCGGGTTCATCAAAGTTTCCGAGTATTCAGACTGGGTGGCTAACATAGTCCCCGTACCCAAAAAGGATGGGCAAATCCGAGTTTGTGTTGATTTCAGAGACTTAAATAAAGCAAGTCCCAAGGATGACTTCCCTCTACCACACATCGACATATTAGTAGATAATACAGCAGATCACGCATTGTTATCCTTCATGGACGGGTATGCAGGGTATAATCAGATCAAGATGGCCATAGAAGACATGCATAAGACAGCTTTCGTTACTCAATGGGGCACCTATTGTTATACTGTTATGCCATTCGGATTAATCAATGCGGGAGCTACATATCAACGAACTGCAACCACCTTGCTTCATGACATGATACATAAAGAAGTAGAAGTATACGTCGATGATATGATTGTCAAATCCAAGGATAGGAAGGGACATATTGATAATCTCGCAAATTCTTCCTAAGATTGCGCAAGTACAACATGAGACTCAATCCTTAGAAATGTGCATTCAGGGTAACGTCAGGCAAGCTCCTGGGATACGTCGCCAGTCAAAGAGGAATAGAAATTGATCCATCCGAGATCAAAGCTTTAATCGAAATGACACAACCCAGACAGAGAAGGAGGTTAGAGGATTTCTAGGCAAGGTGCAGTATATAAGCCGATTCATATCAAAGCTCACTATGATCAGGCTAGGATAGATCAGGTAGCTCAATTCTTCAATCAAGTCACCTATCTACACTTACCTCGTAAAGAGAATCAATTTGCAGACGCTCTTGCAAAACTTGCATCTTTGATTAATATGCCAGACAACATGGTAGAAATGCCTTTATGCATCAAACGGCGGTCAGAACCAGCCTATGTACACCAAATTACGAATGAAGAGGAAAGCCAGAGGAACCTTGGTTTCAAGCAATTATAAACTTCAAACTCAATGGTACATATCCACCAGATATGGATAAGAGAAGACAACGTGCCATATGCCTACTAGCCTCTCAATACCTCCTCATGCAGGAAAACTTATACAGAAGAACACCTCTTGGTGTAGTTTTGCGCTGCCTTGATCACTCACAGGCATAAAAAGTGATGTAAGAAGTTCACGATGGGGAATGCGGTCCTCACATGAGTGGACCAATGATGGCAAAGAAAATAACGTGTCTAGGATATTATTGGACAACAATGGAGTCATATTGTATCAAGTACGTCCGACATTAAATTGCCAAATTTTCAGGAATGTGCAACACGTTCCTCCCTCACTACTGTACATAATGACCTCTCCTTGGCCATTTTCCGCTTGGGGAATCGACATCATTGGGAAGATCACTCCACCTGGAACAGGAGGTCACTGTTTCATTTTGGTAGCTATCGACTATTTTACTAAATAGGTCGAAGCAGCATCCTATACTACTCTTACGGCTAAACATGTGGCAAAGTTCATATAAACCAATATCATCTGTCGATATGGTTACCCACATGAGATCATCAGTGACAATGGGTCACATTTCCTAGCTGAAGCCGCACAAGTTTTAATCAAGTACAAGATCAAGCATCATCATTCCTCGCCTTATAGACCTCAAACTAATGGCGCGGTAGAAGCAGCTAACAAGAATGTCGTCATGATCCTCAAGAAAATGATCGACAATTATCGCGATTGGCCCAGCAAGATACCATTCGCATTATGGGGTTATCGGACATCAGTCATGATGCCTACTGGGGCTACTCCTTTCTTTCCAACCTATGGCATGGAAGCTGTGCAACCTGTTGAGTTAGAAATACCGTCCTTACGTATTTTACTCGAAAGTCAAATTCCGGAAGCTGAATGGAATAGGGATCGCTATGAAGAACTCATCCTCTTGGATGAACGAAGTTTGCGCGCATTACATAATGTGAAAACGTATCAGGCACGTATCAAACGAGCCTTCAAACAATGGGTTAAGCCCAAGAACATCAAAGAAGGAGACTTTGTGCTCAAATAAGTCAGAGCTCTACTACCTGTCGACCCACGTGAAAAGTTTAAACCCAACAGAGCCGGCCCTTTATTAGTCAAGTCCATACTCTCTGGGGTGCGTTTAGGATTACGGACCTAGACGGGAATGAATTTGCTAACCCAACCAACCTGGACCGAGTGAAACGGTATTACCCTTAGCATAAGATAGGAAACGCGCCTCGCGTATCACCCACGTGTCGCTCCTGAGACACGTAATAAAAACGGCCCCTGGCCCGCTGAAAGAAAGCTCATGTCACTATGCTCTTGCGTTTTGACATTTCGCCATCCTCACGTCATCAAATAAATTGAATTGTATTCTAGGAGTAAGTAAAGCTCATGCTTATTTTCTAAAAGTTCATTACAAGCTCTTGCGTCGAACAATTATTCTTTTACATTTATTCGAACTACGCACAGGGTTTGATTTCATTTTTAATGAATACGTAGGCAATCCTTCACAGGATACAACCCATTATTTCAAAATGTAAATAGAAGGACATTTGCATTTTCATTTGAAATTCGACAAGAATAATAAAAGAAAATCACAACGGTTTCTTAACCAATTAATCTTTTATTCTTTGTTCCATAAATATAATAATATACCAAATAATATAAAAATGCTGAAAATAAAATGCTAGGCTAGAATTCTAAAAACCCCGCCGTTTATTACAACTCATAATAATAATAAGTAATAAATACGACTAAGGCTACTCTTCCATTTTTCCTTTGCCTTTGTCATTTTTGTCATACTTTTTGTCTCGACCTCGAGCCGGGCACTCCTGTGCTATCTCCGACCTAATCACCAAAGGTCTCTCTCGTGGTCTAGATTTGCCATTTCGATCCACCACCATCTCTACGGCAGGAGCGGTCTTTGGTTTCTTCGACGGGTGAACGACTCGGAATCCGGCTTCTTCTTCCTCCTCAGTCAAGTATTTCTGGTTCTCCCTCGCCACCTCGCGAATCTTGGAGTCAACAGGCTCGTGCTTCCTCAATTTCTCATGTTCTTCAGGAGTAGCAGCCTTCCTCCATTGCAAGTAGGAGTAGGATACCCATAAGGATCCGGTAGGAAATGGTATGAACCACATGTTCCTTTGAGCCCATCGAATTGCCCATTCCCGACAACTCCCGGTAGTATGTGCCGCAGCGGTTTGAGAGACGGTATCAAACTTCGGGATCTTCTGCTTCAGGACAACTTGCTTCATCAACCTTGATACCGTCGTTAAGTACCAAAAATAAATACCTATTACTACTAACAGAAGCTAGCGGTAAGTAGGGTCGATCTTCACAAGGAGGCTAAGTATCTATCTGCTAAGTACGTCTGTCAAGTCACAATTGGGGGTTTTAAAATTGGTTTTCTAAACTACTGAAGATGTAGGGCAAGAGAAATAAAGACAAGAGCGATAAAGGTAAGAAAAAGCTAAGATTGATCAGATAAGGAGAGGTATGTCAGGATTTCGGTTTACCATGGCAGTTCACTAACTCAGTCATAAATAGTCTAGATAATCTACTATGAGAAGGGCAAGAGGGAAAGGTCCTTCCAGTCCGCTATCAACCCTAGATTACAACTAACTTAACTTCTGTCCTCATTAGGGTAGTCTACTATTCATAGCAGGTCTGTTCATTCCAATCTTCCGATCTAGAAGCAAATTTAACCAGATTAAAGTTATTTAGAAGCGTGCACTCAACTAAACATATTATAGTTATATTGCTACGGTCACAGATTCTCATAATTAATCATCTAGCCTATTCACAACATCGTCACTTTACTACCATGGCTCCCCTAATCCTAACATAGAGGGAATTAGCTACTCATGCTGTTGGATTTAACAACAACAACGATGATAAGCATACTAAAAAAAGACATGATAAAGAGAATTAAAGGATGAATTGTATACTAACAATGATAACAGTAAAGTAAGAATTGAAGAACAAGGAATTAAAGTAAAGCAATGAAGATTAGATTAAAGTTGAGAGTCGAGAAAGATTACAATAAAGCGAATTCGGCATAAAGAACAAGTAACAATAGTGATCCATAGGAAAGTTCCAGGTCTAAAGTGTAATTAAGAGAGTAAAGAGATGTATGAAAATGGTGTTTATGACCTAAGGACGACTTCCCTTATATAGGGAGCGTTTTATTAACTTAAACCTAACACGAATTAATTAACCCGTGTAATATAGCTAGTCACTCGATCGAGCCTTTTCAAACTACTCGATCGAGTGAATCTTCAGCAAAACCGTTTGATCGTGCAAAAGCAGTTCTCGATCGAACACTTCCAAGTTAGCCCCCTTCGATCGAGTTCAAGAACCACTCTATCGAACTCCTGCATCTGCCAAACTACTCGATCGACCTATAAAAGCTCTCGATCGAGCACATATCTACTTCAGCAGCCTTGACACTCGTTGGTTTGCTTCCTAGGACCTTCATTCACGCTTCTCGAGGTATGACTTCTGCTCTGAATCTCCATCTCCTTAAAATGCATGCTAAGTGGGACGATTATGGTGCGATTCCACTACTTTTAGGTCCATTTCTGCAATTAAGACAAAACAAACCAAAGTAGCCAATACGGGGCATTTTGCAATACAAAGCAATGAAAATGGCATAGAAATGCGTGCAATAAGAGGCTAAAAAGTCTATATAAATTGCACATATCAAATCTTCCCAAACCGAACCTTTACTCGTCTTCGAGTAAACTAAATGCAAACTAATGGAACGGATACGAAACTCAGAGCTAGCTATAACTTGTCCACTTAAACCATTTAATGCAATCAAAACTAACGGTTATAGCTACAGCAGTCAAGCGGAAATGGATTGTATGACGTCTATAAATAAGCTGACCTGTCAACCTTTCAAGACCTTTAAAATCGGACTCTCACGGGCCACTCTTCTCTCATGATGCAAAGGGTGAATATAAATGTGTAAGAGAAGAAGAGGAAAAACAGTAACTCACCTAAATTGCGACCTACATAACATGCATGCAACAAAAATGATAGATGATTCTAGATACCATACATACATTCCAACCAACAATGTCCGTCACAGCCGAGGGCTTACAATAGTTATGGTAAAGTGAGGCTACAGGTAAGAAATGGCAAAATGATTATGGGATATGTGGAGGTAGAGCGTCAAGCTAGCACCTAAATAAGACCATATAAGAACATCAAATTCTCAGCTGATTACGAGATAAAAAACACAAGTGCCCTTCTTTGGCACAAAGCTCACTAACCAATACACAATCTCCTCAAAAATATATAAATAAAAACGGAGGAGTAAGACCGTCACAAACTTCCCTTTTTTAATACGGTCCATCTTTTTCATTTTCCAACTTTCTCTTTTTTTTTTTCTTTTCTTTCTTTCTTTTTTCTCACGTTTTTTTCTCTCTTTTTTTTTCATTTTTTTTCCTTTTTTTTTCATTCTTTTCCATGCTTTTCTCATTTTCTTGTCCACTTTTCTTTCTTTTTCTACCAACTCCATATGAATGATAACAAACCAACTCGCAACAATGAGATATATACCACAAAAAGTACACTAAACTAGCTTGACTGGCAGGCTTAATTTAGGTGTAGTTAATGGGTCAAAAGGCTAAGTTTGGCTAATGTGGAGCTAAATGGGTGAAAATGAAAGAAAGGGGAAAGTTGCAAGCACCTCCCTGCATGTGACACCGACCACAAACCCGAATGTATGCAAGCAAAAAGCAATCGAATGTCATAAAAGTGCAAAAATGATGAACATGCTATGCAAGGAGTACTACTCTCAAATTCCTACATGAACTGGTCATGAATGACACCAGTTATACGGCTCTAATAACTTAGAAATTTTGAAGTAGTTTGCCAATTTTTAAGGTCAAGTCTATACAATCAGCTATATTTTTGACATTAACTCGTAGATATGCGCATGACTAAGCTAATAACTGCCAATTAGATGCAAGGCTTAAGTAATATGACAAGTTAAAGTGCA
The DNA here is from genome assembly GCF_048544455.1 of Silene latifolia. Lineage (NCBI taxonomy): Eukaryota > Viridiplantae > Streptophyta > Magnoliopsida > Caryophyllales > Caryophyllaceae > Silene > Silene latifolia. Next base: position 46,999,165 of record NC_133535.1, on the reverse strand, counting down.
AAATCATCACGGAAATCTACCATTCCGACACAACCTATATGCAAAATAAAACGTGATTTTTTTTGAGTTTTTTTCAAAATTTTCTATTTTTTTTTATTATTGATTTTTTGAAATAAAGTACAAATGCAAGCAGAAAAATAAACGTGAATGCAAAACAAATGCAAACGCAGACTCAAAGGATGCAATACCCTCTCCAAACAAAAATGGACAACGCCTTCGTTATCCTCCAGCATACACCAGCAGTATATATATATATATATATATATATATATATATATATATATATGGGAATGGGATAAACAACCAATAAATGAATGAATACAATAAATAAATAAGGAAATGAAAACAAAAAAGAAAGAGCAGAAATACATACAAAATGACGAACTTCCCCAAACCAGCCAGAAAACTGGGGAAGTGAGTAGACCAACAGCTACTCGTCAACAGCCTCCTCCTCCTCCTCTACCACCACGTAGTCAGGATCCCTCTCCTGCTCCCATCTCCCACCCTCCTCAGCTCGAACTCTCTCCTTCTGCTCTGCTATATCCGCCTCGCTCTCTGGTTGCGGGTACCCCTCCGCCGGGTACCGGTCAAAAGAAGGGTGTGGCCAGCCGTCTGGAACGGGATGTCCTCTCCTCAAGTGATGCTCGTAAAGAGTGACGCGACTGCACATCTCAAGAAGCAAAGCATCACGATGCCCTTGGTCCATGACCTCGGGCGCCTCAAAGGGTGGAGGAGGAACAAAGTTAACCGGTAGAACCGGCTGTGTAATGGAAGGTGTAGGGATAGGGGTCGGTGTCGGCGTGGGCGTCGGCCCAGCCTGAGTCGGTGTAGACCCCTCCTCGGTCTCAAGTCTCTTCCGCTTCTTAGAAGCGGAAGTAGTGGGAGCAAAAAGTGGAAGGTGGTAAGAGGGTAGAGGTGGAGGTAACCCACCCGCCACAGAGGTCAAAGGTGTAAGGCGGGGTAGGTCGGGAAAAGGAAGGGTCACAGACCTGGTACGACAAATCTTCTAGGTACGCTGGTCTGAAGCTAACCAAAACATCGCCAACATGGTGTTAATATCCAAATCCTCTTCTTTATCCATATGTCTCAGGCCTCTGGGGAAGTCAGTGTAAAGGGAACGGGCAATAAAAGAGGTTATGCCTCCACAAGAAATCGTGTCCGTCGCCTTCTGCCTGACATCGTTAAAATGTTTAGCTGTCAGATAAGCAATGTTAAGAATGAAGGGGCCAGCGCTATCAATGTTCAGACAGCCTCCTAAAATCGACAACTCAACATTATTAACGTTGTTAGGCTCCTTGCGGCCGAAAATCATCCCACCAATGAGACGAAGAAAGTAACGGGCCGGGGGTAGATGAATGTGAGCAAGCCTACGCTCCTTGAAGGGTGTCTGTGCCAAGGTAGGCCAAAGTAAACGCAGGACCTTCCGAGGAGGGTCCAGGTCACCGTGGGAAGACAAACCTAACCGCCTCCCAAACTCTGGTAAAGTTCAAGTGGTTGTCTGGTTAAACAGCCTAAAGGAGACACGAGGGCTCTCCGGGTCAGTGTCGTAGGCACCAACTGAAAAGGTAAACAAGCTGAAAAACTCAAGTGTGAGCTGCTCGTAGGTCAATGCGTGCATGGTGGTCAACCCAGTCATCCCCGTCCCATTTAACAACTCGGCAACAGGCTCATAAATCCCCAGTTTCTTAAGTGAAGTCCGACACAAGAATTTAGTACTCGTAATGTCACAGCGCATTAAATTTTTAAAACGTTTGCGGTGAAAAGAGTTCACGAAACGTACCTCAGGATAGTCAGGGAGCGGGTCCAAGGAGTCATCGACATGGAACGTGGCAGTAGTACGTCTAGGAGCAGGAGGACCTCGACCTCGGCCAGCTGCAGAAGAAGCACGGCCAGTAACAGGCCGGCTGGGAAAAAGCGCGTACGTGAACTTAGCTGTTACAGACGGTGACGACGCAGCAGGGGTTGTCACCGAGGAAGGGATAGTAGCAGCAGTGGTAGTAGTAGTGGCAGCGACAGTATCAATAGTAATAATAGCAGGACTAGTGACGGTGACAGCAACAGGGACCACCGTCTCAGAACGGGATGGGGTAATAGTAGAACTAGTAGAGGGCATGGTGTTACTATCCATCCTAATCAATCAAGCAAGTGCGTAAATGAGACAACAAATCAATTACACGCGATTTTTCCCCAAATTTGTCAAAACTTTTAGAACCCTAATGCCCTATTAGATCAAAAATAAACAATTAATCAACAATAAATAAGGGGAATACTTACTTGATTGAAAAACCCACAAGAAGATGCAAAGAAATCGACAAAAAGCGCAAGAAATAAGCGGATTAAAACCCGACTCGAGCAAACCCTAGTCCCCAAATTAAGTAGCAATAAACACGAATTCGAAGGGAAAAAGATGGGGCTTTTGTCAAAAATTAAACAATAAACACAATGTGGGAGTTGAATTTGGTAATGGGGAAGAAAAACTGGAGGATTTGGGGGGTTTTTTTAGAGAGTTTTATCGCAAAAAGAGGATGAAGAACAAATAAAATGAAAATAGAAGGAAGAAAGAATACTCCCTGCGTGTTTATAGGACATATTCACTCGATCGAGTGATTTGAAACCACTCGATCGAGAGGTTCCTCATGCATTCTACTCGATCGAGTAAACAACCTCTCGATCGAGTAAACAACCTCTCGATCGAGTACTCCTCTTTTTTGACAATTCGATCGAGAGCCTTAATCTGCTCGATCGAACAATTCACCTGGGCATTCCTCTCGATCGAGTACAAAAAGTACTCGATCGAGTTGTTTTCCTTTGGCATGCATCCCAATGCAATAAATCTTCCCCAAACCTGCATACAAACACGTAGAAATACTTCCCGCAAATACCAAATTCACAAAATACGCAGTCTATATTCGGTCTTAAGCTAAAACTAGCTACGCTATTGTCTTACAGTCTAAAATGCAATTAAAATGTCTTAACGGAAATTCAAAATTATAAAATGTTACAACGGGACATTCCCCGCTCATCTTCCAAAACACCGTAGTAGCCCGAAAGAGGGCCTCTGACTGGAGGAGGTCCCTTCAGCATCGGGGACCGTCCTCTTGGATCGCCATGAGCTTGAACTCAAACTGATGGAAGGAGAATAGTTTGCGTCCACATACGCCTTCACTTTCTTCTTTCCTATGGCATTCCTATCATCTTTGGCGACATTCCCATCGCTTAATTTGACTTTCACTGTACCATGACTGACAACATCTCCAGTATCCACTCTGTTTGTACCTACATCAAGGAAAACAATAGAATGGTCCTCCTTTTTGCTCTCAGTCTGAGGCGGAGGTGTTACTATAGCAGCACAATACTCAATATTTCAGCTGGAGAGTCTATGTCTGGGTCTGTAGAGGGTAAGGCATTGCAAGGTTGAACTTGCATAGGGGCCTTACGAGTTTTGGACTGATAAAATGTCAACTCCTCATCTCCTACCTGGAAAGTAAGGGTCTTCCCCCTGACATCAATTACTGCACGAGCAGTAAATAAGAATGGTCGCCCTAAAATAATAGGGGTATAAGAGTCTTCGGGTATGTCTAAGACCATAAAATCAACGAGAATAAAGAATCTCCCGATTTTCACAGGTATGTCCTCTAAGACACCTAGTGGCCGTCATATTGGTACAATTAAACTTGGTCAAACCTAGGCTCTTAGCGAGAGACAAGGGTAAAACGCTCACGCTAGCTCCTAAGTCACATAGCGCGTTGTCAATTAAGTGGGTTCCTATATGACATGGAATCGAAAAGCTACCCGGGTCTGATTGTTTGGGTGGTGTCTTATTCTGAACTAAGGCGGACCCCACTTCAGTCAAAGCCAGCGTTTCATGGTCACTTATATGCCTCTTACGCGTTAAAATTTCTTTCATAAATATCATGTATGAGGGTACCTGGGTAAGCAGTTCAGTGAAAAGAACGTTGACATGAAGGCTTTTTAAAATATCAGCAAATTTCCCGAACTGTTGTTCGGCCGTCTTGTTCTGCAATCGCCTTAGAAAGGGAACTGTGATAGGAATTTCCAACCTTTTATTTCTTTCTGCCAATGTCTCAATAGGCTCGTCATCTTTTCTATTCGATCGACCCCTTTTTCCTCTCGATCGAGGTCTTTCAGCAGCAATATCATTCGATCGATCACAATCAACAACACAATCGAAGTCCTCTTTATCAGCATCACTCGATCGAGATATGAATTCACTCAATCGAGGTGTTTTCTCAGCAATTTCATTCGATCGAGGACTATCCTCTATTCGATCGAATTCTTCATAACCAGCCTTACTCGATCGAACACCAACATCACTCGATCGAGTATTATTTCCTGCATTTCTACTCGATCGACCACTAGAAATGAGTCGATCGAGGATTTTTTTTGGATTTAGCATTATTTCGTCCACTGACAATTGTTCACTCTCAGCAACAACAAGTCTCGGGTCTGAAATGTCCTCATCAGTCAACATCTTGGGTCCTTCATAAGAAAGACCGCTTCGCAAATTTATCAGGTTAATCGTCTCATATTGGTTCTTATCGGGTTGAGACGGTAAATGACCTGGCTTCCTTGAAGATTGGTTAGCCGCGAGTTGAGCAATTTGAGACTCAAGTGACTTTATCGACGCATCTTTCTGTTGGTCACTCTTCTGCAACTGGACACTCAATGCTTGTATCATTGACTTCAACTCGGTCATCTCACTAACACCACTTGAGGAAGCACCTTGTTGCGGCGGTGGAAAGGATGAAGGCTTTTGAAAGCCTTGTTGAGCTTTGTGAGGAGGGATATAAGGTTGTTGCTGCTGCGGTGGAGGTGTAGGATTCAACACATTATGACTAGTCCATCTCAAATTAGGATGGACTCCACTCTGATTGGTATAATAAGAGCTACCTTGCCTGTATTCCTGGAAGGCAAGCACTTGCTCCTTCTCAGTTAGACAGTCAAGAGCAGTGTGACTGTCATTAATACCGCACCTCTCACATGAAACGGTTTCTTGTCTATTCAACAAGTGAACCGTCTGTTGGTCACCAGCATGCTGCAACTCTAATTTGTCAAAACGGGCATTCATGGCTTCCAGCTGACCCACAACTGCACTGTTGTCAATAGAATTAACTGTCCGAATATCTCTTATCGGGTTCCCATACTCAGCACAATGGGTAACCATTTTCTCTATGATGCCCCATCCCTTGTCATCATTATTATAATTCTGAAATCGCCCGTTAGATGAGGCGTCCAAGATAGCACGGTGGTCATCATACAACCCATTATAGAACTGGTTGCATAAGAACCACTGATCAAAACCATGATGAGGAAGAGACCTCACCAACTTCTTAAATCGGCACCATGCTTCATACAAGTTTTCATCTGGTGTCTACTGGAAACTTGTAATTTTTCCTCTCAGCTAATTAGTTCGTTGTGGAGGAAAATACCTTTTATAGAAAGCAAGGGCCAAACTCTCCCAGTCAGTAATACCGGCTGCAGTTCGATCAAGATCAGTAAGCCATTCACGGGCTCCATCGGTCAAAGAAAAAAGGAAATAGGACCTCCTTAATCTTGTCCTGGGTCACTCCTTAGTAGCGGGAATGGTAGAGCAATAGTCAGTGAAAACTTCCACGTGCTTCCGCAGATCTTCACCCGCCACACCTCGGAATAGGTTCCGTTCGACCAGATTGATATACGATGGTCTGATGTCAAATGTATACCCATCCTCAGTTGCAAGTTTGAAACCTTTAGGGATTGAGGCAGCTGTGGGCTCTGAGTGACTCGCGATATTAGGCATTTTCACTGGATTTACGGTAAAAATAGATTTGTCCTCTTCACAAGATGGGTCTTCTGCAAATAAAAAGTGTTCTAGCTCAGGTTCAAAAGTACTCAAGGCTTCCTTTTGAATCTTTCTCTGCAGTCTCAGTCTATAGCGAAAGGTCCTCTCTAGTTCAGGATCAGCTGGAACTAACTCTGACCTGTTAGAGCTAGGCATAAACAACACTGGAGAAAATAAATAAGAACTGTCTCAAGGAATTAAGAATTCCCTGAGACGGAGAGACAAACGAAACAACAATAGACAAATAGCCTATTGCCTCCCCGGCAACGGCGCCAAAATTTTGATACCGGCGTTAGGTACCAAAAATAAATACCTATTACTACTAACAGAAGCTAGCGGTAAGTAGGGTCGATCTCCACAGGGAGGCTAAGTATCTATCTGCTAAGTAAGTCTGTCAAGTCACAATTGGGGGTTTTAAAGTTGGTTTTCTAAACTACTGAAGATGTAGGGCAAGAGAAATAAAGAGAAGAGCAATACAGGTAAGAAAAAGCTAAGATTGATCAGATAAGGAGAGGTATGTCAGGATTTCGGTTTACCATGGCAGTTCACTAACTCAGTCATAAATAGTCTAGATAATCTACTGTGAGAAGGGCAAGGGAAAGGTCCTTCCGGTCCGCTATCCACCCTAGATTACAACTAACTTAACTTCCGTCCTCATTAGGGTAGTCTACTGTTCATAGCAGGTATGTTCATTCCAATCTTCTGATCTAGGAGCGAATTTAACCAGATTAAAGTTATTTAGAAGCGTGCACTCAACTAAACATATTATAATTATATTGCTACGGTCACAGATTCTCACAATTAATCATCTAGCCTATTCAAAACATCGTCACTTTACTACCATGGCTCCCCTAATCCTAACATAGAGGGAATTAGCTAGTCATGCTATTGGATTTAACAACAACAACGATGATAAGCATACTAAGAAAAGACATGATAAAGAGAATAAAAGGATGAATTGTATACTAACAATGATAACAGTAAAGTAAGAATTGAAGAACAAGGAATTAAAGTAAAGTAATGAAGATTAGATTAAAGTTGAGAGCAGAGAAAGATTACAATAAAGCGAATCCGGCATAAAGAACAAGTAACAACAGTGATTCAGAGCAAAGTTCCAGATCTAAAGTGTAATAAAGAGAGTAAAGAGATGTATGAAAAATGTGTTTATGACCTAATGACGACTTCCCTTATATAGGGAAGCGTTTTATTAACTTAAATAAACCTAACACGAATTAATTAACCTGTGTAATATAGCTAGTCACTCGATCGAGCCTTTTCAAACTACTCGATCGTGTGAATCTTCTGCAAAACCGTTCGATCGAGCAAAAGTAGCTCTCGATCGAACACTTCCAAGTTAGCCCCGTTCGATCGAGTTCAAGAACCACTCGATTGAACTTCTGCATCTGCCAAACTACTCGATCGACCTATCAAAGCTCTCGATCGAGCACATTTCTACTGCAGCAGCCTTAACACTCGTTGGTTAGCTTCCTAGGACCTTCCTTCATGCTTCCCGAGGTATGACTTCCGCTCTGAATCTCCGTCTCCTTAAAATGCATGCTAAGTGGGACGAATAAGCTGCGATACCACTACTTTTAGGTCCATTTCTGCAATTAAGATAAAACAAACCAAAGTAGCCAATTCGGGGCATTTTGCAATACAAAGCAATGAAAATGGCATAGAAATGCGTGCAATAAGAGGCTAAAAAGTCTATATAAATTGCACGTATCAAACCTCTCAGGATAGATACGAATCATGAATTCCAGGCCAGGGACGCGAACCGACCGTGTCGGGTCTAGAGAAGAGACTCCAGTGACTGATTTGAGATGACACCACGGCACAATCCACCGGATTAGGGGACCTCCTTCGCTCTTCAATTTGTTTTCCCAATAGTTGCAAACCCGAGTGAAGTCCACCATATAGAGCCTAGTTCTCATTGCAATTGACCGAGCATTGACACGGCTATCGCAACCCTATCAAAGATAAAACCTAACGGTCTCAATTAAAATGTAGCAGAGGCAGTCGAGTATCGAATCCACAGGGAGGTAACGTAACTATAGCTGTCTATTTCTAATCCTATGGTAACAAATGGGGGGGGGGGGGGGGTTGTTTGAAATTGGTTCTAAACTACGAAGTCTGAAGGGAAGAGAAAAAAGGCAAAGAGTAATAAAAGCAATAAAATATGATTAAACTATCAAGAAGAGAGGGACATGTCGGGATTTCGGTTCACTACGGTAGTCCAATAACTCAGCTGTAAATGATTCAGACGAACTAATGTGAGACGGATGTTAAAAGGTCCTTTCGGTCCACTTTCTATCCTAAAATACCTTTAACTTAACCTTCGTCCTCATTAGGGTAGTCTACTGTTTATAGCAGGCCTATTTAGTCCAATCTTTCGATCCAGGATTAATTTTAGCCAGATTAATGGGTGACATAGAAGCGTGCACTCAACTAGGTCGGGAATTACAGTTAAATTGCTATAGTGACAGAGTCTCGTGATAAATTCGTCTAATTCATCTACTAAATCGTCATCTTTCTACCGTAGATTCCCTAATCCCAACATGAAAGGGGTTTAGCTACTCATATCGGTAATTAAACTAACAGCAGACAAATTTCCAGCAGAAAACATAATGAATAAATAATAAATCGCAATAATGAAAATTAGGGCAGAGGAAAATAAGAACACAAATGAGAAATTAAAGCAACAAATGATTATTATTAATAAAAGGAAAGAAAGGATTACAATCAGTGCGAATCCGGCGTAAAGAACAACTGAATCCGATCAACAATAATCCCACGGAAAAGTAACAGTGAAGGAAGAAAAGCTACGTACTTAGGTTTTCAGTAAAAGAGTTTTATAGATTAAAAGATAAGAGATGAGAGACCCCTATTAACCTAATTAACTTAGGTTTAAATAGAAAAGTACTAAAGTTTGCGGAACAAAATAATACACGGACTAATCAAAAGCCCATGCCTATAATCCACTCGATCGACCAAATTCTCAGCAAAAGTCACTCGATCGACCAATAGGTTACTCGATCGAGGACTTGGTCTTGTGCAGCTTACTCGATCGACTGAGGAACAGCTCGATCGACCATCAGGGGGTGTAGAAACCACTCGATCGACTGAGAAACAACTCGATCGAGTGACTATGTCTTCATTTCAGCTCACGTCTCCACCCAAGTGTCTCGAAATGCGTGCCGCGACGCTTCCAAATGCAGTATCTCACTCTGGGACAATCCCGACTCCTCTAAATGCATGCAAAAGGACAAAAAGGAGTATGGTTCCACTAATTTCGCGATCATTCCTACAAAAAGGACAAAATACACCAAAGTAGCCAATTCGGGGCAAAATACCATAAAAACAGTATAGAAATGCATAGAAATACGTGCTGAAATAGGCTAAAAAGACTATACATTAGGCACGCATCAAATCTCCCCAAACCAAACCTTTACTCGCCCTCGAGTAAACTCAAAACTAAACTAATGGAACGGAAATGATAACTCAGAGCTAGCTTAACTTGTCTACTTAAACCAGTTTAATGCAACAAAAATCAACAGTTAAAGCCAAAACAAGACATAAACGAATTATAAGCTGTTCAGAATAAAGCTGACCTATCGACCTTGCAAGACCAACAAAACCTGGACTCTCACGTGGTCACTCTTCTCTCATGAAGCAAAGGGCAAATGTAGTATGTAAAAGAGAGAAGAAAAGACAGTCACTCACCAACTGCGACCTACATAACATGCATGCAACAAAAATGAAAGACAATTCAAGTACTAATGCACAAATTCCAACCGATAATGTCCAAAGTCACCGAGGGTTTGCAAATAATATGGGATTAGTGAGGTTCGGGTGAGAAAAAGGCAAAACAAGTTATGGAAAAGTGGAGGTAAAAGCGTCAAGCTAGTTCCTAACAGGACCATAATGTAACCATCAGGATCTCAACGATGAAAACTAAGTACAAGTGCCCTTTACTTGGCACAAAACTCACTAGACTCAAAGCACAATCTCCTCAAAAAATATGGGATAGAACGGAGGAGTCAGACAGTCACAAACTTCCCTTTTAAAGATACCGTCTGAAATAAATAACTGAAACAACAACCCTTGTCGATTGTACGTCTTCAAACATCTTCTCAACTCTGACAAGAGGGCATAACTGTTTTCACGATTTTTCTTTCTTTCTTTTTTTTTTTTCGTTTCAGCTCCTTTTTTTTTTTTTCATATTTTTTTCATATTTTTTTCTTTTTTTTTTCTTTCTTTCACGTTTTCTTTCCTTTTTTTTTTTTTTTTTTTTTCTTTCCTCCTTCCTTAATACAAACACCAACTCCAAACAAGAATTACGGACCAAACTGCAATGGAAAACATACCACAAAAGAACATACTAAAATTTGATACGGTCGTTTCGTACCAAAAATAAATACCTAAGTACTACTAACAGAAGTCAGCGGTAAGTAGGGTCGATCTCCACAGGGAGGCGGTGTACTATCTACTTGTCTATCCTATCTGTCCGATGTCACTAATGGGGGTTTTGATTGATGACTAGACTAATGAGGCTAAGGCAAGAGGTAAAGGAATGCAAGAAATTAACAATAAGAGAAGGGAATATGCTAGGGGTCGGTCTACCGTGGCAGCTATACTATCGGTAATACTAAGGCGATTAGACTATTGATAAGAAGAGCTATGGTCGTCACCTTTCGGTCCTTAAACCGCCCTAGAGCGTAAACAGCTTAACTTTCGCCCTCACTGCAATACCCTATTGTAATTAAGCAAGCCTTCCCTTCCAATCTTTCGATCCAGGTCGGGGTTAACTAGATTTATGGTCTCCTGCATGCATTCATTCAACCGGATAACAATTATATTGCCTAATACAATTCTTATCGCAAGACTAGCTTATATAAGTCAATTAAAACATTGCTACCACGGCTTCCCTAATCCTAACATACTACGGGGAATTAGCTAGACATGATTAAAGGGAAAGCAAGAAATAAAGGAAGAACAATAATAAACATCAAGTAATTAAGGAGAAAAAGGAAAGAAGTTACTGAATTAAATGATCCGGAATTGAGCAAGAATAAAAGTAACAGTGTGTAAAGAAAGGGAGAAGAGTAACGTGCTAACTGGGTGATTACAAATGACATCCTAACTCCTATTTATAAGAAAATAGGAGTATAATTAAACCTAATGACGGAATTAGAGCAAAAGCCCAACCCATCGGGCGAAATCCACTCGATCGAGTAAAGAAACCACTCGATCGAGCAAACTCAGCCAGAAAACAGCTCGATCGACCAAGTAAAGTGCTCGATCGAGTAAGTGCATATAAGGAACTGGTCGATCGACTACAAATTCTACTCGATCGACTGTTTATTCAACCTAAAACCACTCGATCGAGTGGTAAACTACTCGATCAGGTGGATCTTGACTTCTGCAGCTTATAATTCTCGTTAATTTGACCTTGACTTGTCCTTTTAGCGCCCGAAACACCTTCACGCATCCCAAGACAGCAATATTTCCCGCTCCAAATTATCTCTTCCTCCAAATGCATGCTAACCGGACGGTAAATAGCTTGATTTCACTACTTTCGGATCCATACCTGCAAATAAGACATAATAACCCAAAGTAGCATATTCGGGGCATTTCGTAGCATAAAACTACGATAAAAGCATAGAAATACGTGCATAAAATAGGCTAAAAAGACTATATAAAATGCACGTATCAAATCTCCCCAAACCAAACCTTTACTCGTCTCCGAGTAAACTAAAATGCAACTAAAGGAACGGAAAAGATAACTCAGAGCTAGCTACAAATGCCCACTTAAGCCAATTTAATGCAGACAAACTAACACCTATAGCTAAACAGTCAAATGCAAACGAGTTATAAGATGTTTATAATAAAGCTGAACCGTCGACCTTGCAAGACCTTTAACAATGGACTCTCACGGGTCACTCTTCTCTCATGAATCAAAGGGTGAACAGATATATATAAGAGAGAAAGAAAAATAGTCGCTCACCTAAACTACGACCCACATAAACATGCATGCAACTAATATGATAGACAATTCTAACTACCGAACATACATTCCAACCAAACAAGGTCCTGTCACAGCCGAGGGCTTACAAAAATATGGTAAAGTGAGGCAATGGGTAAGAAAAGGCAAAACATTTATGGGAATGTGGAGGTATAGGTGATCAAGCTAGTACCTAAACAGAACCATATGAGACATATCCATTTCCAACTCAATTATAGAATAAAGCACATGCCCTTCATTTGGCATAAAACTCACCAAACCGAACCAAAAATACTCCTCAAATGATATAAGATAGAACATAGGAGCAGAAACCGACTCATAATTAAACATCTTTTTCTTTTTCTTTTTCTTTTCTTTTTCTACAACTTCACGTTTTTCATTTTTTTTTTCGATACTTTTTTCAACTTTTTTCAATTTCACGTCTTATTTTTCTTTTTCTTTTCTTTTTTTTCTCATCCTCCCTTTCTTCATAAATTACCAACTCCGAATCAACAGAATATGCGCCAAAATTTGATGCAATGAAATATATACCGCAAAACATACACTAAACTAGCTTGACAAGGCAAGCTAAATTTGGATGTAGCTAAGGGTGTTGGCAAATTTGGCTAATGTGGAGTTAAATGGGTAAAAATGAAAGAAAAGGAAATTTGTAAGCACCTCCCTGCATGTGACACCAACCACTAACCCGAATGTATGACGGCAAAAAGCAATTGAATGTCATATACGTGCAAATTAATGTTACATGATATGCAAGGAGTAACTACTCACAATCCTACATGAAACCGGTCATAAATGACACCGGTTTATAAGGCTCTAAATCTTAGAAATTATAAGTAGGTTGCCAAAATTTCAGGTCAAGTCTATTCGTTCAGCTAAATTTAAACATTAACTCGTAGATATGCAATAAAACAAAGCTAAAAGATAACAGTTTAATGCAAGGCTCAAGCAAAAAGACAGATGCAGTGCAATTTCATCATTGAAATCCACCGTTCCGACTCAACCTATATGCTAAAATAAACATGAATTTTTTGAATTTTTAACAATTTTCTGATTTTTAGGGAATTTTATGAATTTTAACGAAAATAAATTAAATGTGATAACTGAAATGCAATAAAAACAAGATGCAGACACAGATATGGATGCATAACCTCCCCAAACCAACCCGTACAATGCCCCCATTGTACCAAAACATGGAAAGGAAATGCAAACTGAAAGAGAAAGAGAGTAAATGCGGAAAACTCACAAGATAGTGCGAATAAAGGGACCTCCCCAAACCGACCATGAACATGGGAGGTTGCTAAGGGCCCGGAAAACCGTCTCAGGAAGCTAATCCAAGTCAACACGTGAAAGGGCATCCAAAATCAGCTCGATCGAAGAGAATTGTGGTCGATCGAGCTGATTTCTCATCTTGCAGGTGGTCGATCGAGTAGATGAAATGCTCGATCGAATGGATTTGGAAGCACAAGTGCTCGATCGAGTACAAAAAGTACTCGATCGAGTGATCCGCAGCGTATTCCTGCATAATGCAATGAAAAACAGCCCGCAACTGACAAAAACAAGCATACTGAGATAGTCTATGGTATAAAACCATTTATTACAACAGAAAGTAAATAAAAATGCAAAATAAAATCGCCGGGTTGCCTCCGGGTTGCGCTAGCTTCATCAGTCAGCTCGACCTTCTTTTTCTTCGAGCCTCTATAATTAATCACAATCAAAACAGCTCAAAGCGCGCAACTTTGTCAAATAGCTGCGTGCGCATGTGCTACACAACAAACATAAGTAGCACCAAAGTGGAATCAAGAAATAGGAAATGAAATTAAACAACCGTTTGAGTCTAACAAATTTCCTATGTGAGCTCCTAAATTTATCCACATAATAAAGGAGCGCGGGAGCAACTGTCAATATATAAGGGTCCCGATTCAGATTAGCAATTTTGAGATGACATGTACGGTGAGAATTTGCTAATTTAATCGTCCACTTGAGAGGGGGTATAACTTTAAAAGAAATTGCGCAAGTCAAACGAGGCAAAATACTATTAGAACAAACAATAATAAAATTATCGTTTACTACCTCAGATTGGTCGCTCTCAATGACGGAATCATAGGTAAAAAAGTTTATTACCTCTTCCGTGCTAGGAGCAATTACCGACTCAGCTGTCCTTTCGCCGCCCTCAGTGGAATTCAGCCCATACATCTCATCTTCAAGTGTATCCGACTCAGCTTTGAATAAGGGGGATTCACTCTAACCGTCATTATCGTCAAAATCATCGTCTAAAACGAACCCAAGCAACATAGCACCGCTCTCGCTGGCCAAATCAGTCGATCGAGTAGAATTTTTACTCGATCGACTACTTCCTCCCATGATTCACTCGATCGAGTAACAAAATCACTCGATCGAGAACTATCCTCCTGCATTCCACTCGATCGAGTAAAAATACTACTCGATCGAGGGCTTCCTTCTGAAATTTCACTCGATCGACTACTTTTAGTCACTCGATCGAGTGATTCTTCCTGCATAGGGCTGAAATCTTCGCGTGGGGCAGTGAAATATGATAGGAACTCGTCGTCCGAGTCATAGAAGTTATCCTCATCATTGGGCAACACGGTTTCCTCAGGAGAAAAACCGCTCTCAGCAAGATAAACCTCTTCTTCTTGCATCTCAGCTGCTAACTGAGCTATTTGTGACTCCAGTTCAAGGATTCGAGTGTCCATATATCTATCACTCTCTTGCATTTGTGATACAAGCGTTACCATTGAATATGTCAGCTCCGCGATTTCTTCTATCTCCATCTCAGCTACTAACTGAGCAACTACAGACTCGAGATTATCAACTCGCGAGACATACTCTTGCGCTTGGAATGCAAGTGTCTCCATCAAGGATTTCAGCTCCGCAAATTCTTCTTCTCGTATATCGGGAGGATCTTGTTGCGGTGGCCATTGATAGGGTGGATGTGGCGGCACAACTACGGCTGCATTGTGCTCAGCAGTACCACATCCCCAAGATTTCTTCCTTTCCCAACTAGCGGGTGTTTGACTTGGGCTTCAAAGCGAGCAATTAGTCGGGAGACAGATGTCATCTTGGCAAGAGGGATCGAAGGTACTCAAGCCTTCCCTTCGATAATCTCCCTCGTGCTTTGTCTAATAAACCTGTAGGCCTATCAAAACAGCACTAAAGAAAAAGATAAGAACAGCCTCAAGGTACTTAGTCTTCCCTTGAGGCGAAAGGACAAACAAAATAAAACAGATAAAAAGCGTCGCCTCCCCGGCAACGGCGCCAAAATTTGATACGGTCGTTTCGTACCAAAAATAAATACCTAAGTACTACTAACAGAAGTCAGCGGTAAGTAGGGTCGATCTCCACAGGGAGGCGGTGTACTATCTACTTGTCTATCCTATCTGTCCGATGTCACTAATGGGGGTTTTGATTGATGACTAGACTAATGAGGCTAAGGCAAGAGGTAAAGGAATGCAAGAAATTAACAATAAGAGAAGGGAATATGCTAGGGGTCGGTCTACCGTGGCAGCTATACTATCGGTAATACTAAGGCGATTAGACTATTGATAAGAAGAGCTATGGTCGTCACCTTTCGGTCCTTAAACCGCCCTAGAGCGTAAACAGCTTAACTTTCGCCCTCACTGCAATACCCTATTGTAATTAAGCAAGCCTTCCCTTCCAATCTTTCGATCCAGGTCGGGGTTAACTAGATTTATGGTCTCCTGCATGCATTCATTCAACCGGATAACAATTATATTGCCTAATACAATTCTTATCGCAAGACTAGCCTATATAAGTCAATTAAAACATTGCTACCACGGCTTCCCTAATCCTAACATACTACGGGGAATTAGCTAGACATGATTAAAGGGAAAGCAAGAAATAAAGGAAGAACAATAATAAACATCAAGTAATTAAGGAGAAAAAGGAAAGAAGTTACTGAATTAAATGATCCGGAATTGAGCAAGAATAAAAGTAACAGTGTGTAAAGAAAGGGAGAAGAGTAACGTGCTAACTGGGTGATTACAAATGACATCCTAACTCCTATTTATAAGAAAATAGGAGTATAATTAAACCTAATGACGGAATTAGAGCAAAAAGCCCAACCCATCAGCGAAATCCACTCGATCGAGTAAAGAAACCACTCGATCGAGCAAACTCAGCCAGAAAACAGCTCGATCGACCAAGTAAAGTGCTCGATCGAGTAAGTGCATATAAGGAACTGGTCGATCGACTACAAATTCTACTCGATCGACTGTTTATTCAACCTAAAACCACTCGATCGAGTGGTAAACTACTCGATCAGGTGGATCTTGACTTCAGCAGCTTATAATTCTCGTTAATTTGACCTTGACTTGTCCTTTTAGCGCCCGAAACACCTTCACGCATCCCAAGACAGCAATATTTCCCGCTCCAAATTATCTCTTCCTCCAAATGCATGCTAAACGAACGGTAAATAGCTTGATTTCACTACTTTCGGATCCATACCTGCAAATAAGACATAATAACCCAAAGTAGCATATTCGATGCATTTCGTAGCATAAAACTACGATAAAAGCATAGAAATACGTGCATAAAATAGGCTAAAAAGACTATATAAAATGCACGTATCAAGCATGGTATCCTGACACATTAACTGGGGGCTCGATCAACTACAGCCTTTCCATTAGCCAAACCTAAGAAGAAGACGGGAATTAGTGCCCGTATTTCAACCAAAAAAAAACAAAAAAAAGGAAAAAAAAGAGAAACGGTTGAAAATAAAGAAGGCGGGTTCTTACCTGTAGAATGATGGGACTTCCCAAATAAGGAAGCTCATGGTTGACTTTTCTGTTATCTAAACCAAGAATGGTCTCCTAAAACTAGGCATGATGGGCTCCTGCGCAGCTCCATTTGTTCAACTAAGCTAAGGAAACGGGGATCTCCTCTCATCTCATCATTAACATGCCCTCAAAGGACATAACAATGCAATAGACAAAACCCAAAAGCTCTGCGCCTCGCAACATAAGAAATAGAAGGGTCTTCCCTATTTATGAACCGATGAATAAAGTCAAGCATACGAACCCCTTTTGAGGTCACAAGACGGTCCACCTCAGCCTTGGTTAACCCGAGCAAATCTCTAAACTTACTTTTATATCCTTGAGAGCTAAAGGGTATGGCGGGCAGACTCTCCGGATCCCATCCTCTAATAGCAGCTATTTCTTCAGGGAAAGGACATATATCGCCTTCGGAAAAGGCAAATACATGGTAGTTTGGGTCCTAATATTCGAGGCACGCATCCAAGAAAGGCTTTACAATCTTCACTAATTTGAGACTCAAAATTGATCCCAAATTAAAGGCACCCATGTCGTGTTTCTCAACGTTCGTGAACTCATTCGTCCACTCCTTGAGACGGTTCTCAAAGGCATCCATAATTTTGAATTTTTTTTAGAAGATATGGGAGTTTTGTGAGATAGACGGAATAAAGATGAAGGATTTGTGTGAATAAAAGCTTCCCCGACGTCTTTATTTATACTAAAAGCAATTTCCTAATTTTAGTCGAGGACTGACAAACTGGGGAAATGGCGCAGCACCTGCTGCGCCTCTTCGAAGGGTCGCAGCTCTTGCTGCGCCTCTTCCCTAGCCTGATTTCCGTAAAATTCAGATTTGGATCTTTCCTTATTTGTTTTGGCTATAATTTCCTATTCCTATAGGATATTATTTTGGTAATTCCGTCAAATTACCAATTTTTGTGTTTCCTAATTTATTGGGTTCGCTTTTCGAGACGAAATCGACATTTTCGCCAAACAAGCACGCTTACCCATTTTATTTTATTCTTTTTTTTGAGGAATCATTTCACTCCTCATTTTCACTACATTTCAAACTTATACATTTCTTTTAATGTTTTTTTTAGGGGATAACCCTCCCTACCGTCCGGTCATTTCTGGCATTTTTTTTTGCACTTTTTTTACTCATTTTCAGGCACTTTTTTTTTTTTTACTTTTTCTCATCTTGCGTTAATTCAAGTCACATATATATTACATGTTTTACGTGCAAATTCTATGTAAATTTCAGCAGCATGACGGCGCAAACTGTCATCTACCAAACCTGTTTTTTGAGCTAACCTGTAGGAACAGCAAACAACCAGCATCAAAGGCACTCAGGCCATCATATATACAACCAAAATACGATATGTACATCAAACTGGGGGCTCACGCCCAAAGACAAGTCCAAAAATGAAGTTCAAATGTACAAAATATACACAAGACGATCAACAAACAAAAGAAGAAGGGCAGCTACTCCTGGCCACCGCCCCAACTCAGCCACGGTCGCCTCGAGGGCAGCGATCTCAGCATCTCGGACCTCCAACTCCCTCAGCAGGCGAGCTGTCTCTTCCCGGGACTACGCCAGCTCGCGCTCCAGGTCGCGCTCCCTCAGCAAGTGATAAAGAAATGTCTCATTTCAATCATTTCATTCAATCATTTCAAACAAGTACGAGAAATCGCGACAAAATTCAAAGTAAAGAGAAAGAGAAGTTCATACCTCTCGCCCTCGACCGCCTACAAGTTCCTCGACGGCCGTGGCCCGCAGCCGGTTGGCCATCCTCCACAACGCCACGTGCCGATTCGGCGCCACCTGCATTTCAATAAACAAAAGGTTTTTAAAAACAATGAATGCATTCTTATGCAATAAGCAAAAGTATTCTTATGCAATGGAAATAGCGAAAGACAGCCGAAGCTGGGGGCTTACCCTCCTCACTAAGTGTTGCCACTCTTCCAGGCCAGCATCCGTCACCTTCTCGCCGAAGTCACAGATCTCCGAGATCGTCGTCATCCCCGCCGCGTCAGTGTACTCAAGTGTCTCCGGATACGCTGGGGGCTCGACGCCTGCCACCTTGATCTCCTGCAAGTTTTCAAATGAGTTCTTCATTTGACGAACGTTCATCAATTGTCAAATCAATTCAAAAAGGGAAAGTAAAAATACTTACCACGATCGGCCAGTACGCCAACCCCCGGTGAACGAACTTGGAGTACTCCTCACCAGGGAGGAGAATAGCGTCACCGCTAGCACCCACCAAGTCAGCCTCTCTCTCGGCGTCAGAAGGGTCCCTAAACATCGTCCGTGGAGGATCGATGGGAACCGTGAAGATCTCATGAGAGCACTGACAAGTCAAATGCTTGCCCAAGTACCACACAGGTCCCATGGACGTCCTCAACAGCAACCAACTCGAGCTCCTAGGTCAAAGGACCTCACCCACGAAGGCCGGAGCGTCAGGGTAGTCGACCCAAGGTCTGGGCACCCACTAAAGACAAGTAAACGAAAGGTCATTCTTATGATCGGCTCTAAGCGGGAAATGAGTTATTCTCATGATCACTTCTAAAAGTAATAAATAAATAAAGGAAAAGTGATTGAAGGTACTTACGTCACTCAACTTCAGGGCATTCACACCCCGCTGACAAACGTCGTAAGAAGAACGCTGGCTCTTCCTACGGCACACCACCCAGTCCCTCACAACTGGGTACACCCTCGGCTCCGGCTCCATCCTCTTGGGCGTGAAGCCCGGAAAGTAGAAGTACACCCACGCCTGCAAAACAATTCAATCGATAATGATCTTTCATGACTCAATAGAAGTAAAAGAAATACGTGAAGAAGTAATGATCTTTCGTAAATGCAAAACAGAGGCTCTTACCTTCAGCAACAGTCCAGGACCGACCGACTGTAGCAAGATAAGTCCCCTTCTCCAACAGTTCAGGACGAACCATGGCCCTCATGTTTGCGAGTGAGGCCCGCAAAGCCAGGAGTAACCAAGTCCCACCGACCTAGGTCACTCAGGTCAGAAAGGAACGGAAGAAGCTTCGTCGACAGTCTCTCCCTCTTGTCTCCAAGGTAAAGTGAATACAAGAACCACCAGAGCCACAAGCGAGCCCGCTGCTCTGCGGTACAAGCCGGAGGAGCCACCTTTCTCCCGTCCATCATCACCGTCGCAGGGGTCCTACCCACAAAGTAGTCCCTGACGTAAGTGCTCGGCACTAACCCGGGAACGTTGGCAGCACCCTCTGCCAGGTTCCAGCCGATCAGCCTCCTCGCCTCGGCCGAGTCCACTCTCATGGTTGTCAACGGCGATACCACAACCTCCTCTCCACACGGCAGACCAGAAATCATGCCGTAGTCCTCCAGAGTGACCCCAACCTCTCCAAAAGGCATGTGAAAGGTCGAGGTCGTATCCCAGTACCGATCAAGAAAAGCTCAAATCAGGCAAAGGTTAGCCCGAAGCTTCCTTTCCTTGATCGCCCTCCACGCTCCCACTAAGGCTCCGAAGGCTCCTAACTCGATGATGGCCTTCTCCTCCTCCGTCAGCCTCTCGTAGGCCTTCATCATCGTCGTATAGCCGGAAAAGGACCTGAAGTTCCCGGCCTCCTGTATCAATTCAAGGAAAATGCTATTTTTAGCATAAAGCAAACGTTAAAGGAAATATGATAAGGAAATGACAAGTTTGAAACTTACCAAGCTCCTCACCGTCCTGTAAGACAGGTGGCTGTCTGCTGCCCAAATGAGATGTCGGCCATCCCATTTCTCAGCCCACTCGGGCGCCCCCACCAACTGACGACCACCACGCCCTACGTTGGCCCGCCTCGGGACCTCCTCAACCTCCTCATGTACTACCTCCTCGACCACCTCCTCAAGAGTAAAGGGTCAAAGTCGAAGTATACATCCATGGGAGCCCTCCCCAACGTAGAAGGAACGTCACTTGCAAAGTCAAAGTAAATTAGGCCGCGTCAAATGACGATGAGCCTCGATGAGGTTGTTTCAAGCCTTTTCGAGCCTTGAAAATGGCCTTTTATCGCCATCTTTGGCCATTTCTTTTGAAACCCGACCGCTTATGTGGTAAATTGGGTCAAGTCAAGTCTAAGTCCAAGCCTAGTCACGGGTTTGAGTCGAAATTTCGGCAGCATTTCGCTATAATAGCGATTATGCCTAAGAAAAGTGTCCTGAAAAAGCTATCACAAATCAAAAATCCGACATGGAGGGAGTTTAACCATTACACAAGGATTCCAGAAAACCAAATTTCATCAAAAATGGGAAATCATAAAGGCATTTTCGAAGCGATTTTCGAAACAGCTGAGAAACCGTCTCAAAATCGCTCAAATGTTCAAGACTTGACAAAAATTCAAAAAGAATACATGGTTATATTCCTAACATTACCTATTATCCATTTATAATGTCAATTTTACAATACAAATCCATTTGGGGAAAAGCCCCAAATTTTTGAAAATTTGGGTATTAAAAACCCTAATTTTTCGATCAAAAATCAAGCGAATACAAGAATTAAAGTAAGAATAAAACACATACCTCTGTTAGACATGATTAATTGAGTGGATTGATCAAATTTTGACGGAAAATGGTTGGAATTTGAGAGAGTTTTAATAGAATTTGTGTTTTGTATTATGAATAATACACGAGTTCTGTCGAGTTTTTACTCAGACAGGGACGAACTCAGGAAAAGACGCAGCATCTGCTGCGCTTCTTCCAAGAGTCGCAACTCTTGCTGCGCTTCTTCCTCAACTCCTTTCCAGCTCAATTTTCAAAAGTTCGTTACAAGTTGGTTGGTTGTGGGCCGATCTTTGGTGCGCCTCGTCCCCAACGGCATATATCATATATTTTGGTCTATTGGGCATTTATCTTTTGTCCGGACCCAAAGCAGACTGCGAACTGTCGCAGTATTATATCATCAAAGCAGACTATAAAGCTGTCGCAGTATTATATCATCAAAGCAGACTGTGAATCCGTCGCAGTAATATTGATGCGTGTCTTTTATATGATGTTTTATACCTCATTTTACATGCATTTCAGAGCTCATTTGTGTAGTTTAAGCTACCATTTCCCCTATTTCCGTCTACTTTCGTGTTTTTGTACATTATTGCAGAAATGTGAAGAATTCAACGGAAATTGAGCTAAATCCGTCCCCCGAGATTCTGCATTGCATTTTGACGTGGAGTATTCACTTAAGGAACGAGCTTGGTGCGCATTTCAAGGCCCGAAAGACAAATCCACGAGATCATAGAAGTCAAGTACCAGCTAAAGCAGTCGATCGACCAGTACCCTTAGTCGATCGACCAACTCACGGGATCCGAGGCTATCAGACATGCTGCTAGTCAGTCGATCGACCGCCCAGCTTAGTCGATCGACCACACCGCTACTTCAGACGAGAATTAAAAGATCGAGGAAAAGCAAGCCCATTATGTTTAGGTTTTGGAAATAAAAGTTACGTTGTTTTGCTATATAACGTAACCTAGAAACATCATAATCATCATCGAATTATTACCTAGTTTTACATTCAGTTCTTTAGAAAATAATTAGGGTTTGGAATATTGGTTTGCATTGGATTTTCGTTCGTACTTTCAATCATTCCGTTACAATTCTTTTGCGATTTTTGGTATTCTTCTTATTCCAGTTTATTACTTTATTTGCATTCATAGATATAGAATTGTTAGTTAGTTCCCGAAACCATAATTATCGCTTTATGCTAGCCTTTTGTTCCGTGGCTCTAATTATGAATTCTTCTGTTTATTTCATCAATCTTATTGTTGTTATCATTCTTAGTATGAGTAGCTAAATTAGTCGTGCTAGGATGTAGCGGAATTATAGTGTAGGCGGCGTAGAATGAACACGGCCTGAATCGCGTGCCAGTCGATCGACTGCCATACCTGGTCGATCGACTGACCACGTGAGGTTTTACTTTCGTTTTAATTGTTTTAACTCTTTATTCGACGAATCGAGTGCACACGACTAGTTGAATGTTTAGGATGTGACTGACCCATTAGATCGAGAGATAGGGACAGTTGTTTGACCGCCAATTAAAATGACTAAACTATGCTGAGATCGAAAGATAGGTAAAGTTTAGATTATTAGTCACTTTTCAGGACGAGAGTCAGTATTAGTGATATTAGGGACTTATAGGGAGATCGAAAGATGCTATCTGTTGAGAGTGGACCGAGAGGACCTCTTATTTCCCGCCTCATGTGTTTGATTTAGACCGACTTTGTTTGCTGCCGCCGAAACTGTAATGAACCGACCATCCTAGTACCCTTCTTTATATTTGATTTAATATATCTCTTTAGTTTAATTTTTATTGTTATTAGCTATAGACCAAATCGAATCAACCCCCATATTTGTTACCTTAGACTAAATTTAGACAACTTTCAATTACATTCGCCTCCTTGTGGTTCGACCCTGTTACCACTAGCCTAGGTTAGTTTTAATAGGAATTATAAATCTTATTTTTGGTACTCACAACGACGGGTATCAATTATATCGTCAAAGCAGATTGTGAAACTGTCGCAGTATTTTATCTTCAAGCAGACTGCGAACTGTCGTAGTATTTTAACTTTTAACAAGACTTCACTTGCAGCAACGAGCGGATTTCCGGTGGTGTTTCGACACATCTTTATCTATAACTTTTATCCACCGAGAGTTCATGACGACCAATTGCACTCCTCGAGTGACGGAGTTTGTTTGGAAGCAGACGCCAGCAGATTCCTAGAAATGATTCAAAGCCATTTTCCAACAAGAGTTCGCTTGAGACTGACGAAAGCAGATTCCCCCAGCAGTCCCTACCGAACTCCTGCTGTCCTCAATATTATTCTACATCGAGAAATAAATCTCAGGTATGATTTCTTCGTATGGCTGGCAAGCCTCCTTACGTAGTCTAATGGACTTTAAACGACCCTCCCCGATAGTCGACAGACTCTAAAATGTTCCCGACGACAGGTCCTTGGCTCAGACCCCTTGAGTCGCCTCGCATTGCCATAGTCGTCAGGTTGTAATCTTCGATTGATCTGGTGGCTATACTTTAAATTTCATCTTGTCCAAGCCTCAGTCAAAGTGGGGGCTCTGTAGATACCTCATTTCTGCACCTTCCGCAAAACCACCCGGTGATGATTGGGCCGCATGTTTGGTACACGGAACAATTTATGACAGTTCATAAGTTTATCATCAAGTGATAGCTTAAATACTCGTGTTTACCCCTTGGTCGTCATCTACACGCCTATATGGTCGTTTTGACAGTAATTTGAGTTCATTTGGAGTCCGGGTAAAAAACCGCTTTATTTTCTAAGAAACCGTATAAAATGCCGAGTCGGAATGTCCTAGAATATTCCAGATATTTATTCCATAAAATTAAAATTATATCTTTTGGTAAAATATATCTCGAAAATCTTATTTTAAAGAATAAGGAAGTGGAGATCGACCGCAATTCCATAAAAGAAACGCGGAGTTCTTTCTTCCGCAGGAGGAAACCTCTGGGGAAAGGAGGCAGCACCTGCTGCGCCTCTTCGAAGGATCGCAGCAGCTGCTGCGCCTCTTCCACAGCCCTTTTCTGCGTATTTTCAGATTTTTCCGTGATTTGTTTCCAAAGTTTGAGTCATTCCATAACTCTTTATATTTTCTAGTATAAATAGGGACCTCCGTCCCACATATTTTTCACGCGAGTGTCCGCCTTTCTCTTCTCCCTTTGCATTCTAAGACCGTGCTCTAAGCATTCGACGCCTACGTGCTTGATCAATCGACCACGTAAGCTCAGATCATTCTGAGTACTAGTCACGTTGCATGACCGACCAATTTGAGCACTACACATCAATCAATTTAATCTAAATCCTCTCACGAGGGCACTTTCTACATACATTCGAGTCGAGCAATCACTATACGTTAACTTAGTTAATCTCGTTTCGTCAAACATGTAAGTCTGAGGGTGTAAATCCCATATTTTATTGTATTTATTTTTGTATCCATCATTGTAAGATTTACGTTAAAAGCATATTTAAAACCGATTTCTAAAACCCCTTTATTAAACTGTTTTTTCGGATTAATAGAAGGCAGACGTCGAGAAGAAACGCAGCAACTGCTGCGCCTCTTCGAAGAGTCGCAGCATCTGCTGCGCCTCTTCCTGAGGCTGCCGCAGTTCCTGCCTTTCTTCTTCTTCTTCCTCTATTCTCTATTAATCCGTTTTCTTTTCTTACTTTCTTATTTTCTTCTCTTTTCTTCGTACATAGTAAATTTTAATACGTTTTTAATAGTTAACATATTTTTATTTACGGTTTTAATCCCTTATAATCGATATTTGCGGGTTTTCGCCATTAAATCAAATCCGGATTTTAGAGACTCGATTCGTTCATATCAAGTTTCTGGAATTCGTCTTTGTACATGTTTTTACCGTCTTATTTCCAATTTATCAAGTTCTTTCAAATTCGTTTCCGCCTTTGTAATTAAACCTAATTCATGCCTAACTCGTTTTAATTCGTTTTAATCCGTTTTAGCCCGTTTTAATCCGTGTTTACTGTTTTATGACGGTTTTGTATGTTAATAATATGCTAAATCACCTTCACCCGAGTCAAATATCAATAATCAATCATTAAAATTACCAACGAACATTAACAACCCGCGGTTCTGACTTCACAGCCAGAACTCAACCTAGGAACAGACGCAATGACACTGCGCCTCTTCCAAGAGACGCAGCACTGCTGCGCCTGTTCCGAGTTGACTTCTGTCCCTAAACTCCGTTCTTGTTTTGACCTAACTCTTAATTGTGTAATTAATCGACTATTAATCGTATTATTACCTCCTAATCTGTTTGTTTTCCCAACCTTATTTCATTTTCCTTTCTTTTCTCAAATTATCTGTCTTAAGTATATTTTTGACGTAAATCGTTTAATCCATTGTAATTCATTGTAATTTCCATTATCGTTATTTAATTATTAAATTTAATTATGCATGATTTATTTACTTGTTTTTCACATGTAATTAATTTTAAAGCCTACTTTGACATTAATGAGTGCTAATTACGTGTTTATTGACTTAGTTAATTTTCACATGCTAGGATTAAAACAATGGATGTTGCATTGCATGCATATAATCGACAACATATCAAATACGAACGATTTCCTTAATCATTAGTAAATGCTGCTATCGAGGCGGGCGGGATTAGGTGTTCAATAAAAGGACTTCCTAATACGTACCCTCGCCCCTTACTCCAGATCTCTGTGAACATCCATGTTCGTTGGCATCCAAGAGAGTCATTCTAGACATAGAATGCTAAGGGTAACGAGTTCTTAGTGTTCATGTCACTACTTTGTGTCTTGACATGACACGAGGTATTCGAACAGTTCCAATTTCCCATAAAAATTGGGGGCGACTCCAAAAATGCAAACGCTTGTTCCCAAGCGCCCCCCGTGGTCCCCCTGTGTCCACACCTAGGCATAGATACGAATTATGATGGGGACTTGTATAATTCTACCGGCTTATCTGCTGTTCGATATTTTTCTTTGTTTACTGGTTTTGCGGATGCAGATGTTAGTTCTATGGCTTTGCTTGATGTGCATCATGTCTGCCTTAGGCTCTTTTTGTGGTACATGAGTTATTTATTATTTGGGAGGCGTGACAGGAGTAAGGCCTCGTCCTTAGAAGTGTTGCTTTTGTCTAGTTACTTGAACCCCTATCAGGAGGAGCCCTTCCAGTTTAGTCCACCAGCCCTTGTTTGCCACGCCTTAGACCGCATGACTGGGAAGTATGCGGATTTAGATTGTGGGGATATTATTACACGGATTGCACGCCGTTTGTGTGATTTTGAGGGAGATGCTCCTTCTGAGCCTATGGAGGATCCTGAGCCTTTAGTAGATGACGACTATCTACGTTATGGCATCTTCTATATTGACATTCTTGGTGGTAAAGACCACTACTGGAAGGTGAGGGATCACTTTTACATGCTATTGTCTAACCCTCAATTGCCAGAAATCGCACCTCTAGAGGAGAATGAGTATAGGCAGAGACCTGCACCCCTCACTTATTTTATTCCAGATGAGCTTTTGGTTACTTTAACTGATTCTAGCACTACAGCTACCACTGGAGGGCGTCGTAGACCTCCTAACCACTTGCATGGCTCTTACCATCCTAGCCTTTTGCTTCTTCTGTTGCTTCCCCTTCCCACTATGGTTACCATTTCGACCCAGCTATTGAGAGGGTTCATGAGGGTTCATGAGGGTATTAACACCGCTTGACACAGAGGCGGTTATGGGAACAGATGGAGGCCACTACTATTTCTGGGGGAGGTCAGTATACGGGTACTACTCCGAGCTTTTACACTACACCTGGTGATGACAGTCGTGTTTTCCATCTTTATGGTGTTACTCCTGCGGAGTATAGGCAGTTTAGTAAGGAGTATGGTGCTCTGGGTTAACCATTCTACACTCCTATTCGACCTCACCGGCCCACCAGTGTGTTTCCTGAGGATATTGGGGTCCCTCTTTCTCATAGAGGGCCATTTGGCCAGTTTGCAGATTCTTCTTCTTCTGCAGCAGCTGTTCCTAGAGGTGGCCGTGCTAGAGGTCGTGGTTGACGAGGCTGTTGGAATATGTGTCCTCCGACAATAATGCGATCACAACTGTTGATCATGATGATCACATGTTAAAATCTCATTTTAAGAATACATGTGGGATGTAATATTTTGCAGTCATTTGGTCCACACATATCGGTAATGATTGGCTGACTAGAGTTTGACATTACTGTCGTGCGACGGTGGTGATCAGTTGATCCCCTTAGGTCATACCTAAAGGGTGACACTCTTAATTGATTATTTAATTGATCGTATGACGATACGGGTTAATTAAATTGCTTAAAATTGACGGACGATTTTGTGAGTATTGTTGACGTGTCTTATTGTAATTCGATTAAATGAGATACGGTCTAAGTAATCAAATTATTTTATTACTTAGATAAATTTATTGTTTACGAAACAATTAAAGGTGAATGAATAATTTATTATAAATACAAGACGTTGTGATTTATAATTGATAAACCGTTTTGGTACAAGTAATTATGAATTACTAAGTCGATTTTGTACATGATGTATTTTTATTAATACGTTGATTTTTAACACGTTAAAAATACATTACAATTTCACATGACTTGTAACATGTGACAATTGACAAATGACAAATATAAAATGGACCTCCCATTTTATAAGTGCCGAAAAAAAGGAGGGGTATTATGTTTAAATTGTGTTAATTGTTTGAGTG
This sequence comes from Silene latifolia, assembly GCF_048544455.1. Lineage (NCBI taxonomy): Eukaryota > Viridiplantae > Streptophyta > Magnoliopsida > Caryophyllales > Caryophyllaceae > Silene > Silene latifolia. The sequence goes on along the minus strand of NC_133535.1, from coordinate 46,971,261 downwards.
GAAAACAAAATGATTGCACACCTATTTGTAGACTTGTAAGTCTAGTTTTTCTTGAGAAGAAAAACAAGCCCATGCATTGGGCACCATTACCCTCTCCCAACCGGTTTTTAGAGGAGCATCATTAGGGGTTTTTCCTCTTGATTATTCATTATCTTTCACAACATAATTTCTAATGTTAAGAAATTATTTTTCTCTCTACACACCAAAAACTCATAGAAATTTTAGAGAGAAATTTACTCCTATTTCTTTCCTCTCTTGACCGAAATCAAGAGACCAAAAATCAATATTTTGGGTCATTTTAGTAAGATTAATATTGTTCTAGATCTAATAATATTAGTCTTTTAAGAGGTCACCTTGGGTATTCACTTTTGGGAGGGATTCTATTTTGGATCCTTTTGTTCATCCATTGTTAGGAGAGCTCAAGAACAAGTGAGAAGGTGAACTCATTTGTGCCCATAAAACCGAAATTCCATAGTAAGGAAAACGATTTCTTCTCTTACCTTGTTTTGTTTGCATGCATAAGATCTAGTTTTAATTTTATGACTAAATTAAAATGTAACATATATGAATATGTTGAATAATGAGATATAGATTTCTAACAAGCGGTATCAAGAGCCTTTGGTTATTTGCATGCAAATCGGTTATAGTTTTTCCGAGTTATACGATTAACACAAAAAACTTGTAAATTTGTGTTATTATGATATATCACAAAATAAATTATGCATGTTAAAGTTTCCGATCCTAAAATTTATTTTGGATATTTTGGTTAATTTATGGATTTTTATTGTTCATCATATATAATAATGGCATTAAAAATGTGATTTTATGATTAAAATGTCATTTTCGGACTAAAATTAGCTAAACTTCGAGTTTCCAGTGGTTTTTGGATATGTTTTCACATATATTATTTTTAGATGACCTGTAAATTTTCATAATTTTTGGAGTTCTTATGCTCCAAATATGGTTTTTTTTTTCATGATAAAAATCGGATTTAGATGAAAAATAGGTTAATACAAGAGAGGGCTTAGACAAGGGGATCCTCTATCACCTCTCCTCTTTACCCTGTGTATGGAGTATCTAACCAGAATATTGAGATATGCAGCTACTAAGTATGACTTCCATTTCCATCCAATGTGCAAAAATCAAAGATTGGCCTGCCTGATGTTTGCTGATGATGTGTTGCTGTTCAGTAAAGGTGACACTACCTCTATGATGCTTTTATTACAGTCCTTCTCCACCTTCTCAAAAGCATCTGGCCTTAAAATCAGTCCTGCTAAATCCAATGCTTACTTTAGAGGGGTGCCTGAACACATCAAGACTGATATCTTAAAGATATCAGGCTTTACTGAAGGTGCTCTCCCTTTTAAATACTTGGGAATGCCTATTCAAACTACAAGACTTAAGATATCTGATTGTGCTTGTCTCATTGAGAAAATTTGTGGGAGGATTCATAATTATGGAGCAAGAAAGTTCTCTTATGCTGGCAGGCTCGTGTTGATCAAATCTGTCCTAAACACTCTTCACTCATATTGGGCCTCGATGTTTGTCTTGCCCAAGGGCATCATTAAGAGTATAGAAGCCATCTGTAGAAATTTCCTCTGGGAAAATGGTACAGAATATAGGAGGGTTCCTTTAGTGGCATGGGATAAAATTTGTAAGCCTAAGGAAGAAGGAGGATTGGGTCTGAAGGATCAGGAGGTATGGAACAAAGCAATGGTGGGTCGTCTGGTGAACTGGATTGCAGAGAAACGAGACTCCCTCTGGTTACAGTGGGTACAGTGTAACCATATCAGAGGGAGAGACTGGTTTGAGTACAGTCCCTCAACAAACTCAAGCTGGGTTTGGAGAAGGATCTGTAAGGTTAAGCAGGATCTAGCTCATGGTTATGTGGATGGGGTCTGGGTGGTTCAACCCACGGGATACACTCCTAGTGGATTTTATGAGTGGCTCAGTAATGTAAATCCTCCTGCGTACTGGAGTAAGGTTATCTGGAACAGTTGGGCTCTACCTAAGCATCAGTTCATGGGATGGTTAGTGGCACAGGAGGCTTTAAATACTGTGGATAAGCTGTTAACCTATGGAATGGATGTTGATGCCTGCTGTCTGTTATGTGGTCAGGCTAATGAATCCCTGGCTCATCTGTTCTTTGCTTGCCAGTACAGCAGACGAGTGATGATGGCTATACAGCAGGTTACTGGGTGCAGCTTTCCTCTGGCAGTTGATCTAATGTGGTGGGCTAATAGAGGAGGTACTGTTGTCCAGAAAGGAGTTCAGATTGCTTTGTTTTTGAAGGCACTTTATTCTATCTGGTTCCAGAGGAACAAGTGCAGGAATGATATGGTCCTCATGCATCCAAGACATATTGCCTTGCAGATAAGTGATGGACTGAAAGCTAGAATTAGAGGAAGAGGTAGGGAGAATTTGAATGCTAATGATGTAACTTGGCTTTGCCATAAGAACCTTATGTAGCTAAGGATCTGCATCTCATGTAAATCCTATTTTTGATATATATATTACTCACATTTTATCAAAAAAGAAAGAAAAGAAAAATAGGTTAATATGAGATAAATTTCGAATCTGGTCATATAAATTTAGTATGTTGTCACATGCAATTTTACAAGATGTGTGTAAAATAATATGCTATAATGAAGTCTTTATGCATGATTTATGAATTTTTGATGAAAAATAGCATAAATAGTGACTTAATTAGTGAATAATTGCTAAAACATACTTCATGACTAAGGAAAAACGTCACATGTAGCATTTTATTATCTTTTTCAGATCTAAAATTGAAAAGTTGATAAATATATTTTTTCTCATGTTTTTATGATAATATTTGATAAATCCGGTAAATCGCAACATAGTTTTTCCTTGATAATTTTCGAAATTTTTAACCTAAGTTTTTGAACATTATGAGTGTCATGGTATTTTTCCAGAATGTTCATGAGTTTAAATTTCAAATTTCAAATTTATTTGAAATTTTTATGACTTATTTGGAATTTATAGCACTTTATTGTAATTTTGGGTCCATTAATGAACAATTTTAAGAAATATAAGTTAATTATAGTCAAATAGTTAGTGGAGACTAATTTTGAGTCCTAAGTTGGTTAGGGTAATTAACTTGTGCATAAATACGATTTTATGTAATTTATTGTGATTTTAAAAGGTTGAATCACACAAATCCGTAAAAACCGATTAATATACGATATTGGCTCCTTAAAGGCGATTTAGCATAAAATTGGGCATGGTCATACATATTATAATGCTGCATTTTATTTATGATTGTCATAATTTTATTTTATGTAATTTTTGAATTATGTAATTTTTACTTAGTATGGCCTTAGTTTTTAATTGGTATTACCCGAAATGTATGGGAATATCGATTCGGTTGTAATTTATTGTGATCACGTATCACCGTTTTGTAATTTAATAGGTTTATTTTATTTTAATTACAAATGTATAATAGGAAATTATGTAATTTGTTATGTAATTTATTTATTCCGGAGTTCCTTGAAGACGGTGTCACTCAAGGAAGACGATACATAAAGACGGTGTTATCTCGAGATGCGTGCCAAAACCGAAGTTCAAGGGACCAATGGAGTTGGTTTCCGAGTATGTAATAGTTTATTAGATTTACTATTTTTAGGAAGGCCATACTAGGATTTAATTTATGATTTGCATTTTATTTATATGTTGCATGCATCGCTAAATCGCCATAACTAAAACATGCATTATCTTTTAATCGAGTTTATCGACCGTGTCAATTATAATTATCATAGTTCACCGCATTAGTTCACTTAAAACGTGATAGATAATAAATTGACATGACCTCTCGCTAAAAATAAACAATTGAGACATAGCCTTACCAAAAAGTAGAAACCATGAAAACCTATTTCGCGAGGGAGTGTACTCGGCCATCCCGGGGTACAAACCTTGTTACGTAGGGAAAGTGGATGATAAATGTCTATCCACCGAATTCGTGTTAATGAGGGTTTCATCGGCTATCCCGTGCCCAAGTTGATGTGAATTTGGATCATGGACACATTTATTTGAAATTTGGATTGACCTCAGCGAAAGTATTCGTGACCGTAGTTGCATGTGTTCCGGGCTATAGATAAATATTAGAGTAATTTTATCGACCGAGAATTCTAAAAGTAGAATCGATTAAAGAGTTAGTCCACCGAGTTATATTGATAAGGGTTTCATCGGTTATCCCGCGCCCAAGTTAATATGAATTTGGATCTCGGAATCATTTATCATAGTTGGGTAGAGGTCACTATGTAAATGCTATACTTATTTACAAGTATTATTATAACGATAAATGTTAAGTTTTCCACTATTCCGTTATCATATTGTTCTATTTCTTTACCACAATTTATATACGATATCATTTCGGTTTTTGATTCAAATCTCCATTAAAACATCGTAACTAAAGACAAATATGAATTTGCTTCTAAAATCTCAAATGAACCATTGCTAAGGATCTCTTGTAAAGAGTATAGATAAAAGTTATTCATTATCAAACAGGTTTCTGATTATTGACTAACACATCTACTTACAATGGATTGTTTTTCATATACTTAATTGAATTAAGTACCTTGAAGCGATAAATTGTTTTGGTAATTAGATTTGTCGGAAATCGTAATAGACCAAAATACCGCAACCACTTCAATGAAAGTTTTAAGACTAAACAAACGAATGAAGAGTAGTCTTCATGAAATTCAATTTTGCTTCTCTAAGCAAAGATTCATTGAAATGAGTGGGAGCATTCTCTTAAACCGTTAAGAAAGGGATGAGGTTCAAAGAAGTAAAATTAGAATGGAATTGATACAAGGTAATGTTAAAAGTAAAGTTATTGAGAATAACGATACTAAACCTATCAATCCCGACCAATAAAGTTTTCACTGTCTTAAATGTTGGACACTAGAAAGGAAACTACCCCAAATTGTTAAAGAATAAGCAAGTTAGTTATGGGACATCTAATAAAACTTAGTTCTTTATTTATTTGATTGACATAAGTTTTGCTAGTACCATTTCGTCAATATTAGAAACCGATGGTGGTTTTCATCATTGCATGTGATACATAGGATGATTAAGAATATGACGAATAGCATCAAATAATGTCGAGAGATAGAGTCATTGTGTACTCAATCTAGTTTTGGGTTTAAGTTGTACCTTAATTAGAAATATTAAGTACATGGACCCTAAATAAGAATATAATTTTTGTCAAGATACAAAAGAGGTTTCACTTTTGTGACCCTATACACCATGATTTGATGTATGTCTAGCCCATTATCAAGGTGAATATATTCTAAACCAAACTAGAATGATATATCATGTAGATGATGCAAGACTCAAATTGGTAACCCAAGATTAAACCTTAGATTCTGGAATGATGAACGCAAAGAGTTATCGAGTACTCTTGAAACCATTAGATCTTATGGTATATGCGTATTTTGTATTCAAAGCAAGATGTCTCGTGCCTTTTGGTTGAAAAGAAGATCGAGGTTGTAAATCATTGATCCAAAATAGGTTGATCATTTTGTTTTACCAACGATTTAAGTTGACACTAATGTGTTCACTTAATAAGGTAAATAGAGAAATCTTTGAAGAAGTTCAAAGAGTTCAAGGAATCACGATTTAGTCGTGATGGGATTATCAAGTGAAGACCTTGATGCAAGCCAAATGAAATGTGATATAGTATCACAAATTAATCTCTCTTAGCACACATTATGGGATAATGTGTGGTTGGATAAAGAAATCAAACGCTATTCGATATGGTTTGGACTTCGATCAAGTTACTTTGAGTTACTTGATCATTTTTGGGGATTTTATCATTTTGTCTAAATTATTTTTCCACTAAATCTAAAACGAATCATATGAGATATGATATGGTAGGGTACCATACTTGTAAGTTTTCACAAGAAACAAATGCTTATTTTTCCTTCCTATAATCACGAGTACAACGAGATTGTGGCTCGTGAAGTTGTCTTTCTAAAATACAAGTTTATTTCTAGAAGACAGAGTGTGAGAAATTATTCAAAGAGCCACAAAGAATGTTATGTTGCAAGAAACTGGTCTTTCTTGGCTACATGAGACGTTTTGTGTAAGACGTTGTTTCTTCAAAACCTAGGAGGTTAAAGTCATCACTTGTTGAAGATGATGAATTAGTGTTACTTTTAGAAAGTAAAGAGCTTGCAACTTACAAAGAAATTGTTTGATTCAAGTTGATTACTTCTGGAAAGTAATGAACATATGACTTACATGAGAGTGTTTAAGTCACAACTCAATACAAGGCTTAGTGGCTTAGTGCCATGAAAATCCGAAATAAATTCCAAGTGAATTGTTAGATATCAAAGCTTGATTGGTTGCAAAGGGTTTTGCACTAGTTGAAATGCTTAAGTCTATTTGGGTCTTCTTAGGGATTGTGTTTCATTATGTTGATATACATATAGCAAGTGAATCTAAAACCCACTTCTTCAATTAGAAGGAATGTATTCAATACATGTCTTGAGTTTTGTAGATTCTTGCAATCCTAAGATAATGTGAAACTTAAGAGAGGGTCTTGAGTAGGACATCAATGAGTTGGAATCAATGATTTGATCATGGTATAAAAATTTTCCCGATAAGTCAAGAAGTTGTGTATATACATGAAGTTTAGTGGGAGTTACGGAAATTTTAATTAGTCTTATATGTGGATGACATATTGATCATTGGGAATGATTTAAGACTTTTGGAGTAATATAATACATCTTTAATATCCAGATTTATGTAGATAAATCCACATGATATTAGCGTCAAATAAGAAGTCTTATGTTGATAAGATTCATGACTAGTTCAATCAAGTTGAACATATTTGATTGATTCCATTTGCTTCATTGCCGAATCAATTAAATAGGAAATGATGTATAACACTTCATATACTTTGAGTATGATGAATTGTTTCAAATCGAATTTAAGTAATCATTACCAAGTAAGCCATAAAGATTACCCTTAAGTGCTTGCAGAAGCATTAAGGATGTAATGCAAAGTGTTTTTGATGCAATTTTGTGTAAGGGTGTTACACAAGTGACAATTGACAATTGAGATTGCGCATGGTTTCTGACAAAACCATAATCAAAACACATTAGGATGGTTAAGATACCATTATGGCTATGTTATTTAAGAAATAGATTTTCTAGAATCGTTCTAGGCAATAAAGAACAATAAGAAATGTTTACAACGGAAATTGAGTACACTTGCAATCATGAGATGTGCAAGAAGGATGAGTCCCGTACACTGTGAAAACAGTGGGAGCTATTCTAAGGCTAGAGGGCCTATGTCTTGATTGGATCTCGACACGTACTCAGAAAGTTCTGTAATGCAAATGTATACATTACAAAGGAAAACGAGTGTGTAATAAGGTTGAGTTAGGTACAAGAAGTTGATAAAACCTACTAAACAAAGCCTTCTCATAGGCTTAACATGATGAGTCATGTCATTTCAATTAAATTTAGATGAACAACTACATTCAAGTTCGAACTGGATTATAGAATATGAAGTAGTAATCAAGTATTGACTACTCATATGATAATCACATTTATCATTCGAGTTTTTAAATCTGAAAACTCCTTTTATACTTTGTTACATCCAAACGGGTTGTAGAGATAACATTGAACCCCGTTAAAGTGAACCCGGATTAACATGGTATTCCCCCATAGTCACTTGTATGAGGTGACGTCTCGAAATGACTAGAGTGTGATGCGATTGATGGCAAGTTCAAGTGCCATAGAGTCATGTGAGATGACTAGTCGATCACATAGGCAGACTGTTAGGAACACTTTGTCGGGCCTTATGACCGCTTATAGAGTTCTGGCAAATTTATATAGCCTGGTCGTGGCGAGAGCTACTATAGTATTCTAATGAGTTGATTCTTTTGACTAAAGACTGTTCGCCTAAGGTGGCATAGTTTCAGATTAACTTTAATTTGTGTTACTACGACCTTCGTAAATGGGGACAAATGGGCATATTTTGGGTTATGATGGCTGTGGCCAGTCGAAGGGAATAAGTGCGATTGGAATTGTCCACCCCTTATCAGGGTTAAAACAATATCTCAGGGCCACTCGAGGAGTAATGAACTGGAAATGCGTGGCCACGCTCGGAAGGTATCTATGGTAGATGATTCCGGCCAATCAGTTATTCTCCAGATCGAGGAAACCACTCTCGATATGATCACTTGCAAGTACGACCTGAAAGACACCTTGCATTGAGTGGGAGATAGTAATAGGACAAGAGAATTGGTGACGCACACTTGTCGAGGACAAGTGGGAGATTGTTGGAATATGTGTCCTCCGACAATAATGCGATCACAACTGTTGATCATGATGATCACATGTTAAAATCTCATTTTAAGAATACATTTGGGATGTAATATTTTTCTGATCAACTGGTCCACACATATCGGTAATGATTGGCCGACTAGAGTTTGACATTATCGTCGTGCGACGGTGGTGATCGATTGATCCCCTTAGGTCATACCTAAAGGGTGACACTCTTAATTGATTATTTAATTGATCGTATGACGATACGGGTTAATTAAATTGCTTAAAATTGACGGACGATTTTGTGAGTATTGTTGATGTGTCTTATTGTAATTCGATTAAATGAGATACGGTCTAAGTAATCAAATTGTTTTATTACTTAGATAAAATTATTGTTTACGAAACAATTAAAGGTGAATGAATAATTTATTATAAATACAAGACGTTGTGATTTATAATTGATAAACCGTTTTGGTACAAGTAATTATGAATTACTAAGTCGATTTTGTACATGATGTATTTTTATTAATACGTTGATTTTTAACACGTTAAAAATACATTACAATTTCACATGACTTGTAACATGTGACAATTGACAAATGACAAATATAAAATGGACCTCCCATTTTATAAGTGCCGAAAAAAAGGAAGGGGTATTATGTTTAAATTGTGTTAATTGTTTGAGTGGAAAATAAAATGATTGCACACCTATTTGTAGACTTGTAAGTCTAGTTTTTCTTGAGAAGAAAAACAAGCCCATGCATTGGGCACCATTACCCTCTCCCAACCGGTTTTTAGAGGAGCATCATTAGGGGTTTTTTCTCTTGATTATTCATTATCTTTCACAACATAATTTCTAATGTTAAGAAATTATTTTTCTCTCTACACACCAAAAACTCATAGAAATTTTAGAGAGAAATTTACTCCTATTTCTTTCCTCTCTTGACCGAAATCAAGAGACCAAAAATCAATATTTTGGGTCATTTTAGTAAGATTAATATTGTTCTAGATCTAATAATATTAGTCTTTTAAGAGGTCACCTTGGGTATTCACTTTTGGGAGGGATTCTATTTTGGATCCTTTTGTTCATCCATTGTTAGGAGAGCTCAAGAACAAGTGAGAAGGTGAACTCATTTGTGCCCATAAAACCGAAATCCCATAGTAAGGAAAACGATTTCTTCTCTTATCTTGTTTTGTTTGCATGAATAAGATCTAGTTTTAATTTTATGACTAAATTAAAAGGTAACATATATGAATATGTTGAATAATGAGATATAGATTTCTAACAGAGGCGGCCATGCTCCTGATCCTGAGTTGGATGCCATGTTTGCAGAGATTGATGGGTATGATAAGGCCACCTACGGTGGCAATGATGATGATGATGATGATGGAGCGAAGTAGTGATGGCTGGTCACTACATCCCTCACTTTCCAGCTGGTTTGGGGAAGCTTTTGCTACACAGCTGGTACTATCTTTCCTTGTATTTATTTTATTGTATTTCTTATTTCCCCTTCCCTTTATTAGTAATGTCCTTTAGGTTGCTGGATTTTTGTGTGATTGCTATGCTGTAGGCATCACAATGAGGACACTGTGACATTTAGGTTTGGGAAAGAGTATTTATTTCTGTTATGTGTTTTATTTATGTTGTGTGTTTAAATTTTAAAAAATCCATAAAAATTGAAAAATTCATAAAATACAAAAACATGTTTTTATTATTTTAGGTCGAGTCTTGGTGAATTATTGTTTTGAAATGTTAGCTATGAAAAACAAAGCTCATAATTAAGTCTTGACCGTCACAATATGCCTTATGCCAAGTAAATTTGACTATATTATGTTGGTAAATCACTTAAATTTCTGAGGTCTTTAGAGCTTCCTAGGCCAGCAACATTAATAAACTGGTCTCATTTGTTATTTAGGCTAAAGAGCGTGGTCTCCTTGTGGAATATGTAATATCAAACTGCATAAGTGTGACATTAGTTTCTTAGCTTTTTGCGCGTTCATATGATTAAGTACATGAGGAAAGGCAGTTCTTACCATTCAAATAAGCCATACATTACCTTGTTTTGTTAGCACATTTGAACATTGTAGCAATTTCATATCCTATTTCATAGCTACAATCTAGAATTTGCCTACCTTTTCGGGACACTCGCAGTTGCTTGAGTTTCAAGTTTTTATTAATATTATACTCAAACCTCTCTCCAATCACCAAACCCCACTCATCTCCTTTATTAATATTTAATCCTAATTATTACTACCTCTCTCAATCACTAAACCCATCCATATCCTTTATTAATATTATATACTCTCACCTTTAATTCCCGTGCGCACATCAAAGGGGAAGAAAACCCCGAATAGGAGGGAGTATTATTGTTAATCATCTTTTAATTCACTTGCAAATTAGCTGTTAGAAATCAAATCAATCAAACCCTCAAAATTGGTTACTTAAAGACGGACTTAAATATTAACAAACTAGAATAATTACCTCACATCTCTGTGGATTCGACCCTTATTACCGCTAGCTATTAGTTAGTAGTAATTTAGGTTTACTTTGATTAAGGTGATACGACTTTAACCTTATCAAATTTGGCACCTTTGCCGGGGAGGCAACAATTTTCTTGTTTGTTTTTGTTTATTTTGTCTTTTTGTCTCAGGGACCCAGTTCCTTGAGACCGTTTTCACACTTTTCTTGTTAGTTTCATGTATACCCAGGTCAACTAGGTCCGAGATTCTTCCAATAGATCCCGAGCCAGAGAAAACTTTTCGCTATAGACGAAAGTTTCAGCAAGAAGTGGGTCAAGTAGAAGTCTTGAGTATACTTGACGTCGAGACGGGGCATTCTACTTCAAAAAATCAGTCTTTTGAAAAGGACGCCGCTTCTGATCTTGAAATTCCAGTTGGAATTCCAATTCCTAAGATTACCATCATGCCTACTTTAACAAGTCATTCCGAGCCTACTTTGGCTTCCATCCCGAAAGGATTCAAGCTCCCTACCTTAGATAATGGATCTTTTGAAATTCGTTCATCTTACATCAATTTGGTGGAACGAAACTTATTTGGAGGGCTAGCTAGTGAAGATCATGCTAAACATATGGAGAAATTCGTCACTTATTGTTGTTCCATACCTTTAACTGTTGGGTGACTCAAGAACAGGTGAAGCAGGTACTGTTTCCTTCTTATCTAAAAGATGGTGATGCGGAGTGGCTGCGATATTTGGATATGGAGGATCAAGGAGTTACTGACTGGAATACTTTAGTTCTTGCTTTCTACAAGAGGTATTTTCTACCACAGAAGACTAACGCATTGAGAAATATGATTACCAGCTTCAAACAAACAGCTACTGAAGATTTGAATGAAGCATGGGTTCACTTTCAAAGATTAGTGCGTTTGGTTCCCCATCATGGTTTTGAAAAGTGGTTTCTTTGCAATCAATTTTATAATGGGTTGTATGCTGGTCATCGTGCTTTGCTAGATTCCTCAGCTAATAGGAGGTTTCAGGACAACACTACTTTTGATGGCGCGTGGAAATTAAGTGATCAGATTTCTACCCATACTGCTAAGTATGGAAATCCTTAGGGAAGTACGCGTGGTAATGGTGGAAATAGCGGTATTGCGGCACAGTTAGAGGCTATTTTTGCCCAAAACGCTGAGATGAAGACTAACCAATCTTTGGGTAATAAGGAGATAGTTCATGCTATGAGTGATCATGCACTGCTACAAAACTCCTTATAGACATCGGACTTTTTTGGTAATAGACATCAGATACTCAACCGATGTTAAGTTGAGTGATGTCCATTGTCGAGTAATGGACTTCAGACTTACAACTGATGTCCATTAAAATATAGACATCGGATTTTTATTTTATCTGACGTCTATGTACAATAATATACATCAGTGGTTTATATAAATATGATGTCTAATTACCTTATGTACATCAGATATCTGGTTACTCTGATGTCTATGTATCCTATATACATCAAATTTATCAAAACTCTGATGTCTATCTGACACATATGCATCTGATTTTTACCTAAAGCTGATGTGGATTATAAATGGTAGACATCCTTTTATTTAATAACCGTTGTCCATTAATTTATTATTTTTTTTTTAAAAATGCAATAGCTAAATCTTTCAACAAAACATGCCATTCATAAAAGACACCGTCCAAATTCAAAACGATCCTCCATGCCTATAAATAACAAAATCATAACTTCCTTGTTGCATTTTCACAAAATACACCATCCAAATTCAACAACCAACAAAGGTTGTGTGTGCATCATACTTTCATACAACCAAAACATCGCGATGTTCGCAAAATCTAATACATTATATATTATACGACTAAACATTCAGAAAATAGTTCGCCCATAAGTCCCGAACCTCATCGATTTCTTCTTGTGAATATGCCATTTTGTCTTGAAAAAGCTGTAAGTCAAATACAATTAGAAGATTAAAATTTTAAATGTTGTGCAAGTTCAGAAAATAATAATTAACATTTCCTACTTGGCTGAAAATGAATTGCACAAAGGAATATATGAAGAATGAGTAAAAAACAAATATGAACGAATCCAAGTAACGACTTCCTCTTTCAGTCCTTGTTGGACTTTGTAAGGGTGCATTATTTAGGAAGCCGTTCACTAAACCTCCACTTATCCTTACAATAGTCATAAGGCACATACTTCTCTTGCACCCTCCTCATCTTTTTCAAGCTCTTAACATCCAGTTCCTCCATCAAGCAAACATTTTTGTGCTAGTTAAATATATAAAATATATAGCTGAAGTTGAATTCTAGCTATAATAATTGGATTGCATGGAAAAAAAAGCGAGAATGAGTGAAAAGCAGACCATTTCCATTATTCCTGCCTCTACTAGCTTAATCACAGCAGTCAGCACCTTACCTGTCTAAGTTAATTTCTTTCTCATCGTCGCTCAATATAAATATTTCCACATACCAACTGAGAACTTTATTGATCATTATGTAATCTTGACTCATAAAATAATGAAAACTTGAAAACATCAGAGAGCGAGAATGCGAGAATGTGGGAGAATCTGACCTCATTGATAGCCATCGACGAATTAGAACGAGTGACGATTTCAAGCATGTACCTCATGATGTAGTAACCGCATTCTATCTTACCTAGCTGACGAGCACACTAAAACAACATGACGACAAATTAGACTAACAAAGTTTGTTGATAAAACGTAATGAATGAGTCTACACAACAATAGTACATTTATAGAAGTGAATTGATATCTCTCCCTCTTAATTCTACTAGTAGTAGAATAAACCAACATATCAAATACTTACATTACGTTTCACCCATTGTGGCGTTTTAGTACTATTTCTTGTGCCACCATTGTAGCCGTATACTCTTATAGCTCTAATATAAGATTACAAAAAAAAGTTGTCAGCCAAGTATATAAATGCATGGTCTTTCAATGAACATTGTGCATATGAAGAATAAGTATTAAGACGAACTCATATATTAATCAAAGTTTTCAATACTGGAGGGTCCGAATTCCCTATTGAATCAAACCAATATACTTAAATAAATAGGTACCACCTTAGTTGTATAATGAGATATTAACTTGCTTGTCTAATTCATTTAAGTTTTAAGTCTCAACTTATTTATATTCAGCATTTTTAAATGAAAAATGTTCAATTTTTTTGAAATAAGCTCTAGAACATTAATTCAGAAAAGAGATGTTCAACATAAAAATTATCATCACAATTCAAAACCCATTTTAACAAAAACACCCCTTGTCGTATACATAAGCCACAACCCAGAAGTCACCCGAGTTCTTACTTTTTTTTGGTAAAATTGATGTGACCATTATTTGCGCACATTTAGTCCCCGACTTAAACCTATTTTGCATATTATTATAGCGTCTCATAGCCATTTTTCCCGTCAAATACTTTCTATTTTGCTTTCCTATTACTTTGCGTTTGATTTGTAGGAAAGGAGACAATTAGGCGGAAAATTCCCATCTCTTGAACCTATTCGGAAGGACATTGACGATCTTGGTTGAACGGCTATTGAAGGAAGGGCAAGAACTAAAGACTAATATTGCGAGAATAAGGAATTTGTGAAGAGAAGGATTCCGAAGAAGAATCCGAGCGTCCAAGAAGCCGCTCGTCCCTCCATGCAACAATCCGAGCGGATTCACCTCTTGGACGAGCGGATTGTGGCGTCCTCAGCAAAGATGCCCATCTCTCCGAAATACTAGCGATTCCCTGCTTAGAACTTAGAATTGTTAATTACTAGTTTAGCCTTAGTTAACCTAAGGAGGCACTACTATAAATACCCCATTTTGATGATAATCAAAGGGGGCTTCCACATTAGAAAATCTTCTTAGATTAGATTAGGAGTAGATTAGAATAAATTACTCTTTAATCTTTCCATAAATCACACATTAATCTCTCCTTAATTATTGTTCAAGTTTATTACTTTTGGGTAATTGAAGATTATTGGGTTATTATTGGAGAATTGACAACTCTTCATCAATCAATCAAGTTTTCTTCTATTATTCTTCGCTTTATTATTTGGATCATCTTAAGTTGGTATAATTCTTTTACCCTTTACTCTTTATTGTTTATTTCCTCATTCTCTTATCATGTTTACACTTGTTGTTATGATTGACATAATAAGTGAGTAGTCTCTTAACTAGGATTAGTGGGTAATTAGGGGAAACCAACATGGGGAATGATTAATGCTTAATCTAATATGTTTTCATAATTAAATTGCTTGCTTGTTGTGATGTCAACCTATGCACATGTTATGTTTGATGAAATGCTAAGCCTATGAATCCTTGCATTTACAGCCATCTCTTATCTACTCAACAAGACTTGTAAGATATAAACCAACTCGAGTCTTGTTAGAGCATGCATAGAAGTGATTAGGAGGAAAGTAAGTCGACTTGTAGGTGTTGTACAATCTAATCGATTCGGCTCCGGGACCCAACTCTTCTTATGAACCGTAAGACATAAACCAACTCGGTTGCTTTACAACATTAATTGCTTGCAACTTTGTAAACATTTTTGTCTGATAAACTCCTTTGAATCCTCTATGACCCCATGACATCCTAGTGCTTTTAGTCATTTGTTTACATCTCTCTTTTATTGTTTGCTTTACTTTATTGCTTGCATTAGTCTAGAACTCAACTACAAACCCAAATCAATCGTGACACTAGCATAAATTAAGGTAGATAAACTTAGAACCCAAAGCACACCGTCCCATGGATCGACCTCGACTTACCACTAACTAGTTGTTTGTTGAGTATTATAAATGTGTTTGATTGGGAGACCCGGCGACATCACCCATCAAAATGGCGCCGTTGCCGGGGATGGTGCTATGTGATTAAGTTCTTACTTGTTTGTCTATTTTAATTGTGCTTTCACCTTGAGGAACTTGTTCCTCAAGGATTGTTCTTACCGTTTTTGTGTAGTTTCCATGCTTGTAGTTGTTTCCTTGTCTTAGCTATGATGACTCAAGACTTGACATATGGAGTATGTGGTAGATGTTTTGAGTATGACTTTGGGTATGGGGAGTTTGAGAAGCAAGTCAACACAAACCTACCTTACTATTTGTACAATGAAAATCCTAACCACTACCCCAATTTTTCCCACCAAAATCACCACATGCAAAATCCACAACAACCACCCACTCAATACCCACTTCATAATGACTTTCAATTGCCACAATACAACCACTTTCACACATGCCCACAACAAGAAGATGAATCCATTCAAAATATGATTCTCCAAATGATGGGAGATCAACAAAACTTCTTCAAACAAATGCTAGAGGAAAGCCAAAAGAGGGACAATGTTCTTCAAGGCATTGTTGCTCAAGGTGAGGAATTGGAGATTCAAATTACCCAAATGAAAAAATCCCAAGCAATTACTCCCCACCGTTCTTTGGACATTGATCATGAATGTGAATTTGAAGTAGTAACTTTTGACATGGAAAATGAAGAATGGGAAGAGTCGACCTCCTTGAGCTCTTGTGAGTACGAAAGTGTGGTATTTTATGAGGAAGATATAAGGTTAAGTAAGCCAAATACTCTTAACCTTTGTGAGTATGAGGGTGTATCATTTGATGTGAACATTGAGGTGTTGGAGAAAGAGTTAATGAAGAGGAGTGAAGCTCCTATCTATGATTCATATGGAGATAACAATGATGACAAGACCATAAAAGAGGCTTATGAAGAATACGTGTCTTACAAGGACCTTTGGAATAGGGGAGAGGAATGGACCTGTGATATCACCTTGCTTGAGGAGCCTATCCTTGAGACATTCGAGATATCTTATCATGAAGATGAATGTCCTTTCCCTATTTCCCATGAAGACTACTTGGCACCTACCATGGAGCCAATGATTGTTGGAGAGGATATGGTGGCCCTTCTTCAAAAGGTCAAAGCATCATACAAAGGGTACTTGGTGGAAAAGCTCAAAGAGAAACTTGCACGTGAAGCTACTTGTGGAAATTTGGCACCCACAATGTCAACTTCTAAGGAACTCGATCATCAAGGTCATGAGAATTCTCCTTCTACTCTTGAAGAATTGATAAATTCAAATGCTATCATCGTCACCAAAGCGGAAAAAGAAGGTAGTGAATGGAAGTCTTCGAACAACCATGAACCATACTTCTTACCTTATAATGACAAGAATCATGGGCTAATCGGTTTGAAGCCTCATGAATATTCAAGTGCCAAGAAGAGGAAAAAAACAAGAATGAGTGACAAATTCCCTTGGCCAAGCTTCGTCTTGAAGTTAAGCAAACCATACTTATGCTTATTTGGAGCTTGTTCACAAGCTTTTGATCTTCTACTAAGAGCCTTGAGCTCTATGGACAAGAACCTCTATAATTTGAACTAGTTTGGTGGAGTCCTATCTCAAACCACCATTTGTAAGATATTTCTAGGACCTTTACCTTGTATAATATTATACATTTTCGCATTTTCATTTATAATTTCTTACATGAGAGTAGTGAGAGGGAGTTTCTTTACAGTCTCATTGAGCAAAATTTCAGAAAAAGATAAGGAGGAATATCAAAAGGGTGCAAGGGTACAATCTTGAAAAAGAAAAGGAAGAAAAGTTTGAAGAGCAGCGGAAGACGCTCGTCTCGAGGCCTGGACGCTCGTCCTAAGCCTCCCTCAATGCGGTGTCCAGTTCTGTAGCAGAATCCGAGTGGATTGTAGCACAAGACGCTCGTCCTGAGAAAAATGCCTGTATTCCTTGTAGGACGCTCGTTCTGCTTGACACCTGAAGAAAATTTTGGGACTGTAAAAAAAAAATCCGAGCGGATTCAAAAGAGGACGCCTGTCCTGTTTAAGCCGCTCGTCCAAAAGCAAAGACGCTCGTCTTTTGTTGCTTCCAGAAAAGGCAAAACCCTGTAACGAAATCTGAGCGGATTCTTTACACGACGCTCGGACCACCTAGGAGAGGACGCTCGTCTCACACGCGAAGACGCTCGGATTCGTGCATTTTTATCGGATTATCCGCCCAGGCCTGACCCGAAGCCGCTCGTCCTACCCCTCTTTTCTATAAAACTACCCCCCACCATCCCTCATTTCCTCATCTTATCTAAACACAATCTACTCATCTTCATCCCCAAAACACTCCCTTCTCAACAAAAACAACAAAACCCTAACTTTCCCAAATCGAAAATGATGAACATAAAAGGAAAAGCCAAGAAACTTGTTGAAGCCGCTACCAAGAAACGCAAGGGCTCATCTTCTTCATCCCCTCAACAAATGGTGATACCAAGAAACTTTCATCCCGTGATAAGAGGAGGAGTGGAGCAACTTGAGTACTATCCGGAGGTACTCTTCACATCCGATGCCCACCGTACCAAGTTCGTCAATTTGCTAGGTAAGCATTACGAACCGACTCAGTTTATTGATACTAGGGTGCTAGAAACCCTAGGGATAAGGTACCAGACCGAAATGTTCTTTGACGGTCTAGGGATAGGAAAATTATTCCATGCCCATGAAGAGACGTACCTTAGCCTCACCTTGAAATTTTTGAGTAGCCTTCGTATTGTTTCGAACACGAGGGTGAATGTTAGTGATACCTGTCGATGTGAGTATCAAAAATAATATTTATGATTTTCCAAACTACAACTAACAAGCGGTAGTAAGGGTCGATCCGCAGGGAGGTAGGGAGTTAGGTTGTTTTATTTCAGTCTATGAATTTCTGGGGGGATTTGATTTGAGTTATATCTAAATTTAAATGTAAAAACAAATAAGCAAGTAATAAAACTAGGCGTAAACAAATGATAAAAAGGAGCTAATATGGTCGGTTCACTATAGCTACGATGGCACATAATCCTAGGTAAGTCCGAAATACAGTCGTGTAGGATGGGTAAAACATGTCCTCTCGGTCCAAGTTAACTAGTAGCTCCTTTCGGCCTGTGCTACTAGTCCCTAGGTCACACTAATACTAGCTCACGCCCTGAAAAGTGATTCCTAAAGCCTAAATTACTCATCTTTCGATCTTAGCAATTTAGTCGTCTTAATTCATTAATTAATGCCATTCCCTATCTCTCGATCTACGGGTTGGTCAAAATTAAGCATCTAACAAGTCTCCTCTTGGTCCCATTGTTAAATATTGCACTTAACGAATAAAATAATGCTAATCAAACACGGGTCTGGTCGATCGACCAACTACTACAGTCGACCGACCACACGGCATAGTCGATCGACCAGTTAAGCCAGTCGATCGACCATGCCCTAATCCGGGGTCACCTATTCTACACCATCTACGCTATAGCTCCCCTACATCTTAGCAAAGGGTATTTAGCTACTCATGATGGTGATAATAACAACAGTAAAATTAACAAAAACTATAAAGGAAAACATGATTAAAATTATTAAGCAATAAAAACGTAATAAAGTAATTAAGGTTTCGGGATCTAACTAGCAATTTCTGAACTAAGAAAGGCGAATAAAGATAAACTGTAAATTGAAGAACAGAATTACCGAAGATTAGGATCCGGAAGCAATGAACTTTATTAAGAAAACTAAACTATGAAAAGTATCGAATTAATTAAAACTGCTAAATACTAGGAGGAACTGAATAATAAAGAATACTGGATATCCTGGATGCCAAGCTGAAGTTACGTTATAAAGGAAAAATAACGTGACTTCTTTCCTAAACCCTAATTACATTGGGCTTTCTAATTATCGTTCTTAAATTGCGCGTCAGATCGTGGGGTGGTTGATCGACCACTGGGACCAGTCGATCGACCAAGGGTGCTGTACAGTAATGCATTCTGACGAATTTTGCAGCGCGCGCCGACCTTAAAACAGCTGCCATTTCTTCGTTACTTGGCCAAATCAGGCGTTCTATACGGCGTTGGAAAGCTAAGAGGATAAGCTTTCACCTCCAATTGGAATCACTCGATTATCAGATATAGAACTCGAGATATAGCCATTTTAAGCAGCCTGCAGTAAACTGTTCACATTCTGACATTCTATAGACCATGTAGGTCAGTCTATAGACTGCTGTAGCTGGTAATCCGCTTCTAAAACTCTCGCAAATATATCTTTCAAGCCTTGCTACGCGCACCAAGTTCATTTCCCGAGTCAAATCTTCATGTCAAATCCTATGCCAAGCACTCGGGGACGGATTCGGCTCGATTTCCGCTGGATTCTTCACATTTCTGCAATATTACACAAAAACACGAAAGTAGACGGAAATAGGGAAAATAGTAGCATAAACTACATAACTGAGCTCTGAAATGCGTGTGAAATAGTGTGTAAAACATCATATTTAGGACAAGCATAAAACTTCTCCAAACCAAACCCTTGCTTGTCCCCAAACAAGAACTAGACTCGATCTTAAAACCTAATTGGAACGATTTCAATCTCAGAGCGAAATGCAACCTGCAAAGCCTAAACCAGTTTAATGCTAGAACTAACAATCAATTAGCAAAATGAATCATGCAAACGAGTTATGTAGTCGTTAAAAACTGCTGAACCGTCAACTATAGAGACTTATCATTATGGACTCTCACGGGTCGCTCATATCACACATAAGCACATGTGAATATATGTAAGAGATAGAAAGAAGTAATTTTGTAAAGACTCTCACCTAACTACGACCTATAAGAACATGCCTGCAATCTAATATGAAAATAATCTCTACAACCGTACATATGCATTCCAACCAAACAAATGACCATGACACATGCCGAGGTAAATATGGATATGTGAGGTAATGGGTAAGAAGGGGCTAAGATAAATTTGGATATAGAGGAGTTAAATCCAAGCTAGTAACTACAAATCCAAATTATAACAACATCCAAACTTCTTGCTCAAGATCAATCGATACAAAACGGTGCTAATGAGAAGCACAAATCTCACAATTTCCACAATTAGTCAACTCCCCACAAGATACAAATACAACATAGGAGCAAAAATCGCCATTTAATAAAGACTTTGAATTATGCGATTTTGACTTTTTTCTTTTCTGCAGTGCACGGTCGATCGACCCATGAGTCCAGTCGGTCGACTAAAGGACGAACTTGCTTTTCATTATTTCTCTTTTTTTTCTCTTTTTCAATTCTGTTTTTTTCTTTCTTTCTTTCCTCCTTTCCAACATTCCACCAAACTTCTCATAAAGAGCAATATAACCAAAATGTAATAAATACATTCCCACAACTACCAATACTAGCTCGGATAGGGTAGGCTAAATAATGTATGTAGCTTCTGGGACAAGAAGGCAATTTGGTTATGTGAGGTTTATGGGTAAAATGAGAAAAGGGGACCTCTACCACATGTGTCAACAAACCACAAACCGAATGCATACAAGTATTAAGTAGACCAAGTTTATATTTATGCATATTGATATAACATGTCTTATAAGGAGTAACTACTCACATTCGTAAATGAACTGGTCATGAATGACACCAGTTATAAGCTCTAAACTTCAGAAAATGATGTAGTTTGCCAAAAATCTAGGTCAAGTTTAAAGATTCAGCGAATAAATTAACGAAAACTCGTAGATATGCATATATGATTCTGCTAATAACATGTCAATTAGCAAGGCTTAGGCATAAAACAACTGAAAATGCAATGTCATCATTGAAATACTACCGTTCCGACTCAACTTATATGCTAAAATAAACGTGCAATTTTTGAATTTTTTCAATTTTTTTTTGGATTTTTGTATATATAGGAGGAAATGAAATAAACAATGCAAGACAAAAATGTAAACGTGAATGCAAAACAGAATGAATGCAACGCAAAACCTTTCCCAAACCAAATCACACAATGTCCCCATTGTGCAAAATCATATAAAAGAAACAAAAAAGGAAATGGGAATCTGCGATAAATAACTAGATAAGACATGAATGAGACATTGGAAACTCACAAGACTTTAAGCGCAGCAAAAGGAAACCTCCTCAAACCAGCGTGAGCTAGGAGGTTTCAGTAGCCAGCAGTGCTACCATAGGTACCTGAAAAGAAACAAAAGTACCGCGCGTAATTCCGAGAAAACAATTTACGAAACGCAAAATTATGTGCAAAATAAGAAAACAGAAGAAAACAGAAACAAATCGGAGAATAAAGTGGACAAAAGACTCCCTCAACTCCGAAAATCGACCAAACACAACAGGGGAATGGTCATGAACAGGTACAACAGTGGGAAGCGGTCGATCGACCATACCAGCCGGTCGATCGACCGGGGTGACAGGAACAGAAGCCTCTGGAGTCGCGGCACAGTCGATCGACCATACAAGCCAGTCGATCGACTGGGATACCTGCTGTAAGTTTCTGATTTCTTGGAATTAACTCAATAAATTGAGCTAATATGGTCTATGAACCTGCAAATACACATAATAATGCGCCCAAAATTGCGCTAAACCCAAAGTAACACTCTAAAGTCT
This sequence comes from Silene latifolia, assembly GCF_048544455.1. Classification (NCBI taxonomy): domain Eukaryota; kingdom Viridiplantae; phylum Streptophyta; class Magnoliopsida; order Caryophyllales; family Caryophyllaceae; genus Silene; species Silene latifolia. Next base: position 46,949,072 of record NC_133535.1, on the reverse strand, counting down.
TTAAATCCTAAGCAAACTTATAAAAGCGAAGTCTAGCGCAAACCAAAGCAAAAAATAGTCTAACAAAGGCAATAATATGTCTAAAACTTATGAAATATAAAGTGTTCATCCGCGAAAAATGCAGAAAATCTCCGACCATGGCTTCTGACTATACGAAGTACCCTCCGCGATGCTAATCTCAGCAGCTGAACTCCACTCCACCACATCGTCCGACAGGTCAACATCAGAAGCATCTTCCCACACTTGGGCATCCTCTTCAGTCGCAAGCTCCAAGTCTGAAACTGTAACTCGAACCGGTGCCTTCTTGGGCTCCTCATCTGGCTCCTCATCTGTGCCATAGCTAAGACATCCTAGTCCACCTCTTTGAACGATTGGCTTCTTCACAGCTGGAGCAATGTGCGGCTCTTCCTTCCCCAAACCATTTCCTGCAATATCCAAAACAGAAGAACTGTCCTCCAATTTGCTCCCAATCTGGGATGAAGGTGTTACAACAGGAATAGGCACAGGTACTAAAGTAGGCATATCAGAAAGCACAAAATAAGATTTCTTTTCAGAAATCACGTTACAAGTAACTGGCCACATAGGGTCTTTCTTCCTAGGGGGCTGGGCAAAAACAATGGACTGTTTTCCCACCTTAAAGGTCAAAGTTCTTTCCCCCACATTAATTCTTGCATGCACCAGAGTGTGCGAAACGGTCTACCAAAATAATAGGAATGTGAGCATCCTCGGGTATATCTAGGACAATGAAGTCAACGGGGAAAAAGAACTTCCCTATTTGTGGGAATATCCGCTAAGACCCCCTCTTGGCCGAACTGCTGAGAACGATCGGCCATCTGCGATCATATTGGTAATAGCAAATCTGGTCAGACCCAACTTCTTAGCTAGACTCAATGGCATAACACTAATGCTAGCTCCTAGATCATATAATGCCTTCTCAATTGAGAAGGTACCAATATTACAGGGGACAGAGAAACTACCTGGGTCAGCTAGTTTACGAGCAGCAGTGTGAGATAAGTATGAACTAGACTCCTCAGTTAAATGCACAGACTCGACAGCATTCAAGGACTTTTTCTTAGTTAGCAATTGTCTCATAAACTTCATATATACAGGTACTTGATTAACTAGCTCTAAGAAAGGTATTTGTACATTAAGACTACGCACTAAATCTTTGAATTTACCGAGTGTTACCTCATCTTTGGTTGGCACTAGTCTTTCTGGATAAGGGGCTGTCAGAAGTAGCTTTGCCCTTTCCTCTAGGTCTCTCATACCGGCATCAGTGGACTTAGGCTGAAAATCCACTACTTTGTCTTTGTTGTAGCTCGAACCTTCTTCAGACCGTCTCAGGAATGAACTATTAACCGTCGTAGGGTCATACTTTGGAACCGGAAATGACCCATTAGCATTTGGATCTTGCCTCGATAATTTAGGAGTCGTCTCACCCCGAAACAAGAAATCCCTCAAGTTATCTGGCATTGGAGGACGAAACGGTTCGACATCAGCAACATCATCAGTCGATCGACCAGTGGGGTCGGTCGATCGATCGCTTTCCTTTTTTCCAGAATGATCAGAAAGATCAGAAAGTGTCGCTGAGGAATTAGGGATGGTCGATCGACTGGGTAAGGCGGTCGATCGACCGTGATCGCTGTTGTTCGTCTTTTTCTCGCTCTTTTTCTTCTTTCCTTTTCCAGCAGCTTTTCCACCTTTTTCAACCATAACTCCTTCGGGTTTATCCTCTACAGTAACGGGTCCATCAAGGGTAGACCCGCTCCTTAATGTGATTGCATTCTGGGTCTCTTTCTGATCCGGCTGCGATGGTAAATGCCCCGGAACTCTAGTAGCAAATTTACCTGCTAACTGGGCAATCTGAGTTTCCAACATCTTTGTACTAGCCTCTCTAGCCTGAGATTCCTTCTGCAGCATTCCCGTCAAGCTCTGAAAAATGTTTTTGAGCTCAGAAGCCTCAGAACCTTGAGACTGCTGTTGTTGCTAAGGTACATAGGGTGGTTTCTGGTACGGTTGTTGCTGCTTATGAGGGGGCACATAATTCTGCTGATGTGGAGGTGGAGTCGGATTTTGGACATTCTGGCTACTCCACCTCAAATTTGGATGAACATTCGGCTCAAAATAAGTGTTGGTCTGCCTATAATGTTGAAAAGCAGCACAAACCTCATTGGGACCGATCATGAGAACCGCAACGTGTCCTTCTCCTCCACACCTCTTGCATGAAAAAGGACCGTCTGACACAGCATTTACCTGATAAATACCACCCTTTGAAGCTCCTCCTAACTCATACTTGTCAAATCTCGCCGTAAGAGCCTCTAATGCAGCTACGGAAGGAGATTCAGCAGCTCTCCTTTGATTTCCCCTAGAATTTCCATGCTCAGCTTTATGGGTGGCCATATCTTCAATAATTTTCCACCCCTTAGTTTCTCTAACATTCTCCTGGAATCTATCATTAGCTGCAGCATCCAAGATAGCCCTCTAATCATCATAAAGCCTATTGTAGAATTGATTGCACAGGCTCCATTGCTCAAACCCATGGCGCGGAATAGATCGCACCAGCCTCTTGAAATGGACCCATGCCTCATGAAAATCTTCATCAGGAGCCTGTTTAAAGCTTGTGATCTGAGCTCTAATCGCATTGGTCTTCGATGCAGAGAAGTATTTCTTATAAAATGCTAGGGCCAGCGAATTCCAATCAATAATCCCGTTAGCAGCTCGATCCAGATCTCGGTACTACTCCCTAGAAGTCACGAAGCGAGAATATGAACATCGTCTCTTTCACCTGGTCCTGGGTCACACCTGTTGGTGGGGGTTTGGAACAACAGTAATCAGTGAATATCTCCATATCTTTAGCTGCATCTTCATTTGCAGCTCCCCCAAATTGGTTTCTCTCAACCAAGTTAATATAGGACGGTTTCGCTTCGAATTTCCTATCCGTCCCAGCTGGCAACGCGAATCCCTTATAGGGATTCTCAGCTTTTGGCTCAGAGTGACTGGCTATACTAGCTTCTTCAGCCATATCTGGAGATGTAACGGTCTCAGCTGATGAGGCAGAAATAGGAGATGAAGGTGGTTCCTCCTCAAATAACGCGTTCTCGTAGTAACTGGACAGAGTACTCAGCTCTTCCACTGTCGGCAATACTCTAGATGATCGTCTCAACTCACGCAAGGTCTTCTCGATCTCAGGATTTAACGGTAGTAACTCACCACCTTGTGACCTACGCATAAGAAGAAACTACAAGTAGAATATGAGAAAAGTTTAAGGAACAGATGTCCCTTAAACTTAGAGAATAGACTAAAATAAAAAGGAACAACTAAAACTAGCGCTGCCACCCCGGCAACGGCGCCAAAATTTGATACCTGTCGATGTGAGTATCAAAAATAATATTTAAAATTTTCCAAACTACAACTAGCAAGCGGTAGTAAGGGTCGATCCGCAGGGAGATAGGGAGTTAGGTTGTTTTATTCCAGTCTATGAATTTTTGGGGGATTTGATTTGAGTTATATCTAAATTTAAATTTAAAAACAATTAAGCAAGTAATAAAAATAGGCGTAAACAAATGATAAAAAGGAGCTAAGATGCTCGGTTCACTATAGCTACGATGGCACATAATCCTAGGTAAGTCCGAAATACAGTCGTGTAGGATGGGTAAAACATGTCCCCTCGGTCCAAGTTAACTAGTAGCTCCTTTCGGCCTGTGCTACTAGTCCCTAGGTCTCACTAATACTAGCTCGCGCCCTGAAAAGTGATTCCTAAAGCCTAAATTACTCATCTTTCGATCTTAGCAATTTAGTCGTCTTAATTCATTAATTAATGCCCTTCCCTATCTCTCAATCTACGGGTTGGTCAAAACTAAGCATCTAACAAGTCTCCTCTCGGTCTCATTGTTAAATATTGCACTTAACGAATCAAACGATGCTAATCAAACACGGGTCTGGTCGATCGACCAACTACTTCAGTCGACCAACCACACGACATAGTCGATCGACCAGTTAAGCCAGTCGATCGACCATGCCGTAATTCGGGGTCACCTATTCTACGCCATCTACGCTATAGCTCCCCTACATCTTAGCAAAGGGTATTTAGCTACTCATGATGGTGATAATAACAACAGTAAAATTAACAAAAACTATAAAGGAAAACATGATTAAAATTATTAAGCAATAAAAACGCAATAAAGTAATTAAGGTTTCGGGATCTAACTAGCAATTTCTGAACTAAGAAAGGCGAATAAAGATAAACTGTAAATTGAAGAACAGAATTACCGAAGATTAGGATCCGGAAGCAATGAAATTTATTAATAAAACTAAACTATGAAATGTATCGAATCAATTAAAACTGCTAAATACTAGGAGGAACTGAATAATAAAGAATTCTGGATATCTTGGATGCCAAGCTGAAGTTACGTCATAAAGGAAAAATAACGTGACTTCTTTCCTAAACCCTAATTACATTGGGCTTTCTAATTCTCGTTCTTAAATTGCGCGTCAGATCCTCGGGTGGTCGATCGACCACTGGGACCAGTCGATCGACCAAGGGTTCTGTATAGTAATGCATTCTGACGAATTCTGCAGCGCGCGCTGATCTTAAAACAGCTGCCATTTCTTCGTTACTTGGCCAAATCAGGCGTTCTACGCGGCGTTGGAAAGCTAAGAGGATACGCTTTCACTTCCAATTTGAACTACTCGATTATCAGAACTAGAACTCGAGATATAGCCATTTTAAGCAGCTTACAGTAAACTGTTCAGCATTCTGACAGTCTATAGACCATGTAAGTCAGTCTATAGACTGCTGTAGCTGGTAATCCGCTTCTAAAACTCTCGCAAATATATCTTTCAGGCCTTGCTACGCGCACCAAATTCATTTCCCAAGTCAAATCTTCATGTCAAATCCTATGCCAAGCACGCGGGGACGGATTCAGCTCGATTTCCGCTGGATTCTTCACATTTGTGCAATATTACACAAAAACACCAAAGTAGACGGAAATAGGGAAAATAGTAGCATAAACTACATAATTGAGCTCTGAAATGCGTGTGAAATAGGGTGTAAAACATCATATTTAGAACACGCATCAGTTGGCATGAAGTTTAGGTTGTGTATCATTGACCATAGCCTATCACTTGACCAATTTGCTCAAATTTTTGGTCTTACTGTGCCAATAAACCCTCCGATTTTGATGTGGACCTATTATGGAAGGCTATTTCTGGGAGGGATTTCATTCACCAAAAACAATGCTACACCTTTGCTATTCAACACCTGGTGATTTGGATCACCGAACATTTCGTGGCCGGCACAATTAATGGGAGATATGAGCAAGATAGGTGCACTCTCCTCGATTTGACATTCCTTGAGTCCTATCTAAATGTCCGGGGGACAAGGAGGTACAACTTCAATACCCCCCTTGAGATGCTTACGAGATTCTTTGATTTCTCTCAAGGGAACACCCAACTTAAGACCTTCGTGATGGGAGGTCTAATTACTATCTTGGCAAACTACCTTTGTCCCGGGTTCAACCAATATGGGACTTGTACACCCCTTGAGGGGAGTACTTTGATTGATGAGGACGTCGTCTTCAACCACCACCGGTGGTGTGCCTACACTCAAGAAGGGAGTGTAGAATGGTTCACAAAAGGGTGCACTTCTATTATTCTTTCAGGGTGGAATATACCCGGTACCACAACCTCGTGGGATACCAGCAAGGCCCATTCCCCCACCATCTTATGTGCCTATCCCACCGTACCCTACTCCTCATACGCCATTCGAACCACAAATCTCCGATACCCCGGGTATTCATGACTTGATGAACCTTAATAATAGAGTTGATCTTGGGGTGCATGAAGGGAGGGTCGATAACTACATGGCCCTTTATCCTTAGTACTATCAAATGGCACAACAAGGGTACATCGACCCTAATGGCCCTCGACCATCTTGGGCTCAACCACATCTTTTGTTCCCTAATCAAGGGAACCAAGCTGGGAACTTTGGTGGTCAAGGTGGAGGATACCCTGGTCAAGGAGGAGGGTATGACCAAGGAGGAAGCTCTAGTAGGTATGGCTACCCCCAAGATGATGATGACGAGTGAGACATGCCTACCTCACCACCTCCATTTGTATGATACTCTTCTCTCCCTCTCTCTTTTGTATAATGCATTGCATTTAGTTTAGCCTTCACATGCACTTGTATTATATTTCAAATTGCATTTTCATGTAGTATAGTTTGCATTGTGATATACCCCATGTAGATAGTTGCATATAGACTAGAATTCATGCATAGTCACTAATGATCAATCCTATTCTTTTCTACACTAGAAATAGTGCTTAAATCGGTTTGGGGAGGTTTTATCATAGGTGACCATAGCTTAATAGAAATCATGCATCATATAATATAGTTTAGATTGCATTCATTTTTTATATATGTCATATAGAATTGCATTTAGTTAGAGCATGCATTTATTCATATCATATCAATGCATTTGTACTTTATTTCAAAAAAAAAAAAAAAAAAATTCAAAAACATGTATTTCCTTTCTATTCCCACTCCTACATGTACATTGAGAACAATGTCCAAAATAAAGTGGGGGATGAGAATTTATATTCCAAAAATGCATAAAAATTGAAATTTTTTCGAAAAATCCCAAAAATATGTTCTTTAATTTCATAAAAACAGAAACCATAAAAGTTTGAAAAACCCAAAAACATGTTCATTTCCTTTGTAGTGTAGTCTTGTATATATTGTGTTTGTTCGTCCCTTTTCACATTGATTGACCACGCCACATCCGAGACATGAGGATATTGAAGACTGCATGATATGATCTTTCCAATCTCCTTTTTCCTCTTTATGTTAATGCCTATGTGGCTTTATTTTGAGTGATGCGGTATAAACAATGTGAATTTAGGCTTGCATTTAGATTATATGACATACTAGTTGGTAGAATCATATGCATTAGGATGTATAAATGTTAGTTGCATCATGGCATGTAGTTTGCATGTTAGAAAAATTTTGTGAAACCGTCTACTTGGGAAGCTTAACAAGGGTATATAGGCCCTAGTAGATGCTTTTTATTCTTAAGACTTTGCTTGTTAGAATATTTGAAAAACACCCTAGGATGTGCCATGCTAGTATCGTTTGACCCATGGATTAAGGCCTAGTCAAGAGTACCTTGTGGTGTGATAACTCCTTGGCTACCGTTTATTCCAAGGTGACCCTTGAAACCATGCAACCATCATTCATCCATGTTCTACCATACATTTTGTCATCAAAGGGAATGGGCAAAAAAAGAAATTGTTCAAAAATTTGAGTTCAAAAAATGAAAAGAAAAGAAAAGAAAAAGTTTGCAATTGCATCAAAAGAAAAGAGGAGTAACAAAAATAAAATTTCATATGCTTCAAATATAAGGCACCCTCGTTACTAATTGGGGTGACTTTGAAAATCTTCTAAAAAAATAAAAATATAAAAAAAAAGTTTAAAAGTTGTCAAGTATTGAAATGCCAAAAATCAAAAAGAAATGGCAAAAGAAAATGTTCTCAAAATGTCAAATGCCACAAGAAATTGGGGGGAAAAACAACAACAAAAGCAAACTCCCAAATGATACTCAATTACTATTGATCCCTTTATCCATCGTATTCATTTTTGTGCATGGTAGAGAGGGGGACCCTTCTTCTTGTCTAGGAGAGAAGGGGAATTCCGCGATCCTCCAGTGTTTCTAACACCATAGGGAGTCTATTCTTGACAAAAGCATTTAACAATTGAGGACAAAGGTACCCTAGATTGACACAACTTGGAGATGATTTATTGGTATCCTTCTAGGCTTAGTAGTTTGAAGAAACCATATCTATGAAGGAGTGTGTACCCTTGAATTGCTTCCCCTTTAGATAATTTCCGCCACTTAGATGAGGAAAGTGGCTATTCTTTTGTAGATGCATCCATTACTTGATTTTGTGTGCTTTAATGATTGGATGTGTCGCCATTTTGGCAAGACCCACCTTGCCTTGCAAGAAGGCATCCTACCTCATGGTTGTCTTGTTGTGAGTTGAAGGGGTGGAGTGAGACCCGCTAATTGTCTCATATCGGTTATATTATTAGGATAGTTTAAATAAAGGTCTAGTTTTTGTCACCTCTTTACTCGGGACGAGTAAAGGTTCGGTTTGGGGATATTTGATGTGACCATTATTTGTGCACATTTAGTCCCCGACTTGAACCTATTTTGCATATTATTATAGCGTCTCATAGCCATTTTTCCCGTCAAATGCTTTCTATTTTGCTTTCCTATTACTTTGTGTTTGATTTGTAGGAAAGGAGACAATTAGGTGGAAAATTACCATCTCTTGAGCCTATTCGGAAGGACATTGACGATCTTGGTTGAACGGGTATTGAAGGAAGGGCAAGAACTAAAGACTAATATTGCGAGAATAAGGAATTTACGAAGAGAAGGATTCTGAAGAAGAATCCGAGCGTCCAAGAAGCCGCTCGTCCCTCCATGCAACAATCCGAGCGGATTCCCCTCTTGGACGAGCGGATTGTGGCGTCCTCAGCAAAGATGCCCATCTCTCCGAAATACTAGCGATTCCCTGCTTAGAACCTAGAATTGTTAATTACTAGTTTAGCCTTAGTTAACCTAAGGAGGCACTACTATAAATACCCCATTTTGATGATAATCAAAGGGGGCTTCCACATTAGAAAATCTTCTTAGATTTGATTAGGAGTAGATTAGAAGAGATTACTCTTTAATCTTTCCACAAATCACACATTAATCTCTCCTTAATTATTGTTCAAGTTTATTACTTTTGGGTAATTGAAGATTATTGGGTTATTATTGGAGAATTGACAACTCTTCATCAATCAATCAAGTTTTCTTCTATTATTCTTCGCTTTATTATTTGGATCATCTTAAGTTGGTATAATTCTTTTACCCTTTACTCTTTATTGTTTATTTCCTCATTCTCTTATCATGTTTACACTTGTTGTGATGATTGACACCATTAATGACATGTTCTCCATGATAATAAGTGAGTACTCTCTTAACTAGGATTAGTGGGTAATTAGGGAAAACCAACATGGGGAATGATTAATGCTTAATCTAATATGTTTTCATAATTAAATTGTTTGCTTGTTGTGATGTCAACCTATGCACATGTTATGTTTGATGAAATGCTAAGCCTATGAATCCTTGCATTTACAACCATCTCTTATCTACTCAACAAGACTTGTAAGATATAAACCAACTCGAGTCTTGTTAGACCATGCATAGAAGTGATTAGGAGGAAAGTAAGTCGACTTGTAGGTGTTATACAATCTAATCGATTCGGCTTCGGGACCCAACTCTTCCTATGAACCTTAAGACATAAACCAACTCGGTTCCTGTACAACATTAATTGCTTGCAACTTTGTAAACATGTTTGTATGATCAACTCCCATGAATCCCCTATGACCCCATGACATCCTAGTGCTTTTAGTCATTTGTTTACATCTCTCTTTTATTGTTTGCTTTACTTTATTGCTTGCATTAGTCTAGAACACAACTTCAAACCCAAATCAATCGTGACACTAGCATAAATTGAGGTAGATAGACTTAGAACCCAAAGCACACCGTCCCATGGATCGACCTCGACTTACCACTAACTATTTGTTTGTTGAGTATTATAAATGTGTTTGATTGGGAGACCCGACGACATCACCCATCAAAAATATAAGTGTATTGATAAATAATCAAATATACATGAGATTGAGTATCCAAATAAAGCCAGAGAGGCTATATTCAGATACCACATATAACAAAATCAGCTCCTAATTTAAGCTTCATACATCAATTAGTCATAATGCCTTAGATTAGTGTTAGTGATCTATCAAATGTAGCCTGCAAACTAAAGCAATCTGCAAGACCCCTTTTTGCCACATGCTGGGAAAAATTACAAGAGGCAGAGCATATGAAGTTTATAACAGCCGAGAATTGAGAAGCTAGCATTAAAAAGTATATAGCAGACTTAACAAAATTTCAGAATGGAATTGAAGGATAGGTTAATATTGTGAAATTGAGAGCATAATGTTTAACATATCAAACAAGTTAACATGCAACGACACACAGAAAAAGAGAATGTCTTTCAAGTTCACATAATCCAATTTATTTTCAATTCATAAATTATAACTCTATTCTTGCCACATGCTGTTATGGTCTGATTTTAGTCTATTCTTTTAGCTTAGCCTGAATTTATCTAACCAGGGGGCATGGGTTCTTACTTGACAACAAGTGAATATGACGGATTAAGACGGAGTCAAATAGAAGGTAATTGGGATAATAGTCAAGAGTTTGACTAAGATGAACTGCATCTCTTTCTCTGCCAAATCCCAATTTATATTTTATCCCCCATTTCCAATTCATACTCTCAATTCACTACAAAAACAATGCGGGAAACTGACGGAGAGTCTGACGGAATAATCAAACCGTCAGATATTTAGGAAAACTGACGGAATTGTGACGGATATTCCGTCAGTAATAAAAAAGTGACGGAAATTCCGTCAAAATACGTCAGAGGTCACTAGCGCGTAAAAAAAAGCAAATGCGCCAATATCTATTGACGGAATTTCCGTCAGAAGTTTACTTTTACTGGCGGAAATTCCGTCAAATCTTTCCTTCAATAATCCTACCAGGCATGCAATAATTGATAGTTCACATCTGACGAAAATTACGTCAGGAAAGTCAACATTTTGTTGACTTTCCTGACGGAAATTCCGTCAGGAGTGAACAGAAACAGAAAGTCCTGACGGAAATTCTGTCAGATGTTTCCTCTCAATTATTGGCCAACTAGCAATAATTAAAAGAAAATTCCTGACAGAAAATCCGTCGGGATTCCGCTTTTTGGAAATATCTTGACGGAATTTCCGTCAGGAAAGTCAACAAAATGTTGACTTTCCTGACGGAAATTCCGTCAGGATATTTCTTAAATATCGAAAACTCGCAAAACAGCCTGTCATTGTATCGCATATTATTTTTCCCCATCAATTTTTCTCCCAAAACCTAACTAAATCCGACACCACCACCACTACCACCCTCCTCTCCTTCCGACCACCGCCATCTCCATCTCAGGTTTGTCCTTTCTCTCTTATTTTTCCTTTTCCTTTTCCTTTTCCTTTTCTTGTCTTTATTGTTTTTATTTGTATAGGTTGTCCACCACCGCCGCCGCCGTCCACCACCACCGCCGCCGTCCACCACCGCCGCCGACCACTGTAGCCGTCCCCTCCACCTTTTTTCTCATCCTTCCTTTTTACTTATTAGTAAAGTTAATTAGGTATTTTTTATTCTCCTTTTAATTAATTTTTTTGTTTAATTAGCTTAATTAGTAGTAGTTGGTGTTGATGCATGTTGAAGTAGGATAGAAGCCATTTTGTTATAATTTTTTGTGAATTGTTAAATTTTGTGTAATAGTTAGTAGTAGTTAGTAGTAGCTTAATTAGCTTAATTAGTAATAGTTAGTAGTAGTTTTGTGAAGTGTTAAATTTTATGTAATGTTAATGTTTTTAAAATGATAATTTGACTTAATGTTAATTAGATTAGATATATAAAAAAATAAAAAATTAGCCATGTTACTTAGTTTTTGTTAATTGATATTATTAGGAAAGTAGTCATTGTTGTATGTTTTGTTTTTAGTATTATTGAAATTAATGTTCACATTAACTTAGTACCCGTTCAAAAATTACTCATTAGGAGTAATTTTTGAATAGTCCCCGTTTTGGGACTGTCTTTGTACGTTTCAAGTCGGTTAAGTAGTAAACATATATTTGTGATTTGTTAATGAGGAAAGAGCTCGGTGACAATTCCTTTAATGTTCTCTGAATGCAAATGTGGAGTAATTATTTATTCTACATTGTGAATTTGGAGAACAGAGGGGAATTGCTACCGAATTTTTTCCTCATTAATAAATCACAAGTGTGTGTTTGCTATTGACTTGAAACGTACATTGATGGGTTTAGGTTGGAGTGATAAGGACCCAATTCAAAAAAAAAAGACTACTTGTTGACAATAGTTATTTGTTGGTGATAATGTTTATTGAGTATTATTTTTGGTTGTTATTGTTTTTTTATGACATATATACAAACAAATTGAATTGTATATATATATATATATATATATAAACATGAAAAGATTAGAACGACAATGGATGTATGAAAGATTAGATGAAAAAAAGAAACCGAAGCGTGAATTTGAAAAGGGGGTGAAAGAGTTTATTGACTTCGTGGAACAAAGTAGTATGTATAATAATTTTGGTGAAATAAGGTGTCCGTGTAAGAAATGCAATAACAGAGCTTTTAAAGGGAAGAAATTAGTTTAAGATCATCTTTGGTCGAATGGTTTTGCCGATAATTACTATGTATGGACGTATCACGTTGAGGATATGCCTACCAAAGGAAGTTCAAGTAGTATCGTAGTTAGTGAAAATCCTTATCGTGAGCTCGTGGAAAATGCATTACATGATAATGTTGAATAAATATTGGAGGAGCAATTCAATCCCGATGACCTTAGCGATGAAGAAGTGCGTTATGAAACCCCAAACCCCCAAGTTTCTTCCTTCTATAAAATGTTAGAAAAAGCCGAACAAACAGTGTATGAGGGAAGTAATATGAGTTTGTTGCAAGCGGCAGCTAGGTTGGTAACACTCAAATGTGAGAATAACATATCTCTTAGATGCGCGAATGGGTTTGTGTCGTTCGTAGGTGACATTATTCCAAAGAATAATGAAATGGCGCGCAATTTTAATGAGATTAAGAATGTGCTTAAGGGACTCCAACCACCCCACGAGAAGATTGATGCATGTCCTACTGGGTGCATGCTTTTCTGGGAGGAAAATGCTAATCTTGAGGAATGTACAAAGTGTCATGCATCTCGGTATAAAAGTACAAAAAATTCAAGTGGGAGGCGAATTCCTTGTAAACCGTTAACTTATTTCCCGATTGCGCCAAGGTTACAACGATTATATGTAACCAAGCACATAGTAGGTGAGATGAGTTGTCATCATAGAAACTCTCGATTAAGAAAAAAGGGGGGTCAATGGCACACCCAAGTGATGGAGAAGCGTGGAAACATTTTGATAGAGATCATCCAGAATTTGCAAGTGAGCCTCGTAATGTTTGGCTTGGTTTGTGTACAGATGGATTTAACCCTTATGGGCAATTTGGGAAGAATTACTCATGTTGGCCCGTGATTGTCACTTCGTACAACTTACCTCATTGGTTATGTATAAAGCGACAATTTATGTTCTTATCTCTGCTCGTTCCAGGTCCTAAGAACCCTAACACAAATTTGGATGTGTACCTGCAACCGTTGATAAAAGAGTTAAAAGAACTTTGGGAAACCGGCGTGTACACCTACGATGTTTCTAAGAAATAAAATTTTCAATTAACTGCATTAATGTGGACGATCAATGATTTTCCGGCATATGACATGATTTCCGGTTGGTCCACAAGTGGGTACCGTGCTTGTCCTTATTATCAAGAAAAAGAACATAGATCTTTTTGGCTTAAAAATAGCAAAAAGGTTTGTTGGTTCGAATGTCACCGTGAGTTCTTAAGACCTGATCATCCTTTCCGCAACAATTGTAAACATTTTCTAAAGAACAGAAAAACTGAGAATCGCATAGCCGCGTCGAAATTAACAGGTGATGAAGTGTGGGATTCCATAAAATACTTGCCAAAAATAGTTGATGCTTCTGATCAAGAATTGAAAAGATTGAAAGACAAGAATGAAGGTTGGTGGAAACAAAACATACTTTGGGAACTTCCTTACTAGAAAACGTTGTTAATTCGACACAACTTAGACGTTATGCACATTGAGAAAAACTTTTTTGAACAGCTTATCAACACGATGATGGATGTACCAGGTAAAACTAAATTTGGCCCTAAGGAAAAACTAGACTTTAATGAACTTTGTTATAAACGGCAAATATCATCTAGGTTTGTTTTAGAAACTGCGGAGAAAAAGGCTCTATGTGAATGGGTTGCTAATTTGAAATTCCCGGATGGTTATGCTTCAGATTTGAGTCGGTGTGTTGACCATACAAATAAGGTGTTGCATTCCATGAAAAGTCATGACTGTCATGTCTTTATGGAATGGCTACTCCCTGTTGCCTTGAGAGAGTTTCTCCCGACTGGTTCTTGGAATGCAATAACTGAGATAAGCCAATTTTTTAGAGACCTATGTACTTCTACGGTTAGAGTTGATTCTATGGAACGTCTAGAGAATAACATTGCGGAGATAATATGCAAATTAGAGAAGATATTTCCCCCATCTTTCTTCAATTCCATGGAGCATTTGCCTATTCACTTACCTTATGAAGCGAAGGTTGGAGGACCTGTTCAATATCGATGGATGTATCCATTTGAGAGATTTCTTAATCATATAAAAATAAAGATTGGCAACAAAGTTAGGGTGGAGGGTTCTATATGCAATTCTTTTTTTTTAGAGGAAATTGCAAATTTTTGTTCCCTATATTCGAAAGTCACATTGACACAAAAGCGAAAGATTTAGATGTTGGTGTGAATTCCGATGACGACCTAGATTCAATGAAATTACTCGAGTTATTCAACGCTGACATGGGAACTAGAACAGGGAAATGTATTCAGAGGTACTTGGGTCAGAAAGAGTATGAAGATTCTCATTTTTATGTGCTAAGGAATTGTGGGAAATTGTTAGAGCCTTATGAAAAGTAAGTTATTATTTCGTCATTACTCAATACATTTTTAATTATCAAATTAGATCAAAATTATAGGTAATACATAATTAAAATATTTTCCTGCTATATATAGGGAATTTGAGACACATATCAAACTCACATTTCCTGATGTCACATCCTCTGATGATGTTTGGAGCAAACATGACAAAAGTTATCCGAAATGGTTCCGAAATGAAGTAAGTAATACGTTTGCTTCATAATCATATACTAATCCATTTATTTGTTTGTCCATATCATTAGTTGTGGAGATTAATATATATAACACCTTAATTAACATATTGTTTTATTGATAGTCTTATAGATTAAAGGACCCTTTAATAATAGCTCTAGCATTAGGTCCTAGTAGCAAGGTGAAGACATGGAGACGATATTCTATCAATGGCTATAAATTTTGAGCTTATAAGGAGGGAGTTGATCTTTCGAAAGCTACCTCAATTAATGGGGTTTGTGTGAATTCTACAGAAGGTTTGGACTACTATAGAACCATAAATGAAGTAATTGAGCTTCCTTATTATACCGAGAAAAGGGTTTTTAGGGTGATATTGTTTAAATGTGATTGGTTTGATAATTCCCAACAAGGACTTAATATCCATAAGGTATACGGACTTGTAGATGTAAATGAGAAAAAGAAGTTTCGTGGACATAACCCATTCGTGGCAGCTTTTCAAGTCGATTAAGTTTGTTATGCTCCTTATCCAACCACTAAGAAAGGTCATCAATGGTCCGCGGTTTTTAAAATCAAGGCAAGATCACATGTTGATGCTCCTGTTAACGAAATTGTCTTCCAAGAGGATGTGGTTGTCAATGATCACGCATCTTCACCAATTTTGGTGGAAGAGTCAGAAACTGAAGATGAATATGAAGTGGTTGTGGAAATGGGTGAAAGGGAATATGACGGGGATGTCGGAGAAGTAGAAGATAATGAAGTTGAAGTTGAAGAAAATAGAATAGAGGAAAATGGGGAAGAAGAGGAAGAAGTCGGAATGCTTTTTTCATATGATGAACCTCTTTTGATTCATAGTGATAATGATAGTGATAGTGATAGTGATAGTGATGAGTGATGGGAGTTGTTATAATTCTACTATATTAATGTTAGAATTTTAATGAAATCATTTTTATGTATGAATTTTAATCATTAAATCAAATTGAAGCATTTTAATCATGACACTTCATTTTTGTTTTCATTTTTGTTGGACTAACAATTTGCGTTGTTAAATTATTTATTTATTATATTGTTCATGACACTCCAATTTTTTTGGACTAACAATTTGTACTAACGATTTTTATTGGACTGGCAATTTGTATTGTTTATAATTAGTATATGGCAGGTTTCATTCGAAAGTTGATAGGGAGCGATAGTAGGGGAGGTCGCCGTGACGAGGAGAACGATGAGATTAATAATGATGATGACGAGGGTGTTGAGAATATAACACCGACACGGGATAACATGCAGATCATTCTCTCGCAAGAACAAGAAGGTGGTCACTGATAAGTGTTCTAAAATTTTATTTTTACCTTTATGAAATATATATATCATTTAAATAATTTTATTTGAATTTTCAATATATGTTTGTTTTAATTTTCAGGTGGAGTGACAAGTCTGTAAAACAATATGCCAGTTGGTCGTTCACTAGTAACATTTCAGATGAAGAGTACTTCACCAAATGGAGTGAGGCGAGCCATGCGCAGCGCTTGAAGATGTGGAATTGTTTTAGGGTAATTTAAAAGTTACCTATTGTTTACTTTACGTTAATAATTTTTATTTTATTTTTTTGTTAATTAAAGTCATCTCTTCTATTACTAATTAAACACTTGTTTTTGAAATAGAAACATGTGAGGTCCGTCGATGAAGGTTATGACGCTAAGCATGAATGGCAAAAGGCGGTCACGAGGCAGATTACCAAGCTTATTAATGGACTCAAGTATATAAAGAAAAAACCCGATTGGGTCCCGCTCTCTTGGTGGGTGAATCTCAAGGTTAGAGAAGAAAAAGACCCTGAATTTGCCAAAATTTCTAAAATATACACGGCAAATAGAATTTCGGGTGCTAAAGACGGGAAAGCACTAGGCACTCATACTCTAGGCCGTAAGAGTTGCTCCGATGCTTTCAAGGAATTGGTAAGTATTGTATTTATTATTTTTCACAAATTGGTTAGAATTACTGATTGCCGAATATAATCAGTTTATGTTTTTATGCTACTTTCAGGGTGAGTCGACCACACCCTACAAGTTATTTCAAAAGACCAATAAAAACAAGAAGAGGGAGTGGGTTAATCCTCGAGCTGCTAAGACTGACGTAAGTTAATATTTATTGTATTTCTCTAATTCTTAATGTTAATATTTATTGTATTTTCCTCATTTTTAAATATAACATCATTTTTTCCTTATTTGTTGTTCTTTTAGGCCGTTTATCAAGAAGATATGAGTCGAACAACGCCCCCTGGAGAGGCTCCAGATGAGTACCGTTCGTTCTACACCGTTGTCGATGGTTTTGAAAATCGTGGAAGATTTTTCGGGAACGGTGATGTAGCGGCCGAAATGTGGTATGAACGTCCGTGTAACAAAGGTACTCATCGATCATTCTCTTACACTCCTACCATGGTTACTCAATTTGCCAGCCAAATGAACAATGAGAGAGCCGCACGACAAAGTCTTGAGGAACAAATGCGCGCCACTCAAGAAACAGTCTGTCTTCAAGCTGAGCAAATGGCAGCCATGGAAAAAGCTTTGGCTGAGATGCGGCATTCTCAACCCCCTCGTGCTCAGGTTTCCACCGCCCTTTCGGTAGAGACGACAATGTGGATGAAAGGCATGGCTTTGGTAGTGACTATATTGAGCCTCTAGGTAATTATTAGTATCGTCTTCTATGTTCTTATGTTAATATGTTAAGGCTACCTTATGATAGACACTTATGATTATGGATTAGTAGTTTAGTTGGTATGTAAAAGACATTATTTTATGAGACATGTTAAAATTTGACCTTTAGTTTTTATGTAACAACTTCGTTCTTCCAATCGTGTTCGGTTTTCTATCGATAATTTCGTTGTCTACTCTTAATTCCTGCTTGGCGGTCGACGATTGTATTTCATTATTTACAGGTTTGGTGCGTAAAACAATGCAAATTCCACATTGTGGCTGGGGAGCAAGGTGCGGTTTCCAGCCACTGCCCAGAATAATCCTGACGGAAATTTCGTCAGGAAAGTCAACGTCTTGTTGACTTTACTGACGGAAATTTCGTCAGGTAAGTCAACGTCTTGTTGACTTTACGGACGGAATTTCCGTCAGGAATTCCAAATTCCTGACGGTTTTTCCGTCAGTAAAGTCAACAAGACGTTGACTTTCTACGTCAGTCTAAATGTTAGTTTTGACGGAATGACCGTCACAAGTTCGTCAGTAGTGTGCATCCTGGCGGAAAAACCGTCAGGAATGCGTTTTCTGTGACGAATTGTAGTGACGTTGTATTCCTGACGGTTTTTCCGTAAGGAATGCGTGTTTCTGACGGGAAATGGGCTTTAGTGACGGATTTTTTCCGTCCGTTTCCCGTGTTTTTTTGTAGTGATTATATCTCACCAAAATCACATTAACAACCCTTTAATTTCCATTGCCACCATTTTTGGTCAGCTCCTCTGCTCACAATCAATCTTCCTGAATGCGCCTAGGTTACTACTACTACTACTGGGACTCATTCTAAGTCTTAGAATTTTAACCTCACAAGCCAGCCTAGCCTCACCCACTTTAATCTTCTTATGCTTCGGATGTGACTTCAAACCAAGCAAAGAATGAAAATCAATAACCCAAATCTACTCATGAGAGGAATGAAAATCCCGAAGAAAGCCAATCAAATAAAATTAACCGAAAATATAGGCAAAGTTCATTATTTAAGAAAAAATAGAAATGGATCAAATAAAATCTCAAAATTCAGAAAAATAATTAAATTAACACTAAATATAGTCTTTACCCTAAATAAAATTACCTATGTAGGATTAACCACTGGTGGTGGTGTAGCCGACGACGAGTTTGCGTGGTGTAGACAACAACGAGCGTGGTGGAGTAGCCGCCGACGAGCAGTGTTGGAGTAGCTATTCGGGTTTTGATTTTTTGTGTTAAGGTTTGTGTAGAAGTGGGTTTTGATTTTTGAAGGGGAGTGATTGAATAAGTTCAGGTTATATTGTATAGAGTGCGGGATTTTTTTTGTGTCAAATATTACAAGTTGGATGCACATCAGTTTTATTAAAATATCTGATGTAATGTTTTATTAGATAGACATAGGTTATTATAATGTCGGATTTATATTAAAGTTAGAATTAATAGGCATCGATTTGTTAAAACAATCGATGTATATAGAATTAAATAGACATCGGTGTATCTAAAAACTCTTGATGTCTATGTTTTGTACATCATATTTTTAGAAAATCTGTTGTCCATTAAGTGATGTCTATAAGGAGATTTGTAGTAGTGAGGAGGAGTCTTGTGATAGATGTGGTTTAAATGGTCATAATGCAGCCGAGTGTTTGAGCACATTGGAGCAAGTTAATGTCTATCAGTCTTTCAGGCAAGGTACACCTTTCTCTAACTTTTACAATGAAAGAACAAAGTAGTATCCTTTCCTTCAATGGTCTAGTCAGAATGTCCAAAATCCACAGCCACAACAACCACAGAAGAATTCATATACTATTCCTCAACATTGTGGTAATAAACCACAAAGAGGATATCAAAGGCAAAATCAAGGAGGTCAGCAGTTTAATAAATAATATCAACAACCTCATCAACAAACTCCTCAACAAGCTCCAAATAATGAGATGGCAGAGTTGAGAAATCTTTTGCAACAAACTTTGTCAATGCAACAAAAGCAGACGGCTCAAAGTTCTGAGCTGATTGCCCATAATAAGATGTTGGATACCCAAGTGGTTCAGATGGCGGTTCATAATTCTTCAAAACAGCCCGAAAATCTTCCTCCTCAAGTTAAGCAAGCTCATGAGCAAGCTAATGTCATTAAATTGAGGAGTGGTACCACATATCAAAATCCGGAATTGCCAAATAATGAAGAAGAATTGCCCACTAATGAAGATGAGGTACCATATATTCATCCTAAGGGATTGTGTAATTTGGAGCTAAGTGATGATGAAAAAGAAGTCGACGAAACTAAAACACCAAACGAGAATAAAAGCAAGAAAAAGAAAAAAGACGGAACAGTGTTGGTTCCTCGATCAAGTAGCCCTGGGCTCGATCGAGGATCTTCTGTGCTCGATCGAGTGACATCAAGGCTCGATCGAGGCACCCCCTGGTTGATGACGGTGTTTCAAAAATTAATTCTAAAGCAAAGGTTTGGTTTGGGGGAGTTTGATGTATCACTTTTATATACACTTTTATAACTCCTTTCATGTTGTTTTATATACCGTTTTCGTGCCTATTATATCATTATATGCCTTTATTAGTGAAATGTCGATACTGCCGCTTCTTTATGTTTTAATGAAGAAATGACGCATTATGAGGTGAATCAAGTTAAGATGAGCATTGTTGTTATGGCATAGTGAAATACACGGGGGCATGACACGATAAACGAGCAGACTTGAAGATAAGAAGAGAAGTAAAAGAAGAAATCAAGCTGAACACCTTCGTTCCTCGATCGAGTACATGAGGGCTCGATCGAGTAACCCTCCTCGATCGAGTATGGCGAGGCTCGATCGAGGATCCTCACTGATGGTCTTATTTCCGTATTTTCCTAAAACGCATTTTGTTTGTAATATATATTCTAAACTCGTAGGGTTTATCTTTTTACGCTTTTATTACTTTTTGACGGCTGAAATAACTCTAAGCTTTCATACTTGTTCTTTAATCTTTCCTTGTTAATTACTAAGGTATTGATCGTTCTTCATTATTTATTATTCAAGTTTTATGCTTTTAATTCGTTATTGTTATTCCATGTCTTTAATTATGTTGTTATCCATCTTTATTGTTGTTTTTCAATTCACTATGAGTAGCTAAATCATTCATCTAGGATGAAAGGGATCTAGGTTGATTAGAAAGGGGGATTATTAATTGATTGTTAGTAATATCGTTTAAACTATCGTTTGATTATTGTTCTTCTTCTAGTTAAATGATTTAAGGCCTGAGTCTATAATTAGTGTAGCGAATTAATGCTTTCACCGACAGTGTTAGAATTAATATAGGTTGCGATAATCAAATAGATTGTGTTTAATATTAGCGATTGCATGTTAGACTTAATCTAAAGGACATAATAGAATTAATAAATCTTGTGACCTTAGATAGTTTGATTGACCTAACAATTGATTAAGATAAACTCCATTTAATTGACTTAGTGAACCGGAATCCTAAACTCTTTAGTATTATTGTTAATCATCTTTTAATTTACTTGATATTAGTTGATAGAAAACAAACAAACCAAAACCCCCATAAAATTGTTACTTTTAAGACACTTTAAATATTAGCAAACTGATTATAATCATTACCACCTTCATGTGGATTTAATACGTGTCTTACCGCTAGCTATTTTTTTAGTACTGAGACAGATTTATTTTGATTAGGTGATACGACTTTAGCCTTATCAACAGGAAGTGTCGAAGTGATGAAAGCAGCTCAGGATCGCCAAAAGAGTTATGTAGATTTGCACCGCAGGGACATCGAGTTCACAGTGGGTGATAAAGTCCTTTTGAAAGTGTCACCTATACGAGGAGTGATGAGGTTTGGAAAGAAAGGTAAGTTAAGCCCGAAGTTTATCGGTCTATATGAGATTTTGGACTGTGTAGGTGAGGTAGCCTATCGGTTCGCTTTACCACCAGCTTTGGATCGAGTCCACAACGTGTTTTATGTTTCACAACTCCGGAAGTATGTGAGTGATCCATCACATGTACTTGAGGTTGAGAACATAGAGCTTGATGAGTCTTTATCTTATGCGGAGGTTCCTAAAGAGATCTTAGACCGCATAGTACGCAAGACAAGGAATGGTGAGACCGTTTTACTTAAGGTGCTTTAGTCTAATCACAATGTGGAAGAGGCCACATGGTAACCAGAGGAGGCTATGAGAGAGCGTTTTCCCCACCTTTTTTATCAAGTATGTTGGTTATGGGGACGTAACCGTTGTCTTTTTAGAGGGGTAGTAGATGGTCGCATGCTTGTTTTGAGCTAGTTTGAGTTGGTTTAGCTATGTTTATGTCATCCTGTCAGTTGTGTTGGTCAGTTTGTGTTGAGTATTTTGTTTTATGTAGTGGGAGTTATTTGGTTCTGGTAGTGGTTGTTGAGTTGTGTTGTAGTGTTGGGTCTTGTTTTGTGTGTATAGTGTGAACTTCGGGGGCGAAGTGCTTTTTAAGGAGGGAAGACTGTAATACCACGGTTTTCTAAGTCTGTTACTTGGCCGAATATGACTTACTCGGCCAAGTAAGTGTGTCGTGTGTTTCTGGACAGTTTATTGCCCAGAAATACTCGACCGAGTATAGATATCCGGTCAGACGGGTATTAATTCCGCGGTTTGATTTAGAAAGGATTAGAGTTATTTAAGACGCGATTTACAGTTTCTAATCATTTTAACAAAACCTAAGCAAACAATATAACTCTAATCCTATCCAAATCTCTTTCTCAAGTGCGTGAATCGTTCGTGAGTCTAGTTCATCTTTCGTTGCGTCGATTGTGTCGGTAAGCCTTTGATTTGTCTTTTAGGGTTTTTGCCCTAGTTATGATTTGGGAAAAGGGGGGGTTTTGGCATGTTGTAATTGGTATTATGTGATTGATGTTAGGTGAGGACTTCGTAGAGGAGTCATTCTATCTTGCTTGTGTATTTCATTGCAGTTTGTTCTAAGGTAGGACTTCCCTACTCGGTTTACTGTTAATTGATTTAAGATTGTATTGTGATTGTTCTACGATTGATATTGTGATTATCTGTTGTTCTTGGATTTGGAGTTGGGTGTTGGAGTTGTGATGGTTGATGGTGATGTTCGCGAGGTGCATCCTCGGCTGAGTGGAGTCACTTGCGGGAGTGACTTCACGCCCTAGTTTCACCCTCTGTTGAACCCGCCACATGAGGGAATGTGCACATTAATGGACAGGGTTATTGCTAGTTGATGAGCGGGGCTTAGGTGGATACGGCTACGGTTTCCCACTGGCAGTGCTACACACTTTAGTGTGTAGTCAGTTACATGTTGTGATTGGGAGTGGAGGTGGTGATGATCAGTTGTTTATCTTATCGTACTTGTCTTATGTTAATTATGACTGACCCCGTTGTTGTTTTGTAAATCTGTGGTGATCCATTCGGGAATGGTGAGCAGATTGTGACATGTGATGATGATTATTAGCTTTGGGGCGAGATGGGGAGTCATCACTCGAGTCTAGCTTCCGTTGTCATGAGATTTACCTTTCAGTTGTAGTTGCCGAACATTAGTAACTTTTACTTTTGGTTTTGGAATTTGGATCATGTAACTATGCATTATTTATACTTTAATAAATGTTGTTTTGGATTAGTAACGTTGATATACTAACCTCGGGCAACCGAGATGGTGACGGCCTCTCATGCTAGGGTGGTCTTGGTAAGGCATCTTGGTATGTGAGTTGTCACATCAGTTCTAATGTGTAGATACCTCATTTCTGCACCTCCCGCCAACCACCTAGTGATGATTGGGCCGCATGTTTGGTACGCGGAACGATTTATGAGAGTCCATAAGTTTATCGTCAAGTAATAGCTCAAATACTTGTGTCTACCCCTTGGACATCATCTACGCACCGATACGGTCGTTTTGACAGTAATTAGAGTTTATTTGGAGTCCGGGTGAAAAACCGCTTCATTTTCTAAGAAACTGTTTAAAATGCCGAGTCGGAATGTCCTAGAATATTCCGGATATTTATTCCATAAATTAAAATTATATCTTTTGGCAAAATATATCCTATAAATCTTATTTTACGAAATAAGGAAGTAGAGATCCACCGCAATTCCCTAAAAGAAACGCGGAATTCTTTCTTCCGTAGGAGGAAACCTCTGGGGAAATGACGCAGCAGATGCTGCACCTCTTCGAAGGATCGCAGCAGCTGCTACGCCTCTTCCCCGGCTCTTTTCTGCCAGTTTTCAGATTTTTCCGTGATTTGTTTCCAAAGTTTGAGTCATTCCATAACTCTTCATATTTTTTAGTATAAATAGGGACCTTCGTTCCACATATTTTTCACGCGAGTGTCCGCCCTTCTCTTCTCCCTTTGCATTCTAAGACCGTGCTTTAAGCATTCGACGCCTACGTACTTGATCAATCGACCACGTAAGCTCAGATCATTCTGAGTTCCAGTCAAGTTGCATGACCGACCAATTTGACCACTACACATCAATCAATTTAATCTAAATCCTCTAACGAGGGCACTTTCTACATACATTCGAGTCGAGCAATCACTAAATGTTAACTTAATTAATCTTGTTTCGTCAAACATGTAAGTCTGAGGGTGTAAATCCCTTTTTTTTTATTGTATTTTATTTTTGTACTCATTATTATAAGATTCACGTCAAAAATATGTTCAAAACCGACTTCTAAAACCCATTTATTAAACCGTTTTTACGGATTAGCAGTAGGAAGACGTCGAGAAGAAACAAAGCAACTGCTGCGCCTCTTCGAAGAGTCGCAGCATCTGCTGCGCCTCTTCCAGAGGTTGTCGTTGTTCCTGCTCTTCTTCTTCTTCCTCGAATCTCTGTTATTTCATTCCCTTTTGTTTTCTTTCTTATTTTCTTCTCTTTTCTTTGTACGTAAATAATTTTAATATATTCTTAATACTAGTCACGTTTTACTTGCGACTTAGATCCCTTATAATCGATATTTGCGGGTTTTCGTCATTAAGTCAAACCCGGATTTTAGAGACTCGATTCGTTCATATCAAGTTTCTGAGATTCGTCTTTTGTACATGTTTCCATTGCTTATTGCCAGTTCTTTTCAAAATCGTTTTCGTCTTCACAATTAAACCTAATTAGTTCTAATTCGTTCATAATTCGTTTTAACTTGTTTTTATTCGTTTTTATCGTTTTTATGATGGTCTCATATGTTAATAATATGCTAAATCACTTTCATCCGAGTCGAATATCAATAATAAACCTTTAAACATACTAATGAACATTAACAGCTCGCAGTTCTGACTCCACAGCTAGAACTCACCTCAGGAACGGACGCAGTGAAAGCTGCGCCTCTTCCAAGGGACGCAGCAAAGTTGCGCCTGTTCCGAGATGAGTTCTGCCTCTGAATTTCCGTTCTTGCTTTGACTTAATCTTTTAAATTACGTAATTAATTGAATATTAGCCGTAATATCACCCTTAATCTGTCCATATTTTCCAACTTTATTTTATTTTCTTTTCTTTTCTTCAAATTGCCCGTCTTAAGTATATTTTTGATGTAAATCAATTAATCCATTGTAATTTCCATTATCGTTATTTATTTATTATATTTATTATGGATGTTTATTCGTTTTTCACATGTAATCAATTCTAAACCCTAATTCGACATTAATAAGTGCTAATTACTTGTTCACCGACTTAGTTAATTTTCACATGCTAGGATCAAAACGATGGATGTTACATTGCATGCATATAATCGAAAACATATCAACTACGAACGATTTTCCTAATGATTAGTAGAGGTCGCTATCGAGGCGGGCGGGATTAGGTGTTCGGTAAAAGGACTTCCTAATACGTACCCTTACCCCTTACTCCAGATCTATGTGAACATCCGTGTTCATTGGCATCCACGAGAGTCATTCAGACATAGAATGCTAAGGGTAACGAGTTCTTAGTTTTCATGTCACTACTTTGTGTCTTGACATGACACGAGGTATTCGAACGGTTCCAATTTCCCAAAAAAATTGGTGGCAACTCCATAAATGCAAACGCTTGTCCCAAGCGCCCCCTGGCCCATGTCCACAGTTTGGCGACTCTGCTTGGGATCTTACACTTACGTGTTACCCAGGGTGAAACTTGAACAAGGTTAGGGAATAGTTTATATGAGACAGTTGTCGGTTTTCATTACTCGACCTTCTTAGGTCGTTTTATTCGGCCTTCCTCGGTCCAACCCAACCCTTTCGACCAATCATCTCGTCTGGACGGTCCAAATTCTTATCTGTACCTAAAGATAGATAGCGATTGACATCAACCATACCGTGGTGCATACTCATGTTTGTATCTAGGGCTTTCACTACTCGAGGAAATGGACTAGGAACCGGCCTTACTCATGTTTGGCGAAGACCTCTCCACATACCAGGGTTTAATCGCTTGGTATGGCAACCCACCTTTTAAGCCAAAACCCTTTTAAATGCACTCATCATACCGTTATAATGCATGTATATATGCTTATATCATATGTGATCGCCATTTTTGTAAACAAAACCATGACGAAATTTTGTAAAATAAAACCCTTTTCAAAATGTCAACATTTTCAAAGATAGCCAAAATTAGCGCAAAAAGAGTCAAAACTCTGTCCAAATCTCCAGTCAAAATTAGGGACTCAAAACCCATTTCAAAACCTCACTTCGCGTCTGCACTCCTACAACTACACTACAGTTGTTTAGGACAAACATGTCAAAACTTTGTCATTTTTAAACCTCACTTAACACAGTGGCACACTCTCACTACACAAGTTGAGTCTTTTTAAGTAAGTGTGCTATAATGGTCGATCGTGTTTTGATTCGTCGTTGATCTCTTATCCAGTTTCCAAGATGCCTGGAACTAGTCACGCAAGTGTTAATTGTCAACCCCACCCCGGAAATGGTAATGATCTAATCCTAGCTGCGCTCGTCCGTCTCCAAACAAGCCAAGACCAAGCTTATGCTCGCCTCAACGCTATTGAAGGCCGAATTGTTGCTGTAGAAACTAGGCTTCCTCCTACAGATAATGATATTCCTAAGA
Organism: Silene latifolia; assembly: GCF_048544455.1. Taxonomy (NCBI): domain Eukaryota; kingdom Viridiplantae; phylum Streptophyta; class Magnoliopsida; order Caryophyllales; family Caryophyllaceae; genus Silene; species Silene latifolia. The sequence continues at coordinate 46,922,476 of NC_133535.1, read as the reverse complement.
GATCGTGCATGATAACCTTCTACCCTTTGTTGGACAACAAGAAACCAACCCTCTACTAGGTCCTACTGAAGCTGAAAAGCGACTCCAATACTTGAAGGAGCAACTAATGTACCTCAAGGGAGATGACATCTACAGGGAGAACAATCGCAAGTATGAGGCCGTGAATGCTCAATTGCCAACCAACTTCAACATGACTGACATCCCAAAGTTCAAAGGACATGAAAACCCGTTGAACCACATTCGTGCTTTTACAGATTACATGTCTATCAAAGGCATCAAACCCGAGATGTTCTTAATGATCTTTCCTTCATCTCTCAACACCATTCCTAAGCAATGGTTTTACTCTCTGGAACACAAGAAAATTGCCACTTGGGACAATGCTGCGATTGAGTTCACTAAACAATATGCAGATAACGCTGAGATCCAAGTCAGCATGCGTACTTTAGAGGTTCTTACCCAAAATGAAAAAGAAGGTTTCACCGACTTCCAAATTAGGTGGAGGAAGACCAGCACACAACTTGTTGAACGCCCAGACGAGGCCACTCTTGTGGAAAAATTCGTGGGTAATCTGAGACCCATTTATGCAAACCACTTGAGATACCAAAACATAAAGTCTTTCAAGGATTTGACTGTGCTAGGGACAAGGATCGAAGATGACATCCGTAAAAGACTCTTGTCCAAGACGGTAGGACGTGGATATCAATGCTCGACGAGTCGTTCTTATGGCTCTATGATGCCCGTCGTTGTGTGCACCAAAGATAAAATTTATAATTCTTATTAAAACTAACAGAAGCTAGTGGTAACAGGGTCGAACCATAGGGAGGCGATGCAATTATTAGTTGTCTAATTTTAAGTCCAAGGTAACAAATGTGGGGGGTTGATTTGATTTGGTCTAAAGCTATAGGCAATAAAAGAAAGATAAACTAAGCTAATAGATGAAAACAGATATTAAAAAGGGTGCTAAGATGGTCGGTTCACTATAGTTTCGGCGGCAGCATACTAGGTAGGTCTAAAACAAACAGGTGAGACGGGAAAATAAGAGGTCATATCGGTCCACTCTCACAAGTAGCATCTTTCGATCTCGCTACAGGTCCCTAATATCACTAATACTGACTTTCGTCCTGAAAAGTGACTAAAAAGGCTAAACTAACTTATCTTTCGATCTCGTTAATCTAGTCGTTTTAATTAAGTAGGCTATCTCCCTTCCCTATCTTTCGATCTTTATTGGGTCGGTCAAATCCTAAACATTCAACTAGTCGCGTGCACTCGATTCGTCAAACATAGAAATTAAATTAATTAAAACGAAGGTAATCTCACGAGGCCGGTCGATCGGCCAGGAAGCCCAGTCGATCGACCATGGCGCGCTCTAGGTCGTCCTATTCTAATGCCGCCTACGCTACAGATTCCCTACATCCTAGCACAGGGTATTTAGCTACTCATGACTATGATGAAAACAAGAATAAGATTAACAATTAAAACATTCGAAATCATGCTTAAATTATCTAAACAAGCGATTAACATAAAGCGATAAATTGGTTTAGGCAGATCTAACCTAGCAATCCTATACTACGAATGAAAGCAACAAATTGAATAATAAAACAGAAGAATACCGTGTAAAGGAATTGTAAAGGGAAGATCAGAACCGAATGCAAAACAGAAGCTTTATTAAAGAACGAACTAAACTATGAATGTTGAATTGTATCTTTGAACTGAATAATAAAAACTTGATAGAAAACTAGATGATTATTCTGAATGCTAAAGCTACGTTATATAGGAATACAACGTAGTTCTTATTCCAAAACCTAATGTACCATGGGCTTCTTAATTCTCGATCTTCTTATTCACGTCAGAATTAGCGGCTTGGTCGATCGACCACACAAGGCAGACGATCGACTGATCTTCACTAAACAGTAGCTGCTGGAACTCGTGATCTAGCCGATCGACTAAGGGCAGCGGTCGATCGACTGAAGTAGCTGATACTTGACTTCTAAATTCTGGTGGATTTGTCTTTCGGGCCTCGAAATGCGCACCAAGCTCGTTCCTTGAGTAAATACTTCACGTCAAATGCAATGCAAGGTACTCGGGGACGAATTTAGCTCAATTTCTACTCATTTCCGCATAAATCTGCAATATTGCATAAAAATACGAAAGTAGACGAAATGGGGCAAATAGTAGCATAAAACTACATAATTGAGCTTTGATATGCGTGTAAAATGGGGTGTAAAATATCATATTTAGGACACGCATCAAACTTCCCCAAACCAAACCCTTGCTTGTCCCCAAGCAAGAACTAGACTCGATCCTAAAACCTAATGGAACGAGTTCAATCTCAGAGCGAAATGCAAACCGAATAGCCTAAACCAATTTAATGCAATAACCAACAATCAACTAGCAATATGAATCATGCAAACGAGTTATGAAGTCATTAAAAACTGCTGAACCGTCAACTATAGAGACTTATCATTATGGACTCTCATGGGTCACTCAAATCACTCAAATAAGCGCGGTGGAAATATGTAAAAGATAGAAAGAAGTAATTTTTGTAGTGACTCTCACCTAACTACGACCTATAAGAACATGCCTGCAATCTAATATGAAAATAATCTCTACAACCGGACATACGCATTCCAACCAAACAGATGACCATGACACATGCCAAGGTAAATATGGATATGTGAGGTAATGGGTAAGAAGAGGCAAAACATTTATGGGAATGTGGAGGTATAGGTGATCAAGCTAGTACCTAAACAAAACCATATGACAACATCCAACTTCTTGCTCAAAATTAACAATAAAACGGTGCTAATGGCAAGCACAAAACTCGCAATCTCCATAATAAATCAACTCCCCAAAAGATATGAACGAAACATGGGAGCAAAAATCGCCATATAATAAAGACTTTGAATTATGCGAATTGATTTTTTTCTCTTTTCTTCTCGGGCTGCGGTCGATCGACCAATGAGGCCAGTCGATTGACCTCCCTCTACAGTACCGCACGCATCTTTTTTTTTCTTTCTTTTTCGAATCATTTTCCTTTTCTCTTCTTTTTTCTTTTGTTCCTTTCTTCCCTTTTTCATCTCTTCCCAACATCATCTCAAAGTGAGCACTAGCTACCAAAAATGAAGTAACAATCCCAAGAACGTAAACTACTAGCTTGACAAGGGCAGGCTAAATGTAGGATGTAGTAAACGGGACAAAAAGGCTATTTTTGGCAGTGTGGAGCTTATGGGTAAAATGAGAAAAGGGGACCTCTACCACATGTGTCAACTAACCACGAACCGAATGCATACAGGTATTAAGTAGATCAAGTTCATATTTATGCATATTTATCTAACATGTCTCATAAGGAGTAACTACTCACAATCCTAGATAAACTGGTTATAGATGTCACCAGTTATAGGCTCTAAACCTTAGAAAATGATGTAGTTTGCTAAAATTTTAAGTCAAGTTTCAAGTTCAGCAAGATATTAACGAAAACTCGTAGATATGCATATGTGATTCTACTAATAACATGTCAATTAGCAAGGCTTAGGCATAAACAGCTGAAAATGCAATGTCATCATTGAAATACTACCGTTCCGACTCGACCTATATGCTAAAATAAACGTGCATTTTTTTGAAATTTTTCGAATTTTTCAATTTTTTTGAGATTATTTTTGTATATATAAGGGAAAATAAATAACAAATGCAAGACAAAAATGTAAACGTGAATACAAGCAAATGAAATGCAACGCAAAACCCTTCCCCAAACCAAATCGCACAATGTCCCCATTGTGCAAAATCATGTAATTAAGTAAAAGGAAAACGGGAATTTGCGTGAAATTAACTAAACAAGACATGAAGTAAGAGCTCGGAAACTCACAAGACTTTAAGCGCAGCAAAAGGAAACCTCCCCAAACCAGCGTGAGCTAGGAGGTTTCAGTAGCCAGCAGTGCTACCAATAAGTACCTGAAAAGACAAACAATACCACGCATAAATCCGAGAAAGCAATGTGGAAGCGGTAATTATGTGCAAAAATTAAAAACGGAAGAAAACAGAAATATGGCGGAAAATAAAGAGGAGGGAAGACTCCCTCAATTCCGCAAAACGACCAAACACAGCAGGGGAAAGGTCGTGAACAGGTACAGCAACGACAATGGTCGATCGACCATTGCAGGCAGTCGATCGACCGGAATGAACAGAAACAGAAGCTCCTGGAAGTCGCAGCCCAGTCGATCGACCATAAGAGGCAGTCGATCGACTGGAAAAACTGCTGTAACTTTCTGATTTCTTTGAATTAGCTCGATAACTTGAGCTAACAAGGTCTATAAACCTGCAAATACACATAATAACGCGCCCAAAATTGCGCAAAACCCAAAGTAACAGTAAAAAGTATATAAAATCCTAAGCAAACTTATAAAATGCAAAGTCAAGCGCACATAAAACAATAAAAAGAGTCTAAAAGCAATAAAATGTATAGTTTTTGAAAAAGCCTTAATCAACTAATATTTGATCAAGAATGGCCACGGAATGGCCCACTTGCTCGGCTTCTGGCTATTAGAGGTAGCCTTAACAATGCTCATCTTCTCAGCTGCACTCTTATCAACTCCCACATCCGCAGAACTCAACGGATCAACATGTCGGACATCTTCCCACTCAATGACCTCCTCTAACTCGTCAGAATCCAAATCGGACTCCGTCACTTTGACTGGCTCATCCTCAGGCTCCTCATCCGTGCCATAGCTAAGGTGTAGACACCTCGTTTCTGCACCCCTCGCAAACCACCCGGTGATGATTGGGCCGCATGTTTGATTCGCGGAACGATTAGTGACAGTTCGTAAGTTTATCGTCAAGTGATTGCTCAAATATAAATGTCAACCTCTTAGTTGTCATCTACGTGCCGATACGGTCGTTTTGGCAGTAATTAGAGTACATTCGGAGTCCGGGTCAAAAACCGTCTCCATTTCCTGATAGCTGTTAAATCCCGAGTCAGAATGTTCTGGAATGTTCCGGATGTTTCTATTCCATATTCATCAAATTTTATCTTTTGGCAAACAATATACCGTAATATTCAAAAGATAATCAAATTAAATCCGTCCTACCATAACTAAAACGCGGAAATCTTTCTTAGCGGGAGGAAACCTCCGGGAAACAGACGCACAGTCTTTGCGCCTCTTCCAAGAGACGCATGGGCTGCGCCTCTTCCCAGGCCCTTCTTTGCATGATTTACGTATCTTTTTTATATCTTTCCGAGATTCACTTCCAAAGAGTCTCCGAAACCCTATTCCTTCACGTGATTAGTATAAATAGGAGCTTTCGTTCCTCATATTTCTCACGCGAGTGTCCGCCCTTCTCTTCTCCCTTTGCATTCTAGACTTCGTTCTTACTAATTGGCGCCTACGTGCTTGGACTTCCGACCACGTAAGCTCGGATCTTTCCGGGTACCAGCCTCTCCGTTGCATGACCGACCAATTTGACCACTACACTCAATCAACTTTAATTAATCAATCTTGTTAAATCGTTTTCCTCTTACGAGGGCACTCTTTCCTTGCATTCGCGTCGAGCATCACTAATCGATCTTCTTAGTTCTTCTCGTTCCGTCAACATGTAAGTCTGAGGGTGTAATTTCTCTTTATTTATTGTATTTATTTCTTGTAATCGTCAATTGTAAGGTTTATGTCGAAAGTACCTCATTAAAACCGATTTCTAAAACCGTCTTTTAAAACCCTTTTTTGCGGATTTCCAGTAGACAGACGTCGAGAAAAGACGCAGCAACTGCTGCGCCTCTTCAAAGGAGCGCAGCACCTGCTGCGCCTCTTCGTGAGGCCGCGCATGATTCTCGCTTCTTTTCTTCTTCTTCGTCCTCTGTAATTCGTCTTTCGTTTTTATTTGCTTTCAATTGTTTTCTGTTAATTCATTCACATGATCATTAATAAATTATTCATTCATCATTAACATGTTTAAATCGTCCTAAATCCGACTCAAATCCCTAATAATCCATATTTGCGGGTTTTCGTCATTAAAATTCAATCCGGGTTTTAGAGATTCAATTCGTTCGTATTGAGTTTCTGGAATTCGTTGTTGATAAATTTGCATCTGTTTATTTATTGTCTATTCACTAATTCGTCATCAATCCATCATGTTTAGTTTAGTTAGTTAATTCGTTTGTTAGTTTGTTCATTCATTAACATCGACCCTTCACATAATTAATCCGTTTGTTTCCGTCTCATTCATGTTTTACTGTTTTTTATGACCTCAATCATATGTAAATAATTCATTAATAACTTTCATCCGAGTAAATAATTAAATCAATCCATTAAATTCATCAATTGACATTAACAATTGCAGTTCCGGCTTCACAGCCAGAACTCACCCTTGGAACAGACGCAGCAACTGCTGCGCCTCTTCCAAAGGGCGCAGTGTCTGCTGCGCCTGTTCCAGGGTGAATTCTGTCCCTGAACTCCGTTTCTGCCTGACATAGTTTAATTAGTGCGTATTAATTAACTAATATTCGTAATATCGCTAATTCCTGTTCGTAATTCTATTCTTTTATTCGTTTTATCAAATCATCCGTTTTATTGGTATTTTCGACATAAATCGCCTATTCCGTTGTAATTAATGTAATTCTCATTATTGTAATTCATAGTTATTGTATTCCTTTCATTCGTATGTTTTCACATGTAAATGAGCATTAAATCTCAACTTCGACATTAATTGTTTGCTAATTACATGTTAACCGACTTAGTTAATTTCTCACATGCTAGGATTAATCTATGGATGTTGCATTGCATGCATATAGCCGACGGTATATCAAGTACGAATAACTTCCCTAATCATTAGTAGAGGCCGCTATCGAGGCGGGCGGGATTAGGTGTTCGATCAAAAGAGCTTCCTAATACGTACCCTCACCCCTTACTCCAGATCTCCGTGAGCACCCGTGTTCATTGGCATCCACGAGAGTCATTCTAGACATAGAATGCTAAGGGTAACGATTGCTTAGTGTTCATGTCACTACTTTGTGTCTTGACATGACACGAGGTATTCGAACGGTTCCAATTTCCCATAAAAATTGGTGGCGACTCCATACAAAATGCAAACGCTTGTTTTCGAGCCCCTTCACTCCAAGCGCCCCCGTGGGCGGCCCGCTGTCCACAGTTTGGCGACTCCGCTGGGGATAATACACTTACGTGTAGCCAAGGGTGAAACTCGAACAAGGTTAGGGAATAGTTTGTGCAAGACAATTGTCGGTTTTCATAACTCGGTCTTCCTAGACCGTTTAATTCGGCCTTCCTAGGCCCAACCCAACCTATTCGACCAATCGTCCCGTCTGAACGGTCCTAATTCCTATTTGGGCCTAAGGATGGATAGCGGTTGACGTCATCCATACCGTGATGCTTACTCTTGTTTGTATCAAGGGCCTTCACTACTTGAGGAAATGGACTAGGAATCGGCCTTACTCTTGTTTGGCACGAGCCTCTCCACAGACTTCGGGTTTGATGGTTCGGTATGGTAACCCACCCTTTAAACCAAAACCCTTCTAAAAGCACTCAGCATCCCGTTATAATGCTTGTATAAATATGTAAACCTTACGTGATCACCATTTCTAAACAAAACCATGACAAATTTTCAAAAAATCAAAACCCGTTTTCAAACAAGAATTTCGAAATAGGGCCTTTAATTAGTACAAATCCGGTCAAAACTCTTTTTGTCGTGTCAAAATTCGGGTCACAAGCCCATTTCAAACCTCACCTCGAGTCCACTCCTACAACTACACTACAGTTGACTAGGACACACATTTTCAAAGACCTTGTCTTTCTTCAAAACTCACTCAACACAAGTGGCACACACCCACTTCACGAGTCAAAACTTTTCCTCTTTTAGCAAGTGTGATAGAATGGTCGATCGTGTTTTGATTCGTCGCCGATCTCTTACTCAGTTTTCAAGATGCCTGGGTCAAGTGATGATACGAACCTCCAGCAAATTCAAGAAAGTAATGATCGAATCCTAGCCGCGCTAGCCCAAATGCAAGTTACCCAAAACCAAACCTATGACCGCCTCGAGCTCATCGAAGGCCGTATCTTTGACGTAGAGGGAAGGTTGCCTCCCATTAAAGGTGAAGTACTACAATTTTCCGATGACGAGTCTAAGGATGAGAATCCTCTCATGGGGACGACCGTGGTGAGAAAAGGCTCCAATACCTAGAGGAGCAATTGATGTACCTTAAAGGAGATGACATTTATAGGGAGAACAATCGTAAGTATGAAGCCGTCAATTCCAAATTGCCCACTAACTTTAGCATGACGGATATCCCTAAATTCAAGGGACACGAGAACCCTTTGAACCATATCCGTGCCTTCAAGGATTACATGTCTATCAAAGGCATCAAACCCGAGATGTTCTTAAGGATCTTTCCTTCATCTCTCGACACCATCCCAAAGCAATGGTTCTACACTTTAGATCACAAAAAGGTCGCTACTTAGGAGGACGCCGCGATCGAATTCTCAAAACAATACGCGGATAATGCCGAGATCCAAGTCAATATGCGTACTCTAGAGGTTCTTACCCAGAATGACAAAGAAGGATTCACCGACTTCCTAAGTAGGTGGAGGAAGACTAGTACTCAACTAGTTGAACGCCCGGATGAGGCCACTCTTGTGGAAAAGTTCGTGGACAATCTCAAGCCCATATATGCCAACCATTTGAGATATCAAAACATCAAGACTTTCAAGGACTTAACCGTATTAGGGACACGAATTGAAGATGACATCCGCAAAGGACTCTTGTCCAAAACGGTAGGTCGAGGATACCAAGGGTCCACAAGTCGTTCATACGGCTCTACTAGCAAGACCGACGAAGTTAACCTTCTCGAACCATCCAAGAAAACTAGCCCACCAAGGAAGTTCACAAACCTTGGGGATACATACTCCAATGCTCTAAAAAGGCTAGTGAAGCAAGGCAAACTCCAACCCATTGGACCTACTCCCGAACCCGAAAGGAAGTCCAAATTCTGGGACGAAAACTCCTACTGTGAATACCATAGGGGCAAGGGGCACGACACCGAAAAATGCTACAAGTTGAAACACGTGCTTCAAGATATGATCGAAGACGGTCGACTTCCAATCCCACCAGGAGGTAAGCCCAATAACACTCAGAATCCTCTTGGAGTTCTAGTGATTACAAGTGATGAATCTACCTTAGATTGCTCACATCTCATTTCTCCCACCGATGATGAAATTCATGCAATTGAGAAAGAAAGACTCTACTCTACCATCTCCCCTACCATTTCCGACTTCATCGCCTGGGCAAGGAGTGTAGATAGACAAGTGTGGGAACTAGAAAACATGGTAACAATCTTGCGCAATCCCAATGCAACACCTAAAGAGCGCGTACCATTGACCTTCTCTCAAAATGCCACTATGCAAGAAGTAGTCGCCGTGGTCGATAAACTAGTCGATCAAATCATACAACTAGAAAGTGACATCATGAGGATGAGGGAACTAGCCGCGATCAATGGAGTTTGGGCCGATGACGATGAAGACGAATATCTCATTGAAAACTCCTTAGTCAAAGAAATAGTCCAAAATGGCGAAGACCAAGATGTAGATCACTTAACTCGCTCGGGTCGTCCATACCAAAGCACTACTCAAAACGGTCCAACCAATGTCATCACACCAAATGACAACGAAGATGACCCCACTGATCATTTGCTCAAGCAATTACAAAAAACCAAGGCTGATCTTTCAGTCTGGCAACTAGTGGCAAGCTCATTTCCACACCGCCAAGCTTTACTGCAAGCTTTGGCCAAATTGAATGTGGCACATAACTCTACTCCCGAAGATATAGTCAACTTGGTCTTCCAAGAATCACCGAAGCTAAGTAATCCTATTACTTTTTCAGACGAAGACTTGCCACCTTTTGGCGCCAGTCACAACCTTGCTCTATACATCACCGTCATCTGTCTAAAGAAGAATGTGCCAATGACCTTGGTAGATGATGGCTCCGCGGTCAACGTCATACCCCTCAAAACGGCATACAAACTAGGCATGAAAGAGTCGGACTGGACCTCTACAAATCAAGGTGTACGTGCATATGACGGTACACGACGAAAAGTGGTAGGACTTGCTAACCTAACCATAGCAACGGGACCAATCGAACGAAAGGTTAACTTCCAAATAGTGGACATCGAAGCTTCATTCAACATACTTATGGGAAGGCCTTGGATTCATGCTTCTAAAGCAAGAACATCCACCCTTCATCAAAAGATCAAGATCCCACTAAATGGCAAAGTTGTGACAATCACTTCGTCACCCATTAAGGCCATAATCGAGAAGCAATCAAATAATCAAGTCCTTGCGGATCCCATATACGAACTTGGGGGCTTCCAAAGTGTAAATGTCATAGAAAGTGAGTTGGCACCCTTATACTATAATCCCTACTCCAACTTGGTGGTCAACCACATACTCAAAAACCAGGGATACTTCCCTGGAATGCCTTTGAACCCAGTTCGGAAGAACACCTTCGCGCCATACAAGAAAGGCAACTCATCGAGAATACCACTTGGACTAGGGTACAAACCAACAACAGAAGAAGTTCTCGAAATGCTCGCCCAAGTCCAAAACCGCAAGTATGTAGGAGTCCAAATGAGGCCATATCTCCCTACCTTGAATGGATACTTCGTTCAAGAAGGAAGTTCGGAACTCTTTCATGGATTTCCCGAACCTTGGCATTACCTCGAGAAGAAGTTAGCCGGAATCGAGATCTTTCACGATTGCTACTTCATCCCTCCAGAAACGGTTCCTACCGTCAAAACCCGTCAAGCACCTTGCTTAGACGAGCAAGCTGTTAGCCTCCTATTTGGAGAGGACCGATTTGTTAGGGCCGCGCAGGATGAGATCATTACTACGATACTTCAAGACGATCGCTTCAACCCCACCGCCTTGATCACAGAAATCGACACGAAGCAGCAGAAAGGGTGGAGAAAATCAATCAAATGGACCAACAAACAAGGAAGACTCTTCAAGCTCACCACTGGAGAAGGAGAGATGTTCAAAGAAGAACCAGAAGACGACGAATTCGAATCAGAGTCGGAGTCGGAGTCAGAGTCAGAGTCTAGAGGAGTCATTAGAGAGTCTACTCCTGTCGTCATCCCCACTCCCCTCGTTTCTCCTAGCTTATTTTCAAGTAGTCACAGCAGTTCGGGAAATGCCCCAATTGCTGTCCCTTTGCCGCCACTATCCATCGATCAGTTGGCTCATTTGTTTCAACTTTACTCAAATCTTAATATGAATAAATCAGGTTCTGCTTACTCTTTGCGTTATCTTGAGTGCAATTCTGTTTATGATGATACTGAGGATGACCAAAACCCAGACTTGACCGAAATACCTCCCTACGTAGCCAAAGAAATACTACAGGAAGGGGAAGGGGGACCTGTAATCGAGGACACCGAACCCATCAACGTGGGAACTGAACTAGAACCCAAAGAACTTAGGATAGGGACTACCTTGAGCTCTACCGAACGGGCCGACTTCATAGACCTCCTAAATGAATTCAAAGACGTCTTCGCTTGGTCCTACAAAGACATGCCAGGGATCGACAGGGATATCGCCGAACATAGAATTCCGATTAAGCCAGGTTTCAAACCTGTGAAACAGAAGCTTCGACGAATGAGAACAGAGAGGGCTCTAAAGATTAAGGAAGAAGTTGACAAACAATTCAAAGCCGGGTTCATCAAAGTTTCCGAGTATTCTGACTGGGTAGCCAACATAGTACCCGTACCCAAAAAGGATGGGAGAATCCGAGTTTGTGTTGACTTTAGGGATTTGAACAAAGCAAGCCCAAAAGACGACTTCCCTCTACCTCACATCGACATATTGGTGGACAATACTGCAGACCACGCATTACTATCCTTCATGGATGGATATGCGGGTTATAACCAAATCAAAATGGCCATGGAAGACATGCATAAGACCGCGTTCGTCACCCAATGGGGAACCTATTGCTATACAGTAATGCCGTTCGGATTGATCAACGCCGGAGCTACATACCAACGCACCGCGACTACACTTCTACATGACATGATGCATAAAGAAGTCGAGGTATATGTAGACGACATGATTGTCAAATCCAAGGAAAGAGAGGGACATATTGCGAACCTTCGCAAGTTCTTCGCAAGGCTACGGAAGTACAATATGAGACTCAACCCTCAAAAGTGCACATTCGGGGTGACATCTGGCAAACTCCTAGGATACGTCGTTAGCCAACGAGGCATAGAAATAGATCCTTCCAAAATCAAAGCTCTGATCGAAATGCCACAACCTCAAACAGAAAAAGAAGTCAGAGGATTCCTGGGAAAAGTGCAATACATAAGTCGATTCATATCGAAACTTACGATGATTTGCGAGCCTATCTTCAAGAAGCTCAAGAAAACAGACCACACCATGTGGGACGACGACTGTCAAAAGGCATTCGACAAGAATCAAGGAGATATTGGCTAAACCACCGGTGCTCATGCCACCACAACGAGATCAACCTCTTGGTTTATATCTCACAAGAATCGAAAGCGCCATGGGTGCTATGCTAGCTCAAATGTAGGAAGTGAAGAAAGAGCTATTTACTATCTAAGTAAGAAGTTCTTGGAATACGAGTGCAAATATTCACAACTCGAAAAGACATGCCTCGCTCTTGTGTGGGCAACAAAGAAGCTACGTCATTACATGCTTAGCTACTCTGTCAAGATATTCTCCAAAATGGATCCAGTCAAATACCTCTTCGAGAAACCCGTTCTCAACGGACGTCTGGCGAGATGGACCATGATGCTCTCCGAATTTGACCTCAAATATGTGCCACTGAAAGTAATAAAGGGTCGCGCCGTCGCCGAATTCTTCGCAGAAAATCCCATCAACGACGCACAAACCATAGATACTTGGTCATTTCCCGACGAGGATATACTTCAAACCGATGTAGACTGCGGGGATCTATACTTTGATGGAGCATCAAACCTAAGAGGATTTGGGATAGGAGTGTTGCTCATTTCTCCTGAAGGTGAGCATACACCGATTGCTGTCAAACTCGACTTCGAGGTGACAAACAACGCTGCAGAGTATGAAGCTTGTCTCATTGGACTACAAGCGGCAGTAAGCTTAGGTATCAAAAACCTACGAGTGCATGGGGATTCGTCACTGATCATCAACCAAGTTACGGGATCCTGGAAAATCCGAAGTGAAAGCCTTGCACCCTATCGGGCCGGGATAGACCAAGTGGCTCAATTCTTTGATCATGTAACCTACTTACACCTACCTCGAGAAGAAAATCAATTTGCAGACGCTCTCGCGAAACTTGCATCTTTGATAAATATGCCAGACTACATGATGGAAATGCCTTTGTGTATTGAACGACGGTCGGAGAGCGGCGTATGTCCATCAGATTACCGATGAAGAAGAAATCGCACAAGAACCCTGGTTCCAAGCAATCCTAAACTTCAAGCTTAACGGTACCTATCCGCCAGAAATGGACAAAAGGGGACAACGAGCTATACGCCTACTAGCTTCCCAATACATCCTAATGCAAGGAGAGTTGTACAAAAGAACACCTCTTGGTGTAGTCCTACGTTGCCTTGATCATTCACAGGCACGAAAAGTGATGGAAGAAGTCCACGACGGAGAATGCGGTCCTCACATGAGTGGACCTATGATGGCAAAGAAAATCACACGTCTAGGGTACTATTGGACCACAATGGAATCCGATTGCATCAAATATGTGAGGCATTGCCACAACTGTCAAATCTTCGGGAACGTACAACATGTCCCTCCTTCGTTGCTCTATACAATGACATCTCCTTGGCCATTCTCCGCATGGGGAATCGACATAATCGGAAAATAACCCCGGTAGGAACAGGAGGTCACTTTGTTTCATCCTAGTAGCGATTGACTACTTCACCAAGTGGGTAGAAGCGGCTTCCTACACCGCTCTTACGGCCAAAAACGTGGCCAAATTCATACAGAATAACATCATCTGCCGATATGGTTGCCCACATGAGATCATTAGCGATAATGGGTCCCACTTCCAAGCCGAAACCGAACAATTGCTAGCCAAGTACAAGATCAAGCATCACCATTCCTCGCCCTATAGACCACAGACTAACGGCGCGGTAGAAGCGGCTAACAAGAATGTCGTCACAATCCTCAAGAAAATGACTGACAATTATAGAGATTGGCCAAGCAAAATACCCTTCGCTTTGTGGGGGTATCGTACATCGCCATCGGGACGCCCACTGGGGCTACTCCTTTCTATTTGACCTACGGCATGGAAGCCGTACAACCAGTTGAGCTAGAAATACCATCCTTGCGTATTCTGCTAGAAAGTCAAATCCCGGAAGCCGATTGGAAGAAAGATAGATACGAAGAACTCATCCTCCTGGATGAGCGTAGGCTACGTGCCTTACATAATGTCCAAACATATCAAGCACGTATCAAACGAGCTTTCAACAAAAGAGTTAGGCCAAGAAACATCAAAGAAGGAGATTTAGTTCTCAAATCGGTTAGAGCTCTTTTACCTGTCGACCCGAGGGGGAAATTCAAACCTAATTGGGCCGGACCATATCTAGTCAAATCCATACTCCCAGGGGGTGCGGTTAGAATCACAGACCTGGATGGAAATGAGTTTTCAAACCCCACAAATCTCGACCAACTGAAACGATACTATGCCTAGGATAGAACAGAAACGCGCCTCGCGTAAACCCACGTGTCGCTCTTGTGGCACTAAATAAACGGCCCCTGGCCTATTTGAATGTCACTATGCTCTTGCATCTTGGCAAACTTGTCATCCTCATATCATCAAACTAACTGAATTCGCACCTCCAGAGTAAGTAAAGCTCATGCTTGTTTTCTATGTTCATTACAAGCTCTTGCTTCGAACAATTATTCTTTTACATTTACTCGAACTACGCGCAAGGGTTTGATTTCGCTTTCTTTAAGTGAATACGTAGGCAATCCTTCACGGGATTCAACCCACAACTATATTTAAAATATAAATAGAAGGACATTTGCATTGCATTTGAAATTCGACAAGGATAATTAAAGAAAATGCCAACGGTTTCATAACCATTTAACCTTTTTTTATTTATTCATCCATTTTCTAATAATGATAGTACGACAAATAATAAAAATAGATAGGCTAGGATTCTAAAAATCCCTCCTTTTCATTACAACAATAATAATAATCAAATAATAATAACTAAGACTTGGGCTATTCCTCCATCTTTCCCTTGCCCTTGTCATTCTTGTCATATTTCTTGTCACGACCTCGAGCCGGGCGCTCTTGCACCACTTCAGACCTAATCACCAACGGTCTTTCTCGAGGCCTGACTCTCCCATTCTTGTCAACCACCATCTCTGCGACGGGGAGTAGTCTTTGATTTCTTGAAGGATGAATGACTTGAAACCCGGCTTCTTCTTCTCCTTCAGTCAGATGCTTCTCTTTCTCTTTCTCTCCCTCGCGCACCTTGTAATCAACGGGCTCGCGCTTCCTCAGTCTTTCGCGCTCTTCCGAAGTTGCAGCCTTTCTCCACCTCAGATAAGAGCCGACACCCACAAAGCATTGGCGGAGAAGCTCAGGAACCACATATTTCTTTGGGCCCATTTCATAGCCCACTCTCTTCGGCTCTCGGTAGTCAACGCCATGGCAGTCTGCGGGACGGTGTCAAGCCTAGGGATCACCTGCTTCAACCCAACTTGCCTCATCAACCTCTCAGGAAAGATGCACACCATAAACTCCAATCCAGGGATGCGCACGGACCTAGTGGGATCTAAAGAAGACACCCCAGTGACAGACTTGAGGTGCCACCACGGTACAACCCACCGATCAAAGGGCCGTCATCGGTCTTGACTTGTTCTTCCAATAGTCGCAGACCGGGTGAAGTCCACCATGTACAGCCGTGTCCTCATCGAAATCATACGGGCATGATAGGAAAGTGCATGAACTGGGGGCTCGAGCAATCGGAGCCGTTCCATGAGCCAAACCTACCAAGACAAGTATTAGACACCAAAAAAAAAAAAGCAAAAAAACAACGAAAAAAAAAAAAAAAAAAAAAAAAAAAAAACAAAAAAAAAAAAAAAAAAAAAAAAAAAAAAAAAAAAAAAAAAAAAAAAAAAAACGAAAAAAGAAACAACAACAAAAAAAGAAGGTGTCTTTACCTGTAGGATGACAGGACTCCCCAAAAATGGAAGATCGCGGTTGGATTTCCTATTATCCAAGCCCAAGATAATCTCCCTAAGCATGCATAAGCCGGGCTCTGCGCAGCTCCATTTGCTCAATAAGGCCCAATAGACGGGGATCACCTCGCAGTTCTTCGTCAACATGTCCCTGAAAGACATATACATGAAGCAAACAGAAGCCAAACGCTCTCCTTCTAGCAACATAGGAGACAGTAGGGTCGGCCCTGTTGATGAATCGATCTATAAAATCCAACATCCGCACGCCTTTCGAAGTAACAAGGCGATCCACCTCGAGTCTAGTAAGTCCAAGCAAATCTCTAAATTTGCTCTTATACCCTTGAGCAGTAGAAGGGATGGCAGGTAGATGTTCAGGGTCCCACCCGCCAATAACAGCAATTTCCTCTGGAAAAGGACAAATATCACCTCCTGGGAACGCAAAAACATGATAATTTGGATCCCAATAATCAAGGCGAGCATCCAAGAACGGCTTTACAACTTTAATGAGTTTCAAACTCAACAAAGACCCAAGGTTATAAGCGCCCATATCATGCTTCTCAATGTTTGAGAATTCATTGGTCCATTCCTTCAAGCGGATCTCCAAAGTATTCATGATGATGATTCTCTCTTGAAAATTTGTTTTGGGAATTTTATGTAAGGCGACGAAGAAGAGACGGAAGAATTATATAATTTAAAGCTTCGGCGACGCTTCTATTTATACGAATTGCTGTTTCCAAAAATCCGTCAGAACCGACCTGCTTGGGAACAGGCGCAGCACCTGCTACGCCTCTTCAAAGGGACGCAGCTCATGCTGCGCCTCTTCCCCAGCCTAGCTTTCTGTGATTTCCGTGTTTGGATCTTTCCTAATCCTATATCGAATAACTTCCTATTCCTACGGGATTTTATTTTGGTAAATCCGAGAAAATTACCACGCTTCAGGTTTCCTAACTCGCGAGCACGCATTTCGAGGCGACATCGACACTTCCGCCATTTCAGCACACTTTAAATCATTTCTTTTTGACATATTTTTTATTTTCATTTTAATAAAGTTCAATATTTATATTTCTCCATTTTCTAACTTATAGATTTCTTTTTTTCTTTTTTTAGGGGGTAGCCCTCCCTACCGTCCGGTCATTTTCGACAAATTTTTTGCATTTTTGCACTAATTAAAGGCCTTATGTATATATAAAATGTATGTGTTGCGTGATTTTTTCTATGTAAATTCCGGCAGCATGACGGCGTAAACCGTTGTCTACCAAACCTGTTCAAGAACTAACCTGCAGGTACAAACAAAACAACCCAGCAGCAAAGGCACTCAGGCCATCGTATATACAACAAAAAGCAAATATACAAGCAAACTGGGGGCTTGCACCCCGAACAAGGTACAAATGTACAAACAAACTGGGGGCTTCGCCCCAAACAAATCCAGATCCAAGTAAACTGGGGGCTTGCGCCCCAAACCAAGTCCAACAATGTTCAAAATCAGATGTACAAATCTACAAAACTACACAAGCTACTGCTGGGCGCCCTCCAGCTCGGCAACCCTCGCCATAAGAGCAGCGATCTCGGCATCCCGAAACTCGAGCTCCCTCGACAGGCGAGCCGTCTCCTCCCGAGCCCGGGCCAACTCTCGTCCCGACTCGCGGTCACCCTGCAAACAAGCAATGAATTGGCTCATGTCAATCAACTCAATTGGAAAACCAAAAATTTTCAAAAGAAAAGAAGATCGAAAAATGGATATAAAGGTTCATACCTGACGACCTCGACCGCCGACGAGTGCCTCAATGGCCGTAGCCCGTAGCCGGTTGGCCACCCTCCATAGTGCCACGAACCGAGATGGCGCGACCTGCATTTCAAAAGGAAATTCTCAGCAAATTAAACAAATCCAGTCAAACGTGTTCTTACACGAAAACTATGCAAAATGGGAACTCACCCTCCGAATCAGATGCTGCCAGTCATCTAGGCCAGCATCCGTCACAGCTACGTCAAAGTCACGTAACTCGGAGATCGTCGTCCTCCCAAAGCGTCGGTGTACTCGAGAGTCTCGGGGTACTCTGGGGGCTCGATGCCCGCTGCCTCAACCTCCTACAAGGACAAAACGACTCTCATTAATCGATGATCCTTCGTCGTAATTTTCAAAATCAAATCAACAAGAAAACAAAGGATACTCACCACTACCGGCCAATAGGCCAACCTCCCGTAAAGGAACGCTGAGTAATCCTCCTCAGGGAGAAGAAGGTCGTCGCCACCGACACCGGCCAAGTCCGCCTCCCTCTCAGCCTCGGAAGGCTCCCTGAACATCGTCCTAGGAGGATCGACGGGAACCGTCAACGCACCCGAAGCACTGACGAGCTAACCGCTCGCCCAAATACCATACAGGACCCATCGACGTCCACAACAGCAGCCGACTCGAGCTCCTAGGACGAAGGATCTCAGCAACAAAAGGAGGCGCTCTAGCGTACTCCGCCCAAAGTCTGGGCACCCACTGCGACAATATGAAGGCAAAGGTCATTCCTATGATCAGGTTAAAGCAAAAATATGAATGAATACAAATGGAATACTCACGCTGCTCAGCTGAAGGGCGTTCACATCCCGCCGGTAGACGTTGTGAGAAGAACGCTTGCTCTTCGTCCGGCACATGACCCAATCCCTCACCACGGGATAGGCCCTCTCCAACGGCTCCGTCCTCTTGGGCGCGAGGCCCGGAAAGTAGGAGTACACCCACGCCTATAAAACAGAATAGTCAATGACGATCTTTGATAAAAGAAAGGAATTTACGTTGATCTAAAGGAAGGTTCATACCTCCAACAAGTAGTCCAGTCCGACGGCGCCGGGAGAAGTCCCCTTCTCCATCAACTCCGGACGAACCATGGCCCTCATAAAGCGGATGAGGACCGTAAAACCAGCAGTGACCCAGTCCCAGCGCCCTAGGGAACTCAAGTCAGAAAGAAAGGGAAGAAGCTTCGTCGACAGCCTCTCACCCTTGTCTCCGAGGTAGATCGAAGATCGAAGACAAGAACCACCAAAGCCACAGACGAGCCCTCTGCTCGGCTGTACAAGGAGGAGGAGCCGTCTCCCTCCCATCGATCACCACCGATGCCGGGGTCTTCCCCGCAAAGTAATCTCGAACATAGGTGCGGGTACCAAACCCGCACCGCAATGCCTTAGGCGACGGGTTCCGGCCGATCAACCTCCTCGCCTCGGCCCGAATCCGCCCTCGAGCCAGCCCCTCCGCCACACCATCTCCTCGATCCCGCACGGCGGACGTAAATCATGCCGTAGTCCTCCAAGGTGACTCCCACCTCACCAAAAGGCAGGTGAAAAGTGGAAGTCGTGTCCCAGAATCGATCCAAGAAAGCGCGAACCAGGCTAAGGTTGGCCCGCAACTTCCTCTTCACGATGTCCCTCCGGACTGAACCGAGAGGACCGAACGCTCCACGCTCGATCATGGCCTCTCCTCCTCCTCGACACCGCTCGTAATGCTCCATCGCTGTCGTATACCCCGAGAACGACCGGATGTTCCCGGCCTCCTTTATGATTTGAAACAAAGCTATCTTTAGTTTTGAATTGAATTTGAAAGAGATTTGAACAAAATAGAAAAGGATGGGTAATGAGTTAGGGAATTCCTATTTACCAAGCTCTTCACCGTCCTGTAGGACAAGTGACCCTCTGCAGCCCACACAAGGTGCCTACTCTCCGTGTCTCGGCCCACGCAGAGCACCTCTCGGTGGCGACCCCTCGTCCGAGGTGGGCCCGTCTCGGAATCTTCTCCTCATCAGCAGCCTCCTCCTCGGGGACCTCCTCTGCAGCAGCCATCACCGCAGCGGTGAAGGCCTGCTCTAAAGCCTCCTCAACAACAGCAGCGTCTATATCCATGGAATCTCTCCCGGACGTAGAAGCATCGTCACCTGCAACGATTAAAGCAAATCCAGGCCGCATCACATGATGACAAGCCTTTGTTAAGTAGTATTTCGAGCCTTCAAAGCCCGAAAATCGCCCCTTTCTGGCCACCCTCGGCCATATTCCCGCCAAATCAATCACTCATGTGATGGACAGGGTCAAGTCAAGCCCAAGTCAAAGCCTAGTTCCGAGTTCGGGTCGAAAATTCGGCAGCATTTCGCTATAACGACGATTATGCCCTAAAAGGTGTCCTGCAAAAGTTGTCACAAACCAAAATTCCGAGAGGGTAGGAAGTTTACCCATCATCCAAGGGTCCCTAATATCAAATTTCATCACAAATGGACAATCCTAAGGCCATTTTCGAAGCAATTTTCGATCTAGTCGTGAAAACTAGTCTCAAAATTCGCTCAAGGGCTCAAAACTTGATGAAAATTCGAAGTAAATACATGGTTATGTTCCTAACATTGCCTACTACTCATTTCTAGCATCAATTTGGCAAGACAAATCCATTTGGGGGAAAAGCCCCAAATTTTCGATCAAAAGGGTCGAAAACCCTAATGTTCGCGGCTCAAAATTCGACAAATATGGAAGATTAATGCAAGATTAAAACACATACCTCGATTAGTCATATTTTAAGCAAGCTTTTGAATCCAACCTTGATAGAAATGGTGAAGATTTGAGAGAGAAATTGAAGGATTTGTGTTTCGAAATAATGAAATAAAACCCTTCTGATTTCGCGTTTTTACGCAGAATTGTCGAATTGGGGAACAGACAGACGCAGTCTTTGCGCCTCTTCCAAGAGACGCAGCTCTTGCTGCGCCTCTTCCTTTGTTTCCCTCCTGATGGATTTTCAAAAATCCGTTATGAGTTCGTTACTCGTGGGCCCATCTTTGGTGCGCCTCTTCCTCGATGACATTTTATCACTTTGGTCCGTTTCGACGATTTCCTTTCGTTCCGGCCCGCATTTTATCCAGTGCGACAATATTTCGCAGTATTGTCCGAATTCATTTTATCCCGCACAGCAGTATTTCGCAGTATTGCTCAACCATTTTATCCGGCGCAGTAGTATTTTGCAGTACTGCTCACTCGAGACTTTCTTTCATGACGATTCAGATGTTCCTAGTCGTCAAATCATTTTATCCGGCGCAGTAGTATTTTGCAGTACTGCTCATTCAAGGTTTCCCCTACGACGATTCAGATGTTCCTAGTCGTCGGCGTATTTCGCCAGAGTTCGCTTGAGACCGACGCAAGCGGATTCCCCCAGCAGTTTCTACTGACGTCCTGCTATTTTCAATATCTCTTATTCCCCGCGAAGTTCGATTAAGTCTCAGGTATGATCTCTTCTTATGGCTGGCGAGCCTCCTTACGTAGTCTAATGGACTTTAAACGACCCTCCCCGATAGTCGACAGACTCTAAAATGTTCCCGACGACAGGTCCTTGGCTCAGACCCCTTGAGCCGCCTCGCGTCGCCATAGTCGTCAGGTTGTAATCTTCGATTGACCTGATGGCTATACTTTGACTTTTACCTTGTCCAAGCCTCGGTCAAAGTGGGGGCTCAGAGACACCTCGTTTCTGCACCCCTCGCAAACCACCCGGTGATGATTGGGCCGCATGTTTGATTCGCGGAACGATTAGTGACAGTTCGTAAGTTTATCGTCAAGTGATTGCTCAAATATAAATGTCAACCTCTTAGTTGTCATCTACGTGCCGATACGGTCGTTTTGGCAGTAATTAGAGTACATTCGGAGTCCGGTCAAAACCGTCTCCATTTCCGATATTTGTTAAATCCCGAGTCGAATGTTTGGAATGTTCCGGATATTTCTATTCCATATTCATCAAATTTTATCTTTTGGCAAACAATATCCCGTAATATTCAAAAGATAATCAAATTAAATCCGTCCTACCATAACTAAAACGCGGAAATCTTTCTTAAGCAGGAGGAAACCTCCTGGGGGAGCAGACGCAACAGGAGTCTTTGCGCCTCTTCCAAGAGACGACGGTGGGCCGCGCCTCTTCCCAGGCCCTTCTTTGCATGATTTACGTATCTTTTTTATATCTTTCCGAGATTCACTTCCAAAGAGTCTCCGAAACCCTATTCCTTCACGTGATTAGTATAAATAGGAGCTTTCGTTCCTCATATTTCTCACGCGAGTGTCCGCCCTTCTCTTCTCCCTTTGCATTCTAGACTTCGTTCTTACTAATTGGCGCCTACGTGCTTGGACTTCCGACCACGTAAGCTCGGATCTTCGGGTACCACCTCTCCGTTGCATGACCGACCAATTTGACCACTACACTCAATCAACTTTAATTAATCAATCTTGTTAAATCGTTTTCCTCTTACGAGGGCACTCTTTCCTTGCATTCGCGTCGAGCATCACTAATCGATCTTCTTAGTTCTTCTCGTTCCGTCAACATGTAAGTCTGAGGGTGTAATTTCTCTTTATTTATTGTATTTATTTCTTGTAATCGTCAATTGTAAGGTTTATGTCGAAAGTACCATTTCTAAAACCGTCTTTTAAAACCCTTTTTTGCGGATTTCCAAGAGACAGACGTCGAGAAAAGACGCAAAGAATCGCCGCGCCTCTTCAAAGGAGCGCAGCACTGCGCTCTTCGTGAGGCCGCCGCAGATTCTCGCTTCTTTTCTTCTTCTTCGTCCTCTGTAATTCGTCTTTCGTTTTTATTTGCTTTCAATTGTTTTCTGTTAATTCGTTCACATGATCATTAATAAATTATTCATTCATCATTAACATGTTTAAATCGTCCTAAATCCGACTCAAATCCCTAATAATCCATATTTGCGGGTTTTCGTCATTAAAATTCAATCCGGGTTTTAGAGATTCAATTCGTTCGTATTGAGTTTCTGGAATTCGTTGTTGATAAATTTGCATCTGTTTATTTATTGTCTATTCACTAATTCGTCATCAATCCATCATGTTTAGTTTAGTTAGTTAATTCGTTTGTTAGTTTGTTCATTCATTAACATCGACCCTTCACATAATTAATCCGTTTGTTTCCGTCTCATTCATGTTTTACTGTTTTTTATGACCTCAATCATATGTAAATAATTCATTAATAACTTTCATCCGAGTAAATAATTAAATCAATCCATTAAATTCATCAATTGACGTTAACAATTGCGATTCCGGCCACGGCTGACCCAGAACTCACCCTTGGAACAGACAGACTGCAAAGAATCGCCGCGCCTCTTCCAAAGGGCGCAATGTCTGCTGCGCCTGTTCAGGGTGAATTCTGTCCCTGAACTCCGTTTCTGCCTGACATAGTTTAATTAGTGCGTATTAATTAACTAATATTCGTAATATCGCTAATTCCTGTTCGTAATTCTATTCTTTTATTCGTTTTATCAAATCATCCGTTTTATTGGTATTTTCGACATAAATCGCCTATTCCGTTGTAATTAATGTAATTCTCATTATTGTAATTCATAGTTATTGTATTCCTTTCATTCGTATGTTTTCACATGTAAATGAGCATTAAATCTCAACTTCGACATTAATTGTTTGCTAATTACATGTTAACCGACTTAGTTAATTTCTCACATGCTAGGATTAATCTATGGATGTTGCATTGCATGCATATAGCCGACGGTATATCAAGTACGAATAACTTCCCTAATCATTAGTAGAGGCCGCTATCGAGGCGGGCGGGATTAGGTGTTCGATCAAAAGAGCTTCCTAATACGTACCCTCACCCCTTACTCCAGATCTCCGTGAGCACCCGTGTTCATTGGCATCCACGAGAGTCATTCTAGACATAGAATGCTAAGGGTAACGATTGCTTAGTGTTCATGTCACTACTTTGTGTCTTGACATGACACGAGGTATTCGAACGGTTCCAATTTCCCATAAAAATTGGTGGCGACTCCATACAAAATGCAAACGCTTGTTTTCGAGCCCCTTCACTCCAAGCGCCCCCGTGGGCGGCCCGCTGTCCACATAAGGCATCCTAGACCACCTCTTTGAACGATTGGCTCCTTCGCAGCTGGAGCAACATGTAGCTCTCCCTTCCCCAAACCAGCTCCTGCAATATTCAAAACAGAAAAATCTTCCTCCAATTTGCTCCCAGTCTGGGGCGGAGGTGTCACAACAGGAATAGGAACAGAGATAGGCATATCAGGAAGTATAAAATATGATTTCTTCTCAGAAACCGTATTACAAGTGATTGGCCACATGGGGTCTTTCTTCTTAGCCGTCTGGGCAAAGACAATGGAGTGTTTCCCCACTTTGAAGGTCAAAGTCCCTGAACCGACATCTATAACTGCACCAGCAGTGTGCAAAAATGGTCTACCTAGTATGATAGGTATGTGGGCAACTTCGGGCATATCTAGCACAACGAAGTCAACAGGGAAAAAGAACTTTCCTATTTGCACGGGAATGTCCTCTAAGACTCCTATAGGCTGGACTGCAGATCGGTCAGCTATCTGTACTGTCATGTTGGTAACTGCAAACCTAGTCAATTTTAACTTCCTAGCAAGACTCAAAGGCATTACACTAATACTGGCTCCTAGGTCACACAAGGCCTTCTCAATAGGAAAGGTGCCAATATTACATGGGACTGAAAAACTACCTGGGTCTTCTAGCTTATGAGGTGCAGTATGGGTCAAATAAGAACATGACTCCTCAGTGAGTGCGACAGTATGCACAGTTTCAAGTGACTTCTTTTTAGATAAAAGTTGCTTCATGAATTTCATGTAAGCAGGCACTTGATTAACTAATTCAAGGAAAGGAACGTGTACGTTTAGGCTACGAACAACATTTTCAAATTTATTAAACGATACCTGTTCCTTCGTCGGCACCAATCTCTCTGGATAGGGGGCTGAAAGTAGCAACTTAGCCCTCTCCTCTAAATCTCTCATGCCGGCATCGGTGGATTTAGGCTGAAAATCCACGACCTTCTCTTTGTTGAAGCTCGAACCCTCTTCAGACCGTCTCAAAAATGAGCCATTAATCGTCATCGGGTCATACTTCGGAACCGGAACTGACCCATCAGCATTTGGATCTTGCCTCGATGTTTTCGGAGTAGTCGTACCCCGAAACAAGTGGTCCCTCAAGTTGTTAGGCATTGGAGGACGAAAAGACACACCATCAGTAGCGTCGTCAGTCGATCGACCATGTAGGTCAGTCGATCGACTGACATCTACAGGACCAGAAGCTATTGCA
This sequence comes from Silene latifolia, assembly GCF_048544455.1. Lineage (NCBI taxonomy): Eukaryota > Viridiplantae > Streptophyta > Magnoliopsida > Caryophyllales > Caryophyllaceae > Silene > Silene latifolia. The sequence continues at coordinate 46,897,211 of NC_133535.1, read as the reverse complement.
TCTCGCGGACTGGTCGATCGACTGGGTATATCAGTCGATCGACTGATATACCTGGTAATCGTCTTTTTCTTTCCACTGTTCGTTCCAGCTTTCTTCTGACTCGGTTCCGCCTCATCTTTTTCAGCAAATGTCCTCGACCATAGCGGGCCCATCAAGGGTAGACCCACTCCTCAAAGTAATGGCATTAAGGGTCTCCTTTTGATCCGTCTGAGTCGGTAAATGTCCCAGAGCTCGAGTTGCATTCTTGCTTGCCAATTGAGCAATTTGGCTCTCTAACATCTTCATCCCGGCCTCTCTAGCTTGAGACTCTTTCAGCAACAAATTCTTCAATTCGGCAAATTCGGAACCTTGGGATCTGCTTACTGTCGCCGAGGAACATATGGAGGCTTTTGGAACTGTTGTTGCTTATGAGGGGGCACATAATTCTGCTGCTGCTGCTGCTGTGGAGGTTGAGTCGGATTCAAGACATTTTGGCTACTCCACCTCAAGTTCGGATGGACATTCGGCTCATAATACGTGTTTGTCTGCCTATAATGTTGAAAGGCAGCACAAGACTCAAAGGGATTAGGACAATTATCTGAAACATGTCCCTCAGCTCCACATCTTTTGCAGACGAAAGGACCGTCTGAAACATCATTCACATGATAGATCCCTCCTTTTGAGGCTCCTCCCAACTCGTACTTATCAAACCTCGCCGTGAGAGCTTCTAGTGCAGCTACAGAAGGAGATTCAGCACTCCTCCTTTGATTTCCCCTGGAATTCCCATATTCAGCTTTATGGGTGGCCAAGTCATCGATTATTTTCCACCCCTTAGTCTCTCCAACATTCTCCTGGAATCTGCCACTAGCTGCCGCATCCAGGATAGCCCTTTGATCGTCATAGAACCCATTATAAAACTGATTACATAGGCTCTACTTCTCAAACCCATGGTGCGGAATGATTCGCAGCAGCTTCTTGAAACGGACCCACGCCTCATGAAAGTTCTCATCCGGACCCTGTTTAAAGCTCGTGATCTGAGCTCTAATGGCATTCGTCTTCGAGGCAGAGAAATACTTCTTGTAGAATGCTAGGGCCAAAGAATTCCAGTCAGTGATCCCAATAGCAGCTCGATCCAGGTCTCTGTACCACTCCCTTGCAGCATCACGAAGGGAGAATATAAACATAGTCTCCTTTACCTGGTCCTGGGTCACACCGGTTGGTGGGGGTATGGAACAGCAATCATCAATGAATGTCTCCATATGCTTGGCTGCATCTTCATTTGCAGCTCCCCCAAATTGGTTTCTCTCAACCAAGTTAATGTAAGAAGGCTTCGGCTCGAATTTTCTGTCTTCCCCTGGTAGTGCGAATCCTTTATAAAGATTCGCATTGTGTCGCTCCGAGTGATCAAGCTATACTTGCTTCTTCAGCCATGACTGGAAAATCTGGGGATGTGACGGTCTCAGCTGAAGAAGTGGAAACAGGAGATGAATGTGGATCCTCCTCAAATAGCTTGTTCTCGTAGTAACTAGACAGAGTACTCAGCTCTTCCTCTGTCGGCAATACTCTAGATGATCGTCTCAACTCACACAAAGTCTTCTCAATCTCGAGATTGAACGGTTGTAATTCACCACCCTGTGACCTGCGCATAAGAAGAAACTACAAATAGAATATGAGAATAGTTTAAGGAACAGATGTCCCTTAAACTAAGAAAAAGACTAAAGATAAAACAACTAAAAATTTTAAACAATTGCCTCCCCGGCAACGGCGCCAAAATTTGATGCCCGTCGTTGTGTGCACCAAAGATAAAATTTATAATTCCTATTAAAACTAACAGAAGCTAGTGGTAACAGGGTCGAACCACAGGGAGGCGACGCAATTATTAGTTGTCTAATTTTAAGTCCAAGGTAACAAATGTGGGGGGTTGATTTGATTTGGTCTAAATCTAAAGGCAATAAAAGAAAGATAAACTAAGCTAATAGATGAAAACAGATATTAAAAAGGGTGCTAAGATGGTCGGTTCACTATAGTTTCGGCGGCAGCATACTAGGTAGGTCTAAAACAAACAGGTGAGATGGGAAAATAAGAGGTCCTCTCGGTCCACTCTCACAGGTAGCATCTTTCGATCTCGCTACAGGTCCCTAATATCACTAATACTGACTTTCGTCTTGAAAAGTGACTAAAAAGGCTAAACTAACTTATCTTTCGATCTCGTTAATCTAGTCATTTTAATTAAGTAGGCTATCTCCCTTCCCTATCTTTCGATCTTTATTGGGTCGGTCAAATCCTAAACATTCAACTAGTCGCGTGCACTCGATTCGTCAAACATAGAAATTAAATTAATTAAAACGAAGGTAATCTCACGAGGCCGGTCGATCGGCCAGGAAGCCCAGTCGATCGACCATGGCGCGCTCTAGGTCGTCCTATTCTAATGCCGCCTACGCTACAGATTCCCTACATCCTAGCACAGGGTATTTAGCTACTCATGACTATGATGAAAACAACAATAAGATTAACAATTAAAACATTCGAAATCATGCTTAAATTATCTAAACAAGCGATTAACATAAAGCGATAAATTGGTTTAGGCAGATCTAACCTAGCAATCCTATACTACGAATGAAAGCAACAAATTGAATAATAAAACAGAAGAATACCGTGTAAAGGAATTGTAAAGGGAAGATCAGAACCGAATGCAAAACAGAAGCTTTATTAAAGAACGAACTAAACTATGAATGTTGAATTGTATCTTTGAACTGAATAATAAAAACTTGATAGAAAACTAGATGATTATTCTGAATGCTAAAGCTACGTTATATAGGAATACAACGTAGTTCTTATTCCAAAACCTAATGTACCATGGGCTTCTTAATTCTCGATCTTCTTATTCACGTCAGAATTAGCGGCTTGGTCGATCGACCACACAAGGCAGTCGATCGACTGATCTTCACTAAACAGTAGCTGCTGGAACTCGTGATCTAGTCGATCGACTAAGGGCAGCGGTCGATCGACTGAAGTAGCTGATACTTGACTTCTAAATTCTGGTGGATTTGTCTTTCGGGCCTCGAAATGCGCACCAAGCTCGTTCCTTGAGTAAATATTTCACGTCAAATGCAATGCAAGGTACTCGGGGACGAATTTAGCTCAATTTCTACTCATTTCCGCATAAATCTGCAATATTGCATAAAAATACGAAAGTAGACGAAATGGGGCAAATAGTAGCATAAAACTACATAATTGAGCTCTGAAATGTTGGAGCTTATGTCCTCCACAAATTAGTGTGATAACATTAATAAATCTCTTAAAGGTTCACAAGGGTATACTTCGTATTTTAATCAGTTGATTAACGATTACCTAATAACGGTTGGCTTGCTAGAAAGTTTGACGTTATTATCATACAGATGGCTGTGATCAACTGGTCCCTAAAGGTCACACCTATAGGATGTGTTTGAGAGATGTGGTTATAGAAATATAATCACATTGATGCCTTATATGACTAAAAAGTTATTCAATGTGTTGATGAGACAATTATTTAATGAAGATTAAATAATATTAGTTGAGACGAATTAACTGTCAATTCGTAAATTGAATATAATAAGTTATATTTAATTAAATGTATGTAATGTTAGCTTGGACGAATTAATCTGTTAATTCGTAATTAAATGTAATCGGTTATATTTAATATCAACAAGATGAATGTGTCATAGTGGTAATAGTGAGGGTACTCAAACCAAGAGGTCATGGGTTCGATCCTCACTAGATGACAATTTACACATTTTTTACATTTTGGAATAACCGAAAATAAGGAGATTATACTCCTTGCTATTTCGGGATTTGGGCCGAATAATTAGAAAGAAAAATCTACCCTAATCTACCTCATACACGGTTTAAGAGGGATTAGTGGTGATTTTTCTAACCTAATTCATTCTAACTCATTTTTCTTTGCCTCTCATCTAAAAACACAAAAAAAAAAAAAAAAACTAATTAATCAGTTAATTTTTGGATCGATTCTAGCATAATCAAAGGGCATTTCTCATATCATCTTGGGTGCAACTGATAGGAGAATATCATTGCGATATTGTTCATAGGCCATAAAAGCTGGGACCGAAGGTTATTTCTTAATCCTTTACGATCTTGTTTATGCAATTTAATTTTATGACTAGTTATCATCACTTTAAATTCGTTATAATCCTTAAAGTTAATGGGATGCATACAGATGAATCCTACAAGTGGTATCAGAGCCAAGGCCACGAATTTTAATTTTGATGATTTTCATAAAATTGTTTGTAAACAATAATTAGGGTTTGCGAAAAAAGTAATCGGCTGGATTTTTTTTGAGCCGTGGTATTTTTTTTTTCGTTTCCGTACTGTTCACGAATGAATAGTATTTTTTTTTTTTTTTAAAAAAAAAAAAATTGTTTTTTCTTTCGGTTTCTCCTGAAAAACCGATTAAAGTTTTTTACGGCTGTTTTTGTTTATGCCGATTTGAAAAGCATCCGAGAAAAGAAAATTTTTTTTTCCTGTTACTGTTCACAGTGGCCAGAATAAAAAAAAAAATTTGTTTTGTTATGGTTTTTACAGAAAAACCGCAAGAAGAAAGAAATAAAAACGGGTTGTTTTTGTTGTTTTGTCTATCCAGCCGAGAAAAAAGAAAAAAAAATTTTGTTTCTGTTACTGTTCATATGCTGGACAGATTTTAAAAAAAAAAAAAAAAAAATTGTTTTTTTTTCGGTTTTAGCTGTAAAATCGAGAAAAGTTTTTTTTGGGTTGTTTCGGTTTTTACCGAGATAAATTTTAAAGAAAATTTTTTTGGGTTTGTTGTGGCCAATTAATTATTGTGAAGCGGTTCATAATTCATGGATACCTAATCATTTTAAAGCAGTTTAAAATTTTGACGGATTAAATTCATATTACAAGTTTAATATGAATTAAGATTGAAATTAATATGATTAATTGAGGAATTGTCACTTAATTTGATAATTTAAATGGGTGGTTTGGATAAAATTAATCTACATAATTAAAGAATTATGTCTTGCATGTTTAATTTTTTTTTTTAGTTGATGCATTTTATTTAGTTGAATGAATCGTTTGAATGGTTTAATTTACGTATTTTTGCAATCGGTTGTAATTTGTAATACTTAGTGTGGCCTTAGTCAAATCATGTTTTCGTAATGAAGGAAACATAATTTTTATGTAATTATGAGATCTCGAATCTCCTTTATTTTTCTTTAGTTTTGGGTTTTTGAAATTAGAATGTAATAAATAGGTTTATTATGTAAATTTATTTATTGTAATTTTCGAAGAAGACTAAAGATGGAGATTGGAGCTCACTCCCGCTACATGGATCAAGATGGAACATCGAGACAAGCTTCTCGGGTCCAAGGATGGATTCCAAACTTGTATTTAATGTTCATTTTGATAGGATAGGCCACACTGGGACTTTATTATTGCTTTTACGTTTTTCATTCCTATTGCTTTTCATTCACATGATAGTTTATGCATCATATTCCGCCTAAAACCAAACCACCTACTACTAAAATGCATGAAAATTGACTCATATAGGTTGTATGTTAGTTTTCATGGACATACAGATGTCACAGACTTATTAAGCCATCACCTTAGTTTATTCATTCACGCATGCTAGATATTAGTTCACTTAAAATGAATTAAAATAAAGTTGATGGGATCTTCCTCTAAAACGGAAATTGAGATTAGTCTTTATAAGGGCAAACAACTATGAATCCCTTCTTCGTCGGTAGGCATAATATGAACCCTTCTACGTTGGGTAAGTAGTTGTGTTGACTTAGTTTATCTCAACATTATAGTCCGAAGAGTTTCTCGTGATTATGATGGACTAAAAGATAGAATTTACAGAAATTTATTGACCAAGAATTCTAACGGTAGAATTAGCTAAAAGGTTAGCTTATCAATTTACAGAGAATTGAGTCTTGGAATCATTTATATAATTCTTGAGGGACGTCAATTGTATAAATGCATGAGTCTTCGCGTTATAACAGTATTGCATTAGACTTAAAAATCAAATCGATGCATAGGCTTATTATTTAATTTTCTTTTCGCAGTGTAGAACACGTTAATTTTACTGTTACAACAAATGGCTGGAAATAACGAAATCCCAATGCCAAGTGCCACACTTGATCGCGCGTCCTGGCCGAAAGTTTTTATGGACAACATGAATCGGTTCACACGTCCCGAAAAATGACGGGTCCAACTTTGCGGATGGGATCGGGAGGCAAAGACTACGGAATGCCGCCATTGCGACGGTAAGCTCGGTGTACTTAATCGAGCCAATACCGGTAAACCCAGGCCCCAATGCAGGAATCAACGAGTCACTCGCTTATAGTGACTTCGTTATGGAAGCGGGTGCGATAAAGAACGTACTCATCATTGCAATGGAAACCAATTTGCAGAGACGCTTCATTGCCCAAGGTGCGAACAAGATTTTCACCACGCTCACTAACGAGTTCTCAAAAGCACCGAGAATCGTTACATATGAGCATACATGTCACTTCTTTGATGCGAAACTCCAGAAGGGCCAACCGGTTAGCCCACACATTCTTCACATGATTGAGAATGTCGAGAAGCTGGAGGCTCTTGATTGCAAAATCAGTGAGAGCATTGTCATTGACCGAATGGTTCATTCTCTTCATAATGGTTTTGCCCTTTTCAGGGCGAACTACTACATGAATGACTTGAAAAAGAGTCCTTATGAGCTACACTCCCTTCTCGTACAGACCAAGAAGGATATGAAATTGAGTGGGAGCATGAAGCAGGATGTTCTCACGATTTCCAACAAGGGTAAAGGTAAGGGCAAGGCTCATGGCGACCTAGCTGTAGGTAAGCCAAAGTCTAAAAAGCCAGGAAACGGTAAGAGTGCGCCTGGTGAGACTAGTGGCTCACAGGGCAAGGCAAAGAGCAAGGGCGGTGACATTGAGTGCCACCATTGTCACAAGACTGGACATTGGAGGAGGAACTGTCCCGTGTACCGTGAGGACATCAAAGCAGGCCGCGTCGTTCCTGTTGGTATGTCATCTTATATTCATATGATTGAGATTAACCATGCAAGTTTCGGAACTTGGGTACTTGATACTGGTTGTGGTTCTCATCTGTGTAATCATTTGGAGGGCCTAAAGAACATCATACCTCTCGAAAAGGGTGATGTGGACCTGCGAGTCGGGAATGGAGCACGAGTTGCTGCTGTCTCGAAGGGAACATATGTAATCCAACTCCCTAGTGGTTTTGAGTTATTTTTAAATAACTGTTACTATGTACCCAGTTTATCTAAGAACATTATTTCTATTTCCGTACTCGATATAGACGGTTTTGCATTTTCAATAAAGGATAATACCTGTATTTTCTTTTTATTGAAATGATTTATGGCAAAGCAGTTTCCATGAATGGAATTCACATCTTAGATCAAACCACGGAAGTATTACACGTGAATAATAAGAAATTAAAGGTTGGTGACAAAGATCAAACCTATCTATGGCATTGTCGAATGGGACACATAAATGAGAAACATGTAAAGAAACTCGTCGATAATGGGACTATTCCCACATTCGAATTTTCTACATATGGCACGTATGAATCATGTCTCATTGGAAAAATGACTCGAATTTCCTTCAAAGGTATTGGAATGCGCGCTAGTGACCTATTAGGACTCATACATACTGATGTTTGTGGACCTATGTCCATTACCGCTAGAGATGGCTATAGATATTTTATCACTTTCACGGACGATTTGAGTAGATACGGATATGTCTACTTAATGAAGCATAAAAGTGAGTTCTTTGAGAAATTCAAGGAATACCGAGCAGGTGCAGTAACCAATCTGGATAGAAAGGTTAAAGCACTCCGTTCAGATCGGGGTGGCGAATATCTTTCAAATGAGTTTGATCAACACCTTAAAGATTGTGGAATCGTTCTACAGTTAACTCCACCTGGAACACCTCAATTAAATGGTGTGTCCGAATGGAGAAATCGAACCTTACTTGATATGGTTCGATCCATGATGAGTCACACGGTAGTGCCTGATTCATTATGGGGTTTTGCTCTTTTGTCAGCTGCTCTTATACTTAACCGAAGTCTGACTAAAGCTGTCGACAAGACTCCATATGAAATGTGGAAGGGAACGGTCCCTAACTTGTCCTTTATTCGGGTTTGGGGCTGCGAGGCTTATGTCAAGTGGAGCACGAGGATAAGCTCAGCCCGCGATTGGTCAAGACATACTTTACAAGTTATCCAAAAGGAACATTTGGTCATTACTTCTATTCGCCTACCGAACATCGAGTTTTTGTTGCGGCTAGTGCGACGTTCTTAGAGAAAGAATTTCTCGAGAACAAAACGAGTAATAGAACCTTCGAGCTGTCGGAGATTCCAGAACCAACAACCGAGGAACGGATGGAGGAAGTTGTTCCTCCAACTGATGATACGGTTAATATTCCTGAGGAACCTAGGAGGTCGGGTAGAGTCTCTCATCCTCCGGACAGATACATTAGTATGGTCGAGGAGAATGACGTTTTACTCCTGGAGAGCAATGAACCCGCTACCTATAAAGGTGCCATGACCTGTTCCGACTCAAAGCTATGGCTCGAAGCCATGCAATCTGAGATGGACTCCATGTATGAGAATAACGTATGGAATCTAGTTGATTTACCTAATAATTAAGGAAAAACCTCTACAGTGCAAATGGCTTTACAAAATAAAGCGTTCTGTAGACGCGCAACCAGATACCTATAAGGCACGACTAGTGGCAAAAGGTTTCACTCAAGTGCACGGATTGCATTATGATGAGATTTTTGCACTTGTAGTCATGCTACGTTCCATTCGGACAATCTTAGCGATTGCCGCCTTTAATAACTATGAAATTTGGCAAATGGAAATCGCCTTCTTAAACGGTTATTTGGAGGAAGAGTTGTACATGGTGCAACCCGAAGGTTTTATAGATCCTGAACATCCTAAGAAAGTATGCAAGCTTAAGCGCTCCATTTATAGACTTAAGCAAGCTTCTCGGAGTTGGAATCATCGTTTCGACCAGGTGATAAAAGAGTATGGTTTCACTCGATCGGTCGAAGAACCATGCTTATATATCAGGTCGAGTGGGAGAAAGATTGTATTCTTGACATTGTATGTCGATGACATACTCCTGATTGGGAATGACATTCCTCTCCTATCTTCGGTTAAAGAATGGTTGAAGAACCATTTCCAGATGAAAGATCTGGGTGAGGCACAACGCATTTTGAGAATCCGTATCTACCGAGATAGATCACGACGGACGTTATCACTTAGTCAGGAGTCTTATTTGGATAAGATTCTTGAGAGGTTCAGCATGACCAACTCCAAGAAGGGGAACCTTCCAATGACGTCTGGGATGCAGTTGAGCAAGTCTCAGTCACCCACGACGCCTGAAGGGATTGAGCGCATGAGTCGTGTTCCTTATGCATCTGCAATAGGATCAATCATGTATTCCATGATATGCACACGTCCAGACGTGGCATATGCATTGAGTATGACGAGTCGGTACCAAAAGAATCCAGGTGAAACACATTGGATAGCTGTTAAAAATATCCTCAAGTACCTACGGAGGACTAAGGATAGGGTATTGACTTATGGAGGAGATACTAAGATATGCGCAATCGGTTACGTAGATGCTAGCTTCCAAACGGATCGAGATGATTAGAAATCTCAGTCTAGATTTGTTGTTACTCTTAATTGTGCTGCGGTCGGCTGGATTAGTTCCAAACAGGAAGTTGTAGCAGATTCTACTACTGAGCCATTGAAATATGATAAGCATGGAGGGCACGTTATTTCCATGAGAATTAAATGTGTACCTGAGTTATAGTAGTTGATTATGAATTCGATACGTTATCTTTTTCATAAACTATTTATAACTTCATCGTTTTTATAATATTTTGTTTTTCATGTGGATTGTCTTGACAACATTGAACGCCACAAAGTGAACTGAATTATATTATATTTGTTTTGGTCCGTAATCGCCAATGTGAGCTGATAACTCCGGCTATTATATTGTGCAGTTGATTGATGGTGGGTTCAACGAGCCATAAGTCAAACGGTTGACTGATCGATCACAGATGCGAGATTATAACGATACCTCGTAGGACCACTTTTTGTGACAACGTAATGGAGTCCTAAATGTTTAAAACCATTCGGTTCCAGGTCGTGGATAGGACATCCATTGTGTTCCTAGAGTCGATTCTTTTGACTATCGACTGTCTCTTGAGATTAAGGCAGTTTTTGGGTGACATTGGTTTCTTTCTCACGGTCTGCCGTAACTGGAGGCTAAGTAGATTTTTTCTGGGTCATTTCATACTGTGCTTACATATGGAGGATTCGAGTTGAGGAAAATATCCAACTCTTATCAGGTATAGTTATTTCTCAGGGCCACTTGAGGAGTTATAACTGAAATGCATGGCCATGCTCGAATGATGATTCGTTTATCAGTTAAGTTACTCTCTAGTCGGGGAAACCACTCTTGATACAGATCGCTTGTAAAATACGACCTTTGTGAATCTGGATTTGCAAATTGTTTTACATTGAGTGGGAGAAATTTTAGGATATGAGAATCGGTTATCGCACATACACTTGTGAGGACAAGTGGGAGTTTGTTGGAGCTTGTGTCCTCCACAAATTAGTGTGATAACATTAATAAATCTCTTAAAGGTTCACAAGGGTATACTTCATATTTTAATCAGTTGATTAACGATTACCTAATAACGGTTGGCTTGCTAGAAAGTTTGACGTTATTATCATACAGATGGCGGTGATCAACTGGTCCCTAAAGGTCACACCTATAGGATGTGTTTGAGAGATGTGGTTATAGAAATATAATCACATTGATGCCTTATATGACTAAAAATTTAGTCAATGTGTTGATGAGACAATTATTTAATGAAGATTAAATAATATTAGTTGAGACGAATTAACTGTCAATTCGTAAATTGAATATAATAAGTTATATTTAATTAAATGTATGTAATGTTAGCTTGGACGAATTAATCTGTTAATTCGTAATTAAATGTAATCGGTTATATTTAATATCAACAAGATGAATGTGTCATAGTGGTAATAGTGAGGGTACTCAAACCAAGAGGTCATGGGTTCGATCCTCACTAGATGACAATTTACACATTTTTTACATTTTGGAATAACCGAAAATAAGGATATTATACTCCTTGCTATTTCGGGATTTGGGCCGAATAATTAGAAAGAAAAATCTACCCTAATCTACCTCATATACGGTTTAAGTGGGATTAGTGGTGATTTTTCTAACCTAATTCATTCTAACTCATTTTTCTTTGCCTCTCATCTAAAAACACAAAAAAAAAACTAATTAATCAGTTAATTTTTGGATCGATTCTAGCATAATCAAAGGGCATTTCTCATATCATCTTGGGTGCAACTGATAGGAGAATATCATTGCGATATTGTTCATAGGCCATAAAAGCTAGGACCGAAGGTTATTTCTTAATCCTTTACGATCTTGTTTATGCAATTTAATTTTATGACTAGTTATCATCACTTTAAATTCGTTATAATCCTTAAAGTTAATGGGATGCATACAGATGAATCCTACATGAAATGCGTGTAAAATGGGGTGTAAAACATCATATTTAGGACACGCATCACTCTACTAGCAAGACTACTGAGACTAACCTTGTCGAATCATCTAAGAAAGATATCCCACAAAGGAAGTTCACAAACATTGGTGATTCACACTCTAACGCTCTGAAAAGGTTGATGAAACAAGGTAAGATCCAACCCATATGACCTACACCTGACCCAGAAAAGAGATCTAAATTCTGGGATGAGAATGCATACTGAGAATATCATAGAGGCAAGGGACACGATACAGAGAAATGCTTTAAACTGAAACATGTCCTTCGGGATATGATCGAAGATGGCCGTTTACCCATACCTCCTGGAGGTAAGCCTAACAATACTCAGAATCCTCTTGGAGTTCTGATGATTACAGATGGAGAATCCACCTTGGATTGTTCACACCTCATTTTCCCAATCGAAGATGATATTCATGCTCTAGAAGAAGAAGAGAGATATTCCACCATTTCTCCTACCATTGCCGATTTTATCGCATGGGCGAGGTGTGTAAGTAGACAAGTTGCAGAATTGGAAGCCGTAGTAGCATCTCTACGTAATCCCGGCACCATACCTAGGGAAAACGTGTCACTAAGCCTATCTCAAGAGTCTATAATGCAAGTGGTAATCACAGTAGTTGACAACCTAGTTGAGCAAATAATCAGTCTAGAAGCTGAAATCATTAGATTCAGAGAGCTTAGTATCATCAATGGAATATGGGCCGATGACGATGAAGATGAATACCTCACAGAACACTACCTAGTCAAAGCTAGTGAGGATATAGTCAAAGCTAGTGAAGATCAAGATGTAGATCACCTCACTCGCTCAGGGCGTCCATATTAAAATGTCTCTCAGAACGGTCCTACAAATGGTCCAGTTACTAACACACCAAATGATGGCGAAGATACATCTACTGACCACTTGCTAAAACAACTACAGAAGACAAAGGCTGATCTTTCAGTCTGGCAACTGGTTGCGAGTTCATTTCCCCACCGTCAAGCTTTGCTACAAGCATTGGCTAAATTGAACGTAGCGCACAACTCTAAGCCTGACGACGTAGTCAACTTGGTCTTCCAAGATTCAGTTAGACTAAGTAACCCAGTTACTTTTTCAGATGAAGATCTGCCTCCCTTCGGCACCAGTCATAACCTTGCTCTATACATTACAGTCACATGCTTGAAAAAGAACGTACCAATGACTTTGGTGGAAGATGGCTCTACAGTCAATGTCATACCATTAAAGACATCATACAAGCTAGGCATGAAAGAATCAGATTGGACTCCTACCAACCAAGGTGTTCAAGCATACGATGGAACATGACGTAAAGTAGTAGGGCTAATCAACCTCACTATAGCCACAGGACCGATTGAGCGAAAGGTTAATTTTCAAATAGTGGATATCGAAGCATCATTCAATATACTTCTGGGAAGGCCTTGGATTCACGCTTCCAAAGCGGTAACATCCACCTTGCACCAAAAGATGAAGATTCCTCTAGATGGCAAAATAGTAACAATCACTTTGTCACCTATCAAGGCCGTGATAGAGAAATTGTCAAGCAACCAAGTAGTCACAGATCCAGTATATGACCTTGGGGGCTTCCAGAGCATAAACCTTATAGAGAGCAAACTGGCACCTCTATACTTCAACCCATACTCCAATTTAGTGGTCAACCACATACTGAAGTCCCAGGGATACTTCCCGGGAATGCCATTAAATCCTGCCAAGAAAAATACCTTCGCACCTTACAAAGAAGTAAACTCTCAAAGGATACCATTAGGATTGGTATACAAACTCATAAAAGAAGAAACTTTGGAGATGCTCACTCAATTTCAAAACCGTAAGAACAAAGGAATCCAAATGCGATCCTACCTCTCTACCCTAAATGGATACTTTGTTAGAGAGGGGAGTCAGGAATACTTTCACGGGTTTCCCGAACCTTGGCACTATAAGGGAATGCAACTAGCTGGAATCAAGGTCTTCCACGATTTCTACTTCATCCCTTCAAAAATGGTTCCTACCGTCAAAACTCGTCAAACACCTTGTTTAGACTAACAGGCTATTAGCCTTTTATCCGGGGAGGACCGATTCATCAGGGCAGCACAGGATGAGATCATTACCATGATACTTCAAGATGACCATTTTAACCCGACAGCCCTAATTACTGAAACCAGCCCAAATAAACAGAAAGGATGGAGAAAGTCGATTAAGTGGACTAACAACCAAGGAAAGCTCTTCAAGGTCACCACTAGAGAGGGAGAGATGTTCAAAGAAGAACCTGAAGACAACGAATATGAGTCGGAGTCGGAGTCAGAACCAGAGTCTGAGTCTAGAGAAGTCACTAGAGAGTCTTCTTCTGTCGTCACTCCCCATCCCCTTGTTTCTCCTAGCATAGCATCAAGTAGTAACAGTAGCTTGGAAAATGTCCCAACAGCTTTCCCTTTACCGCCACTGACTAGTGAACATATGGCTTCATTGTTTCAACTCTTTTCAAAATTTAATATGAATAAATCATATTCTGCTTACTCTTTGTATTATTCTGAATGCAATTCTATTTACGATGATAATGAGGATGATCCTAACCCAGACTCAATCTATTTACCTCCCTACATAGTTAAAGAAATATTACAAGAGGGGGAAGGGGCACCGGTTATAGAGAACACTGAACCCATCAATGTAGGAACCGAACTAGAACCCCAAGAACTTAGGATAAGGACGACCTTAAACCCAACTGAAAGGGCCAATTTCATCGACATCCTACACGAGTTTAAGGACGTCTTCGCTTGGTCTTACAAGGACATGCCAGGAATCGACAGGGATATTGTAGAACATCGAATTCCAATCAAACCAGGTTTTAAACCCGTAAAACAGAAGCTTCGTAGAATGAGGACCGAATGGGCTCTTAAAATCAAAGAAGAAGTTGATAAACAATTCAAAGTCGGGTTCACCAAAGTCCCCGTGCCCAAAAAGGATGGGCGAATCCGAGTTTGTGTTGATTTTAGAGACTTAAACAAAGCGAGTCCCAAAGAAGACTTCCTAATTCCACACATCGACATATTGGTAGATAATACAGTAGATCACACATTGTTATCCTTCATGGACGGGTATGCAGGGTATAATCAGATCAAAAGGGCCATAGAAGACATACATAAAACGGCTTCCGTTACTCAATGGGGCACATATTGTTATACTGTTATGCCATTCGGATTAATCAATGCGGGAGCTACATATCAACGAACTGCAACCACCTTGCTTCATGACATGATGCATAAAGAAGTATAAGTTTACGTCGATGATATGGTCGTCAAGTCCAAGGATAGGAAAGGGCATATTGATAACCTTCGCAAGTTTTTTCTAAGATTGCGCAAGTACAAAATGAGACTCAACCCCCAGAAATGTTCATTCGGGGTAACGTCAGGCAAGCTTCTGGGATACGTCGTCAACCAGAGAGGAATCGAAATTGATCCATCCAAAATCAAATCTCTAATCGAAATGCCACAACCCCAAACAGAGAAGGAGGTTAGAGGATTTCTAGGCAAAGTACAGTATATAAGCCGATTCATATCGAAGCTAACTATGATCAGCGAACCCATTTTCAAAAAGCTCAAGAAAACAGACCATACCATATGGGACGACGACTGTCAAAAGGCGTTTGACAAGATCAGGGAGATACTAGCCAAACCACCAGTGCTAATGCCTCCTTAACGAGATCAACCTCTTGGTTTATATATCACAGTCACTGAAACAGCCATGAGGGCTATGCTTGCGCAGACTATTGGAAAAGAAGAAAGAGCTATCTACTACCTTAGTAAGAAGTTCATAGAATACGAGTGTAAGTACACACCTCTCAAAAAGACATGCCTCGCTCATGTGTGGGCAACAAAGAAGCTACACCACTACATGCTTAGCTACTCTGTCAAAGTGTATTCTAAAATGTATCCCGTCAAATACCTCTTCGAGAAACCCGTTCTCAACGGTCGTCTGGCAAGATGGACCCTAATTCTCTTAGAGTTCGATCTCAAATACGTACTTCTGAAGGTCATAAAGGGACGCGCCGTTGCTAAGTTCTTCGCAAACAACCCTATCAACGACACCCAAACAATAGACATGTGGTCATTCCCAGACGAGGACATCCTACAAACCAATGTAGACTCCTGGGACCTTTATTTTGATGGAGCATCAAACTTAAAAGGATTTGGAATAGGAGTGTTGCTCATTTCTCCTGAAGGTGAGCATACACCACTTTGTGTCAAGCTCGACTTCGAGGTGACAAATAACGCAACAGAATATGAAGCTTGCCTCATTGGTCTACAAGCGGCAGTAAGTTTAGGCATCAAGAATCTTCGAGTTCACGGAGACTCGTCCTTGATCATCAACCAACTTACGGGATCTTGGAAAACTCGAAGTGAAAGTCTAGCACCCTATCAGGCTAGGATAGATCAAGTTGCCCAATTCTTCGATCAAGTCACTTATCTACACCTACCTCGTGAAGAGAATTAATTTGCAGACGCTCTTGCAAAACTTTCATCTTTGATTAATATGCCAGATAACATGGTAGAAATGCCTTTATGCATCGAACGGCGGTCAGAGCCGGCCTATGTGCACCAAATTACAGACGAAGGAGAAAGCCCAGGGGAACCTTGGTTTCAAGCCATCCTAAACTTCAAACTCAATGGTACATATCCACCAGATATGGATAAGAGAGGACAATGTGCCATACGCCTACTAGCCTCTCAATACCTCCTCATGCAGGGAGAATTATACAGAAGAACACCTCTTGGTGTAGTTTTGCGTTGCCTTGATCATTCACAGGCACAAAAAGTGACGGAAGAAGTTCATGATAGAGAATACGGTCCTCACATGAGTGGACCAATGATGGGAAAGAAAATAATGCGTCTAGTATATTATTGGACGACAATGGAGTCAGATTGTATCAAATACGTCAGACACTGCCATAATTGCCAAATCTTCGGGAATGTGCAACACGTTCCTCCCTCATTGTTTTACACCATGACCTCTCCTTGGCCGTTTTCTACTTGGGGAATCGACATCGTTGGGAAGATCACTCCACCTAGAACAGGAGGTCACTGCTTCATTTTGGTAGCTATCGATTATGTTACCAAATGGGTCGAAGCAACATCCTACACTACTCTTACAGCTAAACATCTGGTAAAGTTCATACAAACCAATATCATCTGTCGATACGGTTGCCCACATGAGATCATCAGTGATAATGGGTCACATTTCCAAGCCAAAGCCGCACAATTGCTAGTCAAGTACAAAATCAAGCACCACCATTCCTCGCCGCATAGGCCTCAAACTAATGGCGCAGTAGAGGCAGCTATCAAGAACGTCGTCATGATCCTCAAGAAAATGATCAACAATTATCGATATTGGCCTAGCAAAATACCTTTCGCGCTATGGGGTTATCGCACATCAGTTAGGACACCCACTGGGGCTACTCCTTTCTTTCTAACCTATGGCATGGAAGCTGTGCAACCTGTAGAACTAGAAATCCTATCCTTACGCATTTTACTCGAAAGTCAAATCCCAGAAGCTGAATGGAATAGGGATCATTATGAAGAACTCATCCTCTTGGATGAACGAAGGTTGCGCACATTACATAATGTGCAAACATATCAGGCACATATCAAATGAGCCTTCAATAAATTGGTTAGGCCCAGGAACATCAAAGAAGGAAACTTGGTCCTCAAATCAGTCAGAGATCTCCTGCCTGTCGATCCAAGTGGAAAGTTTAAACCCAACTGGGCAGGCCCTTTCTTAGTTAAGTCCATACTCTCGGGGGGTGCGGTTAGGATTACAGACCTAGATGGGAATGAATTTTCTAACCCAACTAACCTCGACCAACTGAAATGATATTACCCTTAGCATAGGATAGGAAACGCGCCTCGCGTAACACCCACGTGTCGCTCATGCGACACGAAATAAAAATAGCCCTTGGCCCGCTGAAAAAAAGCTTATGTCACTATTGCTCTTGCATTTTGACATTTCGACATCCTCACGTCATCACATAAATTGAATTGTATTTTAGAAGTAAGTAAAGCTCATGCTAATTTTCTAAAGTTCACTACAAGCTCTTACTTCGAACAATTATTCTTTTACATATTTTCGAACTACGCACAGGGTTTGATTTCATTTTTAATGAATACTGTAGATACCCAGTATCTGCTGAGACTCCAACAAACACCCGATGATTATCGGACTACAACATGTTTTGGAATCGCGGCGTTTGATCGACAGTTTGTGTACAACTTTACGTCGGAAAACTTAAAACGATTTCGAAAATAAAACATTTCAAAAATACCTGGAGTGTTTAATGCACGACGACGGGGTCGCAATGACACTAACTAGAGTCAAAACCGACACCGGACCAAAAACCGACTCAAAAATTCAAATCCCGACTCCAACAACGAGTCAAACCGAGTCAACCACCAAAAACAAAACATTTCAAACCTTCTACCTTAAGTTTTCCCGGATTCGTGTTGGTCAAGTACCAAACATGTGACTACAAAACCTAGGGTAGAACAAATCATGATTGCGTTTGTTGTGAAAGTGACAACACAACTCGAAGAACCGCGACGTGGCTCGCGCCTCTTTGAGCAGCCCAAGAGGCCACGTCGCTCAAAACTCACACAACCACTCATTCTCCTATAAATACCCCTCAAATGCCACCCATTTGAGAGTTACGCGAGTGTCCGCCCCCTCTTTTCTCCCTTAAAATTCTCGGCTCGACTTCTTAAGTCACAACCCGACGCGTATTTATGACCTACCGATCGTAAATACAAGTCTTACACGTTGTTTGGTACCGTCATCGTGCATTAAATCACTTGACCGACCACTACACCATCACTAACATCAAAACACTCTTTTTACTTACCAAAACGGTTTTAAACCGAGTTTTTTCCGATCAAACGAGTTGTTACACTTACGTCGGTCACTCGCCATAACCAAACATGTAAGTATGAGGGTGTAAAAATCCTCTTTTATTATGTTTTCATTTGTTTCATGACTATAACATGCTAAAACGTGCATAACATGAACCAAAACATGGAATAAACGAGCCAAAACTGATTTTTGGTCTGAGGCAGAAGCCCCTTAGGTCGCCAGCTTACCCGCGCCTAAATGGGGTGTTCAGACCAGAGATCAACCGTGTTTGTTCTCGTCATTTCCCTTTAATCCACTTTCATATTTGTAATCGGTTTTTACCATTCCAAATATTTTCGAACCCTTTTTATTTCATTTGTTTTAACCATAAAATATTTTTCACCCTTGGTTCCTCATACCATGACGGTTAAATCCGTAACTCGGTGATAATATTTGGTTAATGACATTTAAAAGGTATTTTAAAGCCTTTTATTTCATTTCTTTACATTTTCAAACAAACGTATTAGTCACCAACACAAAGTCATCCTTGGTTCTACATACCACGCCGGATTTTAACCCGGGTACGATGATGAGCATCGACTAATGACATTCAAATGGGCTTAAAACAATTAGTCCATAATTATTTTCAAAACTATTCATGTCAAGTTTGTCAAATCGAACCCGACACCGAATATTATCCAAATAATGATGATTATTCGAGTCTAGTTCTTCAAATCAACAAATGCGGTCTAAACGACCCCTTCAAATCAAACCGGGTTCAAATGCCCATTTCTAAACACGTTTTATAACATTTTCTAAAAGGTCAGAACACGGTACATAAACTGTGGGCTAACCCGCGCCTAAACAAGCCCTCCATTTCTCATTTTCAAAACCAGAGGGAGGCCCTTTGTATCGCCGGCTGGCTCGCGCCTCATATGGCCACCTGATACAGGGTCTGTTCCCTTCCAGCATTAGTCTAGGACGATCCCGACTCCGGTTAGCCCGGATATAGGACGGACAGATGACTATTCAAAATCATATATGCAAAATGCCTTACTAAGACAAATGGATCACGTTATGCACCCTAAACCTAATACGGTAAATGGATGTTTAATTTCCGTCTTGCATGCAAATCAATCATTAATCCAACTCGACATCTTATACTTGATATTTGGATTAAATCAACCGACTTAGAAAGCTCTCACATGTTAGGTTTAAATTATTGGATGTGCATTCATGCATTTAAACCGTTTTATCAACTTTTGCATTCAACCAACCAAGATCGATCAGTAGAGGCCGCTAACGCGAGCGGGATTGGGTGTCTGATTAAAGGGCTTCCCAATACGTACCTTCACCTCTTACTCAGAAACTTTGGATAGTGTATGACCTTATCCAGGGCGTACGAGAGTCATTCTAGAGATAGGATGCTAAAGAGGGACGATTTCCTTATCTTTAGCACCTATGTCAAACGCTGCTTTGTGCTTCAATTTGACCGAGGTATAAAGTGGATTTCGAACGGGTTCCAGGCATCCCACAAATGCTTGGTGGCGCCTCCGAACATCTCTAATCGTTTCGAGACCCTTACCGAGACGAAACCGACCAATCTAAAACGATCCGGTCGAAAGCATTTTTACGCCGCCGAGCGTGGCTTTCAAAAGACCGCTGTATGTCCACAGATCGGCTGGGCTTGCAGGTGGGCCATCTCCACAGATTGGCGACTCCGCTGGAGAGAACTAGGACACTTACGTCTTTGTGATCCTTAGATGGTGAGACTCGAACGAGGTCTTGGTTGGAATGCATTAATTGATATTACGGTCATGGTCGGGTTCCTTGTCCGGGCCCACAACCTAAACCTTTTCGACCAATTGGCTCGTCTCATCGGCATGAGTTTTCTCATCCCCGCGTTTCGAATCCCGATTGAGTCAAGCATACCAACGTTACACATTTCTGTTTCGTCAAAGAGCTTTCATCACTTTCGAGCACGAGGCTAGGGCACCCTCCTTACACATTTTGTTTGGATTGGTATCCCTCTCGCAAATCGGGGTTTGATCGCTTGGTGTGTAACCCACCCTTTTAAGCCAAAACCCGTGTCAGCATAATGCATAATATAATGAACTGCGAGTGCTTATGTGTTACTTGATCATAAGTCCTTCCGTGTCATTTTCAAACTTTCAAAATTACCCTTTTGCGCCGTTATAATGGCCGTTTCAAACCTCGGGCTTTCGCCGACCGTTGCACGCCTTTCTAGGCCGTCGTAATGACGATTTTCAAACCCGGTTTTGTATAACCATTTCAACACGCCTTTCTAGGCCGTCATAATGACGATTTTCAAACTCGGTTTTTTATAACTATTTCAACACGCCTTTCTAGGCCGTCGTAATGATGATTTTCAAACCCGGTTTTGTATAACCATTTCAACACGCCTTTCTAGGCCGTCATGATGACGATTTTCAAACCCGGTTTTCTACAACCATTTCAAATCACCTTTTTACGCCGTTATAATCGCCGCGTCTAGACACGGATTTTAACCCGGTTCGCACCGACAATGGCTCTTTCAAAACCCGAGAAAAGCACACACCCTTTTCTCGAGACACTTTCGGGATCCCGAGGACCATACACCGTCCCCGAGACCCCTTCAAACATTTCAAACCCGATTTTCAAAACATACAATTTTTGAATTTCAAAACCGTCTTGGGAAACAATACACTGTTTTCCGAGCCGACACAAACTCAAACCGTCTTTTGCAAATAAACTTAAGATGACCCTTTCAACTGATCGACTTGTGGAGATTTCTATCTTCGGAAGCCGTCCATTAAAGCGACAAATGAATATTTTTGAAAATTTCTATTTTCGAAAACTTCAGTCCACCATTCCAATTCCGCCTCGTGTCTATCGAGTAAAAGCAAACGTACTTATGGGTCTTTACTTATGAGTCGTCTCACCACAAGACCCGTCCAACGGCGTCACGCCGTCATGTTGGACTCGTGTCAAAAGTTCGGTCAACATCGTCACGTCATAAGTCGAGTCAGCACCGAGGGACCACACACGGTCACCCCGTCTTGTTGAGTCTGATCTTTGTCTCGTCCTTTGTGTTGTCTGCGTTCAGTCTTGGAACCACCGTGTCGGATTGAGTTGTAATGTGAGCCGTTTTTCTGTCTCAGAGCCATGGCCATGTCTTCAGCTTCGTCCAACAACAACAATGATAACAACAGAGATGTCACAACTGATCAGCTAGCCAGCCTGCTTACCGCTCTTAAGGTCACCCTGGATCGTGTTGAGACCCATATCGATGCCCTGGAAAACAAGGAAACTGGGGAACACAATACCCCACCTCTGACTGAAACTGAGAAAAGGCTAAAGCTCTTGGAAGAACAGCTCCTAGCCCGGGGTAACAATATCCATCTTGAGAACAACCGAAGGTTCGAACCTGTTGGGGACCAGTTACCTGACAACTTCACCCTGACCGATGTGCCTAAGTTCAAGGGAGTGGAGGACCCACTCAACCATATCCGTGCTTTCAAGGACTACATGGCCATTAAAGGGGTCAAACATGAACTTTTTACCCGGATCTTCCCATCCTCTTTGGAACCGATCCCTCGCCAATGGTACTACTCCCTTGATCCAAAAAACCTTACTACTTGGGATGAGAGCGCAGTTGAGTTCGCCAAACAGTATGCCGACAATGTCGAGATTCAGGCCAATACCCGTACTCTCGAAGTGCTAACTCAGAACGACAAGGAGGGGTTCACTGAGTTCCTAACCTGTTGGAGGAGGGTGAGTACTCAACTGGTCAATAAGCCGAGTGAATCAACTTTGGTAGAAAAGTTTGTCAACAACCTCCGCCCAGTTTATGCCAACCTACTGAGGTATCAGAATATCAAGACCTTCCAAGATCTGCAGATTCTGGGGACACGTATTGAAGATGACCTCCGAAAGGGTGTCTTGACCAAAACCACTGGCAGAGGCTACCAAGGATCCACCTCAACCGGATCTCGCCCTTACGGCCAGACGAACAAGATTGATGAGGTTAACCTCGTCGAACCATCTGCTAAGAAAACTGAACACCCCCAGAGAGTGTTTACCAACATAGGGTCGACTTACGCAAGTGCCCTGAAAAGGCTCATGGACCAGGGGAAGTTACAACCGATCGGACCCACCCCGGATCCGACCGATGCCAAGAAGTCCCGGTTCTGGAACCCCAACACCTACTGTCAGTATCATCGAGGGAAAGGGCACGATACCGAAACTTGCTTCAAACTCAAGCACCTCATTCAAGACATAATTGAGAAAGGGGATTTGCCTATACCCCCACCAACTAAACCGAACAACAAAATGAATCCTCTAGGAATCCACGCTATCTCTTACGATGAGCCGACCCTAGACTCTTCTCACCTCATCCTGCTGATTGACGACGAGGTGAATACTTTGGGAAAAGATTCTTCAGACGGAGTGTTTGTGTTTAGTGCTGCCACCATGCTCACTATGTTTCAACAATTTTAGGAGGCCATAGCCAGCCTCTCTGAGAGAATCACCTGACTCAACGACGCCTACCGTCGACTCGTCTTCAATCCTCCAGCACCGCGCCCGAGGGAGAATTCCCCAAGCATTCAAAACTACCCACACCAGGATAAATTGCTCTCGCGACCATTCTGGCATAGACCCCACGAAAATCACCCTCAAAATAACTACCCTCAAAATAACTACCCCCATAACAACTACCCCCATAAAAATCACCCTCACAAAAATCACCCCCACAAAAGTATCCCTCACAAGAACTACCCACCGAGGAACACCCCTCCAAGGTACCCTCGAGACTCTGAAATTAATGGCATCTGGAGAGATGATGTTGAGGATGTCTATATCATCTCAGGGAAGGAGAAACGGGCGAAAGAAATCGGACATCTCACCCGGTCCGGACGTCCCTATCAGAATCCGAACAATCCAACGGTCGTTCCAACAACGAATGACCAAGCCATCCCGGAGGTGGACACTCAACCAAGGGCTCCTGAGAACTCAATCCTGAAACAGCTTCAGAAGGCAAAAGCTGAAATCTCAATTTGGCAACTGATCGCAACGTCTTTTGAACATCGGCAGGCCTTGCTGCAGGCCTTGGGAAAATTAACCGTGCCCTCCACCTCTTCCCCAGAAGAAATAGTGGCGCACATGACAAGGGACGCCCCTGATCTAAACAACCCGGTCGTCTTCTCCGACGAGGATATCCCTCCGTTCGGAGCCAATCATAACCTGGCCCTATATATCACCGTACAATGCCTCCAGAAAAACATAACCATGATCCTCGTGGATGACGGATCCGCGGTGAATGTCATTCCTCTTAAGACTGCCCACAGGTTGGGTATCAAGGAAGCTGATTTGGTCCCAACGAATCAAAGAATACGCGCCTACGATGGCACTCGTCGCAAGGTCGCTGGACTTATCACTCTGGCTGTCGCGACCGGACCACTGGAAAGATAAACCAGTTTTCAAGTGGTCGACATCGACGCTTCTTTCAACATGCTCTTGGGACGTCCCTGGATTCACGCCGTCAAGGCGGTCACCTCAACTCTCCACCAGAAATCAGGGTCCCCTTCAACGGGAAAACGATCACCGCTTCCCCGATCAAGGCACTCATGAGAAAGGGAATAGCCTCCCAAGCCATTGAGGAGGACGACAAAGAAATGTGGGGTTTCCAAGCCGTGAACGCCATAACTGATGATTTGACGCCCTCTGATTGTGACCCGTTTACCAACCTCACGGTCAACCATATCATGATGCGTCAAGGTTATTTCCCGGGTTTGCCGCTCAATCCACTGAAGGACCCATTGCCTCCCTTGAAACAGGCTAAGGTCCCCAACATTCCCTTTGGGCTGGGATACGAACCTACCGACGAAGATATCCAGGAGATGAACCTCCTAGTCCGAAAACGCAAGAAGCACGGGGTTATCCTCCGTCCCTACCATCTGACTCTCAACGGATACTTTGTCCCCGAGGGAGAGTCCGAGCTCTACCATGGCTTTCCGGAGCCAATCTATGACTCTGTGGCTAGGGCTAGGTACCCGGGAGTGGAAGTCTTCCAGGACTGCTACTTTATCCCCGACAACATCGAAGCTGCATCAACTGAGTCCAAGCCGTCACCATGCCTTGACGGACAAGCTGTCACACTCCTCTTTGGGGAAGATAACGTCAAACACCTCGACTATGAGGACATCATCAACATCGTGCTGAAGGACAATCACTTTGACCCAACCACCTTGATCTCCGACACTGACCCGGAGAAAGCTACACAAGGCTGGAGGAAGACCGTCAAGTGGACCGATCACCAAGGCCGCATTCTCAAGATAACAACTGGAGAAGGCCCTATGTTCAAGGAGGGAAGTGAGGAAGAGTCCGAGTCTGAGTCGGAGTCAGAGTCTGTCATAGCTTCTAACACTCCTGATGTCCCAGTCAAGGTCCCCTTCCCACTGTTTTATCATAAAGTCGTGGCTGATTCAGAGGCTGAGTCTACTAGGGTCACCCTCACTCCCATGAAAGGTGACAACCTGGAGCCTGGTCCAGGGGCCACTTCCTCTGTTGTGTCGCCTCTGACTGACCACGAGATGTTTGTCCTTTCCGAGCTTTTCGCTCGTGTCAACTTAATGAACGCTAAGTTTGCTTATGACTCGTCTCAATTTAACTGCAATGCAATTATGAATGACTACGAGGAATTTGACTTGAGTGACTACCCACCTCACCTAGCCAAAGAGCTTGACAAGCGGGAAACCAGAACCCCCATCATTGAGGAGACCGAACCTATTAACGTAGGAACCGACAATACACCTCAAGAACTTAGGATAGGGACAACCCTGGACCCCTCGGAAAGACAACAGTTCATTGACCTCCTCGACGAATACAAGGACGTGTTCGCCTGGTCTTACAGAGACATGCCTGGGATTGACAGAGAAATCGCAGAGCACCGGATACCCATTAAACCCGGGGCTAAACCTGTGAAACAGAAGCTACGCCGGATGCGTCCTGAGTGGGCCCTAAAAATCAAGGAAGAAGTGGATAAACAGTTCAAGGCTGGCTTCATCAAAGTGTCTGAATACTCGGATTGGGTGGCCAACATAGTGCCGGTACCAAAGAAAGACGGAAGAATTCGGGTTTTTGTCGACTTCAGGGATCTGAACAAGGCGAGTCCAAAGGACGACTTTCCTTTGCCACATGTTGACATCCTGGTGGACAATACTCCCGAGCATGCTCTCCTATCATTCATGGACGGGTATGTTGGGTACAACCAGATTAAAATAGCTGAGGAAGACATGCACAAGACAACATTCACTACACATTGGGGTACATATTGCTACACGGTCATGCCTTTCAGTCTCCTCAACGCCGGAGCTACCTATTAAAGAACCGCTACTACTCTCATACATGATATGATGCACAAGGAGGTAGAGGTGTATGTCAATGACATGATCGTCAAATCAAAGGAACGGGATGGCCACATCAACGCTCTCCGGAAATTCTTTGCTCGTCTGCGGAAATACAACATGAGACTAAATCCTCAGAAGCGTGCATTCGGGGTCACATCCGGAAAAATCTTGGGACATGTCGTTAGCAAAAGAGGCATTGAGATTGATCCAATGAAAATCAAAGCCCTTTAACAAATGCCTCGGCCTAGGAACGAGAAGGAGATTCGGGGATTTCTCGGCCAGGTCCAATACATCAGCCGGTTCATCACCAAGCTCACTATGATTTGTGAACCAATATTCAAAAAGCTTCGCGCCTCCGATCACACCGATTGGGATGATGACTGCCAAAAGGCCTTCGACAGGATAAAGGAAATCCTATCCAAACCTCCTGTTCTCATGCCACCTCAACCAGGGATTCCTTTATCCCTATACCTGACCGTTACCAACACAGCCATGGGAGCAATGTTAGCACAAACAGTTGGCAACGAAGAACGAGCCATCTACTACATCAGCAAAAAGTTCATTGAGTACGAGACGAGGTATACCCAACTGGAAAAGACATGCCTTGCCCTAGTATGGTCAACAAAGAAGTTGCGGCATTACATGCTCAGCTACACGGTCCACATCTACTCCAAGATGGACCCGGTTAAATACATCTTCGAAAAACTCGTGCTAAACGGAAGGCTGTCTAGATGGACACTCATGCTGTCCGAATTTGACCTCAAGTTTGTACCCCTCAAGGTTATCAAGGGAAGAGAAGTTGCCGATTTCCTAGCAGAAAATCCCGTCAACGAGGATCCTACGACCGACACATGGTCACTTCCTGACGAAGACATCCTTTGTGCCGACCCTGACGCATGGGACCTATACTTCGATGGTGCATCTAATATGAGAGGCTTCGGGGTAGGAATCCTTATAATATCACCAGAGGGAGAACATGTTCCGATCTCGGTCAAGCTAGACTTCGCCGTCACCAACAATGCCGCTGAATATGAAGCATGTCTCATCGGCCTACAAGAAGCCATCACACTTGGCATCAAGAGACTGAGGGTCCACGGCGATTCCTCGCTCATCATCAATCAGGTGTCCGGATCATGGAAAATCCGATCTGACAGCTTAGCTCCCTACCGAGCAAAGATCAATCAAGAGGCCGAGTTCTTCGACCAAGTCGACTACTTCCATCTGCCACGAGAGGAAAATCAATTTGCTGATGCCCTAACAAAACTTGCCGCGCTCGTTAACATACCTGACAATATGACATCAATGCCCCTCTGTGTCGAGAGAAGGAGCGAGCCAGCTCACATTTGTGCTATTATCAACGACGAGGAAAACCATGATGAACCTTGGTACAAAGCCATCCTCAATTACAAAACCAAAAACGAATTCGCTCCCAACTCTGATCAAAGAGGACAAAGAGCCATCCGTTTACTTGCATCACAATTCGTGATAAACCAAAATCAACTCTACAAAAGAACACCTCAAGGAATTCTCCTCCTTTGCATTGACCATCACAAAGCCAAAAAAGTCATGGGAGAGGTTCACGACGGAGAATGTGGCCCTCACATGAGTGCAATGATGCTTACATGGAAAATCATGCGGCTAGGTTACTACTGGACCACCATGGAAGTCGATTGCCGTAACTACGTCAAACATTGCCACAATTGCCAAATCTTCGCCAACGTACAACACATACCACCATCCCTTTTATACACCATGACGTCGCCCTGGCCTTTCTCAACCTGGGGCATTGACATCATCGGGAAAGTCAACCCGATAGGCACCAAGGGGCATTGCTTCGTCCTCGTCGCCATCGACTACTTCACCAAATGGGTGGAAGCACAGTCATATGCAGTCTTGACCGCCAAACAAGTGGCCAAGTTCATTCAAAACAACATCATCTGCCGATACGGGGTATCCCATGAAATCATCAGCGATCAAGGCTCTCACTTCCAGGCGAAAACTCAAGCTTTGCTGGACAAATACAAGATCAAACGACATCGATCATCCCCCTACCGTCCTCAAACTAACGGAGCGGTGGAGGCTTCAAACAAAACTCTTGTCACCATTATCAAGAAAATGCAAGACAGCTACCGCGATTGGCCGAGCAAGCTCCCGTTCGCACTCTGGGGATACCGAACCTCCATTCGAACACCGACAGGCGCCACACCCTTCTACCTAGCATACGTTATGGAGGCGGTTCAACCGGTAGAGTTAGAGGTCCCATCTCTATGCATCCTACTGGAGAGTCAAGTCCCTGAGGTGGAATGGACCTGTCGAAGGTACGAACAACTCACTCTTCTAGACGAACGGCGACTCAACGCCTTGCACAACGTCCAGTTATACCAATGACGTATACAACGGGCATTCAATAAGAAGGTTAAACCCAGAAACATCCAGGAGGGCGACTTGGTCCTCAAGTCAGTACGGGCACCATTACCCGTCGATCCGAGGGGGAAATTCAAACCCAACTGGGCCGGGCCATACCTGGTCAAGAAAATACTTTCGGGGGGCGCAGTGAGACTGAGTGACCTAGATGGGGAGGACTTTACAAACCCGACCAACCTAGAATAACTCAAGAAATGCTACCCTTGAACCATAGCAACCAACGACCTAGCCTAGTTTTACAACTAGCAACGACCTCAACCCTTTTCAAGTCAAGTTCCTCAACGTGTTCTGATTTGAAATTGCATGTTTTATCGAGTCTAAGCTGCGGCACCTTGCCCGTTTCGAATGTCCTTTGATCTGTCAAAGGCAACGTCCATTTGCACTAAAACAAAACAACCCCCTGAACTACGAGCATGATTTGATTTCACCTCTTCAGGTGGATACGTAGGCAGACCCTCTTATGCCTGAGGGATACAACCACAAAACCCAATTCGAATTCACAGAACATTTCGAACTACGATCATGGTTTGATTTCACCTCTTCGGGTGAATACGTAGGCAGTCCTTTCTTACACAAGAAGGATACAACCATTCCCACAATCAAAAACATCCCAAAAAAAAAAGAAAAGGGAAAACCATTCCCTTTTTCCCACAAAAATACAAAATAAGCCTTTCTCCCTTTCCACAAAATACCACTTTTCCAAATGCAAATGTTTAGGACGATTCAAATCGAATTGCCTTTACCAAATAGATGGAAGAAACAAGTGTTCACAATTTTCGACACGAGCAATCCTCTTATTTAATTAATAATGGGAGGGATTACAATTTCAACAATAAATAAAGCTCGACGAGTCTACAACTCATCAAGGATAAGGTGTCAACTAAAACACCTCACATAATAAATCTAGCACAAAACACACAATAACTAGCTAGTACAACATAATAAAAACCTACAACAATAATACAACATAATAATAAAACGGGTAATGGAGGTCTTCACTCTTCCATTCTACCCTTGCCTTTTCCTTCGGGCTACATCTTCCCCTTGTTCTTCTTGTTGGCCCGCCTAGCATGGATTTCTTCCTCGGAACGGATCCTAAACAAATCTAAGACGGCGACGGCCTCCGGTCTAGCACAAGACCCCATATTCGACCCAAGACGAGCCAATGCACGGCCCACCATATTCTTAGGGCCGGAACTCCTCCTCTTCGGTGGTCTCATCACATCGGGAGTAGCTTCATCAACATACTCCTCAAAGAAGGCACGGTTGGCCTTGCCAACCTCTCGATACTTCAAGTCGACAACCTCGTCCTTACGAAATTTGGATCTCTCTTCCAAGGACGGAGCACGTGACCACTTGACATAAGAGGGAGTCACCCATGTCGTGGCAGCGGGGTTTGGCACCTCCCAAAGCGGCCGAGTGGCCCACCATCTTTCGAAGACCTCCATAAAGCTCGGAGTTCCGGAAAACATTCTCTTGGACAAGAGTATCTTGAACGGGCACCTTTTGTTGACGCCCCATTTGCCTCATGAGCCTTTCGGGATAAATGAAGGAAACAACCTTCAAACCCACCACCATCAAAGAACGAGGACTAGCACCCGAAGCAGACAACCCCGTGAAGGACCTCAAGTGCCACCACGGCACTACCCAACGGATATGAGGACCACCCTCCTCCGCCAATCTTGCGGCCCAATAGGCGTCGGTGGAAGCGAAACTATCCGGTTACAATTTCTTCCTCATAGTAAGATGACGAAAGGAATAATAATAAGAATCAACCGGAGGCTCTACATACCTTAGCCTCTCCAATAGCCACACTTGAAGGATCCTTGGGGATCCGAAAGAGGGAGCTTCTCTACAAGAACCTTCCTTGTCCAAAGCTTGGATAATCTCTCCAAGCACCAACCATGATGGATGTCTACCATGCTCCATTTGCTCAATCACATGGATAAGGGTCATGCTACTATAACATCTTGGCCTCTCCTTCTTCAAGACATCAACAAAGAGGTACACATGGACAAGGAAAACTGCAAGAGCCCTTCTCCTAGCCACCTCCGAGACATTAGCATCTAATCGGTTTGAAAAGATGTTGATAAGAGCCAACATATCCACACCATGTGGAGCAAGAAGAAAGTTGATTTGGCTTGTTGATAAGCCCAACATAGAACGGAATTTCACCTTGTAGCACAACCGAGTCGGAGGAAGCACCGGAGCACAACCCGGCCACCCACCAATGGCTCCAACTTCTTCGGCAAGAGGACAAAGCTCGCCTTTCGGGAAAACGAAAACATGGTGTTTCGAATCCCAAAACCGAGAACATGCTTCAAGAAACGAAGGTTGCACCTTGACTTGACGAAGCACCAACAATTGACCAACTCCCATGAAAACGAGTTGATACTTTTCGGGAGGCGACAAATCCCGGCACCATTGTCGCAATGCGTTCTCAAAAGCATCCATGAAATATTTTTGTGGAAGAAGAAGAGGTTTTGTAGAGATGATTTTGTGTTTCGGATGATGAAACAATGAAGCGCAAACGTCCCTATTTATACAAAATGACCAGCGCATTTTTCAGAAAAAGGGGAGAGCCGGCTTCTATCGCCAAGTGTTCACGCCTCTTTGAGGCTTCTCCAGGATTCCCGCTGTTGACTTGTCTCTTTCAACTCGTTTTTTCTCCTGACACCTCAAACCTCCCGCCGGGAAGCTCGCGCCTCTTCGGGATGATCCAAGGACATTTTGTGTTTCCTCACACTCACATTTCCTTGTTTTTGCGTTTTACGAAATCCGACACGGTTTCCATGACGCAGCTTTAAACATACGGATTTTTCTCTCTTTTTTTAAGGAGGGAAGGGCTAGTTGCCCCGATCCGCGATGGATCGTTGCCATGTCAGTCGAAATTCCGAAAATTTTTCGCTTTTTCGCAATTTTCCATCAAAAATCAAAATCGAATATTGATAACAAGACGTCAATTTTCCTCAAAAATTCAAGCACTCACAAACTCGAGTCTTGACATAAAAAATCAAATATACTCGCAAAAATCCTCTTCTAAAATTCTTTCCTGACGGTTTGAGTTTGAATTTTCCGAGTCAATTTCAATAAATTCGACGCAATTTAATTCACGACACGAGTTAACTGCTCAAATTTTCTAATCAACTTCCTTTTGAATTCCGAACGTGACGATTTGTCACGGAATTTTCAAAATTCATTTCAAAACTCAATTTTAACTTCAAGTCATCTTGATTAATTTTGTTTTCAATCAAATGCTTTTACGTGTTTGCGTTTATGCGTATGTGCTACCTATTGCTTGTTTTCTACACTAACAATGCAGGAACTAGTGCAAAGCAAAAGGAGAATCGACAGCCGACAGCGCTCCTCCGAAACACAACACAAAAAAGCCAAAAATCACAAAATGAACCACAATCCAAAAAACACATATATACAAACCGCCTCACGCAAAATGTAAATATGTACAGACAAGAGTCCAAGACACGGACAAACTACAACAACTACTCAACGTCTCCCGTCGGATCAGTCCTGTCTCATTAGGAGTTGCCGCCAACGCAAACACCACCACCTGCTCAGACTCCCTCTCCGGAGAACTCTCCAGCGTCTCCTGCTCCAACACGACGCGAAGCTCCTCCGCCGCAACCAACTGAGCCCTAAGAGAGGAAATCTCCGCGTCTCGGCTCTGTAACTCGTCCTCACGACGCCTCAACTCCTGGTCCCAACGAGTGATCCCCACCCCTGGGCCTCGATCATCGACCTAGCTGCCTCCAACTCAGCACGGACCCGAGCAAGCTCCGCCGGATCCGCAGTGCCCTACAAAACACAATAACAGATCCTCATGTGGGAAATAATCTGTATACTTCCCTTATTATGCAAGGATTATAACGATTTTAACAGTGATAATCAATAGTCATAAAATAAAAATACATAAACAAAATAAAGGATTCAGAATTAACCTTCGGTCCTAGCAAAATTGGCCTAAGAACAATATCAAAATAGATATTCGCCTATTGGTTGCACCCAAGACGATATGAGATATGCCCTATTAATTGTGCTAGAATCGATCCAAAATTTTCTGTAAAATTTAGTTGTTTTTTGTGTTTTTCTGATGAGAGAGGAGGCTAGGTCAAGAAAAAGAATTAGGGTATAATAATTCTCTCCCTTTCTTTCTTATACTGACCGAAAATTAGGAAGAATAAATCTTTCCTAATTTCGGCCTATCGGACCGAAATAAGGAGTATAATCTCCTTATTTTTGGTCTTTCCAAAAATGTATAAAATGTGTTAAATTGTCATCTAGTGAGGATCGAACCCCTGACCTCTTGGTTTGTGTACCCTCACTATTACCACTATGGCACATTCATCTTGTTGATATTAAATATAACTGATTACATTTAATTACGAATTAACAGATTAATTCGTCCAAGCTAACATTACATACATTTTATTAAATATAACTTATTATATTTAATTTACGAATTGACAGTTAATTCGTCTCAACTAATATTATTTAATTTTCATTAAATAATTATCTCATCAACACATTGACTAACTATTTAGTCATATTGGGCATCAATGTGATTATATTTTTATAACCACATTTCTCAAACACATCCTATAGGTGTTACTTTTAGGGACCAGTTGATCACCGCCATCTGTATGATAATAACGTCAAACTTTCTAGCAAGCCAACCGTTATTAGGTAAACGTTAATCAACTGATTAAATATACGAAGTATACCCTTGTGAACCTGTAAGAGATTTAAAAATGTTATCACACTAATTTGTGGAGGACACAAACTCCAACAAACTCCCACTTGTCCTCACAAGTGTATGTGCGATAACCGATTCTCATATCCTAAAATTTCTTCCACTCAATGTAAAACAATTTGCAAATCCGCATTCACAAAGGTCGTATTTTACAAGCGATCAATATCAAGAGTGGTTTCCCCGACTAGAGAGTAACTTAACTGATAAACGAATCAACATTCGAGCATAGCCATGCATTTCAGTTACAACTCCTCGAGTGGCCCTGAGAAATAACTATACCTGATAAGGGTTGGATATTTTCCTCAACTCGAATCCTGCAGATGTAAGCACAGTATGAAATGACCCAGAAAAAATCTACTTAGCCTCCAGTTACGGCAGACCGTGAGAAAGAAACCAAAGTCACCCAAAAACTGCCTTAATCTCAAGAGACAGTTGATAGTCAAAAGAATCGACTCTAGGAACACAATGGATGTCCTATCCACGACCTGGCACCGAATGTTATTAAACATTTAGGACTCCATTACGTTGTCACAAAAAGTTGTCCTACGAGGTATCGTCATAATCTCGCATCTGTGATCGATCAGTCAACTGTTTGACTTATGGCTCGTTGAACCCACCATCAATCGACTGCACAATATAATAGCCAGAGTTATCAGCTCACATTGGCAATTACGGACCAAAACAAATATAATGTAAATCAGTTCACTTTGTGGCGTTCAATGTTGTCAGTACAATCCACATGAAAAACAAAATATTATATATAAAACGATGAAGTTATAAATAGTATATGAAAAAGATAATGTATCAAATCCATAATCAAGTACTACAACTCAGGAACACGTTTAATTCCCATGGAATTAACATGCCCTACATGCTTATCATAATTCAACGGTTTAGTGAGAGGATCTGCGATGTTATCATCTGTCGCAATCTTGTAAATCACTATGTCTTCTTGCTCCACGTAATCACGGATCAGGTGAGCTTTCCGATGTACATGTCTAGACTTGTTGCTAGACTTTGGCTCCTTAGCCTGGAAGATGGCACCTCTATTATCACAATAGATGGTGATCGGGTCATTCGAACTAGGAACTACCGAAAGCCCTTGTAAGAATTGACGCATCCATATCGCTTCCCTTTGCTGCCTACGAAGCGGCATAGTACTCGGATTCAGTAGTAGAATCTGCTACAACACTCTATTTGGAACTCTTCCAGCTGACCGCAGCACCATTAAGAGTGAAGACGAACCCGAACTGAGATTTTGAATCATCTCGATCCGTTTGGAAGCTAGCATCTGCGTAACCGGTTGCGCATAGCTTACTATCGCCTCCATAAGTCAATACCCAATCCTTAGTCCTCCGTAGGTACTTGAGGATGTTTTTAACAGCTATCCAGTATGTTTCACCTGGAGTCTTTTGGTACCGACTCGTCATACTCAATGCATATGCCACGTCTGGACGTGTACATATCATGGCATACATGATCGATCCTATTGCAGATGCATAAGGAACACGACTCATGCGCTCAATCCCTTCAGGCGTCGTGGGTGACTGAGACTTGCTCAACTGCATCCCAGTCGTCATAGGAAGGTTCCCCTTCTTGGAGTTGGTCATGCTGAACCTCTCAAGAACCTTATCCAAATAAGACTCCTGACTAAGTGATAACGTCCGTCGTGATCAATCTCGGTAGATACGGATTCCCAAAATGCGCTGTGCCTCACCTGAGATCTTTCATCTGGAAATGGTTCTTCAACCATTCTTTAACCGAAGATAGGAGAGGAATGTCATTCCCAATCAGGAGTATGTCATCGACATACAATATCAAGAATACAATCTTGCTCCCACTCGACTTGATATATATAAGCATGGTTCTTCGACCGATCGAGTGAAACCATACTCTTTTATCACTTGGTCGAAACGATGATTCCAACTCCGAGAAGCTTGCTTAAGTCCATAAATGGAACGCTTAAGCTTGCATACTTTCTTAGGATGCTCAGGATCTATGAAACCTTCGGGTTGCACCATGTACAACTCTTCCTCCAAATAACCGTTTAAGAAGGCGGTTTTCACATCCATTTGCCAAATTTCATAGTCATGAAATGCAGCAATCGCTAAGATTATCCGAATGGAACGTAGCATGACTACAGGTGCAAAAATCTCATCATAATGCAATCCGTGCACTTGAGTGAAACCTTTTGCCACAAGTCGTGCCTTATAGGTATCGGTTGCGCGTCTACGTAACGCTTTATTTTGTAAAGCCATTTGCCTTTGTAGAGGTTTTACCTTATTAGGTAAATCAACTAGATCCCATACGTTATTCTCATACATGGAGTCCATCTCGGATTGCATGGCTTCGAGCCATAGCTTTGAGTCGGAACAGGCCATAGCACCTTTATAGGTTGTGGGTTCATTACTTTCTAGAAGTAAAACGTCATTCTCCTCGACCATACCAATGTATCTGTCCGGAGGATGAGAGACTCTACCCGACCTCCTAGGTTCCTCAGGAATATTAACCGTATCATCAGTTGGAGGAACCACTTCCTCCATCCGTTCCTTGGTTGTTGGTTCTGGAATCTCCGACAGCTCGAAGGTTCTATTACTCGTCTTGTTCTCGAGAAATTCTTTCTCTAAGAACGTCGCACTAGCCGCAACAAAAACTCGATGTTCGGTAGGCGAATAGAAGTAATGACAAAATGTTCCTTTTGGATAACCTATAAAGTATGTCTTGACCGATCGCGGGCCGAGCTTATCCTCGTGTCTTCACTTGACATAAGCCTCGTAGCCCCAAACCCGAATAAAGGACAAGTTAGGGACCGTTCCCTTCCACATTTCATATGGAGTCTTGTCTACAGCTTTAGATGAACTTCGGTTAAGTATAAGAGCAGCTGACAAAAGAGCATAACCCCATAATGAATCAGGCACTACCGTGTGACTCATCATGGATCGAACCATATCAAGTAAGGTTCAATTTCTCCGTTCGGACACACCATTTAATTGAGGTGTTCCAGGTGGAGTTAACTGTAGAGCGATTCCACAGTCTTTAAGGTGTTGATCAAACTCATTTGAACGATATTCGCCACCCCGATCTGAACGGAGTGCTTTAACCTTTCTACCCAGTTGGTTCTGTACCCTGTTCTGGTATTCCTTGAATTTTTCAAAGGATTCACTTTTATGCTTCATTAAGTAGACATATTCGTATCTACTTAAATCGTCCGTGAAAGTGATAAAATATCTATAGCCATCTCTAGCGGTAATTGACATAGGTCCACACACGTCCGTATGTATGAGTCCTAATAGGTCACTAGCGCGCATTCCAACACCTTTGAAGGAAATTCGAGTCATCTTGCCAATGAGACATGATTCACACGTGCCATATGTAGAAAAATCGAATGCGGGAATAGTCCCATTATCGACAAGTTTCTTCACGCGTTTCTCATTTATGTGTCCCATTCGCCAATGCCATAGATAGGTTTGATCTTTGTCACCAACCTTTAATATCTTATTATTCATGTGTAATACATCCGTGGTTTGGTCTAAGATATAAATTTCATTCATGGAAACTGCTTTGCCATAAATCATTTCATTAAAAGAGAAAATACAACTATTATCCTTTATTGAAAATGCAAAACCGTCTTTAGCAAGTACGGAAACAGAAATAATGTTCTTAGATAAACTGGGTACATAGTAACAGTTATTTAAAGATAACTCAAAACCACTAGGGAGTTGGATTACATATGTCCCCTTCGAGGCAGAAACAACTCTTGCTCCATTCCGACTCGCAGTCCACATCACCTTTTTCGAGAGGTATGATGTTCTTTAGGCCCTGCAAATGATTACACAGATGAGAACCACAACCAGTATCTAGTACCCAAGTTCCGAAACTTGCATGGTTAATCTCAATCATATGAATATAAGATGACATACCAACAGGAACGACGCGGCCTGCCTTGATGTCCTCACGGTAGACGGGACAGTTCCTCCTCCGATGTCCAGTCTTGTGACAATGGTGGCACTCTATGTCACCGCCCTTGCTCTTTGCTTTGCCTTGTGAGCCACTAGTCTCACCAGGCCCACTCTTACCGTTTTCTGGCTTCTTAAACTTTGGCTTACCTACAGCTAGGTCGCCATGAGCCTTGCCCTTACCCTTACCTTTGTTGTAAATCGTGAGAACATCCTGCTTCACGCTCCCACCCAATTTCATATCCTTCTCGGTCTGTACGAGAAGGGAGTGTAGCTCATGAGGACTCTTTTTCAAATCATTCATATAGTAGTTCGCTCTGAAAAGGGCAAAACCATCGTGAAGAGAATGAAGCATTCGGTCAATGACAATGCTCTCACTGATTTTACAATTCAGTGCCTCCAGCTTCTCGACATTCTCAATCATGTGAAGAATGTGTGGGCTAACCGGTTGGCCCTTCTGGAGTTTCGTATCAAAGAAGCGACAGGTATGCTCATATGTAACGATTCTCGGTGCCTTTGAGAACTCGTTAGTGAGCGTGGTGAAAATCTTGTTTGCACCTTGGGCAATGAAGCGTCTCTGCAAATTGGTTTCCATTGCAAAGATGAGTACGTTCTTTATCGCACCCGCTTCCATAACGAAATCACTATAAGCGAGTGACTTGTTGGCTCCTGCATTTAGGCCTGGGTTGACCGGTATTGGCTCAGTTAAATACCCGAGCTTACGTCGTCAAGCAATGGCGACATTCCGTAGTGCCGCCTCCCAGTCCGCAAAGTTGGACCCATCATTCTTCAGTCGCGTGGACTGATTCATTTGGTCCATGAATATTTTCAGCCAGGAAGAACGATCTAGTGTGGCACTAGGCATTGGGATTGCGTTATTTCCAGCCATTTGTTATAACAGTATTATCGAAAATAATCGTGTTCTACACTGCGAAAGAAGAATAAAAATAATAAGCATGTGCATCGTTTTGATTTTAAGTCTAATGAACTAATGTCATAACGCGAACACTCAAAACATTTATACAATTGACCTCCCTCAAGAATTATATAAATGATCCCAAGACTCAATTCTCTGTAAATTGATAAGCTAACCTTTTAGCTAATTCTACCGTTAGAATTCTTGGTCGATAAATTTCTGTAAATTCTATCTTTAGTCCATCATAATCACGAGAAACTCTTCGGACTATGATGTTGAGGTAAACTAAGTCAACACAACTACTTACCCAACGTAGAAGGGGTCATATTAGGCCTACCGACGAAGAAGGGATTCATAGATGTTTTCCCTTATAAAGACTAATCTCAATTTCCGTTTTAGAGGAAGATCCCATCAACTTTATTTTAATTCATTTTAAGTGAACTAATATCTAGCATGCGAGAATGAATAAACTAAGGTGATGGCTTAATAATACTGTGACATCTGTATGTCCATGAAAACTAACATACAACCTATATGAGTCAATTTTCATGCATTTTAGAAGTAGGTGGTTTGGTTTTAGGCGGAATATGATGCATAAAACTAACATGTGAATGAAAAGCAATAAGAAAGAAAACGTAAAAACAGTAAAAGTCCTAGTGTGGCCTATCCTATCAAAATGAACAATAAATACAAGTTTGGAATCCATCCTTGGACCCGAGAAGCTTGTCTTGATGTTCCATCTTGATCCATGTAGCGGGAGTGAGCTCCAATCTCCATCTTTAGTCTTCTTTGAAATTACAATAATTAAAATTACATAATAAACCTATTTATTACAATCTAATTTCAAAACCCAAAACTAAAATAAAGGAGATTCGAGATCTCATAATTACATAAAAAATCATGTTTCCTTCATTACGAAAACATAATTTGACTAAGGCCACACTAAGTATTACAAATTACAACCGATTGCAAAATTAAATACGTAAATAAAATTCATTCATTCGATTCATTCAACAAAATTAAAAAGCATCAACTAAAAATAAATTAAACATACATGACACAATTCCTTAATTATGTTGATTAATTTATCCAAACCACCTATTTAAAACAAATTAAGTGACAATTCCTCAATTAATCACATTAATTTCATTCTTAATCCATATTAAACTTGTAATATGAATTCAATCCGTCAAAATTTTAAACTGATTTAAAATAATTTGGTATCTTATAATTGTGAACCGTTTCACAATAACTAATTGGCCAAAACAAACAAAACAAAATCCCCTTTTTTTTTATAAGTCTCGGCTGAACTCAAAAGAAACCAAAAAAAAAAAAAATTTTAAATTAATTTCAGCTGCTCATGGCTGAAAAAAAAAACAGCCCCTTTTGTTTTTTTCAATTCGGCAATTAGGCAAAACAAAAAAAAAAACTTTCCAAATTTTCTTTCTTTCGGCAATTCAAAGAAAAAACCAAAAAAAACAGAAAACTTTTTTTTTTTTAATCCCACGGCAAACCCTAAAAAAATTAGCCATCAAATTTAATTCCCTTTTGCGGCAAAAAGCCCTAATTCAAAAACGATGAAGAAAATGTTTATAGTTGCTATTTAGAACATGATTTAGCAAATAAATTAAAGAACATGATTAATCTTATATGCTAAAACTATATAGCAAAAACAAGTTCTTGAATCATCGACATGACTATTCCATATACAATTCAATTTAATCCGAATTAAATCAAGGTATCTACAAATTCATTTTATTATCATCTTAACTGATTAAAACAGTAATTTGTATGAATCAAATGGAAATTAAATCATCAACAATAAGAGGGAAAAACGAAAAAAACAGACGGTAAAAAAAATTTTACCTCACGGCCAAAAAAAATTTTTACAGCCGAAATTTTTTTTTTTTTCTTTCTTTTCGAAATTCCTTATGTTGTTTACATACACTTTTATGAAAATCATCAAGATTAAAAATCCGTGGCCTAGTGCTCTGATACCACTTGTGGGAAATAATCTGTATACTTCCCTTATTATGCAAGGATTATAACGATTTTAACAGTGATGATCAATAGTCATAAAATAAAAATACATAAACAAAATAAAGGATTCAGAATTAACCTTCGGTCCTAGCAAAATTGGCCTAAAACAATATCAAAATAGATATTCGCCTAATGGTTGCACCCAAGACGATATGAGATATGCCCTATTGATTGTGCTATAATCGATCTAAAATTTTCTGTAAAATTTAGTTGTTTTTTGTGTTTTTCTGATGAGAGAGGAGGCTAGGTCAAGAAAAAGAATTAGGGTAGAATAATTCTCTCCCTTTCTTTCTTATACTGACCGAAAATTAGGAAGAATAAATCTTTCCTAATTTCGGCCCATCTGACCAAAATAAGGAGTATAATCTCCTTATTTTTGGTCTTTCCAAAAATGTATAAAATGTGTTAAATTGTCATCTAGTGAGGATCGAACCCCTGACCTCTTGGTTTGTGTACCCTCACTATTACCACTATGACACATTCATCTTGTTGATATTAAATATAACTGATTATATTTAATTACGAATTAACAGATTAATTCGTCCAAGCTAACATTACATACATTTAATTAAATATAACTTATTATATTTAATTTACGAATTGACAGTTAATTCGTCTCAACTAATATTATTTAATTTTCATTAAATAATTATCTCATCAACATATTGACTAACTATTTAGTCATATTGGGCATCAATGTGATTATATTTCTATAACCACATTTCTCAAACACATCCTATAGGTGTGACCTTTAGGGACCAGTTGATCACCGTCATCTGTATGATAATAACGTCAAACTTTCTAGCAAGCCAACCGTTATTAGGTAAACGTTAATCAACTGATTAAATATACGAAATATACCCTTGTGAACCTGTAAGAGATTTACAAATGTTATCACACTAATTTGTGGAGGACACAAACTCCAACACCTCAAGATCTAAAAACACGAAATACAACACAAAACACACAAAAATAGCACACAAAACATACCTAAGAAA
Source organism: Silene latifolia (assembly GCF_048544455.1). Lineage (NCBI taxonomy): Eukaryota > Viridiplantae > Streptophyta > Magnoliopsida > Caryophyllales > Caryophyllaceae > Silene > Silene latifolia. The sequence goes on along the minus strand of NC_133535.1, from coordinate 46,856,211 downwards.
GTCGAGCCTCCCTCGCAATCAGGTCACCAGCAAGCGCCCTCCAGCGGTTAGCCATCCGCCACAAGTCCTGGTGACTAACAGTCGTCACCTACAAAACAGAATGTCCTTCAATACAATGTAAGGCAAATTGTAATTGAGGAAAGTGTTTAAGTCAGGAACTCACCCTCAGAACGATCAACCTCCACTCCATGCCAGCATCGGTCACCTCGGCCACCGCGGGCTCAGGTAAGCGCAACTGAAGCTCCTCGCCACCCGACCCCTGAAAAGTGGTCTCCGTCGGGAAAGCTGGGGGCTGAGTCCTCATCAGCAGGTCGACTCCCTACCATTTGGATCCACATCAAAGATGACAAACCCTCCTTTTAAAGAGAGGCAACGAAAACAAAAAAGAGGAAAACATACCTCAATCAGGTACCAAGCCAGCCTCGACAACCGGAAGGTGTCGTAGTCAACGTCCCGCAGCAACAGCTCCTCACCTCCCTGACCGTGAAGGTGCTCCTCAACCTCATCAGGGGTCGACTCCTGGAACAACACCCTGGGCGAGTCAACCGGGCACGACGAAAGTCTCGAAGCAGCACTACTGACGAACTAGACGCTCGCCCAAGTACCAAACTGGCTCAATCGTCGTCTCTAAGTACAAACGCAGAGAGCTGCGAGGCCGCAAATGCTCCCTGATGGCAGCCGGTACACCCGTGTAGTGCTCCCAAGGCCGCCCAACAAACTGCATTCAAAACAAACCTATTTAGCTAACTGGGGGCTTCATGAGCTACCTAATCATCCTATCTCTATTTATTTCTATAAAGGAGAAGGGGAAGAGAGCAAGAATTTACATCAGCAACCCGAAGCTTGTTCACGCGACTCCTACAGTCCTCGTAAGTCGACTTAATCGACTTCTTCCGAGCCACCGTCCAACCCCTCACAGCAGGGTAAGTCGAGGGAACACTGTATGTAGTCCCCGGACGCAGAGGAGTGAAGTAAGCATACAACCAAGCCTGTAATCAAACACAACAAACACAAATCAGCCAATTTCTCAAAAATTGCCAAGGTCAAAATCAAAATCAAACTCAAAAAACTACCACAAAAATACTCGTACCTCAAAGATGAGGCCGGGACCAACCAAAGCTGGAGCACTACCCGCTCCCACTGTCTCTGGACGCACCGCCGCGTGAAAGTACCGGGTGAAACTCGCCAAAGCCGGCGTAACGCAGTCAAACCGACCCAAAGCGTCAAGGTCGGTGAGGAGAGGAAGCACCTTGGTCGACAAGCGCTCACCCTTGTCACCAAAGTACGTGGCACCCAAGAAGTACCACAACCACAGCCGCGCCTTCTTCGTGTCGGCCTCAACCTCTGCCTCCGGACTCTCCAACGGCGCCGAAGTAACACCTGCCACCCTCCCAGTGAAGTGTTCCTTCACGTACGAACTCGCGATCAAGTACGGAGTGACGTCAGAAGGCTCCGGCAAAGCAGTACCGATCAAAGCAGTGACCGCAGGAGAGGACACTCTCTCCGGTGTCTCGGTAAACTCAATGGACAAATCGCCACAGGGAAGGCCGGATACCATGGCAAAGTCCTCTAAAGTCACGCTGACCTCCCCAAACTCCATATGGAACGACGATGTCGAATCCCAGTACCGATCCAACGTGGCGCGGATCAGACACAGGTTCGCCCTAATCGAAGACCTGTGAATGTCCCGCCAGGCGGCCACCAACGACCCAAAAGCCGACCTCTCTATCAACGCCCTCGTCCCGGCTCGGAGAACGTCATAGAAACCCAAGCAGGTAGAGAAGCCCGAAAAAGTCCTCATGGTGCCAATCTTCTGAAATCAAAAACAAACAACGTCAGAATGCCTATTCAGGCCCGACACTTCAAAGGTGATAAAATTCAATCAAGGAACACGACTCACCAAGCCCTCGTGAGCACGGTAGGAGAGGTGTCTGTCCAGTCGAAGTAACAACTGGCTGCCGTCAAAACCCTCGGCCCAGGTAGGCGCCGCCCGTAAAAGCAACCCCTGCGGGGCTGTAGCCTGTCTGGCTCTCCAACTCACGACGCTGACGTCGTCCTTAACTGTCTCCGCTCTCCGTCTCTTATGGCCATGGGACTCAACGTGGTGGGCAGGGCCTAGCTCAACGACCCTGGTGACGTCCTGCAATGACCGTCTGGTCGCCCGAGGATGACGCTCTCTCGAAGAAACCCTCCTTCCGGAGGTACCAGCCTCAGACCCAGTTTGAGCTCTCCCAGTGACAGTAGCCCCAACAACGGGCACCTCACGCTCCTCGACGGCCCTTGTGGCCCCAGCAGTCTACTCAGGAGGTCTCTCCTCCTCGGTAACGTCCTCCACAACCACGGCGGGTGTACTAGCCAGAGTGCTAACCGGCCTCACCCCGAACAACTCCTCTAGAGTCGCAGCAGCAGACCCGGTCTATCCCGAACACTCTCCTACAAAAAAAAACGTCAGCCGAAATTTCGGCATTACGACGGCATGAAATGGATAAATCCAAACAAAAAAAACAACAACCTGCAATGCAAAACAAGGGCAATCCCGCCCAAAATCCAACCAAACAAAACAATTCACAAAAAAGAACACAAACACAAAAACGACTCGCCCATCTTTTCAAGCGAAAGACGAGTCAAAACCACGAAAAACGGCATTTCAAGACCCATACAAGGTCCGCCTACAAACCAAAATACTTTCCCGACACAATGGGGTATTTTTCTACGGCTCAAAAAGGCAATTCATACGCTAATTTTAACCCAAATCGGTCAAGAATTCAAAAACGACCGCAAAAAGGCAAACGTGATTTTATCACGTCTCAAAGCGACCTAAACTACCAATAAGGTCCATTTCAAGGCAAACTGACTCAATTCAAGCTCAAATAGACGCTTATTTTGTCAGACATAAGACCGTCACAAAAGGCAAAAATCCAATTTTGATTTTTGCCCACAATATCTAACGAAGGTCCATAAATGGCGAATACGGGTTTTCCCAACTACAATGCAACCTAGTGGGACCCACTACCCAAGCAAATAAACTTGGCATTGCGGAATTAGACGGTTTCTCACCTCACTCGCGTTTTTCGAGCATAGGGAGCGGAAACGGGGACCAAAATGCAAACTAAAAGCACCCTTATACTCCTAAACAGGTTTCTAACCTAATGCAAGCATCAATTTCACTCGAAATGGGCTCAATCAAAAACACCCAATTCGATTTTCTAGGGTAAAATTTGCCCTAATTCAATCAAGCTAAAGATCAACAAATTTAAATGGATTCAAGAGAGAATACATACCTTGAGATGACATTGTTGATGAGGGCAAGAATTCAAGCGAGCTAGAAGGTCCAACAATGGTGAATTTGGCTTGTTTTGTCAAAAAGTGAAGGAGATGAAATGGGAATGGGATGCAGCCTGAACTCGCGTCTTTTACAGAAAAAAAGGGAAGCCCCTTTGGTTCGCCAGGTGGCTCGCGCCTCAATCAGGCGTCCCTTACTTTTTCAGCGAATTTTGGGCTTTAGCCCAATTTCCACATAACAAAATTCGGATTTTCACTGACGATATTGAAAATCGTCATTCCCTCAAAAGCAAAAAAAAAAAAAAAAACAAATAGTGAAAATTTAAATTCGCTATTTTCAAAAATTTCAAGCAAACGGCGATCAAAACCGCCAATTTCAAAAATAATGGTGAAATCAAATTCACTATTTTCCTTCAATTTCAAAAATAATAGCGAAAAATCAGAAACCGCTATTTCTTCAAATTTTAAGCGACGGCAATTAAAACCGTCATGCTCAAAATAATAGTTGGAAATTGAATTCCACTATTTTCACCACGCATGTCAACGGCGGCACATAAACCGTCACTTCAATTAATAGTGAAGATTCCGAATTCACTATTTCCATCAAATGTCAACGGCGGCATATAAACCGTCACTTCAAACGCAATAGCAAAATTTAAAATTTGCTATTTCCTTCAAAATTCAAATTCAACGGCGATCGAAACCGCCACTTCAAATTCAAAGAAGAACGACGAATGGTGAAGATTCCAAATTCACTATTCCTTCCAATACCAGCAGGGGGCTTCCTCACGGAACCCGCTCATTTCAAAAAACAGTGATAGTGAAAGTCCAAATTCACTATTTCCACGGCGGCATCATGAGTTTGCTACTTTCAAGACAAGCCCTTTTGACGCGGCTATTCTCATTCAAATTCACCGGCGGCATCACGAGTTCGCTACGTTCAAACAAGCCCATTTGACGCGGCTATTCTCATGGTCCATTAACCGACCGCCCCGTGGCTGGCGAGCCTTTGTCCGCAACCATCCAAGCACACATCCCAAAGATGCCTCGGGTACATTTCCTTATCGTGGCTGGCGAGCCTTTGTCCGCAACCTTTCAAGGACACATCCCGAAGATGCCTCGGGTACATTTCCTTACAACAGCTGGCGAGCCTTTGTCTGCAAGCACTCAAGGACACATCCCGAAGATGCCTCGGGTATATTTCCTTACCGTGGCTGGCGAGCCTTTGTCCACAACCTTTCAAGGACAGATCCCGAAGATACATCGGGTACATTTCCTTACCTTGGTTGGCGAGCCTTTATCCGCAACCATTTCAAGGACAGATCCCGAAGATGTCTCGGGAACATTTCCTTACCATTGGCTGGCGAGCCTTTATCCTCAAACATCAAGGACAGATCCCGAAGATGCCTCGGGTACATTTCCTTACCATTGGCAGGCGAGCCTTTGTCCGCAGATATTCAAGGACAGATCCCGAAAATGCCTCGGGTACATTTCCTTGTCACAGCTGGCGAGCCTTTGTCCGCAAACGTGCAAGGACATATCTGAAGATGCCTCAGGTACATAAACTGTGGGCTAACCCGCGCCTAAACAGGCCCTCCATTTCTCATTTTCAAAACCAGAGGGAGGCCCTTTGTATCGCCGGCTGGCTCGCGCCTCATATGGCCACCTGATACAGAGTCTGTTCCTTTCCAGCATTAGTTTAGAACGATCCCGACTCCGGTTAGCCCGGATATAGGACGGATCAGATGACTATTCAAAATCATCTTTGCAAAATGCCTTACTAAGACAAATGGATCACGTTATGCACCCTAAACCTAATACGGTAAATGGATGTTTATTTTCCGTCTTGCATGGAAATCAATCATTAATCCAACTCCACGTCTTATACTTGATATTTGGATTAAATAAACCGACTTAGAAAGCTCTCACATGTTAGGTTTAAATTATTGGATGTGCATTCATGCATTTAAACTGTTTTATCAACTTCTGCATTCAACCAACCAAGATCGATCAGTAGAGGCCGCTAACGCGGGCGGGATTGGGTGTCTGATTAAAGGGCTTCCCAATACGTACCTTCACCTCTTACCCAGAAACTTTGGATAGTGGAAGACCTTATCCAGGGCGTACGAGAGTCATTCTAGAGATAGGATGCTAAAGAGGGACGATTTCCTTATCTTTAGTACCTGTGTCAAACGCTGCTTTGTGCTTCGATTTGACCGAGGTATAAAGTGGATTTCGAACGGGTTCCAGGCATCCCACAAATGCTTGGTGGCGACTCTGAACATCTCTAATCGTTTCGAGACCCTTACCGAGACGAAACCGACCGATCTAAAACGATCCGGTCGAAAGCATTTTTACGCCGCCGAGCGTGGCTTTCAAAAGACCGTTGTATGTCCACAGATCGACTGGGCTTGCAGGTGGGCCATGTCCACAAATACGTAGGGAATCCCTTCCATGATATAACCCATTATTTTAAAATGTAAATAGAAGGACATTTGCATTTGCATTTGAAATTCAACAAGAATAATAAAAGAAAATTATAATAGTTTCTTAAATAATGGAGTAAATGTTTTATTCATTTGTTCCATAAATAATAATATTACGCCAAATAGTATAAAAATGCTGAAAATAAATGCTAGGCTAGGATTTTAAAAACCCCGCCATTTATTACAACTTAAATAATAATACTCCCTCCATTTTTTTATATATGACGTTTTACATTTACGAGGTAAGCCTTTGACTTTAGTATTTACAAAAATATATTTGTTCAAAAAATATAAAAATGGTACCATTAAATTCCTTACGAAAAACTCTTTCATATGAGTATACATATCATAATATTTAGTCTTTTATTTTAAGAGCTATTGAAGAGAGAAGGGAGTGTCTCGAAATGTGGAAAGTCATATATAAAAAAATAGAGGGAGTAATAAATAATAATACGACTAAGTCTATTCTTCCATTTTCCCTTTGCCATTGTCGCCTTTGTCATACTTCTTATCTCGACCACGAGCCGGGCGCTCTTGTGCTATCTCCGACCTAACCACCAAAGGTCTCTCTCGCGGTCCAGACTTGCCATTTCGATCCACCACCATCTCTACGGTAGGAGAGGTCTTCGGTTTCTTCGACGGATGAACGACTCGGAATCCGGCCTCTTCTTCCTCCTCAGTCAAGTGCTTCTGATTCTCCTTTGCCACCTCGTGAATCTTATGATCAACATGCTCGTGCTTCCTTAATTTCTCACGTTCTTCAGGAGTGCCAGCCTTCCTCCATTGCAAGTATGAGTCAGGTACCCATAAAGAGCCAGTAGAAAATGGTATAAAGCACATGTTCCTTTGAGCCCATCTAATTGCCCATTCTCGACAAATCTCTGTGGTATGCGCAGATGCAGTTTGAGGGACGGTATCAAGCTTCAGGATCTTCTGCTTAAGGCCCACTTGCCTCATCAACCTCTCAGGATAAATACAAATCATGAATTCCAAGCCAGGTGTGAACACGGCCCACCTGCGTGCCCACCTCGATCCGTGGACGCACAGCGGTCTTTTTGAAAGCCACGCTCGGCGGCATTAAAAATGCTTTCGACCGGATCGTTTTAGATCGGTCGGTTTCGTCTTGGTAAGGGTCTCGAAACGATAAGAGATGTTCGGAGTCGCCACAAAGCATTTCTGGGATGCCTGAAACCCGTTCGAAATCCACTTTATACCTCGGTCAAATCGAAGCACAAAGCAGCGTTTGACATAGGTACTAAAGATAAGGAAATCGTCCCTCTTTAGCATCCTATCTCTAGAATGACTCTCGTACGCCCTGGATAAGGTCGTCCACTATCCAAAGTTTCTGAGTAAGAGGTGAAGGTACGTATTGGGAAGCCCTTTAATCAGACACCCAATCCCGCCCGCGTTAGCGGCCTCTACTGATCGATCTTGGTTGGTTGAATGCAAAAGTTGATAAAACGGTTTAAATGCATGAATGTGCATCCAATAATTTAAACCTAACATGTGAGAGCTTTCTAAGTCGGTTGATTTAATCCAAGTATCAAGTATAAGATGTCGAGTTGGATTAATGATTGATTTGCATGCAAGACGGAAATTAAACATCCATTTACCGTATTAGGTTTAGGGTGCATAACATGATCCATTTGTCTTAGTAAGGCATTTCGCAAATATGATTTTGAATATTCATCAGATCCGTCCTATATCCGGGCTAACCGAAGTCGGGATTGTCCTAGACTAATGCTGGAAGGGAACAGACCCTGTATCAGGTGGCTATATGAGGCGTGAGCCAGCCGGCGATACAAAGGGCCTCCCTCTGGTTTTGAAAATGAGAAATGGAGGGCCTGTTTAGGCGCGGGTTAGCCCACAGTTTATGTACCGTGTTCTGACCTTTAAGAAAATGTTATAAAACGTATTGAAAATGGGTGTTTGAACCCGGTTTGACTTGAAGAGGTCGTTTAGACCGCATTTGTTGATTTGAAGAACTAGACTCGAATAATCATCATTATTTGGATAATATTCGGTGTCGGGTTCGATTTGACAAACTTGACATGAATAGTTTTGAAAGTAATTATGGACTAATTGTCTTAAGTCCATTTGAATGTTATTAGTCGATACTCATCATCGTACCCGGGTTAAAATCCGGCATGGTATGTGGAACCAAGGATGACTTTGTGTTGGGGACTAATATGTTTGTTTGAAAAATGTAAAGAAATGAAATAAAAGGTTTTAAAATACATTTTAAATGTCATTAACCAAATATTATCACCGAGACACGGATTTAACTGTCATGTTATGAGGAACCAAGGGTGAAAAATGTTTTATGATTAAAACGAATGAAATAAAATAAAGAGGGTTCGAAAGTATTTGGAATGGTAAAAACCGATTACAAATATGAAAATGAATTAAAGGGAAATGACGAGAACAAGCATGGTTAATTTCTGGTCTGAACACCCCATTTAGGCGCGGGTATGTTGGCGATCTAAGGGGCTTCTGCCTCAGACCAAAAATCAGTTTTGGCTCGTTTATTCCATGTTTTGGTTCATGTTATGTACGTTTTAGCATGTTATAGTCATGAAACAAATGAAAACATAATAAAAGAGGATTTTTACACCCTCATACTTACATGTTTGGTTATGGCGAGTGACCGACGTAAGTGTAACAACTCGTTTGATCGGAAAAAACTCGGTTTAAAACCGTTTTGGTAAGTAAAAAGAGTGTTTTGATGTTAGTGATGGTGTAGTGGTCGAAGTGGTCGGTCAAGTGATTTAATGCACGATGACGGTACCAAACAATGTGTAACGCTCGTGTTTACGATCGGTAGGTCGTAAATACGCGTCGGGTTGTGACTTAAGAAGTCGAGTCGAGAATTTTAAGGGAGAAAAGAGGGGGCAGACACTCGTGTCACTCTCAAATGGGTGGTATATGAGGGATATTTATAGGGAAATGAGTGGTTGTGTGAGTTTTGAGCGACGTGGCCACTTGGGCTGCTCAAAGAGGCGCGAGCCACGTCGCGGTTATTCGAGGTGAGTTGTCGCTTTCACAACAAACGCAATCATGATTTGTTCTATCGTAGGTTTTGTAGTCACATGTTTGGTACTTGACCAACATGAATCCGGTAAAACTTAAGGTAGAAGGTTTGAAATGTTTTGTTTTTGGTGGTTGACTCAGTTTGACTCGTTGTTGGAGTCGGGATTTGAATTTTGAGTCGGTTTTTGGTCCGGTGTCGGTTTTGACTCTAGTTAGTGTCATTGCGACCCCGTCGTCGTGCATTAAACACTCCAGGTATTTTTGAAATGTTTTAAAATGTTTTATTTTCGAAATCGTTTTAAGTTTTTCGACGTAAAGTTGTATACAAACTGTCGATCAAACGCCGCGATTCTAAAACATGTTGTAGTCCGATAATCATCGGGTATTTGTTGGAGTCTCAGCAGATACTGGGTATCTACAGAGCCCCCACTTTGACTGAGGCTTGGATAGGGCGAAAGTCAAAGTAGAGCCCCCTGGTCAATCGAAGATTACAACCTGGAGACCCAAGCGACGTCGAGGCGGCTCGAAAGGATTCGGGCCAAGGACCTGCCGTCGGGAAGGGCGACGCCAAGGCGACTCGAGGGTACGAGCCAAGGACCTGTCTTCGGGAACTGTTTAGAGTCTGTTGACTGTCCGTGCGGGTCGTTTAAAGTCCATTAGACTGCGTACAAAGGCTCGCCAGCCATAGGAAGGAGTCATACCTGAGGCATCTTCGGATATGTCCTTGCACGTTTGCGGATAAAGGCTCGCCAGCTGTGATAAGGAAATGTACCCGAGGCATCTTCGGGATCTATCCTTGAAAGGTTGCGAACAAAGGCTCACCAGCCATGATAAGGAAATGTACCCGATGCATCTTCGGGATGTATCCTTGAAAGGTTGCGGACAAAGGCTCGACAGCTGTGATAAGGAAATGTACTCGAGGCATCTTCGGGATGTGTCCTTGATATGCTTGTGGACAAAGGCTCGCCAGCCATGATAAGGAAATGTACCCGAGGCATCTTCGGGATGTATCCTTGAAAAGTTGCGGACAAAGACTCGCCAGCTGTGATAAGGAAATGTACCCGAGGCATCTTCAGGATGTGTCCTTGATGTGCTTGCGGACAAAGGCTCGCCAGCCATGATAAGGAAATGTACCTGAGGCATCTTCGGCATGTGTCCTTGATGTGCTTGCGGACAAAGGCTCGCCAGCCATGATAAGAAAATGTACCCGAGGCATCTTCGGGATGTATCCTTGAAAGGTTGCGGATAAAGGCTCGCCAGCTGTAATAAGGAAATGTACCCGAGGCATCTTCAGGATGTGTCCTTGATGTGCTTGCGGATAAAGGCTCGCCAGCCATGATAAGGAAATGTACCCGAGGCATCTTCAGGATGTATCCTTGAAAGGTTGCGGACAAAGGCTCGCCAGCTGTGATAAGGAAATGTACCTGAGGCATCTTCGGGATATGTCCTTGATGTGCTTGCAGACAAAGGCTCTCTAGCCATGATAAGGAAATGTACCCGAGGCATATTCGGTATATATCCTTGAAAGGTTGCGGACAAAGCTCGCCAGCCGTGGGGCGGTCGACTAATGGAGCGTGAGAATAGCCGCGTCAAAAGGGCCTGTTTGAAGGTAGCGAACTCATGATGCCGCCGTGGAAATAGTGACTTTGAATTTTCACTATCACTGTTTTTGAAATGAGAGGGTTCCGCGGGGAAGCCCCGTGCTTGTGTTTGAAGGAATAGTGAACTTGGGATATTCACTACTCGTTGTTCTTCTTTGATTTTGAAGTGGCGGTTTCGATCGCCGTCCATTTGAATTTTGAAGGAAATAGCAAATTTTAAATCTGCCATTACGTTTCAAGTGACGGTTTATGTGCCGCAGTTGACATTTGATGGAAATAGTGAATTTGGAATCTTCACTATTGATTGGAGTAACGGTTTATGTGCCGTCGTTGACATGTGAAAGAAATAGCGAATTTTGAATCTTCACTATTAATTGAAATGACAGCTTATGTGCCGCTGTTAACATTTGAAAGAAATAGTGAATTTGGAATCTTCTCAATTGATCGAAGTGACGGTTTATGTGCCGCCGTTGACATGTGTGGTGAAAATAGTGGAATTCAATTTCCAGCTATTATTTTGAAAATGACGGTTTTAATTGTCATTGCTTGAAAATTTGAAGAAATAGCGAATTTTGAATCCTCACAATTATTTTTGAAATTTTTTGAAGGAAAATAGTGAATTTCGATTTCACCATTTTTTTGAAATTGGCGGTTTTGATCGCCGCTTGCTTGAAATTTTCGAAAATAGCGAATTTAAATTTTCACTATTTGTTTTTGTTTTTGATAAAATGACGAACTTTAATATCGTCAATGAAAATCAGATTTTTTTTATGTGGAAATTGGGCCAAAGTCCAAAATTCGCTGAAAGAGTAAGGGACGCCTGATTGAGGCGCGAGCCACCTGGCGAACCAAAGGGGCTTCCCTTTTTTCTGTAAAAAGATGCGAGGTTGGACTGCATCCCATTCATCATTTCGTCTTCTTCATTTTTCGACAAAAACAAACCAAAATCGCCATTGTTGGACCTTCTAGTTTGCTTGAATCCGTGCCATTATTAACAATGTCATCTCAAGGTATGTATTTCCTTTTGAATCCATTTAAATTTGTTGATCTTTAGCTTGATTGAATTAGGGCGGAATTTTACCCTAGAAAAATCGAATTGGGCGTTTTTGATTGAGCCCATTTCGAGTGAAATTGATGCTTGCATTAGGCTAGAAACCTGTTTAGGAGTATAGGGCGGGTGCTTTTAGTTTGCATTTTGGTCCCCGTTCCCGCTCCCTATGCTCGAAAAACGTGAGTGAGGTGAGACACCGTCTCATTTCGCAATGCCAAGTTTATTTGCTTGGGTCGTGGGTCCCACTAGGTTGCATTGTAGTTGGAAAAACCCGTATTCGCCATTATGGACCTTTGTTGGGTATTGTGGGCAAAATTGGATTTTTGCCTTTTGTGACAGTCTTATGTATGACAAAATAAGCAGCTGTTTGGGCTTGAATTAAGTCAGTTTGCCTTGAAATGGACCTTATTGGTAATTTAGGTCACCTTGAGGAGTGATAAAATCACGTCTGCCTTTTGCGGTCGTTCTTGAATTTTGACCGGTTTGGGCTCAAATTAGCGTATGAATTGCCTTTTTGAACCGTAGAAAAAATCCCCATTATGTCGGGAATGTATTTTGGGTTGTTGGCGGACCTTGTAGGGGTCTCGAAATGCCGTTTTTGTGGTTTTGACTCGTCTTTTGCTTGAAAAGATGGGCGAGTCGTTCGGTTTTCTGTTTTTTTGAATTGTTTTGTTTGGTTGGATTTTGGGCGGGATTGCCCTTGTTTTGTATTGCAGGTTGCATTTTTTGGATTTATCCATTTCATGTCGTCGTAATGCCGAAATTTCGGCTGACGTTTTTTTGTTTGTTCTTTTGATCATAGGGTATCGTCTGGGACCTATGGGGTTCGTTGTTGAGGTTTTCGAGGAGGAGGATGATCCTGGAGGGGAAGAGACGACCGAGGAGGTTGCCGGATTTGAGGCGGTCGTGGAGGATGCTTCCGTAGAGGAGGAGAGGCGGCTAATGTGGCCGGCTTGTCCTTTTCATTGTGGCTCATAGACAGGATGGCTGATGATTGGGGGTCAGCACCGGGGTGGTGCATCGCATCACGGTTCTTGGCCTCCTCATCATCTGAAGTCTGCAAGTCACTGTCTTCATTTTTGTCGTGGAGCAGGAACGAGGTGTTACCGTCGTGGTAACCACCTCTGCTTCTGTTGTTGCTCCTCTGTTCCCTATGTTGCTCCGTTTCTTTTCCGATTGGAAGGGTAGGGAGTGCTTAGTTCGGTAGGTGGCAGATAGCACCTAGTTCGTTGTCTTAGGCCAGTGTATGTATGATAGATGGTTGTTTTAGGCCAGTGTCTGTATGACAGATGTCTGTATTGGATCTTGTTTGTACATATTTACATTTTGCGTGAGGCGGTTTGTATATATTGTTGGGAAATATGTCCTCAACAATAGTGCGATCACATGATTTAAATATCATTATTAAATCTCATTTTAAGAATACAATTGGGAAGTAATATTGTTACTGTCAACTGGTCAACATATATCGGTAATGATTGGCTGACTAGAGTTTGACATTACTGTCGTGTGACGGTGGTGATCAGTTGACCCCCTAGGTCATACCTAAAGGGCAATACTCTTAATTGATTATTTAATTAATCGTATAACGTTGCGAGTTAATTAAATTACTTGAAAATTGACGGACGATTTTGGAAGTAAAATTTACGTATCAAATTGAAATGTGATTAAATGAGATACGGTCTGAGTAATTAAATTGTATAATTACTCGGATGAAATAAATTGTTTAATGTAACAATTAAATTGAATGAATTGTTATAAATACAATCAGTTGTGATTTATAAATTGGTAAAAATTATTTCGGCACAAGTAATTATGGAATTACTAAATCAATTTTTGTATGAGACGTATTTTTATTAATACGTTGATTTTTAATATGTTAAAAATACATTACAAATTATGTTACATGTGACATGTTACATATTGACAATTGACAAAATAATATGGATTCCATATTATCATATGGACCGAAATAAAGAAGAGGTTTAAGCTAATTAATTGTTTAATTAGTAGCTAAACATAATGATTGTTTTGCTTTAGTAGCCTTACATGCCTATAGTGCATTGTGAAGACAAATGAGCCCATGCATTGGCTCCTTTCCACCTCCTCTTGGCCGGATTTTTAGAGAAGAAAAACCACTTGGTTTTTCTTCTTATTTTTGATATACACCATAATGTAATGTGTGTATTATTCATTCTAACTACTCATCCATAAATACAAGTTCTAGTGAGAAGAAAAATCCTCTTTTCTTCTCTCTTAAAAACCGAAACTATTATGTGATTTAAAGAGTTTTGGTTCAATTTTCTACTAAGATTAATATTATACTAGTACTTATAATATTAATTAGATTAAGTGAAAGCCTTGGGTATAAAGCTTGGGGAGAGATCTTATTCTTAGATCTTGTTCATCCATTGGAATAGCTCAAGAACAAGAAGAGAAAGGTGATCTCTCTTGTGCCCAATATAGCCGAAATATTGAATGTAAGGACATTATTTCTCTTCTCTTTTATTAATGTTTGCATGCATAAAATCCGTTTTAATTTTATGACTAATTAATTAGACATATATGAGTATGTTAAATATGTATATAGATCTACATTTCCTTCAATCGGTATCAAGAGCCACGGTTGTTTGCATGCAAATTGGTTAAAAGTTTTTCCGAGTTATATGAATAACAAAATAAAACTTGTAAAATTTGTGTTATTATGATATATCACGAAATAATTACATGCATGTTAATATTTCTGGTCCTAAAGTGTTTTAGGATATTTTGGTTAATTTTTCGGATTTTTATTGTTCATATTTAATAATAATGACATTTAAATGTGATTTTATGAGTAAAAATGTCATTTTTGGTCGAAAATTAGCTATACTTCGAATTTTCACTTGGTTTTTGGATATGTTGTCACATATATTATTTTGAGATAACCTGTAATTTTTCATAATTTTTGCACTTGTTATGCTCGAAAAATGAATTTTTCATTATTAAATTCGGATTTAAGAGAAAAATAGGTTAATATGAGTTAAATTTCGAATCTGGTCATAGAAAATTAATATGTTGTCACATGCAATTTTACAAGATGTGTGTAAAATAATTGGCTACAAAGAAGTCTTTTAGCATGATTTATGAATTTTTGAAGAAAAATGGCATAAATAGTGACATTATTAATGAAAATTAATAAAATATAATCTATGACTTAGGAAAAACGTCTAATGTTGCATTTTATTATATTTTTCAGATCTAAAATTGAAAAGTTAATGAAAATAATTTTTCCATGTTTTTATGATTATTTTATTAAATATCGATAAACCGCAACATTGTTTTTCCGGAAAAATTTTCGAAATTTTTAACCTAAGATTTTGAACATTATGAGTGTCATGGAATTTTTCCAGAATGTTCATGAATTTAAATTTCAAATTTTGAATTTATTTGAAATTTTGTGATTTATTTGAAGTTTAATAGCTTATTTTTGTAATTTTGGTCCTTTTATGAACAATTTTGTAAACAAAAGTTAATTATGGTCAAATTACTAGTGGAGACTATATTTTGAGTCCTAAGAGGTTAGGGTAATTAACTTATGCATAAATATGAGTTTATGCATTTTTGTGATTATAAAATGTTGAAATCACGCAAAACCGTAAAAACCGAGTAATATACGATATTGGCTAATTAAAGGCGATTTAGCATAAAAATTGAGCATGTTCATACATATTATAATGCTGCATTTTTCCTTTATGATTGTCATAATTTTTATTTATGTAATTTTGAATTATGTAATTTACTTAGTATGGCCTTAGATTTTTAATTGGTATTTCCCGAAATGTATGGGAATATCGATTCGGTTGTAATTTTTATTGTGATCTCGTATCACCGTTTTGTAATATTTAATAGATTTATTTTATTTTAGTTACAATTGTATAATAGGAAATTATGTAATTTATTATGTAATTTTATTCATTCCGGAGTTCCAAAAGACGGATTTCTTCAAGAATGGCGATACATAAAGACGGTGTTACCTCGAGATGCGTGCCACAACCGAAGTTCAAGGGACCAATGGAGTTGGTTTCCGAATATGTAATAGATTAATAGTTTTTCTATTTTAGGAAAGGCCATACTAGGATTTATTTACTTTTATGCTTGCATTTTGTTTTATGTCACATGCATCGCTAAATCGCCATAACTAAACATGCATTGTCTTATTTTATCGAGTTTAACGACCGTGTCAATTAAAATTATCGTAGTTCACCGCTTTAGTTCACTTAAAACGTGATAGATAATAAATTGACATGACCTCTCGCTAAAACAAACAATTGAGACATAGCCTTACCAAATAGTAGAAACCATGAAAACCTATTTCGCGAGGGAGTGCGCTCGGCTACCCCGGGGTACAAACCTTGTTACGTAGGGGAAGTGGGTGATGAATGTTAATCCACCGAATTCATGTTGATAAGGGATGTATCGGCTACCCCGTGCCCAAGTTGATGTGGGTTTGGATAATGGACACATTTATTCGAAATTTGGATTGAACTCAACAAAAGTAATTGATAAGGGTTGCATCGGCTACCCCGTGCCCTTGTTGATGTGTTTTGGGCTATAGATAAACATTAGAGTAATTTTATCGACCAAGAGTTCTAAAAGTAGAATCGATTAAAAGGTTAATCCACCGAGTTATATTAATGAAGGTTGCATCGGCTACCCCGTGCCTAAGTTGATATGAATTTGGGTCTTGGAATCATTTATCATAGTTGGGTAGAGGTCACTATGTAAATGCTATACTTATTTACAAGTATTTATAAAACGATGAATGTTAAGTTTTTCCATTATTCCGTTATAATATTGTTCTATTTCTTTACCACAATTCATATACGATATCATTTCGGTTTTTGATTCAAATCTCCATTAAAACATCGTAACTAAAGACAAAATTTGAATTTTTCCTTCTAAAAACCTCGTTTTATCCATTGAAAGGATCTCTTGTAGAGAGTATAGATAAAAGTTATTCGTTATCAAACAGGTTTTTGATTCTTGACTAACACATCTACTTACAATGGATTGTTTTTCATATACTTAAATGAATTAAGTACCTTGAAAAGATAAAATTGTTTTGGTGATTAGATTTTCAGAATTCGTAATTGACCAAAATAACGCAACCACTTCGATGAAAGTTTTAAGACTAAAACGAACAAATGAAGAGTAATCTTCATGAATTCAATTTTGCTTCTCAAAGCAAAGACTCATTGAATTAAGTGGGAGCATTCTCTTAAACCGTTAAGATGAGGACGAGGTTCAAGAAGTAAGGATTATGATGGAATTGATACAAGGTAATATTAAAGGTAAAGTTGTTGAGAATGACGATACTAAACCTATCAATCCCGACCGATAAAGTTTCCATTATCTTAAAATGTTGGACACGAGAAAGGAAACTACCCCAAATTATTGAAGAATCAACAAGTTAGTTGTGGGACATCTAATGGGATCTTCTTCTTTAAATGTTTATATGATTGACATAAATTTTGCTAGTACTACTTCGTCAATATTAGAAACCGGTGGTGGTTTTCATCATTATGGTTGAAACATGGGATGATAAGAATATGACGACTAGCAACAACAATATCGAGAGATAGAGTAATTGTGTACTAAATCTAGTTTTCGGGTTTGGAGTTGTACTTAATTGTGACTATTAAGTACATAAACTCTAAATAAGAATACAAACTTGTTAAGATACAAAAGAGGTTTCACTTTTTGTGACCCTATACACCACGATTTGATATATGGCTAGCCCATTATCAAGGTGATTATATTCTAAACCAAACTAGAATGATATATCATGAAGATGATGCCAGACTCAAATTGGTAACCCAAGATTAAACCTTAAATTTTGGAATGATGAACGCAAAGAGTTATCAAGTACTCTTGAAACCATTAGATTGTTAATGGTATATGCGTATCTTGTATTCAAAGCAAGATGTCTCGTGCCTTTTGGTTGAAAAGGAGATCGAGGTTTTAAATCATTGATCCAAAATAGGTTGATCATTTTCTTTTACCAACGATTTAGGTTGACGCTAATGTGTTCACTTAATAAGGTAAATAGAGAAATCTTTGAAGAATTTCAAAGAATTCAAGGAATCACGATTTAAGTCGTGATGGGATTATCGAAGTGAAGACTTTGATATAAGCCAAAGGAAATGTGATATAATGTCACAAGTTAATCTCTCTTAGCACGCATTATGGAATAATGTGTGGTTAGCTAAGAAATCAAACGCTATTCGATATGGTTTGGATTTCAATCAAGTTACTTTGAGTTACTTGATCATTTTGGGGATTTTTGTCTAAATTATTTTTCCACTAAATCGAATCATATGAGATATGAAATGGTAAAGGTACCATCTTTGTAAGTTTTTCACAAGAAACAAATGCTCATTTTTCCCTTACAATTATCACGAGCACGACGGGTTTGCGGCTCATGAAGCTGTCTTTCTAAAATACAGGTTTATTTCTAGAAGACAGAGTGGGAGAAATTATTCAAGAGCCACAAAGAATGTTATGTCGCAAGAAACTGGTCTTTCTTGGCTACATGAGACGTTTTGTGTAAGACGTTGTTTCTTCAAAACCTAGGAGGTTAAATTCGTCACTTGTTAAAATTATTCAAGAGCCACAAAGAATGTTATGTCGCAAGAAACTGGTCTTTCTTGGCTACATGAGACGTTTTGTGTAAGACGTTGTTTCTTCAAAACCTAGGAGGTTAAATTCGTCACTTGTTAAAAATGATGAATTCATGCTACTTTTAAGAAAGTAAAGAGCTTATAACTTACAAAAGAAATTGTTTGATTCAAGTTGATTACTTCTAGAAAGTAATGAACATATGACTTACATAAGAGTGTTTAAGTCACAACTCAATACAAGGCTTAGAGCCATGAAAATCCGAATCAAAAGGGCTTGATTAGTGACAAAGGGTTTTGCACTAATAAAGAGATATTTCAAAGCAAATTGGTTGCAAAGGGTTTTGCACTAATTGAAATGATTAAGTCTATTTGGATCTTCTTAGGGATTGTGTTTCATTATGAAGTTATGAAATACATAGCGAGTGAATCTAAAACCCACTTCTTCAATAGAAGGAATGTATTCAATACATGTCTTGAGTTTAGTAGATTCTTGCAACCCTAAGATAATGTGAGACTTGAGAGAGGGTCTTAAGTAGGACATCAATGAGTTAGAATCAACATTTTGATCATGTGACAAAACATTTCTCGATAAGTCGAGAAATTATGTTTATACATGAAGTTTAGTGGGAGTTACGGAAGTTTTAATTAGTCCGATATGTGGATGACATATTGATCATTGAGAATGATTTAAGACTCTTGGAGTATTATAATACACCTTGAATATCCGGATTTATGAAGATAAATCCACATGATATTAGCGTCATTAAGAAGTCTTATGTTGATAAGATTCATGACTAGTTCAATTAAATTGAATATATTTGATTGATTTCATTTGCTTCCGCTGCCGAATCAATTAAAAAGAAATGATGTATAACACTTCATATGCTTTGAGTATGATGAATTGTTTTCAAAATCGAATTTAAGTAATCTTTACCAAGTAAGCTATAAAGATTACCCTTAAGTGCTTGCAGAAGCATTAAGGCTATGATGCAAAGTGTTTATGATGCAATATTGTGTAAGGGTGTTACATAAGTGACAATTGACAATTGAGATTGCGCATGGTTTCCGACAAAACCATAATCAAAACACATTAGGATGGTTAAGATACCATTGTGGCAATGTTTATTAAGAAGTAGATTTTCTAGAATCGTTCTAGGCAATAAAGAACAATGAGAGATATTTATAACGGAAATTGAGTACACTTGCGATCATGAGATGTGCAAGAAGGATGAGTCCCGCATTAATCGTGAAAACAGTGGGAGCTATTCTTAGGCTAGAGGGCCTATGTCTTGATTGGATCTCGACACATACTCAGAAAGTTTTGTAATGTAAATGTATACATTACAAAGGAAAACACGTATGTAGTGAGGTTGAGTAAGGTACAAGAAATTGATAAAACCTACTAACCAAAGCCTTCTCAAAGGCTAAACATGATGAGTCATGTCATTTCAATTGAATTGAAATGAACAACTATGTACAAGATCAAATTAGATTATAGAACATGAAATAGTAATCAGGCATTGACTATTCATATGTGATAATCGCATTTGTCGTTCGAGTTTTACTTTAAAACTCTTTTATTATACTTTGTTACATCCAAACGGGTTGTGGAGACAATTGAACCCCGTTAAAGTGAACACGGATTAGCATAGTATTCGCTCATAGTCACTTGTATAAGGTGACGTCTCGAAGTGACTAGAGTGTGATGCGATTGATGGCAAGTTCAAGTGCCATACAGTCATGTGAGATGACTAGTCGATCACATAGGCAGATGTTATGAACACCTTGTCGGGCCTTATGACCGCTTATAGAGTTCTGGCAAATTTATATAGCCTGGTCGTGGCGAGAGCTGCTATAGTATTCTAATGAGTCGATTCTTTTGACTAAAGACTATTCACCTAAGATGGCACAGTTTCAGATTAACTTTGATTTGTGTTACTACGACCTTCGTAAATGGGGTCAAATGGGCACATTTTGGGTTATGATGGTTGTGGCTAGTCGAAGGGAATGAGTGCGATAGGAATTGTCCATCCCCTTGTCAGGGTTATAACAATATCTCAGGGCCACTCGAGGAGTAATGAACTGGAAATGCGTGGCCACGCTCGGAAAGTATCTATGATAGATAAGTCCGGTCAAATCAGTTATTCTCCAGATCGAGGAAACCACTCTCGATATGATCACTTGCAAGTACGACCTGAAAGACACCTTGCATTGAGTGGGAGATAGTAATAGGACAAGAGAATTGGTGACGCACACTTGTCGAGGACAAGTGGGAGATTGTTGGGAAATATGTCCTCAACAATAGTGCGATCACATGATTTAAATATCATTATTAAATCTCATTTTAAGAATACAATTGGGAAGTAATATTGTTACTGTCAACTGGTCAACATATATCGGTAATGATTGGCTGACTAGAGTTTGACATTCTTGTCGTGTGACGGTGGTGATCGATTGATCCCCTAGGTCATACCTAAAGGGCAATACTCTTAATTGATTATTTAATTAATCGTATAACGTTGCGAGTTAATTAAATTACTTGAAAATTGACGGACGATTTTGGAAGTAAAATTTACGTATCAAATTGAAATGTGATTAAATGAGATACGTCTCGAGTAATTAAATTGTATAATTACTCGGATGAAATAAATTGTTTAATGTAACAATTAAATTGAATGAATTGTTATAAATACAATCAGTTGTGATTTATAAATTGGTAAAAATTATTTCGGCACAAGTAATTATGGAATTACTAAATCAATTTTTGTATGAGACGTATTTTTATTAATACGTTGATTTTTAATATGTTAAAAATACATTACAAATTATGTTACATGTGACATGTTACATATTGACAATTGACAAAATAATATGGATTCCATATTATCATATGGACCGAAATAAAGAAGAGGTTTAAGCTAATTAATTGTTTAATTAGTAGCTAAACATAATGATTGTTTTGCTTTAGTAGCCTTACATGCCTATAGTGCATTGTGAAGACAAATGAGCCCATGCATTGGCTCCTTTCCACCTCCTCTTGGCCGGATTTTTAGAGAAGAAAAACCACTTGGTTTTTCTTCTTATTTTTGATATACACCATAATGTAATGTGTGTATTATTCATTCTAACTACTCATCCATAAATACAAGTTCTAGTGAGAAGAAAAATCCTCTTTTCTTCTCTCTTAAAAACCGAAACTATTATGTGATTTAAAGAGTTTTGGTTCAATTTTCTACTAAGATTAATATTATACTAGTACTTATAATATTAATTAGATTAAGTGAAAGCCTTGGGTATAAAGCTTGGGGAGAGATCTTATTCTTAGATCTTGTTCATCCATTGGAATAGCTCAAGAACAAGAAGAGAAAGGTGATCTCTCTTGTGCCCAATATAGCCGAAATATTGAATGTAAGGACATTATTTCTCTTCTCTTTTATTAATGTTTGCATGCATAAAATCCGTTTTAATTTTATGACTAATTAATTAGACATATATGAGTATGTTAAATATGTATATAGATCTACATTTCCTTCATATATGTGATTTTGGATTGTAGCTCATTTTGTGATTTTTGGCTTTTTTGTGTTGTCTTTCGGAGGAGCGCTGTCGGCTGTCGATTCTCCTTTTGCTTCGCACTAGTTCCTGCATCGTTAACGTAGAAAACAGGCGACAGATAGCACATATGCATAAACGCAAACACGTAAAAGCATTTGATTGAAAACAAAATTAACCAAGATGATTTGAAGTTAAAATTGAGTTTTGAAATGAATTTTGAAAATTCCGTGACAAATCGTCACGTTCAGAATTTAAAAGGAATTGATTTGAAAATTTGAGCAATTAACTCGTGTCGTGAATTAAATTGCATCGAAATTATTGAAATTGACTCGAAAAATTCAAACTCAAACTGTCAGGAAAGAATTTTAGAAAAGGATTTTTGCGAGTATATTTGATTTTTGATTTTTGAGGTCAAGACTCGAATTTGTGAGTGCTTGAATTTTGATGAAAATTGATGTCGTGTTATCAATTCTCGATTTTGATTTTTGATGGAAAATTGCGAAAAAGCGAAAAAAAATTCGGGATTTCGACTGACATGGAAACGATCCGTCGCGGATCGGGGCGACTAGCCCTTCCCCCCTTAAAAAGAAAGAAAGAAAAATATGTATGTTTAAAGCTGCATCATGGAAACCGTGTCGGATTTTGTAAAATGCGAAAACAAGGAAATGTGAGTGTGAAGAAACACAAAATGTCCTTGGATCATCCCGAAGAGGCGCGAGCTTCCTGGCGGGAGGTTTGAGGTGTCAGGAGAAAGCACAAGTTGAAAGAGACAAGTCAACAGCGGGAATCCTGGGGAAGGCCTAAAGAGGCGCGAGCAGCCTGGCGATGGAAGCCGGTTCTCCCCTTTTTTCTGAAAAATGCGCTGATCATTTTGTATAAATAGGGACGTTTGCGCTTCATTGTTTCATCAACCGAAACACAAAAAACATCTCTATAAAACCCCTTCTTCTTCTTCCACAAAAATATTTCATGGATGCTTTTGAGAATGCGTTGCGACAATGGTGCCGGGATTTGTCGCCTCCCGAAAAGTATCAACTCGTTTGCATGGGAGTTGGGCAATTGTTGGTGCTTCGTCAAGTCAAGGTGCAACCTTCATTTCTTGAAGCATGTTCTCGGTTTTGGGATTCGAAACACCATGTTTTCGTTTTCCCGAAAGGCGAGCTTTGTCCTCTTGCCGAAAAAGTTGGAGCCATTGGTGGGTGGCCGGGTTGTGTTCTGGTGCTTCCTCCGACTCGGTTGTGCTACAAGGAGAAATTCCGTTCCATGTTGGGCTTATCAAAAAGCCAAATCAACTTTCTTCTTGCTCCACATTGTGTGGATATGTTGGCTCTTATCAATATCTTTTCAAACCGATTGGATGCTAATGTCTCGGAGGTGGCTAGGAGAAGGGCTCTTGCATTTTGCCTTGTCCATGTGTACCTCTTTGTTGATGTCTTGAAGAAGGAGGGGCCAAGATGCCATAGTTGCATGACCCTTATTCATGTGATTGAGAAAATGGAGCATGGTAGAGATCGATCATGGTTGGTGCTCGGAGAGATTATCCAAGCTTTGGACAAGGAAGGCTCTTGTGGAGAAGCTCCCTCTTTCGGATCCCCAAGGATCCTCCAAGTGTGGCTATTGGAGAGGCTAAGGTTGTTGGAGCTTGTGTCCTCCACAAATTAGTGTGATAACATTTATAAATCTCTTACAGGTTCACAAGGGTATACTTCGTATTTTATCAGTTGATTAACGATTACCTAATAACGGTTGACTTGCTAGAAAGTTTGACGTTATTATCATACAGATGGCGGTGATCAATTGGCCCCTAAAAGTCACACCTAAAGGATGTGCTTGAGAAATGTGATTGTATGAGAATATAATCACATTGATGCCTTATATGACTAAACAGTTAGTCAATGTGTTGATGAGACGATTATTTAATGCCGATTAAATAATATTAGCTGAGACGAATTAACTGTCAATTCGTAAATTGAATATAATATGTTATATTTAATTAATGTGTATAATGTTAAACTTGGACGAATTAATATGTTAATTCGTAATTAAATGTAATCGGTTATATTTAATCAACAAGATGAATGTGTCATAGTGGTAATAGTAAGGGTACTCAAACCAAGAGGTTATGGGTTCGATCCTCATTAGATGACAATTTATATTTAACACATTTTATACATTTTTGGTATAACCGAAAATAAGGATTTTAATCTTTATTATTTTCGGTGGTTATGGGCCAAAAATAGGAAAGGAAAAATCTACCCTATTTCCTCCTTATACCCGGTTTTATAAGGGGAGAGTAGGTGATTTTTCTTAACCTAATTCTTTTCCCATTCTTGCCTCTCATCTCAACAAAAACACAAAACCCTAATTTTACAGAAAGTTTGAGGGATCGATTTTAGCACAAGAACAAGGGCATATCTCATATCGTCTTGGGTGCAACTGATAGGCGAATATCAACTTTGATATTGTTCTTAGGCCGTTTTTGCTAGGACCGAAGGTTATTTCTTAATCCTTTATGCTTTTGTTTATGCAATTTAGTTTTATGACTCGTAATCATCACTTTATAATTCGTTATAATCCTTAAAATAAAGGGATGCATACAGATAAATCCCACAAGTGGTATCAGAGCGAACGCCACGAATTTTAATTTTGATGATTTTCATAAAATTGTTTGTAAACAACATTAGGGTATCAAAAATATAAAAAAAAAAAAAAAAAAAAACAACACCGCTGAAAAAAAAAATTGCCGAGATAAAATTTTTTTTTTGCAGCCGGTTATGTTCTTGTTTTTTTTGATGATTTATTTCCATTTGATTCATACATATTATTGTTTTAATCAGTTAAGATGATAATAAAATGAATTTGTAGATACTTTGATTTAATTCGGATTAAATTAAATTGTAAATGGAATCGTCATGTTGATGATATAAAATTCGTTTTTGCTATATAGTTTTTAGCATATACGGTTAATCACGTTTCATTAATTCATATGCTAATCGTGTTCTAATAGCAACTGTAAACGATCTTTTTTCATCTTATTTTTGTTTTAGGGCAAATTTTTTTTGCCGCAAGAAAATTGTTGACGGATGTTTTTAGGGTTTGCCGAGAAATCAAAAGGAAAATTTTTTCCTGTTTTTTTTGTTGCGTTTTTTCCTGTATTGTCGAGCCAAAATAAAAAAAAAATTCTGTTTTTTTGTTTTTGCTATCTTACCGAGAAAAAGAAAAAAAAAAGGATGGGCTGTTATTTTTTTTCGGCCGTGAGCTTATATATAAAAAAATATATATATATATATATATTTTTTCTGTTTTTTGTTTTGCCGAGACTCAAAAAGAAAAAAAAAGGTTTTTATTTTGTTTTTATGGCCTATTATGATTATACATTAAATTTGCAATGTATGATAAATAATTGTGAAGCGGTTCATAATTCATAGATACCTAATTATTTTAAAGCAGTTTAAAATATTGATGGATTAAATTCATATTACAAGTTTAATATGAATTAAGATTAAAATTAATGAGATTAATTGAGGAATTGTCACTTAATTTAATCAATTAAATAGGTGATTTGGATAAAATTAATCTACATAATTAAAGAATTATGTCTTGCATGTTTAATTTTTTTTTTAGTTGATGCTTTTCTTTTGTTGAATGAATCGTTGAATGAATTTATTTACGTTTTTTTGCAATCGGTTGTAATTTGTAATACTTAGTGTGGCCTTAGTCAAATTATGTTTTCGTAATGAAGGAAACATAATTTTTATGTAATTATGAGATCTCGAATCTCCTTTATTTTTATTTAGTTTTTGGGTTTTGAAATTAGAATGTAATAAATAAGTTTATTATGTAAATTTATTTATTGTAATTTTCAAAAAAGACTAAAGATGGAGATTGGAGCTCGCTCCCGCTACATGGATCAAGATGGAACGTCGAGACAAGCTTCTCGGGTCCAAGGATGGATTCAAAATTTGTATTTAATGTTCATTTTGATAGGATAGGCCACACTAGGACTTTTTATTGTTTTTACGTTTTTCATTCCTATTGTTTTTCATTCACATGATACTTTTTGCATCATTTTCCGCCTAAAACCAAACCACCTACTACTAAAATGCATGAAAATTGACACATATAGGTTGTATGTTAGTTTTCATAGACATACAGATGTCACATGTTTTTAAGCCATAACCTTAGTTTATTCATTCACGCATGCTAGATATTAGTTCACTTAAAATGAATTAAAACGAAGTTGATGGGATCTTCCTCTAAAACGGAAATTGAGATTAGTCTTTATAAGGGCAAATAACTATAAATCCCTTCTTCGTCGGTAGGCATAATATGACCCCTTCTACGTTGGGTAAGTAGTTTGTGTTGACTTAGTTTATCTCAACATTATAGTCCGAAGAGTTTCTCGTGATTATGATGGACTAAAGATATAATTTACAGAAATTTATCGACCAAGAATTCTAACGGTAGAATTAGCTAAAAGGTTAGCTTATCAATTTACAGATTATTGAGTCTTGGGATCATTTATATAATTCTTGAGGAAGGTCAATTGTATAAATGTTTTGAGTCTTCGCGTTATGACACTAGTTCATTAGACTTAAATTAAAATCGATGCACATGCTTATTATTTATTCTTCTTTTCGCAGTGTAGAACACGTTTATTTTACTGTTACAACAAATGGCTGGAAATAACGAAATCCCAATGCCTAGTGCCACACTTGGACGCGAGTCCTGGCTGAAAGTTTTTATGGACAACATGAATCAGTACACGCGACTGAAAAATGATGGGTCCAATTTTGCGGATCGGGAGGCAAAGACTACGGAATCTTGCCATTGCTGACGGTAAGCTCAAGTACTTAACTGAGCCAATACCGGTAAACCCAGGCCCCAATGCGGGAGTTAACAAGTCACTTGCTTATAGTGATTTCGTTATGGAAGCGGGTGCGATAAATAACGTACTCATCTTTGCAATGGAAACCAATTTGCAGAGACGCTTCATTGCCCAAGGTGCGAACAAGATTTTCACCACGCTCACTAACAAGTTCTCAAAAGCACCGAGGATCGTTACTTATGAGCATACATGTCGCTTCTTTGATGCGAAACTCCAAAAGGGCCAACCGGTTAGCCCACACATTCTTAACATGATTGAGAATGTCGAGAAGTTGGAGGCACTTGATTGCAAAATCAGTGAGAGCATTGTCATTGACCGAATGCTTCATTCTCTTCACGATGGTTTTGCCTTTTTCAGGGCGAACTACTACATGAATGACTTGAAAAAGAGTCCTCATGAGCTACACTCCCTTCTCGTACAGACCGAGAAGGATGTGAAATTGAGTGGGAGCATGAAGCAGCATGTTCTCACGATTTCCAACAAGGGTAAAGGTAAGGGCAAAGCTCCAGGCGACCTAACTGTAGGTAAGCCAAAATTCAAAAAGCCAGGAAACGGTAAGAGTGGGCCCGGTGAGACTGGTGGCTCACAGGGCAAGGCAAAGAGCAAGGGCAGTGACATTGAGTGCCACCATTGTCACAAGACTAGACATTGGAGGAGGAACTGTCCCGTCTACCGTGAGGACATCAAAGCAGGCCGCGCCGTTCCTGTTGGTATGTCATCTTATATTCATATGATTGAGATTAACCATGCAAGTTTCGGAATTTGGGTACTTGATACTGGTTGTGGTTCTCATCTGTGTAAACATTTGCAGGGCCTAAGAAACATCACACCTCTCGGAAAGGGTGATGTGGACCTGCGAGTCGGGAATGGAGCCAGAGTTGCTGCTGTCTCGAAGGGAACATATGTAATCCAACTCCCTAGTGGTTTTGAGTTATTTTTAAATAAATTACTATATACCCAGTTTGTCTAAGAACATTATTTCAGTTTCCGTACTTGATAAAGACGGATTTTCATTTTTAATAAAGGATAATAGCTGTATTTTCTCTTTCAATGAAATGATTTATGGCAAAGCGGTTTCCATGAATGGTATTTACATCTTAGATCAAACCACGGAAGTATTACACGTGAATAATAAGAAATTAAAGGTTGGTGACAAAGATCAAACCTATCTATGGCATTGTCGAATGGGACACATAAATGAGAAACGCGTAAAGAAACTCGTCGATAATGGGACTATTCCCGCATTCGAATTTTCTACATATGGCACGTGTGAATCATGTCTCATTGGCAAAATGACTCGAATTTCCTTCAAAGGTGTTGGAATGCGCGCAAGTGACCTATTAGGACACATACATACAGATGTTTGTGGACCTATGTCAATTACCGCTAGAGATGGCTATAGATATTTTATCACTTTCACGGACGATTTAAGTAGATATGGATATGTCTACTTAATGAAGCATAAAAGTGAGTCCTTTGAGAAATTCAAGGAATACCGTAACGGGGTTGAAAACCAACCGGGTAGAAAGGTTAAAGCACTCCGTTCAGATCGGGGTGGCGAATATCTTTCAAATGAGTTTGATCAACACCTTAAAGACTGTGGAATCGTTCTACAGTTAACTCCACCTGGAACACCTCAATTAAATGGTGTATCCGAACGGAGAAATCGAACCTTACTTGATACGGTTCGATCCATGATGAGTCACACGGTAGTGCCTGATTCATTATGGGGTTTTGCTCTTTTGTCAGCTGCTCTTATACTTAACCGAAGTCCGACTAAAGCTATCGACAAGACTCCATATAAAATGTGGAAGGGAACAGTCCCTAACTTGTCCTTTATTCGGGTTTGGGGCTGCGAGGCTTATGTCAAGTGGAGACACGAGGATAAGCTCGGCCCGCGATCGGTCAAGACATACTTTATAGGTTATCCAAAAGGAACATTTGGTCATTACTTCTATTCGCCTACCGAACATCGAGTTTTTGTTGCGGCTAGTGCGACGTTCTTAGAGAAAGAATTTCTCGAGAACAAGACAAGTAATAGAACCTTCGAGCTGTCGGAGATTCCAGAACCAACAACCGAGGAACAGATGGAGGAAGTTGTTCCTCCAACTGATGATACGGTTAACATTCCTGAGGAACCTAGGAGGTCGGGTAGAGTCTCTCATCCTCCGGACAGATACATTGGTATGGTCGAGGAG
Source organism: Silene latifolia (assembly GCF_048544455.1). Lineage (NCBI taxonomy): Eukaryota > Viridiplantae > Streptophyta > Magnoliopsida > Caryophyllales > Caryophyllaceae > Silene > Silene latifolia. The sequence continues at coordinate 46,827,458 of NC_133535.1, read as the reverse complement.
AATGACGTTTTACTCCTAGAGACTAATGAACCCGCTACCTATAAAGGTGCAATGGCCTGTTCCGACTCAAAGCTATGGCTCGAAGCCATGCAATCCGAGATGGACTCTATGTATGAGAATGACGTATGGGATCTTGTTGATTTACCTAATAAGGTAAAACCTCTACAGTGCAAATGGCTTTACAAAATAAAGCGTTCTGTAGACGCGCAACCAGATACCTATAAGGCACGACTAGTGGCAAAGGTTTCACTCAAGTGCACAGATTGCATTATGATGAAATTTTTGCACCTGTAGTCATGCTACGTTCCATTCGGATAATCTTAGCGATTGCCGCATTTCATGACTATGAAATTTGGCAAATGGATGTGAAAACCGCCTTTTTAAACGGTTATTTGGAGGAAGAGTTGTACATGGTGCAACCCGAAGGTTTCATAGATTCTGAACATCCTAAGAAAGTATGCAAGCTTAAGCGTTCCATTTATGGACTTAAGCAAGCTTCTCGGAGTTGGAATCATCGTTTCGACCAGGTGATAAAAGAGTATGGTTTCACTCGATCGGTCGAGGAACCATGCTTATATATCAAGTCGAGTGGGAGCAAGATTGTATTCTTGATATTGTATGTCGATGACATACTCTTGATTGGGAATGACATTCCTCTCCTATCTTCGGTTAAAGAATGGTTGAAGAACCATTTCCAGATGAAAGATCTGGGTGAGGCACAACGCATTTTGGGAATCCGTATCTACCGAGATAGATCACGACGGACGTTATCACTTAGTCGAGAGTCTTATTTGGATAAGATTCTTGAGAAGTTCAAAGATGACCAACTCCAAGAAGGGGAACCTTCCAATGACGTCTGGGATGCAGTTGAGCAAGTCTCAGTCACCCACGATGCCTGAAGGGATTGAGCGCATGAGTCGTGTTCCTTATGCATCTGCAATAGGATCAATCATGTATGTCATGATATGCACACGTCCAGACGTGGCATATGCATTGAGCATGACGAGTCGGTACCAAAAGAATCCAGGTGAAACACACTGGATAGCTGTTAAAAATATCCTCAAGTACCTACGGAGGACTAAGGATAGGGTATTGACTTATGGAGGCGATACTAAGCTATGCGCAATCGGTTACGCAGATGCTAGCTTCCAAACGGATCGAGATGATTCAAAATCTCAGTCCGGGTTCGTCTTCACTCTTAATGGTGCTTCGGTCAATTGGAAGAGTTCCAAACAGAGTGTTGTAGCAGATTCTACCACTGAATCCGAGTACTATGCCGCTTCGGAAGCAGCTAAGGAAGCGATATGGATGCGTCAATTCTTACAAGGACTTACGATAGTTCCTAGTTCGAATGACCTGATCACCATCTATTGTGACAATAGAGGTGCCATCTTCAAGGCTAAGGAGCCAAAGTCTAGCAACAAATCTAGACATGTACATCGGAAAGCTCACCTGATCCGTGATTACGTGGAGCAAGAAGAGATAGTGACTGACAAGATTGCGACGGATGATAACATCGCGGACCCTCTCACTAAACCGTTGAATTTTGATAAGCATGAAGGGCACGTTATTTCCATGGGAATTAAACGTGTTCTTGAGCTGTAGTAGTTGATTATGAATTTGATACATTATCTTTTCATATACTATTTATAACTTCATCGTTTTATTATAATATTTTGTTTTTCATGTGGATTGTACTGACAACTTTGAACGCCACAAAGTGAACTGAATTACATTATATTTTGTTTTGGTCCGTAATCGCCTACAAGAGCTGATAACTCTGGCTATTATATTGTACAGTCGATTGATGGTGGGTTCAACGAGCCATAAGTCAAACTGTTGACTGATCGATCACAAATGCGAGATTATAACGATACCTCGTAGGATAAATTTTTGTGACAACCTAATGGAGTCCTAATTGTTTAAAAACATTCGGTGCCAGGTCGTGGATAGGACATCCATTGTGTTCCTAGAGTCGATTCTTTTGACTATCGATTGTCTCTTGAGATTAAGGCAGTTTTTGGGTGACTTTGGTTTCTTTCTCACGGTCTGCCGTAACTGGAGGCTAAGTAGATTTTTTCTGGGTCATTTCTTACATCTGCAGGATTCGAGTTGAGGAAAATATCCAACCTTTATCAGGTATAGTTATTTCTCAGGGCCACTCGAGGAGTAGTAACTGAAATGCATGGCCATGCTCGAATGATGATTCGTTTATCAGTTAAATTACTCTCTAGTCGGGGAAACCACTCTTGATACTGATCGCTTGTAAAATACGACCTTTGTGAATACAGATTTTGCAAATTGTTTTACATTGAGTGGGAGAAATTTTAGGATATGAGAATCGGTTATCGCACATACACTTGTGAGGACAAGTGGGAGTTTGTTGGAGCTTGTGTCCTCCACAAATTAGTGTGATAACATTTATAAATCTCTTACAGGTTCACAAGGGTATACTTCGTATTTTATCAGTTGATTAACGATTACCTAATAACGGTTGGCTTGCTAGAAAGTTTGACGTTATTATCATACAGATGGCGGTGATCAACTGGTCCCTAAAAGTCACACCTAAAGGATGTGCTTGAGAAATGTGATTGTATGAGAATATAATCACATTGATGCCTTATATGACTAAACAGTTAGTCAATGTGTTGATGAGACGATTATTTAATGCCGATTAAATAATATTAGCTGAGACGAATTAACTGTCAATTCGTAAATTGAATATAATATGTTATATTTAATTAATGTGTATAATGTTAAGCTTGGACGAATTAATATGTTAATTCGTAATTAAATATAATCGGTTATATTTAATCAACAAGATGAATGTGTCATAGTGGTAATAGTAAGGGTACTCAAACCAAGAGGTTATGGGTTCGATCCTCATTAGATGACAATTTATATTTAACACATTTTATACATTTTTGGTATAACCGAAAATAAGGATTTTAATCCTTATTATTTTCGGTGGTTATGGGCCGAAAATAGGAAAGGAAAAATCTACCCTATTTCCTCCTTATACCCGGTTTTATAAGGGGAGAGTAGGTGATTTTTCTTAACCTAATTCTTTTCCCATTCTTGCCTCTCATCTCAACAAAAACACAAAACCCTAATTTTACAGAAAGTTTGAGGGATCGATTCTAGCAAAAGAACAAGGGCATATCTCATATCGTCTTGGGTGCAACTGATAGGCGAATATCAACTTTGATATTGTCTTAGGTCGTTTTTGCTAGGACCGAAGGTTATTTCTTAATCCTTTATGCTTTTGTTTATGCAATTTAGTTTTATGATTCGTAATCATCACTTTATAATTCATTATAATCCTTAAAATAAAGGGATGCATACAGATAAATCCCACAAAGGTATGTAGAGCCTCCGGTTGATTCTTCTTCTTATTCCTTCCATCACCTTACCATGAGGAAGAAGTTGTACCCGGATAGTTTCGCTTCCACCGAGGCCTATTGGACCGCAAGATTGGCGGAGGAGGGCCGTCCTCATATCCGTTGGGTGGTGTCGTGGTGGCACTTGAGGTCCTTCACGGGGTTGCCCGCTTCGGGTGCTAGTCCTCGTTCTTTGATGGTGGTGGGTTTGAAGGTTGTTTCCTTCATTTATCCCGAAAGGCTCATGAGGCAAATGGGGCGTCAACAAAAGGTGCCCGCTCAAGATACTCTTGTCCAAGAGAATATTTTCCGGAACTCCGAGCTTGTGGAGTTCTTTGAAAGGTGGTGGGCCGCTCGGCCGCTTTGGGAGGTGCCAAACCCCGTTGCCACGACATGGGTGACTCCCGCTTATGTCAAGTGGTCACGTGCTCCGTCCTTGGAAGAGAGATCCAAATTTCGTAAGGACGAGGTTGTCGACTTGAAGTATCGAGAGGTTGCCAAGGCCAACCGTGCCTTCTTTGAGGAGTATGTCGATGGAGCTACCCCCGATGTGATAAGACCACCGAAGAGGAGGAGTTTCGGCCCCAAGAATATGGTGGGTCGTGCATTGGCTCGTCTTGGGTCGAATATGGGGTCTTGTGCTAGACCGGAGGCCGTCGCCGTCTTAGATCTGTTGAGGATTCGTTCCGAGGAGGAAATCCATGCTAGGCGGGCCAACAAGAAGGACAAGGGGAAGATGTACCCCGAAGGAAAAGGCAAGGGTAGAATGGGAGAGTGAAGACCTCCATTACCCGTTTTATTATTATGTTGTGTTATTGTTGTGAGTTTTTATTATGTTGTACTAGCTAGTTATTGTGTGTTTTGTGCTAGTTTTATTATGTGAGGTGTTTTAGTTGACATCTTAGCTTTGACAAGTTGTAGACTCGTCGAGCTCTATTTGTTGAAATTGTAATCCCTCCCATTATTAATTAAATAAGAGGATTGCTTGTGTCGAAAATTGTGAACGCTTGTTTCTTCCATCCATTTGGTGAAGGCAATTCAATTTGAATCGTCCTAAACATTTGCACTTGGGAAAGTGGTATTTTGTGGAAAGGGAGAAAGGCTCATTTTTGTATTTTTGTGGGAAAGGGAATGGTTTTCCTTTTCTCTCTCTTTTTTTTGATAGGGATTTTTTGTATGTGGGGATGGTTGTATCCTCCTTGTGTAAGAAAGGACTGCCTACGTATTCACCTGGAGGGGTGAAATCAAACCATGATCGTAGTTCGAAGTGTTTTGTAGATTTGAATTGGGTTTTGTGGTTGTATCCCTCAGGCATAAGAGGGACTGCCTATGTATCCACCTGAAGAGGTGAAATCAAACCATGTTCGTAGTTCAGGGGGTTTTTGTTTTAGTGCAAATGGATGTTGCCTTAGACAGATCAAAGGACATTTGAAACGGGCAAGGTACCGCAGCTTAGACTCGATAAAACATGCAATTTCAAACCAGAACACGTTGAGGAACTTGACTTGAAAAGGGTTGAGGTCGTCGCTAGTGTAAAACTAGGCTAGGTCGTTGGTTGCTATGGTTCAAGGGTAGTATTTCTTGAGTTGGTCTAGGTTGGTTGGGTTTATAAAATCCTCCCCATCTAGGTCACTCAGTCTCACTGCGCCCCCCGAAAGTATTTTCTTGACCAGGTATGGCCCGGCCCAGTTGGGTTTGAATTTTCCCCTCTGATCGACGGGTAATGGTGCTCGAACTGACTTGAGGACCAAGTCGCCCTCCTGGATGTTTCTGGGTTTAACCTTCTTGTTGAATGCTTGTTGTATACGTCGTTGGTATAGCTGGACGTTGTGCAAGGCGTTGAGTCGCCGTTCGTCTAGAAGAGTGAGTTGTTCGTACCTTCGACGGGCCCATTCCGCCTCAGGGACTTGACTCTTCAGTAGAATGCGTAGGGAAGGGACCTCTAACTCTACCGGTTGAACCGCCTCCATACCATATGCTAGGTAGAAGGGTGTGGCACATGTCGGTGTTCGGATGGAGGTTCGGTATCCCAGAGTGCGAATGGGAGTTTGCTCGGCCAATCGCGGTAGTTGTCTTGCATTTTCTTGATAATGGTGACAAGAGTTTTGTTCGCTGCCTCCACCGCTCCGTTGGTTTGGGGACGGTAGGGGGATGATCGATGTCGTTTGATCTTGTATTTGTCCAGCAAAGCTTGAGTTTCCGCCCGGAAATGAGAGCCTTGATCGCTGATGATTTCATGGGGTACCCCATATCAGCAGATGATGTTGTTTTGAATGAACTTGGCCACTTGTTTGGCGGTCAAGACTGCATATGACTGTGCTTCCACCCATTTGGTGAAGTAGTCGATGGCGACGAGGACGAAGCAATGCCCCTTGGTGCCTATCGGGTTGACTTTCCCGATGATGTCGATGCCCCAGGTTAAGAAAGGCCAGGGGGATGTCATGGTGTATAAAAGGGATGGTGGTATGTGTTGTATGTTGGCGAAGATTTGGCAATTGTGGCAACGTTTGACGTAGTTACGACAATCGGCTTCCATGGTGGTCCAATAGTAACCTAGCCGCGTGATTTTCCGTGTAAGCATCATTGCGCTCATGTGAGGGCCACATTCTCCGTCGTGAACCTCTCCCATGACTTTTTTGGCTTTGTGATGGTCGATGCAAAGGAGGAGAATTCCTTGAGGTGTTTTTTTGTATAGTTGATCTTGATTGAGAGATTAGAGAGAGGGAGATGTTAGGTCAGAGACGAGGACGAGATTTGATGAGAAACAATGGGGAAATTGAGACGATTTTAGGGTTTTCTAGTAGAGTTAGAGAGAGAAAGAGAAGATGACAATGACGAAAGAGAGAGAAGAGAGATTAAGGTTAGTGAGTTAGGGCCCTTGGGGGGACTAAATAGTAAATATGGAGCCAATCATTTGGGTTAGGGTTAATGGGCTAGGTTATATAGGATTAAAATAGTCACATTTGACTACTTTATAATTTGTGACAAAAAAGAGCCCGTCACACATGAGAATTTTGCAAATATTAAGTTAGGCTTAAATTTTTTTCACAAAATCTCATTTTAGACGGATACTATTCATTATCCGTTTAAAGTTGAAGACGGGTCAAATATATCACCTCACTTTCATACTATTTTTTTTTTCAATCATTATGTGTGAGAGTGTGACTCTATTGGTCCACGTGTTATTCTTTTTAACATACACAAATTACACTATGAAGAAGTTAGAGAGTTTTTAAAAACCTCAGTTGTTTCGCAGCCTCTTTCTCATTCTTCCTCTTGTTTGTTGCATGCATCAATTTCATCTCGCCTTTCATACAAATTCAACCTTGTTGGTCAGTTATCCTTCTTGCTTTTCACCTTTCATTTTCTTCTATCTGGGATTTTTTTGGGTTATCTATTGTTTACTGTATCCCCATGTCGTTTGTTTTACATTATTAATTACTCCCTCCGTCCATTCATTTGTTTACCTTTGATTAAAAAAGCGAACAAATGGATGAGAGGAGGAGAGTATTGATTTGATTCATTGGTATGCTTATTGACTACTTCCTCGTCCCAATTATTTGTACTTTGATCAAAATAGGCCGTGAAAAGAATAAGAAAAACAAATGATTGCTGTTCAAATGACAGCAATATGTAAAATGCTGCTAATCCGACATTTTTAACTGACAGTGAAGTTATCTTGGAAGATTTAAGTGCAGGAAAAATAGCCCATCCTAGCTAGCTTAGCTCGTAAAGTCATTTGGGTTAAAACCCCGTTTACATAGCTAGTCTTGTGGCTTGTCTCCCTTTAAACTAATTGAAACAATTTATGAAGTATTTACATGGAGTCAGACTTTCAAAAACGTTAAGGTTACTCTATTTTGAATATAATTTGGGTGAATTTGATGATCAACATGACAATTCCCGTTCCAAACTCGCCTAGACTCGGTTCTTGACTTCTTCTATGACAAGTATAAGGTTTCAGACTCTTATACCCTTGCACTTATTTTAGAAAATAATCCCAACTTGACACGAAGTAAATCATTCTTTGTCTAAATAAAAATAGTGCTTCAAATGAGGCTATTTCATTGTAATCTGTTTGTGTCGCAACTTATTGATTGCTCTAAACTGCGCCTGTGTATGTTTTTTCAAGATATTGACAAGGTTCTGGGGGAGAAATGTCAGTTTGTTCTTCAGCCTTTAATGCCGCATACTTTGGAGACTCTGCTCTGAATGAGATCAACTTGAGCAGACAATGGAATACGAATTCCAATTTTATGTTTAGATGTGGAATTTCAGACTCTTCTCAACCCAATAACATTCTAAAAATAATAAACGTAGGCCGATGCCGAGATACTTTTCTAGTAAAAAGCTATAATGCTGACCTAACTTCAAAAACGGAGTCCATTTCAGAAGATACTACTATGTTAGATGATTTTGGGGATGGTAACGGAAAGTTGCCACCAGAAAATGGTAACGGTGGAAGTAGTGGTGGTGGTGATGGTGAGGGTGAAGGCGATTACGAAGAAAAGGAGTTTGGACGACTTCTGAAGTTTGAGGATGTGATGAAGGAGACGGAGAAACGTGGGGTGACTCTTCCCTCAGATATTCTAGAAGCGGCAAAGAACACAGGGATCAGAGAATTGCTACTGATGCGGTATTTGGACTTACAGGTATCATATTTATACTTGGTGAATAATTTCTATTTCTGTCCCAGTCATTTGTTTACCTTTTGTAATCATTGTGAGAGGTATTTTAATTAAAGGTGAACAAAGATTGTGACGGAGGGAGTAATATATATCCAAAGTAAATAGATTTTCTGAAACTGCAGAGCATTGTAATAGGAAGGTTGGCGTATATTCCTCGGATATAAACAGATACGGCGTGTGTAGTTTGTTATTTTAATTAGCTGTTGAAAAGTTTGAAGGTTTTGGCTTTTACGTGACTGTTTGGTATTTACTTTTGATTGAATGCAGTACTTAAGTCGGTTCAACTCATTTGTTAATTTGTCTTTTGAATATTTTGCTCATGCATGTGCTGATTGTAGGGATCAGTTTGGCCTCTAGGCTTCTTGATGAGACATTGTTCAATGCTCCGCGACAGGATGCTGGCAGATCCGTCATTCTTATTTAAAGTTGGTACTGAAGTATGTGGACTATATCTTCTTTCCAGTATTATTGATATTCCTGGTCAATTAACCGAAGCTTATACTTAAGACAATTCTAAAGCTTTGAACATTTATAGAATTGGTATGGTAGGAGTATTATTTGGTTTTGAAGATGCATTTGGGTACTTAGTGTCTGTGTTGCTCGGACTCTTCAATATTACCTCGCGTACCCTTGACACTCGGACGTGGGTAGGACACTCGGACACTTCATTTTAGACCAAAACATGAGTTTTATTCATAAAATAGACGAATCCGACACTTGGACACGCACCCGTGTCAGATACTTCAAACCGAGTCCAAGCAACATAGCTTAGTGTGAGCAGGATATTTTACATGTTATTGGAATCTTGCAGATAGTAATTGATTCTTGTTGTGCGACGTTTGCGGAATATCAGAAAAGGGGAAAAGATTTTTGGAATGAGTTTGAATTGTACCTGGCTGATCTACTGGTTGGTATTGTTGTTGATATAGCCTTGGTTGGTATGCTCGCACCTTATGCTCGTTTTGGGCAAAAAACAGCCTCTGGAGGTGTTTTTGGACGCTTTCAGCATGCTTGTCAAGACCTTCCTAGCAGGTAGCTCGAAAGTCCATGATGTTCTACCCTTAGATGTCCAATACTCCAATTTGATTGTTCATGTAAAGTTATGCACATGGGCTTCATGCCGTCACCCTCTTGGTGTCCTTTATCAACTATCTCTCTTATTTGAATAAAAAACATAAGACCTATGGATATCTTTCAGGTAGAATTGCTGTATCTGGTTTAACTTTCAAATTTCAATAGTGTTGTGAGGGACGTGAACAAGCTGAAACGAGCTCGAGGTTGGCTAAAAGCCAGTCTCACCTAAAAAAGCTTGAGCCTGAGATTGTTTCGAAGATTAAAGCTTATATTAGCTTGAGCTTAGACATAGCAAAATTGACCCAACCTGAATGGCTCGAACTGAGGCGCGAGCTTGACCTGTAACCTGAAGTGACTCGACCAATATAACTCAACCCTAAAGGTTATTATTGCACACTGCCATTAGCGGTAAATAACTGAGCCGAACCCAAAATGACCGGAACCGATTTGTTCTGAATTCTTCCAAACCCGAACTGACCCGACCACAACCGACCCAGTTGACCCGGTTGCCAAGTCTACTTTGTGCTCTCAAGCTCCACTTAATTCACATTTTTTTCCATTTTTAATTATTTAAAAAAAATTCTGTATGAAGATCACTATTTTAAATCAGCTTTCCTAGCTGAATTCTACTAAGCTTGGGATTGGGACAAAGCTCTACCTCATGCTTGATTTAACCATCCTAGATTCATGTTTTGCCTCAGCTGATCCCAAGGCTTACTGACATTGCTCGATTCATTTACAGTTTCAGTGTCTGCGGCAGAAACGCGTGTGTGTGTGATATGACTACTTCTTCAAAACAACATGTGTGTGTGTGTGATATGACTACTTCTTCAAAACAACATAAGCGAAAGCCATTGCTTCCCTTTCAGCCCTTCCCAATTCGCTTTCTGTCCCTGAAAATTGTTTAGATACCTGCTCTTTTAAACTCTGAACCCCGCTTTGCATGTTCATTGCTCCATTGTTTGTTCGTAAACGACATTTATTTAGGCGTGTGTTTGCAGTGTCTTTGAAGCTGAAAGACCAGGATGTAGGTTTTCTGTTAAGCAGAGGATTGGAACATACTTCTACAAGGTAATAAAGCTTTAATTTCAATAATCTTGCCCTACTTGTGCCTGAAAGTTAATTTAATCACCATTAAGTTTGAAATATAATGCTCAACATTGCATTTCAGTAGTTTGTAACTTTTCATGCCCTTAAAGGGAAACCTGGCCATGGAGATCACTCATAACGTTACAAATAGTTACAATCCATACTCCTTATAACATAGATGTTCGAGTTTTTTGTTTTCACTTTCAAGGATTAGCATAAGAGATCGCCTCTGTAGGAAAAAGGTAATAAACATACTACTGTGGGATTAGCATAAGAGACTTTTTTTTTAATAATAAAAATGGCAAAAATGTGGGTGAAAGACAAAAACCTTACTAAGAAAGCTCTGCTTTTCAGATATCATTGTGGTTTTCATTCTTTTAGTTTATTTTTATTTGATGGTAATGAACTTTGCGCACAAAAGAAATTTAGATCTTCAAGTGACATGTGTAGGTCCTTGCTCCGATTGAATTGGTCAAAAGTCATTCCAATTATATTCCTCAACAAGTAGCAATTATTAATTTCGGTTACTGCGCCCTTGAATCCTTGATCCATCATCAAAAAAGGTTTTAGTGACGTATTGCATTAGCATGTTAGTGTAAGATGTGACACTATTTGGATAACATAATTGGTACAAGAAATATTATACTATTGCTTGAATGTAAGTGCTCAATGTGCGCTGTAATTACAAAATAGAAACTGAACGATCTCTACAGGGATATTATTTTATCAGCATATATTAACATGTTTGGTATCCAGGGTGTACTATATGGGGCTGTTGGATTTGGATGTGGAATAGTAGGCCAAGGCATCGCTAATTTGATCATGACCGCTAAAAGGTATCTGTTTCACCATTTGCAGTAGTTTCCTGTTCCTTATGTTATAGTAATGTGGTAATTGCTACATTCTCATTATGAAGATATTGTGTGTTTTGAAGATGTATATGGTAAAGACCGACCTTGTTTTACTACTAGTGACTGGATTTGTTCTAATAGCTGTATATAATTTGTTTTTTTTTCTGACTATCATCACATCTCAAATACAACTGGTAAACGACATAGAGGTTAATTTGATCAATTGACAATGTACAAAGTACAAATTATAGGTTTTCAACTGTTTTCCCTTTAGTTAATCCTCGTAAAATATTCTGATTGTTTTCACTTTTTTTAAGTTCTTTATGTATTTGAGAAAGTTTGAAAGATGTTTATGAAGGAATGTGTTTTTATTTCAATCTGTTGACAGTTAGGAAAAGAAGAACGCAAGTTGTTCACAAATATAGTGTTATAAACTGTTGATTAGGAGGATAAACATAAACGTGTCTGTCTCATACTGACATTAATGAGCTTATCATTTTGCTTGAATTTCAATGTAAAGTCTGTTGCTCTCAAGGATACACAGGTACGAGGCTGTAGAATAGATATTGTTCAGGCGAGATCGTATTTAAATATAATGTCGGGTAATGTTAATAAACGAAGCTTTGTGTTTTAAAACATTGAAAAATTGTTCTAATATAATGCTTACTCCTGAATAATCAACTTCAACCACTTGCTATTTCTACTCTTTTAGCCTGTTTCGAGTTCATGTTTCCTATGTGCAGAATTATTAGTCTGGGTTTAAAAGTAAAAGCATGTTATGTGTTTCGTAAGATTCTAAGATTTCAGATATGTGTTTTCTGAGTAGGAACATGAAGAAGTCTGATGAGGATGTCCCTATTCCTCCACTAGTGAAAAGCGCTGCACTCTGGGGTACGTATGTACATGCATTGAACTTAATATGTTGATTTGAACCGTCATTGTCAGTTTCTATGAAAGTTGCATTATCTCTTGAATGTTTTTCCTCTCCTGAATGAATGCTTTCATTTTTCTCCAAAAAACTTGAGCTGTTTAATGATAAGCTGTGAGCAGTTTTTGTGATGTTTGCATATGAGGACCTACGTTACTCAGACTGGTGTCAAAGTATGTGACACAAGTGCGTATTCAAGTGTCAGACTCTGTTATGTTATACAGAACTCGCATTTTTGGCTTAAAAATGAGGTGTCCGGTTATCATACACACGTGATGTTAGTTCAAATGAAAATGAAAATGCAGTGTGTATGCTCAATGGATGGGGTAGTCTATACTCTTGCCCGGAGGCTCAGTTTTCATTAGAGGATGTTATAGTGCTTTTATCTATGAAATGACTTTAGATGATTACTGATTTATTTAGTTCAAATATTAAGGAGGGCTATAAAAGAAGAACATAAATGAGAGGAAGGGATTTCAACTTGTGGGTGTTTGAATTTTACTGGCAGGGAGAACTTGAATTAGGGTATGTCATGAATCTGTGATTTATTAGGCAATCTAATAAATAGTGAGCAGCTCTATGAATCATCATCATGTAGTGATGGCTTAGTTGGTTGCAGCCTGTAGTAAATTGGTCAAGTGTAATAAATCGTCAAGGGTTCGAGACTTGATTCTACCAATATTTTTTGGGATTTGTTTTGTCTTTCTTTTGTTGATTGTTAATTTTAGAGTTGAACCTAGCAACTTTCACTTTTATTTTTACTGATATGTTATGTTTATGTGCTCCCTTACCCCAACCATGAAGTTGGGGGTTCGATTCTTACCATGAAACTGAGCCTTTATTATTATTTGTGTTTTCATCGAATTTCACTACAGAAAAGAAAAAACATTCATTTCCTAATTAATGTTCAAATATGTGTCTATTCATGAACTAAGTACTCATAATAAGTAAATATATAACGACTACACTGTTCGATTAAAGTCTCCATAATTTAAAATTCAGCCCTAGATATATTCATTCCCTGGTTCCGCCCCTGTTTCTATGTGATGATTCGTTGTTAGAGAGTGATTTTCTTATTTTTACCTCCTGCGTCTACTTTCCCCAATCATTTTCTCTGACATCTGCCCATCCACTAGTCAGAAGTTAAACCAAATTTATGTGCCATGTTTGACCTCTTTACCCTCCAATGAATCCTACATCAACCGGTTAATCTATCAATATCCATTATAAACCCGACTTTTGTCTATGTTTCGGCTAATGTTTTTTTGCCTTTTTAAACAGGAGTGTTCCTAGCAGTTTCCTCCAACACCCGTTACCAGATTATAAATGGGCTGGAGCGAATAGTAGAAGCATCACCAATGGCAAAGCAGGCCCCACCTGTTGCAATGGCCTTCACGGTTGGAGTACGATTTGCCAACAATATCTATGGCGGTATGCAGTTTGTAGATTGGGCTAAATTGAGCGGTGTCCAGTAAAACAGACCCAGGACTTGTTCCACACCAGTACACCACCTTCATTCCTGACAATGAACAACACCTTTGCCTGTGAACCTCTCCATTGTAACACCCCTTCCTCTTTAAAGGAATTTTAATACCACTGATTTCAAGTCAGGTTTGCTAGTTTGAGATCTGGTACACAATTCTTTTTACAAGACGGTCTTATATGTGAGATCAACACATCCAACTAAAATTCAACAAGCATTGCATTGCAGAAGGATATAAATTGATTTTAGGCGTGAGACTGTCGCATACAAGTTCCAGTACTATAAAAAGGACAACATTTTGTGGTGAATGATTTAGTCTCTAGCTCGTCACCATGTTCTTAGTGGATTGTTAAACGTAGCATTACGGTATCCAATATTGTCAGGACTATTTTCTAGTACTCCTTTTATTCACTGGATTCCAGGGGTGATTTCAGTAGGGGTTTAATTGAACCCCAACTGATGCAGAACCTGTAAAGTTTAGTGCAGAAACAAAGTATCAGTTGGTTTAGTGGTAACACGAGGGTGTTAAATTTTTAATCCATTTTCGTTTGTGTTTTCTCAATTTACGTCTCATTTTCCTATTTGTATGTTTTTTTGTTGTCGAAGTCCCATTCCTAAGATCCTAGAACTGCGCTGTTGGATTCATACCACTTTCATTTTTAACTCATTGACTCTTACCATTTTCTAAAATGACAACTAAAAACACAAATGACCAATTTACCTTCACTATAGTACCAGCACTTCTACTTCTTGATTCCCTTTGTCACTCAACCCCAGTCCCCAAGTACACTTAGACCTAGACCTATCAGAAGATGACCCGACCGAAAATAACCCGACCGAACCCGGCCCGAAAAAATGTGAACCCGAAAATGACCGACCTGATAATGACCCGCACATTTAGGGTCAAGACCCGACCCGACCCGTAACCCGACCCGTTGATGGGAAATTTTATTAAAATTTAGTATTTAAAGCAAATTATACTAATATAAAATGATTAAAAATATTCCAACTTTCAAAATATTAAATAAAGCATGCTGATATATGTTTTAAAGCATAGTTTTAGCACATGATTAATTAATCAAATGATTAGCAGATATATAGTCGCTACTCACTATTTGTCACGGACCGTATAACAACTTATCAGTTCAACATTGTTCCGGGTGTAATTCCGAATCAGTTATTTGTTACCACTCGTGGCTTGTAGAATGACGTCTTTGGTTGAATCCTTCTTTCGGCCTCTCCTGAAACAATGAACAAACTGAGGGCTCGGCTTTGGCCGAGCGTACTCACTCCGACGCTCAAGTCAGTGAACTTAAAGAGATAAGTTGTGTGTTACTTGGCGAAGTATATATGTTGTAGAGAGATAAGGAAGATATTACAAGATTATGAGGTGTTTAGGTTAAATTGTGGATCCTTTCCTCAATGAGAGTTGAGGAGTATTTATAGACTTTCACCTTTTGTCACGTAGTGGCCAAGTGGCCAAGTGGCTAGCAGGTGGAAAGACTGATCTACCCTCGGCCGAGGGACCCATGGCAGGCCGGCGGGCCCCGTTGACTCCATGCCGAGGGGTCTTGGATATGAGTACGCGGATATGTGCCCCGGCTGGCTAGTTGTCCTAGCCGAGGCACAAGAGACAGGCCGACAGGCTGCGTCGGTTAGGTTGTCTAAGTCGTTGACTTGCTGTGGATATCTTTGACCTTGCTCAATATGTTGACTCGGTCAGCGGGTGCAGAATATGCCCCATCAATTTGCCCCCAGCGTAGTCTATGCCGTGGTATGGACCTTCGATGAGTGTTGAGCGTATTCTGCGCAAGTTGAAATTTTCTGCCCCGGCTTCTTCTACCTCGGCTTGGTTCTGCTTAGGCCGTACCATATCCCCCCTCCACATGGATGTGTAATGGACATCAGGTGTGGAAAAGAAAGTGGCGTTGGCCGAGACCGAGGTTGTGAGTGCCGTGTGCTTTTGATTGCCCCCAGCCGGTGCTGCCAAGCTTGGTTGAATCAGCGGGCCGTTTGGCAAGTAGATACCAAGGGGTGTGTTGAAGAAGATACGTCGATTGGCATTCTGTCAAGGAGCGTGTTGAAGAAGTTTTGTAACTGTTTGTCGATTGACATTCCATGGCTGCATGCTTGACATGTGTCTCGTTGTTGATTGGTTGACGCTTCATGGGCTTTGCCTTGATTGGTCGGATTTGAGTGGGCTTTGCCCTATAAATAGGAGAGTTAGCCCCTGAATTTGGCCTTCCAAATTCATTTTCTCAAAAAATTTTCTTCTTGCTTAACTTTCTTTGACGAAACTTCTCTCTAGTCTTGAGCGTTACTCGGCGTAGCACTTTTTCTTCAAGGTAAACAAACAAATTTTCAACTTTTAATTGTTAAGTTTTTTGTTGCGAACATGTCTTTCGCGATCAGGTCCTAGTAACCGTGCGCCGGGGTTCCCGTCGCGTCTTGATGAAGAGGAGGCACTAGCCGCCGTTCCGATAAGGTCTGGGGCCCTAGGTCTCCTTCTCCTGAAGTTGATCCAAAAGCTCTGGAGGATTGGGAGGATGATGATGATGTTGATGATGACGGTGATGATGAGGAAAGGGCTCATCATAATAAGGAGAGGCCGTACATCATGGATCACGGCGATGCCTCGTAAGGTCCGCCCCGACCGTGCTTGGACCCACAAGTTTGCGGTTGTTACGGTCCCGCGTTTTGAACGTCACTTCTCCTTCGGCGGGGAGTATAGCATCGTAATTCCGAGGAAGGTCGGGTGGTCTGTTGCCCTCCTCCGGCCGCATCGGCGTATACATCGACACCTGGAGTATGGGCTCCGGTTTCCTCTGAATGAACACGTTATGGCCATAATTAAAGCCATGAACGTCGCCGTGGCCCAACTGCACCCGCTGGCCATTAGGACCATAGTCGGCTTTGTGTGGCTCTGCCTTTTCAAGGGGGAGGTCCCGACGGTGAACTTATTCCGCCGGCTCCATCACCTTCGGCCGTCGGCCCCTGGTCGCGTTGGGTGGTACAGCGTGCAGACGGAGCCGGGTTACGTCTCCGTTGATAAGCTTTCTTCCTGCAAGGACTGGAAAGATCGGTGGGTGTACGTTGAGGTTCCGGAGGATTATCCCTTTGCCCGGTCCTTCCAAAGCCACCAAGTCAATTTGCGGGGTGAGAGTAAGGCGGAGCATGACAAATGGGTCTCCCGGAGTAAGCTTAAGATGGATGCCAGCAAGGTCCCTCTTAATGCGGATGAGAAGCGGGCTATGAGCCTTTTTGAGGTGGAGAAGAATGGGATGCCGAAGGGATGGATTCCTCCGACGCAGATCATTCTTCAGGATGCGCCGCTCTGCCACGTCGGCCTCATACCGGCCCTCGAACGGGGTGAGTGGGGTCGGTGTGAGGCCCATCCCTGCTTTTAATGTTTCTGTTATTTGAACTTTGATTTATTTCTTCTACTTAACCCTTGCTTCGTTTCCTTTGCAGACCATTTTGGCCCGGACCATCTCAAGATATCCTTAGGAGAATGGGACTTGATAAGAACAAGCAAGTTGTTGACTTGCATCCTAAGGCCCAGGCTCGTGATCGCAGACCGGCGCCGAATGACCTCATGGATCAGCAGCTGAAGGGCTTAAATACGACGGCGGCCCAGGCAAAGGTTGCTGGTAACATACCGCGCCGAACGCGGAAAACAAAGTCTTCGGCGGCGACGGCGTCGACATCAGTTCCACCTCCCATCCCTTCAGTCCAGAAAGAGACGGTGGAGGTCGTTGATATTACCGCCGAGGAGGTGGTCACTTTGGATGGAATCTCCTCTCTTCCGTAAGAGGAAAGAGCCTATTGCCGCCGCCGATGCTTTCGCTTCTACCGCCGCTATGCGCCGCTGCTGCGCCGAGGCGGCAAAGAAATGCGTCCTCCGACCAAGAAGGCCAAGCATGGTACAGATCTATCCCGTGGCTCAGACTTAGCCGGTTCATTAGGCGTTCGATGACAGCTCTCCGGTATGTCCATGTATGTTGATACGGATGCTTTAATTGAATTTTTGTAGATCAACCGCTGCCGTCTACCGGACACAATGTTGAACGGCGTCCTGAGAAGCGATCTGCGCAGGTGGGTGGTAATAATGATACCGTCGTCACCTCCTTCCCTCGGCCTACCCCCCGTCCAGATTAGGTCGGATGGCTAAGTTTGGCCAGGATCTTTGTCGAAGTGGCGATACGGCCGGTGCTCTTATTGTGGAGCAAGAGAAGGCCATTGCTGAAGCCGCCCCACGCTCGAGCGGCTCGAGGCTTGAACTCGATCTGCGAACAAGGAAGCTGAGAGGGCCAAGGCCGAGGTGAAAGAGGCGTCCGTCTTTGAGAGAAAACTTAGGGAGGACGCCTGAAAAGGCGATCCTCGCCGAGAGAGCCAAGGCCGAGGTGCGGCTCAAGCCGCTAAGCCTAAGGCTTTGGAGGGGCGTGACCACCTTCGAAAGTCGCCGACTTTCATGCTAAGCGAGAGGGACGAATGGAGGGGCATGTTTCGAGGCCCGGGGAAGGTGGTTCGAAATAAGGATGCTATCATCGCCCAAAGGGAGGAGGACATTGAGACGCTCCAAACCGTTATCCTCCCTAACATGTGCGCCCCACACGGGACCTGGCCGAAGAAGCTGCCAGGGAAGTGATTGGGGAGCTCTTTCCTCTTGATGGCTCCTTTCCGTGGCAAAAATTTGACGAGCTGTTTGATGACAAGCTCGAAGCTAAGGAGAAGGCCGCGGAGGCAAAGGCCGCTGAGGAGGCGAGGGTGAAGAAGGAGGAAGAGGAGGCCGCGGAGAAGGCGGCCCTTGCTGAGAAGGTTAAGGCGGCCAAGGAGGAAGCTGAGAGAATGAGAGCAGCTGATGCTGCTGAGGCTGAAGCTGCCAAGACAGCTTCTGGGTCGCCTACCAAAGACGATGTTGCTAACGTCGCTGATGGCAAGCAGCAACAGGCATAGGGAGACGGGCGGTCGTCACCAGGTTCACCCGGCATCTCGGATAGCTTTAGCTGTTCGGGGGCCAATTATTAAGCCTTCCCTCCCTGCCATCTTTTGGCGCTTCAAATGATATGTCTGTAACCTTTTGTTCTTCTTTTCCTTGTTTTTGTAAAACTTTGGTAGGTTGTGTTTTGGCTTATCCCTATGGGGACGGCCGTCGTCTGTATTCTCCTTACTTGTAATCATTTTTAATAAAGCTTGTTTATTGGCCCCCGGCTTGGCCGGGGTTTTGATCACATTCCTTCACTTGTCTTCTTGCGTTATTAATTGAGCGCTTTTTCGTTTTTACCTTCGGCCTGGCCGAGGTAGCTAGAATGCGTATCTCAACTGTGTTTAACGTCTTTTTTCTTTAAACATGTTAGCATGTTGGTCGCTTCCTCTTTCACTCTCCGTCTGGCCGAAGCGTCCGATTTGCGTTTCCAACTGCCGTTGTAAACATGTTAGCGTATCGACCGTTGTGTCCTCTGCCAGGCCTTCGGTTGGCCGAGGCGGCTAGAGGTTACGGCGCGACAGCGTTCGTATCTGTAGACATATTGATCGCTTCCTCTGCCAGGCCTTCGGTTGGCCGAGGCGGCTAGAATTGCGTCTCAACTGTACTTATACGTTCCTAAGGCATGTTGGTCGCTTTCGCGAGTATCAACTGCGCTGGTTGTGACTGCCGTGGCGTCTACTTCTTGGGGTGACTGCCCGGCTTGGGCCGTGGCGTCTACCTCGATATGACTACGGAGGGGATAAACACTTTGATGGAAAACTTGGATGATTCTTTATTAGATATAAACACGCGTCGGGGTGCCAATAATTGTCTTGGACACCTCCGCCGCTATACAAAGTATTTCCTGAGATTGTCAGTGTTCCAATGGCTCATCAAAGGCACACCTTCCATGTCTGTCAGCCGGTATGTACCCGGCCTCATTTCTTCAACCACTTTGTAGGGACCTTCCCAGTTAGCCGTCAATTTACCATGAATGTTCCCTTTGTTGGTGGCGGCTGACTTTCTTAGGACTAGATCTCCTACTTTTAAGTCCCTTTTGTGGACTCTTCGGTTGTAGGCTCTTCTCATTCGGTTTTGGTATCTTTGCCAAGTTGAGGCGGCGTCTTGTGTCTCGGCTTTCTTCGACCAGGTCTAGGGAGGCTTTCAGACCTTCCTCATTTTCAACCGGGTTGAAGGTGGCCGTTCTGAATGTCGGCACCGTTGCTTCAATTGGCAGGACTGCTTCGGACCCGTAGACTAAGTGGAATGGACTGTACCCCGTTGCTTCTTTCTCCGTGGTTCGAAGTGACCACAGGACGTCGGGTAGTTCATCGGCCCATCTTCCCTTTAGGTCTTCAACTGTCTTCTTCAAACCGTTGAGGATTGTTTTATTGGTCGCCTCCTCACTTTGTCCGTTGCTCGTGGGTGGCGAGACGGAGGAGTATGCAAATTTGATACCAAGTTCCTCCAACCAGTTCATTATTGTGTCACTCCAAAACTCTCGGCCGTGGTCAAATACCATGACTTGGGGTAGCCCAAAACGAGTTATGACATTTTCTCAGATTACCTTTCTTACGGCCGCCGTCGTCTTGGGGGCATCTGCGGACGGCCTTCAACCTATTTGGTGAAGTAGTCAACGGCGACAATCAAGTACTTTCTTCCTCCGGATGCCGTTGGAAATGGCCCTAGTAGATCCATCCCCCACTGTGCAAAAGGAAGGGGACTAAGTAATCTGCATTTGTAGGTCTCGGGAAGGTGCATGTATCACCGGAGCATGCATTTGTGATTGTTGTTGCACTTTTTAGTTTTGGCTCTGGAATCCTCAAGCATGGTGGGCCAGAAATAGCCGGCTCGGAGAGCTTTGTGGGCTAGTGTTCTTGCCCCCATGTGATGACCACAGATGCCTTCGTGAATTTCGTCAAGTATTAGCTCGCGTCGTACCGGGCCGACACATTTCAAGAGTGGCCTTATTACGGACCTCTGTACAATTCTCCTTCAAACACCAAGTACCTTGCTGCGATCCTCTTTATCTTCTGTGAGAGACTGCGGTCCTCCGGTAATTCATTCATCAGTTTGTACTTCATTATCGGAGTCATCCACGTCGTCTCGGCCTCTATGTCGCCCACCATGCCGACGGTCTCGATAATGCTTTTGGCATTCCTCATGTCCACCAAAGACGGTTCGTTCGTGACATTCTTGATGGTTGAACGGCAAGCTTTGAGAGAGCGTCGGCTCGGTTGTTCTCGGACACAGGAATGCATTGTATCGAAAAGATTTCAATTTTGAAGTGTCGCTTTTACCCTTTCCGGGTATCTTACCATCCCGTCGTCTCGAGTCTCGTACTCTCCTCTGATTTGATTAGCCACTAAAAGTGAATCTGTTTTCAAAATGATGTGTTCCGCCCCGGCAGCTCTAGCTAGCTCGACTCCGGTTATTACCGCCTCGTATTCGGATTCGTTGTTCGAGGCCGAGAAGGTAAATTTCAAGGCGTACTCAAACTCGTCCCCGTTTGGGCTGATGATAAGTATGCCGGCTCCGAGTGTTCGCCGTGGAGGACCCGTCGGTGTATACTTCCCATACTCCGGGGTTTTGCTCTTCTTGATATGTGCACTCGGCCAGGAAATCTGCAAGTGCCTGTCCCTTTATCGAGGGCCTCGGCTTGTATTAAATGCCGAAGCCGGATAGCTCTACTGCCCATTTGATGAGCCTGCCGGATTGCTCAAATTTTTCCAATGCTTTCTCCAATGGTTGGTCGGTTAAGACCGTCACGGGATGTGCGTCGAAGTAAGGCTTCAGTTTCCTTGCGGCAACGACGCAAAAAAGGTCGCTTTTTCAATCGGTGGGTAATTTCTTTCGGCGGGCAACAATGTATGGCTGACAAAGTAGATTGGGTGTTCTTTGTTTGTCTTCTTCTCTAATGATCACGCATCGACCGTGGCCGAGGTAATCTTGCTATGTATAGATATAGCGTCTCCCCAAAGATCGGCCGGACGGGGTTGGGAGAGTTTGAAGATGAGCTTTCGATTGCTTGAAAGGCGTGCTCTGTTCCTCCCCCATTTGAAGTCCTTATTTCCCTTCAACACTTTGAAGAATGGGGTGCTCTTGTCGGTTGACCGAGAGATAAAACGGCCGAGCCGCCATTCTCTCGGTCAACATCATAACCTCTTTTCGATTCCTCGGCTCCGCAGTCCATGATTGCTTGGACTTTCTCGGATTGGCATCAATCCCCCGGCGCGACAAGCACGCCGAGGAACTTACCCGACCAGGACACCGAAGTTGCATTTCATTGGGTTAAGTTTCATCTTGTATTTCCTTAGTGAACAAAATGTCTCGTGTAAATCGGCTAAGTGCTCATTTGTCGGACTTGCTTTTTACAATAGCATCGTCAACGTAAGCCTCAATGTTTCGCCCTTTTTGATTTTGGAACACTTTGTCCACCAGTCTTGTGTAAGTCGCGCCGGCGTTCTTCAAACCGAACGGCATCATTTTATACATGTATGTGCCGTTACCGGTGATGAATGCACAGCAAGTCAACGACTTAGACAGCCTAACCGACGCAGCCTGTCGGCCTGTCTCTTGTGCCTCGGCTAGGACAACTAGCCAGCCGGGGCACATATCCGCGTACTCATATCCAAGACCCCTCGGCATGGAGTCAACAGGGCCCGCCGGCCTGCCATGGGTCCCTCGGCCGAGGGTAGATCAGTCTTTCCACCTGCTAGCCACTTGGCCACTTGGCCACTACGTGACAAAAGGTGAAAGTCTATAAATACTCCTCAACTCTCATTGAGGAAAGGATCCACAATTTAACCTAAACACCTCATAATCTGGTAATATCTTCCTTATCTCTCTACAACATATACTTCGCCAAGTAACACACAACTTATCTCTTTAAGTTCACTGACTTGAGCGTCGGAGTGAGTACGCTCGGCCAAAGCCGAGCCCTCAGTTTGTTCATTGTTTCAGGAGAGGCCGAAAGAAGAATTCAACCAAAGACGTCATTCTACAAGCCACGAGTGGTAACAAATAACTGCTTCGGAATTACACCCGGAATAAACATTTCTCACAAAGTTATATTAGTATGTTATATGTCCCACATTGAAAAATAATATTGATGTGATGAATATACTACATATAAATAACATAAATAAGTGGAATCATTGGAAGTTAGATATCAATTCAAAATAAGTGGAATCATTGGAAGCTTTTAGGAAATTGTGTCATTATCTCCATAATATGATATATATGTTCCATATTATATTCAAGTGATGTTTATAATTTTTATTTATATTCTGGTAAAAAAAATGTTATCATTAAAGTATAAGTTGCATATTATTTGCACACATATTTTAATTATGCTAAAAGGAAAAGAAAATAAAAGAAATGTACGAATACTAATAAATAGTATAGTATTTGCTTATTAGTAAACCATGTTTGATGTTGAAGTAGGTGCGAAAAATATGGTGTACTTCTAAGTATATTATTGTCCCACATTGAAAAATTATGCAATTGTGATGAATATACAACATCTAAATAGTTAAATTGTTCCACATCAAAAGATTATTATAAGGTGGGAGGATATCATGATTATAAATAAGAGTATCATTTAATTTAGGTATCAGACCAAAATATTTTGAATCTTCCAATTATTGTACCAGTTGCAACGCATACAAGTTTTACATTATAATTAAGTTAATTACCCCGTTGCAATGCACGGATGTGAAACTAGTAAATATATTATATATGTTATGTAAAAAAAAGGAGACTACTAGATAGAAAAAGAAAAGATAAATTGATCATGAATTTAAGAGTAAATAAAAGGATACAAAAAAAATCTCGAAAAAAGAGATGGAAAAATAATAATTTATACAATTATTTAAAAAGGAGTCACTAAGACTCGTTTTGACCCTAACCCGACCCGAAACCTGTATAAACCCGACCCGCCCGAACCTGTATTTTATAAAACCGAAATTGACCCTAACCCGACCCGAAACTCGTATTTTACAAACCCAAAACTGACCCGGCCCATATTTTACCCGAACCCGAAATGACCGAACCCATAACCCGCCCGCCCGACCCGTTTGACAGGTCTACTTAGACCTCACACACAGGTCATTCGATTTGTTTTCAGACTGAGTTAAAGCGATTTGGTTTAAAACGGGTGTACCGTGTTTTCGATTTCGACTGGGTTTATTTCAGTTAGCCAGTTTAATTGGTTAGTGTTATTTCGAGTTAGGTACGTCGTACGGCTCGGGTCGGGTCAATATCAGTTCAGTTATGTATCAACCTATTGGGTCATTATTTTTTTGAGTTGAGGGTAAAAATAAACTTAAATTTATCTTATGTTTTCCAATTTAAATGTATAATTTATAATATATTAATAAATAATCAATGAAAATACCTAAAATATAAGTGTTTTATGAGAAAATGAATGTTTTTAATTCAGGTCAATCGGTTCAGTTATTATCGATTCAAAAAAGTTCGATTATCATTCGATAATAATTGAATCTGGTTTAGTTTCGTTTGACTCAGATTTCGGGTACTATTTAGGTTACTCATATCGAGTGTTCGATCGGTTATTAAATCGGATGTTTTTGATCGGTTTTTCAAGTTTGGTTTTATTTTACCAGGTCTAAATACACTCACCTCCTCTATTGTCGTCGCTCGTCGGCCCACACCTCACTAAACAAGTGAAAAGATAACCCCGCCCAAAAATCCGTCCCAAATCCCAATAAAACAACCCGGAAATAATTTGCTCTTTTAACCAAGCTGGAAAACGACCCAATCCACCAGTCGTAAATATGTAAATTTATTGAAAATTTGTATTTAAAATAAATAAAACTAATATAAAAATATAAACACAAAATTTCTTTCAAAATTTTGAAAGGTATTGTTTGGTTGAACGTTAGATTATAACCCCATAAGAATATCCAATTCATGGGAATTAGGCTCATGAAATGTAAATTTAACAAATTTAGAAAAAAATTTGGCTTCCTATATAAAAAATTAAGGGTTTTTCCCATTTATGCCCTCGTACTATTCACTTTTCCCATCTGTACCCCTTCGTATGAGAACTTATTAACCGTGCCCTTAAACTTAATTAGTTGGCCCATCAGTAGCTAATCTTACATTAACCGTCTATTTTAGACGTTAAGTGCCATGTTGGCACGCATTTTGCCAAGTAAGCGTCTTACTAAGCACTGAGTTGGCATATGACTTGGCAACTTATGCCAACTATGCATCCACATATACTCCCTCTAAAATACCCATCCTCATATCGTCATAAACACACTTCCCATTCAAAAACCTGAACAAACCCTTCACCTCCCCTGTCCATCTTCATCAACTGTCCCATCACAACCTCCACAACGCCACTCTCCTCAGTCGCTTCTTCATCCCTTCAACGGTGCTCTCCTTCGCTTTCATTTGTCGGGTATGTAATCATCTCTCGATGATCTTTCGAATCCCTAGATTTGTTTGTTGCTTTGCAATATGATGTTTTTTTTTCATTTTTGTTTGATGTTTTTGCATGTGAATTATGATCTATTTGGTGAACATTTTGTTTACATTTAAAACAGACTACAGTTTTACAATTACGATTTGGGGTTTCGAAATCATCAGATAATTGATTTAAAAATTAGGGCTTTTTCCATTTTCCATTACTTTTCTATATTATAATTTGAGTGTGATAGTTGATTATTGCTTAATGTATAGTGTTAAGATTTAATTTTGCATTTAGGGTTTAGGGTTTTGTGAAGAACATAATTTTGGTCTAAAAAATATGGCTTTTTTATCATCCCTGTCTTTGTGTATCTTATATTGAAGTTTAATGATTGATTATTGCAGAATGGAGAACATTAAATTGAAAATGAATTATAGAGGGCGTTGTGTTTATGTGAACATTGATGATACTGATAGATGCTTGCTCATAGATGTTGTGAATGACTTATATGATGAGGCAGTGAAATTGAAGGTTCCCCTGCCTAATCATCCTACTCTTGCTTATAGTTTCAAAATGAAATCCATAGAGTTATTGTGTGATAAGGATCTCATAGAAATGTTCAGTAGGTTTGAGGGAGAGAAGGTGATTGATATATGGCTTGGATGTGGTAAAACACCTTCTACTGTGTTACAATTGGCTAGACAACTTAGGGGAGTCCAAGAGAAAGAGAAACAGATTGTTGAAATTGAGGAGATGTGGCCAAGGAATCAGGGTGGTGTGAGGAAAAAACTGGATGTTAGGAGGAATTTGCTAATAAATGATGTTGTTGAACCTGTAATACCTAGCCAAAACTCCAGAATATCTCCAAGGAATAGTGGAGAGCATGTCATGTCACCATTGAGGACTGTGATGAGTGGTGAGTTATTGAACAATGTGACCATTCATAATGAGGTTGTTCCTTCCCCTAATGAGGTGATAACCCAGAACTCAACCCAGAACTCAATGATCAGAAGGAGTCCAAGATTAAGATTAACACAGTCCTCTGTTATTGAAAACACACTCACTGAAAAAGCTGTCACTCACAAAACTGTCACTCAAAAAACTGTCACTCAAAAAACTATCACTCAAAAAAAATCATCAACCACAAATAAGAAATCCAAAGCCACTGAAAAACAACTTCTGGAGGAACAACCACAATTTAAACTTTCCAAATCAACTGCTAAACTGAAAGGTATATATGTGCCTAAGGTTAGGAGTACTGCAAGCCAAGTTGTTGAGCCAAGTAGATCAGGAAATAGAAGGAGGAGACTTGAGTATGCTGAGGTTCATGATTTGGAAGATGATTAAGCTCGGACATTTCTTACAATCCAACTGATGAAGAAGATGTTAATGATGAGGAAGTTTCTGACTTGGAGGCTGAGGATAATACAGTCCTCTGTGGTCTTGACAAAATTGATGATGGATATGATCCATATGCAACTACTGAATGGTCAGTAGATGAAGAAGGGTGGGCCTCTAAAATTCTTGCAAATGGGGAGATATATGATGATAAGGTCTTTGGCACAATTAAGCTTAGGCCTTGGATGCTATTTATGGATCAAGAGCATTTCAAAGATACCCTAAGAGATTTCTGCATTCAAGAGGGGTTTCATATAATAATTGTGAAGGCTGATAAGTCCAGGTACAACTGCTTTGAATGTGCCACTTTGTGGGGTGTGAATGGAGAATACATGCTAGTGTGTTACAAGATGGAACAACTTGGGCTATAAAATCCATCAGGGCTGCAGAACATGGCTGTAATGGTGTGAAAAGTTATAACCCCCTGGCAAATCTTTGAATGGGTTTCTAAGAAACTTATTGAAGACATAAGGGCAGATCCTGCAATTCTTGGGGAGTCCATTCAGAAAAAGTTAATGGAAAGGTATGGCCTCAACATGAAGAAATCCACCTTGTATAGGATGAGGGACAAAGCTTTACAGCTTATCAATGGTGGCCATGACACATCTTATGGATTATTACCAACTTACTGTGAGGTAGTAAAGCTTACAAACCCTGGATCTTATGCTATTTGTGCATGGACTACTATGGACACCCCTGAGAAGCCTCTGCAATTTAAATCCTTGTTTGTGTCATTCAGTGCTCAGTTTAAGGGATTAATTGCAGGATGTAGAAGTTTAATAGGGGTGGATGGCACACACTTGAAGGGTAATTATGGAGGTGTGTTATTGTCAGCTATAGCTGTTGATGGTAATAATGAAATATTCCCTGTGGCTGTTGGTGTGGTTGAGTCTGAAAATAAAGAGAGTTGGTGTAATTTCTTTTGGCACCTAAAACAAGTCTTGGCTGAAAGTGGAAGGGAAGATTGGACAATTATATCAGATAGACAAAAAGGAATTGAACCAGCTTTGGAACAAGTGTGGCCAAGTTGTTATAGAAGATTTTGTGCAAGACATTTGTGCAAAAATTTCAAGAAAGACTATCTGGACTTCGATGCACAAGCTATTTTGGAAGCTTGTTAATTCCTATTCAGAGTTCACCTTCAAAAAGTCACTTGAGTCTTTGGTGCAGCATGGTGGCTTAGGATGTGGTAGTTGGTTCTCAGACTTAGGAGATCATGAGACATGGGCAAGATCTGATTTGACCCAAGAGTTTCTAATGATGAAACACACATCTAACTTTGTTGAGAGTTTCAATAGCACACTTGGCATACATAGGAACAATCCGGTCTTGTCTTTACTTGAAGGTCAGTTAATGTTTTATCTTGTGTATCTTGTCTTTACTGTCTTGGCATGAATAGAAACACTAACAATTTCCATCTTTTGTAGGCATTAGAAGGATGTCCATGGTCAGACATGCAACAAGGGCTCAAATTGCAGATTCATGGCCAGATGATGGGATATGCCCAAACATCGACGAGAGGTTGAAAGTCTTTGAAGAAAGAATCAAGGTTCGTGAGGCATTTGCATCATCGCCCAAGGCTCGATGAGGTACGTGATGGGAGAACATACATGCCTGTTAATCTTATAGATAGAAACCGCAAATGTGGCCGGTGGCAAATCTCGGAATTCCCCGCAAACATGCCATCCGTGCCATCATCATCGCTAACAAGAACCCTTCGACTATGTCGAGTCATTGGTTTACGGTGGCCAATTATAAGGTTGCATATGGGTGCCAATTTTACCTATAACCGACCACGACCGGTGGCCAACTTTGGACTCGCCCAACCTTGGAACCTCCAACACCAAGAGGTCCATTGGCGGACCATCTAGAAATAGGAGGAGAGAGCCAGGTGAACAGAGAAAGGGGAAGAGGTCCAACACGATTAAATGCAAGAAGTGTGGATGTTTTGGCCATAACTCCAAGACATGCAAAGGAGGGTACAAACTAAGGAGAAGAGACAGTTAAATATTCAAACAAGAAGCCAAGTTGGAAGTGTGTCTGAGATAGGGGAAGGAAGCCAAGGTCAGAGCCATGTTGGAACATCTCTTAATGCACCAAAGGGTAAAAAGAGGAAGACGGGTAATCGATAAGTGTTGAAGCCATGTTGGAGCATCTTTTTGTGGGATTGAATGGTTTTCATTTGATGCAATTGTCAATCCATGATCTTGTTTTTTTTCATGTTTAGATCTCTTGAACAATGAAGTAAGGCATCCTGATGCTATGTATATGTCGATTTGGCAATTTTTGGGTAGCTAGTATCGGTAAAACAATGTAAACATTGCCTTAGTTTGGCTTTTGTTATAGATGCCTTGTTTGTTTCCATAATCCGGGTTATCATTCCATTTGTTTCTTTCCATTAATTGACGCCAAAATTGAAGTACAACTACAACTACAACAACAAAGATGAAAATGTCAGTCATTTCTTTCCATTTGTCTCTTGAACAAACCATTTTTTCCATTACATTTCAAGGTTTTCCATTACATTTTAATCACTACAATTACAACAACAAAGATGAAAATTAAAGCATTAAACATGAACATAAATTTCATGAAAGTAACAAGTTCTTCAAACTTCAACTTCAACCCATTAAGCTCAAATTTAATTAGATCTTCATTCTTCATCTTCATGTACTCTTCATCTTCATAATCATTCTTCATCTTCAACCCCAAAGCTTTTTTCCTAATGACATGTTCATCACTTAGCCACATAAAAAATCCATCACATTTAAGACATTTGAAATAAGCTTTCCGGGGATTCGTTGTTGAGCCCGATATCTTTAAAACCGCAAATCTTCCACATAAATCGCATTTTTGATTTCGAAATTCTAGATCTTCAATTGGGTTATTCCTACTCCAATTGGATGAAGAAGACATTGTTAAGATAAGAGGAGTGTGAAAAAATTGGAGGATTGATAATGAAATAAGATAGAGGAAGGAGTGAATTATATAGGTGAAGTTATGGAGGGAAGCTTTGGAGGGAAAGAATGAAATAAATGGAGGGAAAGTTTTTGGGGAAAAAAAGAAAAAAAAAAAAAAAGCCAACTAAGCATGCCAACATGGCACTTAACGTCTAAAATAGACGGTTAATGTAAGATTAGCTACTGATGGGCCAACTAATTAAGTTTAAGGGCACGGTTAATAAGTTCTCATACGAAGGGGTACAGATGGGAAAAGTGAATAGTACGAGGGCATAAATGGGAAAAACCCAAAAATTAATTACACACGAGTTTTCAACTACTAGGATCTAGTAAAGCTAATCCTCCATAATGGAGGAATTAAAAAAATCTTGGTCTTGGGATTTTTAAGAGTCCTACAACACTTTTGATAATTGTTTCAATATAAAAGCCTAGTCATTGTTAAGCGTGTTTTAGGATTAGATATAGCAAATGGTGTTTGAATGCTGCCATCCCATTCTTCATATCAAAATATCAATCGTCGTATATAAGAGACGGGCTCATAGTTTGAAGGCTGCACTTGATTTAGAACTGTTACTTAAAATGACGCACGAAACATACATATAGTAAAACCCTCCGCTTCTAAGTTTGATACTTGGTTGAGAGGTTCAAGGTTGTTTTGGGGGAAACCTTTCTTTAAGCGGACATAAATTTGGTGACAGCGGAAGTCCCCCATTTGTAGGGTAGTTCTGAGCTAAAAGCCCTCCAGCTATAATGCAGTGGTGTTTTCACTGGTCACTAAGGCAACTAGGCAAGTGCTTAAATGGTAAAAACTAGTGATTTCAATTGGATACCAAACAATGGAATATCAATGAAAATTACAAGTGTATTGACTACTGATGTTTTGTTGGATCTATATTTCTGTCTGCTTTGGTTGTATTCACTATTCACAGCATGCCCTTCAGCTTTTGTGAAAAACTTGTGTTAAAGAATGTATGTATATGCATTATCAATCACCTGGAAGACTGAAAGGAACTTTCGGAAGCCAGAGACCAAAAAGAAAGATTCCCATGTAAATTTGTTGCCCTTCCAAGGAGCAATGTCGACAAAACTCGGTTCAATGGCAATAGCTTATGAACCTGTAAATGCCATGGAATCATAAGCTTCTTAGCGCCACTGAGGAATGACAGGTAAGTTGACGGCAGCTTGGTTTTGAATGATTAAACTTCTTCAACCTGCACTTGTTAAGACAAGTAACAATCAAAAGAGGCCTCACTATATCAAACCAATGTAAGCATTGGCAGTAACAGGGAACTGTCTCTTCGCTTCTTCTATTGTGAAGTAGCTGTCAATCAACGCTATTTTTGAGTTCCATTATGGGTCATAGGAAACACTTAAGAGTTTTCATCACCTAGAGCTGCATACACTGAAGCCTTTTGAGGCACTATGCTATGTTGATGAAATACGGTTTGGGAAGGGGAAACTGAAAGATATGAGAGATTAAGAATTACCTGAGGCAGGCGCATGAGTTCAAGAACCGCAGACTGAGGAGTGAGCTCATTGTCAATTATTCTAGCAACTGCTGTTAGGACTGGCATCTTCACTTTATATTTTTGCGCCAATGCAATCACAGCTCCAGCTGTAGCAACACCTTCAGCAACCTGAGCAATAGATGATTTAAAGAATGATGATCAGACTCCCAGAATTTATGTTACACTAACTCGTCTACAAGTGTTTGGCACAGCTTTGTGTTGGAGCATGAGTCACTGCAATTTGTAAAATGTCTCATGTATTTTGCCTAAGATGAAATGCTGAAGTGTGGAAGTGTACTGTTACACGAGACACAACCAAAGTGTGGTTGAAGGAACATAAGCCAAAAATATTTCAGAACTTTTCATTAGAAGAAAGTTGCCGTGCACCTGATTCATAGAGCTCAGTACATCCTCAAGTCTCTCTCCTGAGCCAAGACGAACTCCGACCGTCCTATTTCTTGAAAGATTAACAAAGCATGTAAGCATTATGTCCCCCGTTCCTGATAACCCAGTAAGAGTTGCTGACTTGGCACCCATCTGCACCGAAAAACAAAATTTGAAAACATTTGTTACGTAGACAAGTTACTCCGTTATTCCATTCCTAGATCATTAATACTTGCACTAGGCAGATTTACACAAGTTATACCGGAAAAATGCAAGTTCTTTGACCCAAATAACGGGTAGGAATCCACAAAAAATTTCAGCCAACTGCATATATAATACAGCCAACATAATCCACATCGTCCCTTCTGAGTGGTCCAGACTCCAGATCCCCTTTCAAATATTACAGAATACAAAATAATAAAGAAACATAGTACTCCCTGCATTCCAATTTTACTGCCCCTCTTTCCAGTTTAGGATGATTTAAGGAAAAGTAATGAAATAACAACTCATACGAATTTGCAGAAGCGGTAATAAAGAACAATAATGACAGAAGGGATTGCTCGAAATAGACCTATATCTCCAACAATGGGGGTCTTTTAACTAAAGACGCGAATTAAGTTAACGACCTATTTAACTTAAAAAGAAGATTTGAAGTACCTCTCAAATCAAAGATTGGTGATCAAACATATCGATTTTTCTGATTTTACTTGAATGAATAATGTAGAATAAGTTAAATATTTAGCATATGCTAAATATAGAAAGGAGGCATATTAAGAATGCAGTAAAATAGTTAGAGAAAGTTTTGCTTTAACTATCTTCAAGGAGTGGTTAAAGTGGGTGTTAAATGTAGATCACTCATTTAATAGTATGTAGGCTACTATATAAGCAATTCATGCTTATGTTGTTAACCATCACAGCATATATCAACAAAATAAAATAGAGAGTAACAAAGTGAGTTTATTAATCAGAAGTTAATCTCTCATCCTAGACATTTTATTCTTTCATTTAAGTTATTGTTCAGCAATTTAGTGAAGAAATATATTTCATATTATTCTATTAGAAGGCCACAATTTTTGTTGCTACTCAAACAATTGGTATCAGAGCCAAATATAATGACTTCTTCTAGGGGAACCGTAAGGTGGACAAATATGAAATTGAAAAGTTCGATCGGAAAAATGATTTTTCCTATTGGAGGATGAAGGATTTGCTAATTTCACAAAAGTTGCACAAGGCATTAGCGGGGAGAATACAAAAACCTGTGGATATGAAGGATGAGGATTGGGAAGATTTAGATCTTAAAAGCTTAAAGCACGAGCGGCCATAATCTCATGGCTTGAGAGGGATGTTGCATTCTTGGTAAATGAAGAAACAACGGCTACTGAAGTGCGGGAAAAGTTAGAAAATAATTTCATGGTGAAAACTCTTTAACGAATCGGATCTATTAATATCCAGATTGTATACATTTCATTTCACTACTTCCAAGTGCGCCCTTCCCGGATTCATGGTAAAAACCCCGTGTTTATGGTACCTTTCAAGTACCTCAAAATCCATCCATTTCACTGCTTACCAGTGCGCACCTTTCCCGGATTTCCCGGATTCGCCTTGGGCATATGTCTGAAAAAGGTCTTATCACTTCTTGGTAAGAACATGAAAAGGTTAGTAGATTCATGGCAAATCCGGGAAAGGTGCACTGGGAAGCAGTGAAATATGGATTTTGAGGTACTTGGAAGGTACCACAAACACGAGGTTTTACCATGAATCCGGGAAGGGGGCATTGAGAAGTAGTGAAATGTATACAATCTGGATTTTAAATAGATCCGTTGGAGTTTTCACCATGAAATTGTTCTCAGACTTTTCCTGCACTCCAGCAGCCGTTGTTTCTTCAATTAGCAAGAATGCAACATCCCTCTCAAGGCATAAGATTATGGCTGCTCGTGCTTCAAGATCTAATTTTCCCAAATCCTCATCCTTCATATCCACATGTTTTTGTTCTTTCCCCGCTAACGCCTTGTACAGCTTTTGTGAAATTATTTAGCAGGGAGTACTACGAAGTGTCGAAAGGAAACATCTGGGGAACTCGAGAAGAATGGGGGCGCCTATAATGAATAAAATTGATTTTGAGTTAAAATTACACTTACACCAGGTAGATAAGTTCCTAATTTAAGAAACAGATATAGGATTATTTCTATACCTTTTTTGCCAACCAACGGATTTCAGAGCAACCCTGAGCAACCAAGGCGGCCATGGAGTTATTACCAAGATTCATACCTTCCACAATTCCAGCCGCTATAGCCAGAACATTTTTTAGTGCACCAGCAATTTCAACCCCTGTGACATCGCTGATGCACAGGAACTTATTAGTAAGGACTTAAGGAATACAGAGATTGCAAGTCTAGAGAATAATAAATCTAAAGCTGATTAGAATCTATGAAGAAAAAAAGCGCTTTTGAGCTGCAAAGTCCCTGCTTTTAAGCATTTTGAAGGCGAAGCTTCACATGCTGTTCAAAATGTTGACTTTGTATCCTCGTCCATTTACAGTATTCATCTGGAGGCGACATAGCATTTGAAATACCATTACAAAAAGCACGGAAGTTTACTCAGTTGCAATTATGTAGCCTTATCCTTGTGTTGAAACAAAGAGAGACTGACTATCGGCCTCCGAATGATTCATAGTGAAAATCATGTCGAGAATTGCTTGAACAGACTGTTACTTCACAAGATAAGAAGCACACCAGTAAAATAATCCATGTTGCATTGTTCTATCACATTCAGAAGTTAAAAAATAGTGAGTTTACGGCTCCATAAACCCCTCAACCTCACCAGCAAAGAAAATATATTATATACAGAGTATATCCAACTTCAACTTTCAAGTTGAGATATTTGAGCAGCATATCACAAATGCAGGCATTGTGAGTCTAACACATGATAAATGTAAAGCTGATTAGGATTTTCACAGAAATCACTTGGGAACTGTAACTTCCCTTCTGTTTAACAATTTGAAGCCAAATCTCTCATATGCTCTAAACAATGTTGATCTTATATCCCCC
Organism: Silene latifolia; assembly: GCF_048544455.1. Lineage (NCBI taxonomy): Eukaryota > Viridiplantae > Streptophyta > Magnoliopsida > Caryophyllales > Caryophyllaceae > Silene > Silene latifolia. Next base: position 46,793,263 of record NC_133535.1, on the reverse strand, counting down.
ACTATATTTCAGTAGAATTCATCTGTCTGTGACGTATTTGGAGAGTACATGGCATATGAAATGCCAATAGAAATGTTTGATAGCTTAAACCACCTCCAGACTTTAAACCACCTCTAACAACATACCTAGTCGTAATCATACACTTATGTAAAAAAAAAAAAAAAAAAAAAAAAACTGTCTCCGGAGATTCATATGAATTTTGTGTAAAATTGCATCAACCAACTGTTACTCTGCAGATCACAGTATAAGAAGCAGCAGAATCAGTTTAATGATTCATTTTGCTCAATTCCATCATAATTTAAAGCTAAACAATAGTGGGTAGTTGGCTTCTATAGTTCTATGTTACTCTTAACTTGAGTACGAGTGTCAGGAGTCAGGACACAGGTATATATCCAAGTGAGACACGACATGACTAGAATTTTAAGACACGGGACCCCAATCCTAAAATGAGGATACGGGTAGGGGACACATTTTCAAAACAAAAATACACTTCTAAATTTGAAATATACCGACTTGTTTTGGAGTATAATGGAAATAACTTTGGCACATAAGACTTAAAATCATTAGATATAATACTAAATGCCTTATAAACCTCTATTCCTCTACTTTTGTGGTGCAAGCCTTGCTAGTTCAACTCTCCTGGTAGAAGTGTCGGACTAAGTGTCAGGTACGGAATTCATATCCATATCCATCTCGTGTCGTATCGTATCGACGTGGGTACAGTCCGAAAAGTGAAGAGTCAAAGTAACATAGGTTGGCTCCATAAACCCCAACCGCACCAGCAAAAGGGAAAAAAAAATAATACTCCATATGTTTCTATTTCAGGTTGAAATATTTGGAGCATATCACAAAATCAGGCAGAAGGACAAGACTGAACTAGATGTCGGAAAGTCGATAATGAGGTGAGATTTACTTTGAAGTGCTGATCCTCAGCCTATCTGAAGCTAGGAGTTGTTGTACTCTATTTGCCAATTTCTTGTCCCTCGATGCTACGACCATAGCTGAAAAATTAAAGCATGCAAAAAGAATTATAAAATGAATGATCGGTACTCAGAAACTTCACACGTTAAACACAGTTAACCAAATTGCAATTACCTGTTGGAAGTTTGTTCATTAACTCTAATGCAAATGAAGGCCCAGATAAGGCAACAAAAGGCTGCCGTGGATTTTTTAGCGTTTGCGGAATGATTTGAGACATCATTCGTAGTGTGTTAAGCTCCAAGCCTTTGCTGAGTGAAATAAACGGCAAGCCAGGATCAACATAGTCGACAATGCTTTCAAGAAAGGAAGCGGTAAACTGCGCCGCCAACAAGAATAATGTTACTCGATCCAGTGCTGCAAAGGCTCCCCACCCATGGCACATGGCAGGGTAAGGGCGCGTTGGATTTATGCAGCCTTACCCCTGGGATAAAAGCATAAAGAGACTATTTAAGGATGACCCGTAATGAAATTGCATCATCATCGCATCGACTGACTGCTATTTCATAACACAAGAAAAGCGGATAGTTAAGTGAGCCATTTTGCTACATTCCATCATATTCCAAAACCAAAAGAATAGTGAGTCCTCGACTCCACTGAAATTAGAGCAGTAGCTGCTGCAACAGATATAAAGTCATTATGCTACAAGATTGCAAACTTAAACATGCAATCAAACATGCTACCATTCTATGCTCGAATCCAATACGAAAAAAAGCACAATGGCAGTAAGAAAGAAGTGATAGGTTAAAAAACATGGCAAACTAACGCTAGATGATCTGAAACCTGCACAGGAACAGCATGCAAGCAGAAGTCAGCACCTTGCAGAGCAAGTTTGGCGCTCATTGTGGCAGTAAGATTTTCCGGAAGCTTATGGTTTGGGAAATATTTGCTGTACAGAAAAAATTGCGAAGTTGAGTTCCCTGCATCATCCAGCAGGAAGCCAGGGCTTTAAATGAATCAATCGAAGGCTTTACCTATTACAGTGGATTTCGTTAATAGATTGACAAACTTTAATATCGCGGACAAGCATACTGACTTCCATTTCTGGCTTTTTCTCAGCAACATGGACTGCCATAGCTGTACCAAAAGACCCACCTCCAAGCACAACCACCTATAAACTACTGTAAAGTTAGCAATACAGGTATAATTTTAGCTCAATTTTTCCCTTATCACCAGTACAAACATGCAATGCTCAAAATCTAGCAGAAACATCTTCATTAGATGGTTTACTAATGAACATGGCAGCCGCAGCTCTGCTACGCAAACAAGATCATGATGAAAGAAACATGAACCAACAACCAACTCAAATATTCATCATTTACGAATTGTTAGTCGTAACCAAAATTTCTAATGTGCATTATATTTCAATTATTTACGAGCGACAGCGCCATCTACCGTGTAGTTTGTATATCTAAGCTCCTTTTTTTTCACAAATACTTTTTGTTGTATGCCAACTGCAAGAATCAACAGTCACCAGGGCCCTTTCCCATCCCTCTCCGTATGCACAAACATATCATGTTTTTGGAAGTCTATTTTGATGGGGATTGGGGGGTTATTTCCTAAACACACCGTACACCATACTCCATACCAAAACATTTACAGACCACAAGCCATATATATTCTTGACATTCATTACCAGAAACTGAAGACACAAAGAAACAGATATGAACTTCATATACACAACTACGGAATGAATTTGAAGCTTTGAATCCAACCGAAGTGACAAATGACCATGTTACACTGAAAATAAATTGAGTATAGAAACTACTACTACAAGAGAACTAAAGAACACACTATTCAGGAGGATTAACGAATGGTCAAGTATCAACTGTGAACTTAGATATGGTCTTAGATTTTTTTGTCATCTCGAGAATTATCTATTTCTCACTACGTCACATCTTTTTAGAGTACTTTACCCTTATAATCCATTGAGTCTCTTACAGTCTACCAAGAGTATCCATCTCCTATGCCTAGCATCCCACTACCTCGCCTCTTATGTACCCGTACTTCTCCCTGTGCATCATAAGCCACTTGCCCCTCAATATCACCCCTTAAACATACTCTGAGGACAAAAGTGTAACCTGGCCATTACCCTTTATATAGAACCATAAAGGATTAAGGATATATAGAAATCAACATTTTAGAGGCAAACAAATCTTCCAACTTGAAAGATATTAGACTGAGTCAGCATTACCCAAGAGTAATACAATATTAATTTTATTGCCTCTCATTCAACTAGTAGTTTAAGTTTGATTAAAATACTCCTCACAAAAGAATAAAAGCGTGAACAACTAATTGAATGGGAGGAAGAAATAAACTGGCAAACGAATTCTCCAACATGAAACAAATGAACCTCAAGCCATGGTTTGTGATAGTAAAGTTCTAGTGTTTGTGTAACGAAGGCTTTCAATTCTGCCAGTCATAAACTCTCACAGTTACTATCGCCAATGTTTATAACTTTGGTGGGTGGTCTTAATCCCCCTTTTCAACTGTTTCCTAAGAAAAGGGCTGCTGTGATTAAAAAAAATCCCCTTTTCCCATTTTTTTTATAAAGAAACCAAGCCTTTTCCACCTTCCATCGTGGACCAGATAAGACATCATCAAGACAGGACGTGCAGTGGCTTGGAAGTAAGCTACCTTGACCATCTTCTAAAGTTCTAAACAATTTTTTAGGATACTCCCGGAGTCCCGGGAGCAGATCCAATGGAGGCGACAAGTAAAAGAAGTTTTCTGAAGCAAGAGTGCTTGCATGAAGGGGAGGAGGTGGGGAGCCTTAAACCAGCCCGCTTTCACTCATTGTGGGAAGCTTAGAAAAAGCGTCTGAAGCGCGCCTAGCCGCCTATATGCAGCGTCCACTCAGGCGTTAGCCGAATCACCTCAGAGAGCCTAAGGCGCACAAGGTGCACCTAGTGAGGTAAACTTGAGGCGCATTACTATGCAATTCCAATTTTTTCCCTGATTCTTTTATTTAAACCAGTTTGCCCTCCTCTTCTCTCCCCTATCCTTAACTTTCACTTATTTACATGTTAGCCTTCTTTAAAAACAAACTAGGGACTATTGTGCACAAAAATTTACTTTAAAGTAAACATGTTCGTTTGAAAATCAACGCGCCTTGTGTCCATAAGGCGTGCATGTTGCCTCACGTCGTGAGACCCCATCGCCTAAGTGCGCCTCACGCCTTCTCAAACTAAGCTTCTTAACCCAGTTAGCTTCTATGAATGTAGGAGTTGTGGAATGTGTTAGAAAATACTACATTCACCTTCTCTTGTTCTTCATCTACATGTTAAGCATACCACTTAGTTCCAACTTCTAGTGTTTGAGTACACAATCTGGATGAGAGTTGTTGGATCTTTGGGGATGACACCTAGGGTTGCCGAATTCATAATACACATAATTCGAATTCGCAATTCGCTCAAAATAGGGAATTGAATACGCAAAGTATTACAAAAAAAAAGCAATTCGCAAATTCATAATTACTAATACGCGTCATTTACTTGATGATAATAACAAAAAAACAAAAGGTTCATTGCATAAAGATCAGCAATTCAGCATTACAAAGTGACGGAACCACCAAAATAAGTCAGTTGATCATATTTTTCTGGTTTCTTAAGTAAACACAAATTGACGAAACCAGACAAAACACCAAAATAAGATTAAGTTGCTAGTCTACTGATACATCTTCTCCTTTCCCTTTGATGATCTTTGAAGTTGATCATATTATATTGAATTTTTAGTTTTTAGTATACGAATTGGACTCTTCAAATTCGCTAATTTTTATATATAATTCGCGAATTAGTGCGAATTAATACATGAATTAAACTTTTAGAATTCGCTAGTTTTTATATATAATTCGGGAATTAGTGCGAATTAATTCGAAAACGTATTGCGAATCGATAGCACATATCAATTCGCAATATGCACCCTATGTTAGCGAATTAGGTAACCCTGAATCCCTGATGATACCTATGATCAATAGGGTCGACATGATAAAAAAATTGACCAACTTACAACCAATGAGCTACTCTGGCTCGCAAGGTTAGTGATTGTTACCCCTACTCATTTTCATGAATTTCCCAATTACCTGACACCATAGTCGAGGAAATTTCGTTTCTAAATCTGAGAGTAATATTGCACACAGTGACATCTTCTCATTAATGATATAAATCTCACCCCTACAGTGATCTTTTATTCCCAAATGATGAAGCCAATGAGTTATAAGGCGGGCTGCGTAATCAGCAAACTCCTGCAAATACTTCCCTAACTATCTTTAGCAGCCACATATTCTATACTAGTTGAATAAAGTTTAATGTGAACACTATAGACATGAATGATATGTGAATGGAACAACAATCTGATATGGTAACATGAAGGAAAATTAACATTGCCAATAAAAGTAATCAAGGAAGTAACATTAATTAATAGTACTATGTACACTATTTTATCCAAATTAATGGCATTAATTAATGCAACATTACCATATGCGGATTTAGGGGGGCTAGCAGGGGCGCTCACGACTCACCCCCGCTGAACAATGAAAAATGCAAAAATTTTGGTTTCGAGTTTGCCTTATGGCATTACTTATTCACCCCCTAACCATAAATCCTGGTTCCGCCACTGAAAATAATATGACCAAAGTCGAAAATGGCTTAGAATGAAATGCAACCCAGTTTAGTAAGTTATCCTGCTCTAGTTGATGGTAATACAAAATCAAAGAATACCAATACTAGACTGAAATTGAAAAACAGAAGAAACCTTATTGGTAGTTTGAAGAACATCAGTGTTGTTCTTAGAACGCAAAGAGCGAGACCAACGAACAAGTTTTTCCCAAGCAAGTTTGACAACCCTTCTTCTACTCCTTGTTTGTTCAGAGGTAGAAACAATACCTATACTTTCTGGGGTGGGTGCATCATTTTCATCAGAAGATGGTGGGATATCCACAATTTCGGCTGCGAAACACGGCTTCAGTAAAATGCAGTGAATATTAATGGTATGAAAACAAGGATAAGATTGAATAGGAGTAATAGTGTGTTTTGGGTGGAAATTCAGAATGTTGTTGTTGATATGGGGTTTCAATTTCAAGGGGTATGAATAATAATGGTGTTTAGGGTAGTTGTTACAGGTAATTTTGAGTTTTGATGAAATAGCAGCCATTAATTTGAGGGCACAAGAGCAGAGAAGAAGAGAGGAGAGGAGAGGAGAGGAATGGTGTGTTGCTGCTTGCTTTTGGTGAATTGTGATGGGAGTGACTACTAGTGACTGATTGGCTATGCTTCAATGCGTCCTTCGGTTTGTCTCGAACTTTTTAGAAACGTGCGACACTTTTCTCCATTATTAAACCCACATTTCGTATTATTGCCAACCAATTTCGAGTGGACGGCGTAAAAGATTCACCTGCTCGTTTTTTTGAGATAAACGTGTATTATTTTATAAAATTATAAAGATGAGATTATACAGTATACGATTACAACCAGAAAAATAAACTTACAAAACAAACATAGGGAAATTGGATACCCCGAAACTACTAGAAATAGAACTAACTAAGCGAAAATTACAAGTCAAACTAACAGAAACTAAAATATGAAATTTCTTAAAAGGTGGATGATAGTAGTGCTCGAACTGTAGTAAGTCAAGCCTCCTGTTAAGATTACGTAAATATGATAATATTTGGTGCATCTTTCTGTTATATGTATTGTTGTTATATTCTTGTAATCTTCTCTTATCTTTTTAGCATATAATCTTTGTAATATATCTAGGTTAGTTTATCATAGGTTTGTATTTATACCTTCACCTTGGTTAATGATAGTTATTCATTCAAAACCTAAATCATTCTTCTACATGGTATCAACAGTCTTTTGATCCATCCCTCTTATCCCTACCGACATTACCATGTCGACACCCAATATTCTTCCCAACAAAGATGAACCTCTCAAACCATTCATCACTATTAATGTGCACTCCGTCGACAAGTTTGACAGCTCAAACTATCAGCAATGGAAATTGCAAATTACCGCTCTTCTCCTCGGCTATGATCTTTATGGTTATGTCGATGGCTCCATCCCTTGTCCGCCTATGCTACGTGGTTTTAGCAAGATAAACTATTGTTTGGTGCCCTGGCTGGTACACTTAACAAGTCTGTCTGCTCTCTCCTTACCCGCACTTCCACGTCAAAAGACCTCTGGGACACATTAGCCACCACCTACGCCCTTCCATCCTGAGGGAATATCAAACAACTCCGTTTTAAACTCAAAAACACGATAAAAGGCTCGTCCTCCATCGCCACCTATATGAACTCCTTCAAAACCACCATTGACGAACTTGCTCTTCTTGGTCATGTCGTCTCCCTTGAAGATGTCACTGACCGTATCATTGACGGCCTTGATGACCCTCGCTATCAATCGGTTATTGATGCCGTCAATGCGCGAGATTCGACGATATCCTTTGCCGAGTTTCACGAGAAACTCATCAACAAGGAACTCACTCTTCACATTCAAGAGCAAGTTGCACGCACCTCTTTCCCTGCCACTATCAATACCGTCTCCACCCACAACTCTGCTGCCCGTTATTACCACAAACCCAAAACCACCCATGCCTCGCTTCGCTCCTCTGCCTACCAGAGTACCAATCGTATACCCCTTCTCCTGCCCATGAAACCCAACTCAATCAAAACCCAAAGAACCCCTACCATCGCCGTTGCCACTGGTGCAACATCCAAGGCCATACTCTCGCCTTTTGCCCCGTATACAAAAGTCTTTTCCCTGATATCTCTGTTCCCCGCCATAATAAATCGCCCTCAACTCCGCAGGTACACACTGCCGCTCTGCTCCCACTCCCGCCAAGCCGTAAATTGTCGACAATGGTGCCTCACACCACGTCACAAGTGACCTCTCTACCCTATCCCTTCATTACCCTTATGATGGGACCGATAAAATAGTAATTGGAGATGGTTTCGGTCTTCCAATTACTCACACTGGTTCCTCTCTTCTTCCTTCATCTTCTCATTCTTTTACAATTTCTAATATATTATGGGTTCCCTCTATGCAAAAGAATGTTATTTTCGTCTCACAATTTTGCGCTCAAAATAATGTCACAATTGTTTTCTCATCATCTGCCTTTTTTGTGAAGGATATTGAAGCGGGGATGACACTCCATCAGGGCCCAGCTAGAGATGGAGTTTACTATTGGTCGTCCTCCTCCTCCCCACTTGTCCTTGTTGCCTCCACCTCGTTTGATATTCATCACCACGTAGGCCATCCATCCGCTCCTGTTTTACGTCAACTAGCATCTTATTTAATAAATCATTTAATTCTAATTTGCCTTGTAATTCATGTTTTTCGAATAAAAGTACCAAACTCCCTTTTATCTCGTCTTCTCTTACCAGCTCGACACCCTGATAGGCTAAGTCGCACACCTAGCAAAAATAATTTCCCTAGAAACAAATTAATGTAGCAATAGGGGCCGAACACAAGGAGACGAGAATTGCGCTATGAAATGTTATGAAAACATTTCTATCAAGGTCGATTACAAATGGTTTGGTTTGTTGATTAGCAAAAATAACGATATAAACTATATGATAAAAGAAGTTTAGGGGAGTCGGGTTACTCATGCAATTGTAAATAAATATTCATGCTAAACTCAGAAATAATAACATTGTCAATTGTTTAGGCTTAAAGACACCCACCTCATGATATTAGTGTCAACCATAGACCGGGTCCTAGAGAAACTCTCGTTTATGACTAGGTCGTCCTACTACACATGCTTAGTCTAATCCGATTCCGTGCCTCTCGACTTATAGAACGAATTAACAAACTTAATCAATGAATAAGGCCTTTAAACAAAGATTAAACGTGACGGTACAAACATGTGATATATTAGACAATATTATATCAACCTAATTTATCATTTTACATATATTAGTTATTGCATGGCTTCCCTAATCCCTAGACTAAGAAAAATTAGCTACTCATGTTGAAATGTAAACTACAAATTATGTTGTATGAAATACTAGACATGTTTATAGAAATGATATAAACAAAGTGATGAATCATAAAATGTAATATTAAACTATGTGATATAATTGTAATGCTAATGACGAAACTATGGAAACGTAAACTAAATAGACTAAGATTAGGATTACCGAAATAGAAATAGAACTTGCAAGGAAGAACAATTGAGAACCAAATGCTTGAATAAATTAGAACCAAATGTTTAACAACCAAATGCTTAACAATATTAAAACTAAAGATGAAAACTATGAGAGAATTTTGCTTAAGGCTAAATGAGAGTGAAATAGTGTATGAAAGACGTATGAAAAAGATATCCCTAATGACGGATTAAGGCCCCTATTTATAGTAAAATAGGGGCATAACGTAAATTTGCAAGCGGGGGTCAACCCCGATCGGGGTTGCCAGCCCCGATCGGGGGCGTGGGTTTCCGGGTATTCTTCTTCATTTCTTGCTTAAATGCTCCAAGGAAACCCATGCAACGTAATTAAGCTTCCTTAATCACCCGGTTAAATGTGATATTTAGCATCCAAAGAGTATCCTAAGAATGCTAATTGACTTGATCTTTGGATTACTTTTTGGGCTTGACTTTCATTACTTTGTTTTGGGCTCCAATTGTCATCATGCTTGCTTCCACTTAGCTTAGTGAACTTGGTGCTTGCTAAAGTGATAGGAAAAAGCCTCTAAATGCTTAGATTCCTACAAAATGTAACAAATACAAGCAATACATCTAGAACACAAGATTAGCTCACAAATATACTAATTAAAGTATGATATGCAATCAAAATCGAGCTAAAATGAGGGGTAAAAGTATATATAAAATGAACACATCACACCCTTAGAAGTTGTTTTCAGTGATGTTTAGGCTTCCCCGCTTTACTCAATCAACAACTTTAAATACTATATAGTCTTTATCGATCACTTCATTAAATTTATCTGGCTCTATCCCATGAAGCGCAAATCTGACTCACTATCTATCTTCACTCGTTTCCATCTCCTTGCTGAAATACAATTCTCCGCTAAACTCTGCACGTTATATTCTGAAAACGGAGGTGAATATGAGAAACTTTCTCCCTATCTTGCCCAACATGGCATTACCCATCTCACTTCACCACCTCACACCCCCGAGCATAATGGCTACGTTGAACGTCGACACCACAACATTGTTGACACTGGCCTTGCCTTGCTCTCCCATTTGGCCATACCTCTTATTTATTGGACCTACGCTTTCACTATCGTTGCCTATCTCATAAACTGTCTCCCCACCCCAACTCTATCCAACTCCTCCCCTTACTCCGTGCTTTTCAAGCATCCACCCAAATACCATAATCTCCGGAATTTTGGATGCCTTTGTTATCTATGGCTCCGACCCTACACTCGTCATAAACTCGAACCACGATCCCAACCATGTGTCTTAGTTGGTTACTCCCCAACCCAACACTCTTATCTATGTCTTGACCCTTACTCCAACCTGTTAGAAATCTAGATCTCTTTACTAACATATTCATATATATGTTTTTGTTAATTTAGTCATAAAATTAAATGGTGATCTTATGCATGCAAACAATAAACAATTTAAAGAAGAAATCTTCATCTTACATTGGTATTTCGGTTTATATGGGCACAAGAGAGTTCTCCTACTCTCTTGTTCTTGTTCTCTCCTTAATGGATGAACTAGGATCCAAGTGTAGAATCCCTCCCAAAGTAAAATACCCAAGGCAAACTCTTAATCAAATTAATATTCTGAATACTAGAACAATATTAATTTAGTATTAAAATTGACCCAAAAATATTATTGGACTCTCTATTATTTCGGTTAGAGAGAAGGAAGAGAAGGAAGAATTTTTATCTTTTCTAAAACTCAAATTTTAGATGAAAAAGAATGAATACAACACTAACTATTTTCTAGTGTATGTTAGGTTAAAATAAGAAGAAAAACAAAGTGTTTTTCTTCTCAAAAAACTGGGTGGAAGAGGGGAAGAAGAGAGAGCCAATGCATGCATGAATTTGTCTTCACAATGACCACTAGGTTGCATGACTAGTTTATTAGGGAAATGATTATGTTTACCACTAACATAATCAACACAATATCATCCTAATACCCCCTTAATTTCGGTACATATGGATAAATTGAACTCCATTTTATCTTTGTCAAAATGTCAATTTGTCATATGTCACATGTCATATGTCACATAAAATTGTTATGTATTTTTAACATATTAAAAATCAACGTATTAATAAAAATACGTCATATACAAAAATCGACTTAGTAATTCATAATTACTTGTGCCAAAATATTTTTACCAATTTATAAATCACAACATCTTGTATTTATAATAATTTATTCATTCAATATGCAATCGTTTCCTTAAACAATAATTTCATCTAAGTAATGAAACAATTCGATTACTTAGACCGTATCTTATTTAATCAAATTTCGATAAGACACGTAAATATTACTTCCAAAATCGTCCGTCAATTTTAAATATTTTAATTGACCCGTATCGTCATACGATCAATTAAATGATCAATTAAGAGTGTTACCCTTTAGGTATGACCTAAGGGGATCAACTGGTCACCACCGTCGCACGACAGTAATGTCAAACTCTAGTCAGCCAATCATTACCGATATGTGTGGACCAGTTGACAGTAAAATATTACTTCCCAATTGTATTCTTTATAATGAGATTTAAACATGTGATCATCATGATCAACAGTTGTGATCGCATTATTGTCGGAGGACACATATTCCAACACAACCGTGTATACTCCTCTCGCCATGTCCGCTTTGTGGACAATGTGTACCCCTTCCGCTCTTCCTCTCCTTCCACCACCCCTCTAATCACCACTGATCAATGGCTCACTCTCGTTCTCCATGTTCTTCACTCCCCTCCCACACCCGTCCCTGAAATCCCTGTACAATCCTTCCCCTATCCCAGAAACCCCGTCTCTGACCTCCTCTCCCATACCCCTTCTCCAGCCCGTACACCACAACCACCTTCCCCACCCCCACCGCCATCCCCCACGACCCTCCCACACTCACGGAACATGGGCCTCAAATAACATCTTCAAACCCCGTGTCTCTATGAACCTGTCAACGGAACTCCACCATCCCGAACCCACCACCCTCAAAGCAGCCCTTGCCTCTCCCGTGTGGCACAATGCCATGAATGTTCAGTTTGATGCTCTTTAAGCTAATGGCACATGGAACTTGTCCCGCCTTCCCCTAACCAAAACATCGTTGGGTGTAAATGAGTTTTTAGTACCAACTACAAACCCGATGGCACTATTGACAAACATAAAGCCCGTCTCGTGGCTAAGGGGTTCCTCCAACGCCCCGGCCTCGATTATACCGAAACCTTTAGCCCTGTCGTCAAACCGGCCACAATCCTAACTTTACTAAGTCTTGTTGTTATGCCGATAAGTCCATTTTATATAGACTTTATCTCCTGATTTTGGCTCTAATATATATGATTATTGCACTAACCTTAGTGATCTTATGAGCTAAATTGTATTCTAGTTGTCTTTGCATGTTTTGTCACATTTTATAGGAAGTTGAGCTTTTAGAAGCTTATTCCATCACTTGTGCAAGTAACTAGAAGCAAGGCTAAGTAAAGAAGCAAACATTGGACCAACCTTGAAGTGAACATGTTTTTGAGTTTTTCAATTTTTCAAATTTTTATGGTTTTTATGTTTATGAAACAAAAAGACATATTTTTGTATTTTTCGAAATTTTTCAATTTTTATCATTTTTGGAATATAAATTCTCATCCCCCACTTTATTTTGGACATTGTCCTCAATGTACATGTAGGAGTAGGAATGAAAAAGAAAGTACATGTTTTTTGGATTTTTGAATAAATGCAATGATATGAATGAATGCATGCTCTTACTAAATGCAATTCTATATGACATATATATAACAAATGAATGCAATCTAAATTATATTAAATGATGCATGTTCTTCACCTATGATCAAACCTCCCCAAACCGATTTAAACACTATTTCTAGTGTAGAAATGAATAGGATTGGTCGTTAGTGACTATGCATGAATTCTAGTCTATATGCAACTATCTACATGAATCATGTGAGATATATTACAATGCAATTATACTATATGAACTAACTAATGTAAATGCAAGCTAAATGTATATGTATATAACTAAATGCAAGGTAATTTAAAATGCAATGCAATTATACTTAAGAGATAGGGAGAGAAGAGTATCATACAATTGGAGATGGTGTGGTAGGCATCTCTCATTCGTCATCATCACCATTATCGCGGTATCTATACCCGCTAGAACCTCCTTAGTCATACCCTCCTCCTTGACCATAGTATCCCCCACCTTGACTGCCAAAGTTCCCGGCTTGGTCCCCTTGATTAGGGAACAAAAGGTGCGGTTGAGCCCAAGATGGACGAGGACCATTAGGGTCGATATACCCTTGTTGTGCCATTTGGTAGTATTGAGGATAAAGGACCAAATAGTTGTCGACCCTCCCATCATATACTCCAAGATCAACCTTCTTCATAAGATCCATCAAATCATTCACATTCAGAGCATTGGGCACTCGTGATGTGAATGGCACGTGAGGAGTGGGGTATGGTGGGATGGGTACCTAGGAAGGTGGGGCGTTATCTCTTGTCGGTATCCCGCGAGGTTGTGGAGGTTGGCGGGGTGCTTCTTCTCTTTTAGGGGGGTTGGGGTAGATTTCAATGTCGAGGAGGTAGCTCGGCGTAGGTGAATACCGGCTCAACCTCGGGTCGGTAGCGGGTACATTCCACCCCGTAAGAACAATAGAGGAACACCCTTTTTTAAACCACTCTACACTCCCGGTTTGAGTGTATGTACACCACCGGTGGTGGTTGAAGATGGCCTCCTCATCAATTAAAGTGCTACCCTCAAGTCGCACATAATCCCCATGAATGTTAAATCCGGGATAAAGTTCATTCGCCAACATTGTAATTAGACCTCCCATCACGAAGGTCTTGATTTGGGAGCTCCTTTGAGCAAAGTCGAAGAATCTTGTGAGCATCTCAAGGGGGGTGTTGACGTTATAAGGCCTTGTCCCCCGAACATTTAGATAGGACTCTAGAAAGGTTAAATCAAAGAGAGTGCATCTATCTTGCTCAAATCTCCCGTTAATAGTGCCGGCAATGAAGCGTTCGGTGATTCGAATCACCGGATGTTGAATTGTGAAGGTATAGCATTATTTCAAATGTATGAAGTCCCTCCCGAAAATAGCCCTCCAAACTTGGTCCACATCAAAGTCGGCGGGTTTGTCGGTGTTTTCCGTTGGCACAACAAGACCAAAAATACTCGCAAATTGGCTGAGGGTTAGCTTATGGTCGTGGTTGCACAATCAGAATTCCATGCAAACGGTTTTTTGCGTGTTTGTGACGATGTGGAGGCTACTCAAGAATTCCAGGGTAAGGCTAAGGTAGGTCTCTTCGTGGGCATAGAATAGTTTTTCAAGCCCCAAACCATCAAAGAACATTTCGGTATGGTACCTTATACCTAGGACCTCTAGTACTTTGGTATCAATGAATTGAGTTGGCTCACAATGCTTACCTAGCAATGTGACTAACTTCTTGCGATGTTCATTGGAAGTGAAGATCACCTCCGGAAAGTATTCAAGTTGCTCCACCCCTCTTATTATCACAGCGCGGAAGTTTCTTGGCGGCATCCTTTCTTGAGAGGATGAAGAATATGAGCCCTTGCGCTTCTTGGTGCCGGCTTCAACGAGTTTCTTCGCCTTTCCCTTGAGATTCATCATTTTTGATTTGGGAAAGTTAGGGTTTGGTTGATTTTTGTTGTGATGGGAGTGTTTGGAGATGAAGATGTGTGGATTAGGTTTAGATAAGGTGAGGAAATGAGGGATGGTGGGGGTGTTTTTATAGAAAAGTAGTATGGGACGAGCGGTTGAGGGTCGGGCTCGGGCGGCTTTTACGAGGTAAGTGTAAGAATCCGAGCGTCTTGCTGCAGGGGTCCGAGCGTCTTGTGGAGAATACGCTCGGATTCTAATCCAGTGATTCTGCCCTCATCTGTTGTGGGCTGAGGACGAGCATTTCGTTCTTGGGACGAGCGGCTGAGGTAGGACGAGCGTCTTCTACAAAATCCGCTCGGATTCTAATCCAGTGCAAAATTTTCTTCAAGATGCCTCACAGGACGAGCGTCTTTCTGCTAATATGAGCGTCTCTTCCTGGACGAGCGTCTTGTCCTATAATCCGCTCGGATTTAAAGTCAGCGCCAAACAGTACCCATAAGGAGGCTGAGGACGAGCGTCATGCCCTCGGGGAGAGCGTCCCGCGCTGTTTTTCATACTTTTCATTCTTTTCTTTCCAAGATCATACCCTTGCACCCTTTTGTTATTCCTCCTTATCTTTTTCTGAAATTGTGCTCAATAAAAATGTAAGAAAACTCTCTCTCACTACTCTCATGCAAGAAATTGTAAATAAAAGTGCGGAAATGTACAATATTATACAAGGCAAAGGTTCGAGAAATATCTTACAAATGGTGGTTTGAGATAGGACTCCACCAAACTAGTTCAAATTGTAGAAATTCTTTGTCCATAGAGCTCAAGGCTCTTAGGAGGAGATCAAAGGCTTGTGAACAAGCTCCAAATAAGCATAAGTATGGTTTGCTTAACTTCAAGACGAAGCTTGGCCAAAGAAATTTGTCATTCATTTTTGTTTTCTTCTTCTTCTTGGCACTTGAATATTTACGATGCTTCAAACCAACTATCCCATGATTCTTGTCAACATAAGGCATGAAGTATGGTTCGCGGTTGTTCGGAGACTTCAACTTACCACCTTTTTCTTCAATTTCGGTGATGATAATAGCATTTTGATTATTCAATCCTTCCAAAGTAGAAGGAGAATTGTCATGGCCTTGATGATTGAGTTCTTTAGAAGTTAACATTGTGGGTGCCAAATTTTCACAAGTAGGTTCATGTGCAAGTTTCTTTTTTAGCTTTTCCACCAAGTACCCTTTGTATGATGTCTTGACCTTTTGCAGGAGACCCACCATGTCGTCGTCAACAATCATAGGTTCCATAGTGGGTGTAAAGTAGTCTTCATAGGCAATAGGGAGGGGACATTCTTCTTCTTCATGATAGGATATCTCAAATTTCTCAAGGATAGGCTCCTCAAGTAGAGCAACCTCACAAACTTCCGCTTCCTTACCCCATGAGTTCTTGCAAAACACGATTTTATCATTATAGCTATATTCATAAGAACCATAGACGGGGGCTCCATTAAATTCTTTTTCCAACATCTCAATGTTCGCATCAAAAGACACACCCTCATACTCACAAAGGTGAAGAGTATTTGGCTTACTCAACCTCATGTCTTCTTCGTTGAATACAACGCTTTCATATTCACAAGAGCTCAAAGGAATTGGCTCTTCCCACTTCTCTTCTTCCATATCAAAGGTTACTACTTCAAATTCACATTCATGATCAATTTTTAAGGAATGGCGAGGAGTGGTTTCTTGGGATTCTTTCATTTGGGCAATTTGAATCTCCAATTCCTCACCTTGGGTAACAATGCCTTGAAGAACATTGTCCCTCTTTTGGCTCTCCTCTAACATTTGTTTGAAGAAGTTTTGTTGATCTCCCATAATTTGGAAATCACATTTTGAATGGGTTCATTTTTTTTTTGTGGGTGGGTGTGAAATTGGTTGTATTGTGGCAATTGAAATTCATTATAAAGTGGGTATTGAGTGGGTGGTTGTTGTGGATATTGGATGTGGTGATTTTGGTGGGAAAACTTGGGGTAGTGGTTAGGATTTTCATTGTACGAATAGTGAGGTAGGTTTGTGTTGACTTGCTTCTCAAACTCCCCATACCCATGGTCATACTCAAAGAATCTACCACATACTCCATATGTCAAGTCTTGAGCCATCATAGCTAAGACAAGGAAATAACTACAACCAAGGAAACTACACAAAAATGGTAAGAAAAAACCTTGAGGAACAAGTTCCTCAAGGTTAAAGTACAAATAAAAATAGACAAACAAGTAAGAACTTAATCACATAGCACCGTCCCCGGCAACGACGCCATTTTGATGGACAAGAGTTGGTCGTCACACATCCAATCAAACACATTTATATTCTCAACCAAACAACTAGCTAGTGGTTAAGTCGAGGTTGATCCATGGGACGGTGTGATTTGGGTTCTAAGTCTATATATCTCAATTTATGCTAGTGTCACAATTTGTTTGGGTTTGTAGTTGTATTCTAGACTAATACAAGCAATAAAGTAAAACAAGCAATAAAAGGAAGGATGTAAACAAATGATTAAAAGTACTAGGATATCATGGATTCATGGGAGTTAACCATACAAGCATGTTCACAAAGTTGCAAGCAATTAATGTTGTAAAGGAACCGAGTTGGTGTATGTCTTATGGTTCTTAGGAAGAGTTGGGTCCCAGAGCTGAATCGATTAGATTGTACAACACCTACAAGTCGACTTACTTTCCCCCTAATCACTTCTATGCAAGGTCTAACTAGACTCGAGTTGGTTTATATCTTACAAATCAAGTTGAGTAGATAAGAGATGGTTGTAAATGCAAGGATTCATAGGCTTAGCATTTCATCAAACATAACATGTGCATAGGTTGACATCACAACAAGCAAGCAAATTAATTATGGAAATATATTGGATTAAGCATGATTATTCCCCATGTTTACTTCCCTTAATTACCCACTAATCCTAGTTAAGGAGAATACTCACCCATTATCATGGAAAACATGTCATAAATGGTGTCAATCATCACAACAAGTATAAACATGATAAGGGCTTTAAGGAAATAAACAATAAAGAGTAAAGAGTAAAGGGATGATACCAAACTTGAGGTGATCCAAATAGTAAATCAAAAATAAAAGAAGAGAACTTGATTGATTGATGAAGGGTTGTCAATCCTCCAATAATAACCCAATAATCTTCAATTACCCAAAAGTAAGAAACTTGAACAATAATTAAGGAAAGATTAATGTGTAATTCTGTGGAAAGATTAAAGGATAATCTATTCTAATCTACTCCTAATCTAATCTAAGAGGATTTTCTAATGTGGAAGCCCCCCCTTGATTATTACAAAAATGGGGTATATATAGTAGTGCATCATTAGGATAAATAAGGCTAAATTAGTAATTAACAATTCTAAGTTCTAAGTAGGGAAATGCAAGTATTCTTGAGGAGATGAGCATATTGCTGAAGTTGCCACGATCCGCTCGTGCAAAGGGGGAAGACGCTCGGATTGTGGGCAGAGGAGACGAGCGGCTTGACAGTCGGGACGCTCGGATTGCTTGAGGTGGCGACGAGCGTCTTGAAGCTAGGACGCTCGGATTGTTCTTCAGAGCGCTTTAGCTTCTTCCTCTCGCATACTTCTTATTCTTGCATTGTTGATCTTAGTTTTTGCCTCTCCTTCCATACCCGTTCAGCCAATATCATCAATAACCTTTCAAATAAGCACGAGAGACGGGAATTTCCGCCTAATTGTCTTCTTTCCTACAAAACAAACATAATGCAATAGGAAAGCAAAATAGAAGGCATTTGATGGATAAAATGGCTATGGAACGCTATAGTAATATGCAAAATAGGCTCAATTAAGGGACTAAATGTGCGCAAATATGAGTCACATCAAATAACAATGGATTAAGGCCATATTGATGAGAGTGTCGTTGGGGCTCTCAATCAAACCAATTTATATTCTCAACAAACAACTAGTTAGTGGTTAAGTCGAGGTCGATCCATGGGATGGTGTGCTTTGAGTTCTAATTCTATCTATCTCAATTTATGCTAGTGTCACAATTGATGGGGTTTGTATTTGTGTTCTAAACTAATGAAAGTAATAAAGTAAAAAGAGGTGTAAACAAGTATTAAAGAGTACTAGGATGTCATGGGGTCATAGGGAATTCATGGGAATTGATCATACAAACATGTTCTCAATTATATGCAAGCACTTATTGTTGTGATGGGATCGAGTTAGTGTATATCTTACAATCCCTAAGAAGGTTTGGGTCCCGGAGCCGAATCGATTAGATTGTACAACACTTACAAGTCGACTTACTTTCCTCCTATTCAACTTCTATGCATGGTCTAACAAGACTCGAGTTGGTTTATATCTTACAAGTCTTGTTGAGAAGGTAAGAGATGGGTAAAATGCAAGGATTCATAGGCTTAGCATTTCATCAAACATAACATGTGCATAGGTTGACATCACAACAAGCAATCAATTTAATTATGAAAATATATTAGATTAAGCATGAATCATTCCCCATGTTGGTTTCTCCTAATTACCCATTAATCCTAGCTAAGAGACTACTCACTCATTATCAAGTTTAACATGCTAACAAGGTTGTCAATCATATTAACAAGGCAAAACATGATGAACAAGTAAGAAAGATTAACAATAATTAAAACAAGGATTAAGAGAATTATACCTATGGAGATTCCAAAATAATAATGCAAAGAATAATAGAAGTACTTGATGATTGATGAAAGGTTGTCAATCTCCCAATAAACCCAAATGATCTTCTAATTACCCAATAATAAACTTGAATTACTCAATAATAAACTTGAACAATAATTAAGGAAAGATTAATGTGTAATTTTGTGGAAAGATTAAAGGATAATGTATTCTAATCTACTCCTAATCTAATCTAAGGAAAGTTTCAATCTAGCTAAGAGAGCTTGGTAATCTAAGTAGTACAATGGGGTATTTATACTAAAGAATAGGTACAAGAATTAGGGTTACTTAGGGCTTAAATGACGATTAAGACCCTTAAGAAAAGTTGAGGAAATGCTCCTCTCGAAGGAAGATACTAGTCTCCTTTTTGCTAGTCTTTCAGAAATATGCGCATCCCGAGTGGAACAAGGAAGAGACGTGCTGTACTGGGCAGGAATCCGAGCGGCCAAGGGGTCAGGACGAGCGGATTGTGGTCGTGCAGGACAAGCGGACAGGGTGGTGGGACGCTCGGATTGTGGAGGTCTTGGTCGAGCGTCCCGAGGCTGCGACGGGCGGATTGTAGTCCAGCAAGCTTCTTCCTCTTTTATTCTTTTCTTCTTCCAACAATCCTCAAGGATCTTGTCGGAGATGCAAGGATATTCTTCATCATTGCCCATCTACTACATTATTTACATAGGGCTTCTAGTCTTGTGTTCACTTTGATGCTTGGTCATTAGATTCGATCAATTTAGCTCCATTTTGCCATGAAAATGCATTTGCACTCCTCTCCTACCAAGGAAATAAAACCTCAAAGAATATGCAAAACAAAGGACTAAAGATAGTAAATGACCCAATTATGCACTAAAAAGCATAGGAACGAGGCTAATTCGGGGACTAAATATGCTCAAATATTGGTCACATCAAATATCTCCAAACCGAACCTTTGCTCGTCTCGAGTAAAGAGGTGACAAAACTAGGACCCTTATTTAAACTAACCTACTAATATAGCCGATATGAGATAATTAGCGGGTCTCACTTCGCCCCTTCAACTCAAAACAAGACAACCGTGAGGTAGGATGCCTTCTTGCAAGGCAAGGTGGGGCTTGCCAAAATGGCGACACATCCAAGCATTAAAGCACACAAAATCAAGTAATGGATGCATCTACAAAAGAATAGCCACTTTCCTCATCTAAGTGACGGAAATTATCTAAAGGGGAAGCAATTCAAGGGTACACACTCATTCATAGATATGGTTTCTTCAAACTACTAAGCCTAGAAGGATACCAATAAATCACCTCCAAGTTGTGTCAAGCTAGGGTAACTTTGTCCTCAATTGTTAAATGCTTTCGTCAAGAGTAGACTCCCTATGGTATTAGAAACACTGGAGGATCGCAGAATTCCCCTTCTTGCCTAGACAAGAAGAAGGGTCGTTCCCTCTCTATCATGTACAAAAATGGATATGATGGAAAAGGGATCAATAGTATTTAAGTTTCATTTGGGAGTTTGCTTTTATTTTTGTTTTTTCCCCCAATTTCTTGTGGCATATAACATTTGAGAACACTTTCTTTTTGCCATTTCTTTTGATGTTTGGCATTTCAATACTTGACAATTTCAACTTTTCTTTGCATTTCTTTTTGAACATTTTCAAAGTCACCTCATTTGTAATGAGGGTGCTTATATTTGAAGTATTAGGAGTCTATTTTTGATCCCTCTTTTCATTTGATGCAATTTGCAAACTTTTTTACTTTTCATTTCATTTCTTGAACTCAAATTTTGAACAATTTTTTTGCCCATTCCCTTTTTGATGACAAAACGTGGTAGAATGTGGATGATGGTTGCATGGTTTCAAGGGTCACCATGGAATAAACGGTAGCCAAGGAGTTATCGCACCACAAGGTACTCTTAACTAGGCCTTAATCCATGGGTCAAAGGATACTAGCTTGACACATCCTTGGGTGTTTTACAAGTATTCTAATGAGCAAAGTCTTAAGAAGAAAAAGTATCTACAAGGGCCTATATACACTTGTTAAGTTTCACAAATAGATGTTGTCACAAAGTTTTTCATAAATACAACTATATGCCATGATGCAACTAACATACATACAACCTAATGCATATGCTTCTACCAACTAGTATGCCAAATAATCTAGATGCAATCCTAATTTCACATTGTTTATACCGCATCAATCAAAATAAAGCCACATAGTCATTAACATAAAGAGGAAAAAGGAGATTGGAAAGATCATACCATGCGGTTTTCTATATCCTCATGTCTCGGATGTGGCGTAGTCGATCAATATGAAAAGGACAAACAAACAAGTATATACAATATATGCAATACTACACTATAAAAGAAATGAACATGTTTTTGGGTTTTTGAATTTTTGAATTTTTTATGGTTTTTATGATTTATAAAATAAAAAGGCATGTTTTTGTATTTTTCAATTTTTTTTATCATTTTTGGAATATAAATTCCCATCCCCCACTTTATTTTGGACATTGTCCTCAATGTACATGTAGGAGTAGGAATGAAAAAGGAATACATGTTTTTGGAATTTTGAATTTTTCAAATTTTTATAGTTTTTATGATTTATAAAATAAAAAGGCATGTTTTTGTATTTTTCAATTTTTATCATTTTTGGAAATATAAATTCTCATCCCCTACTTTATTTTGGACATTGTCCTCAATGTACATGTAGGAGTCGGAATTAAAAATAAAGTACATGTTTTTTTTTTGGATTTTTGAATAAATGCAATGATATGAATGAATGCATGCTCTAACTAAATGCAATTCTATATGACATATATAACAAATGAATGCAATTTAAACTAGATTATATGATGCATGTTCTCACCTATGATCAAACCTCCTCAAACCGATTTAAGCACTATTTCTAGTGTAGGAGAAATGAGGTTGGGTCATTAGTGACTATGTATGAATGCAACTTACTATATGAACTAACTAATATAAATGCAATATGAAATATAATACAAATGCAAGCTAAATGTATATGTATATAGCTAAATGCAAATGTAAATGTAATGCAAAGTCAAAGGAAAGGATATCTTACAAATGGTGCTTTAAGGTAGGACTCCTTCAAACTATGTTAAATGACAAATTTCTTTATCCATGGAGCTTAATGTTCTTAAAAGTTGGTCAAAAGCTTGTGAATTGTCCTCAAGTAAGCATGAATAAGTCTTGAACCATTGCAAAATAGAGTAGGGCCAATCCATGAGAGACCTCCCTTTGAACTCCTTCCCCTTCTCCTTTGCTTTGTCATGATGGCCTTCCCGGCTCTTAAAACTAGCAAACTTGAGATTCTTGTCATATGGGGTTTTCCGGTTGCTCCTATTTCTTCCAAAGTTGATGACGAAAATACTTGGACTAGGTGATCTTCCAAGAATAGAAGGTGAAATTTCATGGCCTTGATGATGGGGTGTCTTTGAAGTTGGGATAGTGGGAGCCAAATTTCCACATGTAGGTTCCTTCTTAGCCCTTTCTTTGAGCTTCTCTACTAAGTAATTCTTGTATGATGATTTGACTTTCGTGAGAAGGTCCATAATGTCATCTCCAAGTATCATAAGCTCCATAGTGGGTTTGAAAAGGTTCTCATGAAGGCATTCCTCCTCTTCATCGAAGCAATCTTCAAACTTCTCAAGGATGAGTTCCTCAAGAAAGCTAATCCCATAAATCCATTCATCATTTGAGTCCATCTTTCTCTCATCATCTTCTTCCATAGACTTGTCATCATTGTTATCTCCATACGAATCATAGACAGGGGCTTCACTCCTCTTCATTAACTTTTTCTCCAACACCTCAATGTTCACATCAAAAGTCACGCCCTCATACTCACAAAGGCTAAGAGTATTTGGTTTAATCAACCTCATATCTTCATCATCAAATACCACACTTTAATACTCACAAGAGCTCAAAAAAATTGGCTCTTCCCATTTCTCATCAAAGGTAACTCCTTCAAACTCGTATTCATGATCAATGTCTAAGGAATGGTGAGGAGTAGTTACTTGGGCTTTTTTCATTTGGGCAATTTGAATTGCCAACTCCTCACCATGGGTAACAATGCTTTGAAGAACATTGTCCCTATTTTTGCTCTCCTCTAGCACGTGTTTGAAGAAATTTTGTTGATCTCCCATCATTTGGAGAATCGCATTTTGAATGGGTTCATCTTCTTGTTGTGGGTGGGTGTGAAAGTGGTTGTATTGTGGCAATTGAAATTCATTATGAAGTGGGTATTGGGTGGGTGGTTGTTGTGGATATTGGATGTGGTGATTTTGGTGGGAAAATTTGGGGTAGTAGTTAGGATTTTCATTGTATGAGTAGTAAGGTAGGTTTGTGTTGACTTGCTCCTCAAACTCCCCATACCCATATATAGTCATACTCAAAAGATCTAACATATACTCCATATGTCAAGTCTTGGGTCATCATCTTAACCAAGATAAAGATACAACTACAAAAATGGAAACTACAATAAAACGGTAAAAACGAACCTTGAGGAACAAGTTCCTCAAGGTTAAAGCACAATTAAAATAGACAAACAAACAAGAACTTAATCACATAACACCGTCCACGACAACGGCGCCATTTTGATGAGAGTGTCGTTGGGGCTCTCAATCAAACACATTTATATTCTCAACAAACAACTAGTTAGTGGTTAAGTCAAGGTCGATCCATGGGACGTTGTGCTTTTGGTTCTAAGTCTATCTATCTCAATTTATGCTAGTATCACAATTGATGGGGTTTGTAGTTGTGTTCTAAACTAATGAAAGTAATAAAGTAAAAAGAGGTGTAAACAAGTATAAAAGAGTACTAGGATGTCATGGGGTCATAGAGGATTTATGGGAATTGATCATACAAACATGTTCTCAATTATATGCAAGCACTTATTGTTGTGATGGGATCGAGTTAGTGTATATCTTACAATCCCTAAGAAGGTTTGGGTCCCGGAGCCGAATCGATTAGATTGTACAACACCTACAAGTCGACTTACTTTCCTCCTATTCAACTTCTATGTATGGTCTAACAAGACTCGAGTTGGTTTATATCTTACAAGTCTTGTTGAGAAGGTAACAGATGGGTAAAATACAAGGATTCATAGGCTTAGCATTTCATCAAACATAACATGTGCATAGGTTGACATCACAACAAGCAAGCAATTTAATTATGAAAACATATTAGATTAAGCATGAATCATTCCCCATGTTGGTTTTCCCTAATTACCCATTAATCCTAGCTAAGAGACTACTCACTCATTATCAAGTTTAACATGCTAACAAGATTGTCAATCATATTAACAAGGCAAAACATGATGAATAAGTAAGAAAGATTAACAATAATTAAAATAAGGATTAAGAGAACTATACCTATGGAGATTCCAAAATAATAATGCAAAGAATAATAGAAGTATTTGATGATTGATGGAAGGTTGTCAATGTCCCAATAAACTCAAATGATCTTCTAATTACGCAATAATAAACTTGAATTACTCAATAATAAACTTGAACAATAATTAAGGAAAGATTAATGTGTAATTTTGTGGAAAGATTAAAGGATAATCTATTCTAATCTACTCCTAATCTAATCTAAGGAAAGTTTTAATCTAGCTAAGAGAGCTTGGTAATCTAAGTAGTACAATGGGGTATTTATACTAAAGAATAGGTACAAGAATTAGGGTTACTTAGGGCTTAAATGACGATTAAGACCCTTAAGAAAAGTTGAGGAAATGCTCCTCTCGAAGGAAGATACTAGTCTCCTTTTTGCTAGTCTTTCAGAAATATGCGCATCCCGAGTGGAACAAGGAAGAGACGTGCTGTACTGGGCAGGAATCCGAGCGGCCAAGGGGTCAGGACGAGCGGATTGTGGTCGTGCAGGACAAGCGGACAGGGTGGTGGGACGCTCGGATTGTGGAGGTCTTGGTCGAGCGTCCCGAGGCTGCGACGGGCGGATTGTAGTCCAGCAAGCTTCTTCCTCTTTTCTTCTTTTCTTCTTCCAACAATCCTCAAGGATCTTGTCGGAGATGCAAGGATATTCTTCATCATTTCCCATCTACTACATTATTTACATAGGGCTTCTAGTCTTGTCTTCACTTTGATGCTTGGTCATTAGATTCGATCAATTTAGCTCCATTTTGCCATGAAAATGCAAGATTTGCACTTCTCTCCTACCAAGGAAACAAAACCTCAAAGAATATGCAAAACAAAGGACTAAAGATAGTAAATGACCCAATTATGCACTAAAAAGCATAGGAACGAGGCTAATTCGGAGACTAAATATGCTCAAATATTGGTCACATCATATCTTCCCCCACGCATTTGTCCTTTGTTTCTTCGATCACTTCTTCTAGAATATCAACCGAATAAGCACTCTCAAACATCGACTTAGACATAGCCCTCGTAAGAGGAAATTCAACCACATATTTCCTCCCACAATGAAGGAAAGCTTTCCATTATTTATATCGATCATCACCCCTCCGGTTGCCATGAATGGTCTTCCAAGGATAATGGGGGTTTGTTGGTCTTCGGGAATATCTAATATAATTAAATCCACCGGTATGTTAAAGTTTCATACTTTCACCGAAACATCTTTAAGAACTCCCTTAGGATATTGTACCGATACGTTAGCAAGTTGCAACGTCATAGATGTGGAAATCATGTCTTGGAGAATCTTCTTGGCAATGAGGAGAGGTAGGATGCTAACACTTGCACCCAAATCGCACAATGCCCTTTCAATGGTCACATTACCTACCATACACTGGATTGAGAAGCTACCCGGATCTTGTAATTTCTTAGCCATGTGATTAAGCAACACCGCACTACATTCCTCAGTCAAGGCAACTAGTCCATCTCCTCCAATTCCACTTTTGTTTGTCAAAACATCTTTGAGAAACGTGGTATAGAGTGGCATTTGTGTAACTATCTCGGTAAAAGGTAATGAAACTTCAAGTTTGTTCAACATATCCAAGAACTTAAAGAATTTATTCTCCTCATTCATTACTCTACTTCTATTAGGAAATGGCATTGGAGGGATATAGGCCTCCAATTTCCTTTCTTTCTCTTTGCTACCCACTTTGTCAAACTCAATTTCTTCCAATACAAAGTTTTTATCATCCATGGGTTGATCACTTACTTACCCTTTCTTGGAGTTCTCACCTCTACTTGTTGGTGAAGAAGGTGGACTCTCAACTCCTCATCTCATAACAACCTTTTTCCTCTTTGAATCATAGTCATAATCCTTGTAAGGGTCTTCCAACTCTTTCCCACTCCTTAAGGCGACCACATGACCTTATTGGTGATGTGGCAGTCTATCCTTAGGGTGAGAGCCTTGTATTGGAAGAGATTGTTGCCCCCTTAAAGGATTAGAAGCTCCTTGGTTAGAGTTAGTCATGTAAGAATCAAGTGTTCTTTGGTGTGCTTTGACATTAGAAATGTCGGACCTTAGAAGCTTGAATTGTTGCTTCGCATTGGCTTCTCTTTGTAATGCCTTAGCCTCCATGTTATTCAACATTTGTTCAATAGAAGTATTTGGGTTTGGTGGTTCAATGAGAGGAGGGGGTTGAAATTGAGTTTGTTGAGATTGGATTTTTGTTGTGGTTGGTAACTTTGATTTTGTTGGTAGTTTTGTTGAGGTTGGAAGTTTTGGTTGTTGTTTATTTGGTGTGATGGGACATAAGATGGGTTCTCTTGTTGTGAAAATTTACAAAACGCGGAGTCTTAGCCTTGATTTTGGTTGTATGATCTTGAATGGTCGGGCTTGGGTTGAGGTAGGTGTTGTGGAGCTTGATATTTTGGGTCCAAAATTTGACCCTCATATGAAAGCCTTGTGTCTTGGTTGGGAAAGGCCCGATAGAAGGTTTTTTGACGTTGATAAGAGTACCTTGGTTAGTGGCCTTACAAAGCATAACACTCATGTGGGTATCGGTCATCTTGTTGGAAAGACGGACACACATGTCATAAACATGTCCAACACCACCACAATTGTCACATATTGGTAGTTGAATGTAATTTATTAGAGGAGACCTTGGGTCTTGCACATAGTACACCCTAGAGTGACTTGGTCTCTCCTCTTGAACTTGGTGGACTTGCTCTTTGCTCTTGTCCAAGCCTAGGTTGTCTAACTTCTTTGACAATTCATCCAACTTGAGCTTTGTTTCCAACTCAAGTCTAGTGGGTCATTTTCCCTTGCCTTCACTTTCCCTTTCTCCATAACTATTATCTATCTCAGAAATGTTTTGGATCATCTCCGTGATTTCCGCACTATTTATGCTATCAAAGTTGCCCCTCGATGCCGCTACTATCATGTCCCTAAACCTTGGTTCAAGGGTTTGAAATAATGTTTAGGTGGTCATCCGTTTAAGAATAACATGATATGGGCAAGAAGTAATGAGGTCCCTAAAACGCTCTCACGCCTCGCTCAAGGTTTCTAGATCCTTTTGCTTGAAGGTTTGGATTTTATGCCTTATTATTGTGGTCTTGGATGGAGGGTAGAACTTGTTGATAAATTCCTTAGAAAGGCTAGCCCATGGGGTGAAAGTGCCCACTTCATAAGCATCTTATTTTCCTATACCTATTAGCCGTAAGTGTTTTTTTGTACTAGTGAATGATGAGTTTGTATGTTGATGATCATAACCATTTAATAGTGTATTAATGATTCAGAGCCTTGATCTTACCTTATACTCTGGAAACAGTTTATACTTTTTTCAATAGGTTCTTGACCTGTGGGAAAGCTCTATGAAACTCGAAATACTAATTTTCTTAATTAGATGTATATTCAGATTTCAGAGATATATGAATAAATGATAAAAGACCATTCATCATCGAACTGTCTGTAAACTGTTAAATCTCCCTTTAATCCGCTTATATAGCTTGACAATCCTTTTTTTATGTAGAATGGAGCAAAGGAATCCATCACCAAGCTTATCTCAGACCTGGATAGTGCCACCCTGAAGCCTAAAGTTGGTGAGATCCTCTTACGCCTTCATCCTACTAAAGTTTAGTTTATGTTTGTGTAATTAGTTTATTTTACTTACTCTAGTAGTCTTGTTTAACCTTTATGTGCATGATTTTCAGCTTTTTCAAGACAAATGGCTTATTCAAAAGAAGAAATCAATGAGGTTCTGGACTTATGGGCGAACTATTTTCTTAATGTCTAGTCATAGTAATGTGTTAGCTAGATTTTGCAAACTATGTTTTGGACCTTTGTAGGTTGTTGAATTTGGACGGCATTTGTATAAACTATGTTTTGGTAAGGTCGTTGCAAGAAACTATGACGAACGACCTTTCTTGGTGGTTGAATTTGGACGGCGTTGTATGAATATATGTATTGGTCGTTGAATGAAAGTATGACGAACGACCTTTGTTGATTAGCAGAAGTAATCTATCTTTTGCATTTGTGATCATGTGTAGTAGTAATGTATTGGGTAATAATATAGTAATATATATATTTTTTTATAAAAAATAATAATTATAAACATCGGATTTTTATAAAAAACCGATGTCTATATTTTACAATAAACATCAGATTATTTAGATATCTGATGCCTATGGTAAGGAATAGACATCGGACTTCCAAAAAGGTCGATGTCTATATGTCATATGGACATCAGATATATAGAAATCCGTTGTGCAAATTTTAATGGACATCAGTTTAAAATCCGATGTACATTAATCCACAATGGACATGACCAAACTCTACATCGGGTGTGTATCCGATGTCCATATACCAAAATGTCCGATGTGGATAATGAGTTTTGTAGTAGTGTTTCCTTGCATTATCCTTCACGGAGAAGGGAAAGAGCATGAGAAGAATTTGATCTTCGGTAACACCATTGTGCTTAATAGTGCCCACTTTCTCCTTAAACAAGACCAAGTGACCATGAGCGTCTTAATTCTTTATGCCATGGAACACATCTGGTTCGATGTAAGAGATCACATGGTGGTGAAGCTCGAAGGTATTTGGAACAATTGCCCCATAAGTGATGGCCGAACAAGACCGGTTAGGGTCCGACCTATTGTAATATCTCATGGGTTGATCCGCCATTATTTTGTTATCAAAATTTTCTCTTGGGGAGATTGGAGAGTTTGGTGTGTTTGGAGGTGAATCGGTTTCGGAGTGGTGGGAATATAGTGAATGGGTGGGTGAATTGATTGGTGAAATGTGAAGGTGGTGAGTTGGTGTTTTTTTGGTTGGATTGATGGGAGTTTGGGTGGATGAAGAGGGTCGGGTGATCGATTAAGGGCTCAATCGTGGAGTTTGGTGTATTTATTTGGTTAATGAAAGGTGGTGATCTCCTTAGTACCGAAAGTGCTTCTCTTCTTCTCACCCAGAAAGTCTTCTCGATCTCACGATCAAGAGTGAAGAGATATCCAATGTTACACCTACTCATGCACTCAAAAGATGATCAAATGATCCTAATTCAAGAATGCACTAGGTCAAGGGAAAGAAAACAAACAAAAAGTAAACTAAGCCTATAATTAAACAACTAATCTAATCCAATATTGTCGTCTCCGGTAACAGCGCCAAAAACTTGTTAGAGTTTTATTTTTACTCCTCCCGCAAGTGTACGGTTTTACCCGTTGTATTTCGGAGGGTCGAACCCTAGGGACGTAATTATGGCTCTTAGATGATTTGTCATCCTCTAGTTTAGCTCTAGCCAAAGGCAAGTGGTTATTAACTAACAAAGAACTATGACTAATACAAGGAAAATAACTAGTAGCAAGTAATTGGAAAAGACTAACTCAAGAAATTAAGGGACTAGGGTGTTTAGGTTCACTAGTGTAGGCTATGGTCAACTTATGGTCACAACTAAGAGTAATCCAAGAGTAGGGTCAAGGTAGATCTCCATTCCTCGGTGTAAGACGGTCCTCTAAGATATTGACACACACACACACACACACACACACAAACAAACAAAACTCGATACAAGCCTAAGTTCTCACTTAAACATGCAATAGATAGTGAAGGAACTCAAACTCTCATTCAAGTCTTCCAACAAACACTTGGTGTGCACAAAAACAAAGTAATCTACCCAAGGAGTTCCCTTTGGTATCAAGACCAAAAATCAAGCCATAACATCCTACACAAGCTCCCCCTCTACCCTAGTATGGCACTACTCACACATAATTGCAACTACAAACATAAAAGACGGAGACTTTAGCATGAAACAAACAAGGAAAACATGTTGTGAAAATGGAACAATTAACTCCCAGTCGAGCCACTGGCTGCCGGGCTGCCTGCCGACAGCGAGACCTTCTTCACTTGTGTCAAAATGTCAATAAATGAATATGAATGAGTTCCCGGCCGGTGAGCCAGCTGCCGGCCTACCGGCAGAGGACTCTCCTTCTTCTTGCTTTCTTCATTCCTTCAAGGGGTCTGGGTGTGGGTGCCGGTTGACCGGCTGCCGATTTGCCTGCCGGCACCGAGAATTTATTCAAATTGGCTCCTTTATTCTCTTCATTTCTTCTAAGGGTGGGTTGGTGTTCCCCAACCGGTGAGCCGCTGTCGGCCAACCGGCTGGGGAACCAGCATCAATGCTTTTCTCTTCTTCTTCTCCTCATGTTAACACGAGTTAGCACCTAGGCTCGTTCCTCATTCTGTCTCGCCTCGTTATTGGCATATTCCCTGCAAATTGAGACGGTAATTCATAGCATAGAAGTAGGTGGAGTAAAAGGTAACATGCGAGCAAATAAGGGGCCGAAACCATGTCGAGTGGGGTCAAAATGCATGAGAAGAAGGAGGGGAAGCGGTCTAAACTAATCATATATCAATCAACAGTAGAAAGAAATAATGGGTCATCATAGTAATCATAACTATGATTAACAGAAGTATCAGTTAAATCGGGCATGATTTAACTAATTGTAAAGAAAAGCAAGAACTGTATGAAATAATGAAGAACAGACGAAGAATAACCACTAAAGCACACGTTTTAAACCCATAAAACTACTAATTTGAATGCGGAAACGACTTGGAGAATACCTATTTCTTGAATCAACAGGCAAGAAACAGATCAAAAATTACCCAGAATCATAATACTGCATGATGATACCATATTAAAACCTAGAGTTATCTATGTGATGATGAATGTATATTAGTTTGATTAATATGAGTAATAATATTGAAGAGAGAAGAATTAGAGATAGAGAACAAGAAAAAAGAATATATTGATTATAGAAGTGTAAGTAAAAATGATCATATATTATAAGTATTTATACTACTCATAACTAACGTAGGAATATAACAAAATAACTGATGTTAACTAACTTCTGCTAACTAAATTTCATATATTCCTAATAGACAGCGTTGTGGGCAAAGGCGAGGTGTCGTCTGCATGGTTGTCGGTATGGGTATGGTAAGTTGTGGGGTCGTGGGAGTAGAGGGTGAATGAGAAGGTTGTGCGCATGCCTGCTGAATCATTTGGCGGAGGGGAGAGGGGCAGTGACTGTCGCTTGGCTGGTCGGTTAGGGGGGTGGGGGTAGTTGTTGTACTTTACAGTGAGTGGATGATGTATTATTGGTGTGTACGGTATATTGGTGGTTGATGTTTTTTTTTCTCTTTTTCATGGATGTAGTACATTAGAGGGGTAAATAGTCAAACATGTACTACGATGAGTTAATGGTATATAAAGGACTATAATTAAAGAGTAAGTTTCATTTTTAATTAACATTGATGGTAGTTTAATGTTATGTTTGAAGTTATTAAATTTAGTCTTTTCCCTCCTTATAAATAGTGACATTTGTCCATGACAAAAAGCACTCAAAAAATATTAAAAAACACGTACACTAAGCTTTATAGGTAAAGGGAGAGATACCTTATTTCTCCATTAAGATTTGTATATTATTCAACAAATTTTCTCCTCTCTAATATGATTAACAATAGATAGAATTCCATATAATCATGTAATTTAAGATCTTACGATTCATATTATGACTTAATTATTTAACAAGTGGTATAAGAGTTGTAACACCCCGTATTTTTAGATCAACAAAACAATCAATTAATTCAAAAATTACTCGTAATGTGACTCAACCATGATCAACATTTCCATTTCCGGACATCATACCATGCATATACCGCGTCAAATCCACCGCATGATCACACATGTGTTTCCATTTCCGTTTCTATCCATCATCAATACTTCCGCTCGTACGAAAGACCATAATGACAATCATGCAAATGATTACTATGCAACACATAATTTGCATTTTTCATCTTACTTTTACACAACCAAATGAAATCATGTCGATTAACACACATCCATCATCAATACTTCCGTCATTAATCCATTCACGCCGAGTCAATAATTTCTATTTACTTGCAAAATACCACATCATATAATCAAACGTAAACAATTCACAAAATATCACCCATGTAAGGTTAACATGTTCAGCCAACACATGTCAACTAATATAACCCGCGAAATTAGGGTATACCCTCAATATTTGGTCAAATATCAACAAAACAAGGGTCAAAGCAGTCCACTCGGTCGAGTGTAGGAGGCCACTCGGTCGAGTAGGCGGCCACTCGATCGAGTGTAGAGGGCCACTCGGTCGAGTGTCACCTGGGCATGATGTTTTCATTCTCAACTCGGTTCTAAACTTTTCTATTTCATCACGCAATTGCTAATAGACTCCGACGGTGACTAATACACCATCAAATAACTCAATTTAAACACAAACTCTTGGCCTTATAGCCATGATTATCGCACAATTAAGATGAAACATTCGAGACACACTACCGACACAAACATACTATTTCATAATTCTTTTCGTAACCGTTCTATTTTCTCCCCATACCCGGTGACGGTATCACCATACCGTCATCAATAACCACAATAATCACATCGGTAGCCACAACATTTATACTATCTCATGGACACGGTCCTAACCACTCATTACTCTCAAGGAATAATAATAACATCATCGCCCAAATGGACACTACCACAAGATCACGATGTATACTATGGATGCTTCTCTTGACGTTTGGGAGGCAAGTTTACAACAACATCTATACTACCATTTATAGGGTCGGATTTCTATACAATCACTTTCACGCTTCATGCATACACACTCAAATTAAGCGATTACACCCTATAACATGGATGATCAAATACCTCAACAATATGATTGAACCCTCAAGTATTACATGCCACACTCTTACTCTCATGACCTCAAAACTCAAACTTGGTAATACTAACTCTATCATCATATATCTCAGTTATTCATCAACTAAAGTTCCTAATTCATTCTCAATAACAATATCCCTCAACATGCAATTCAACCTCATTCACTATCTATAAGTTCAACCACTTAACAAATATTCCACCTAGACTACACCTTACTCGTTATCCACAATTTACCTCATATACTTATCTTACTTAATTCAAGACACCTTACGCAAGCTAAAGTCACTTCCTACTACCCCTACTTCCCAAACATGAATCATACACCTACCTACTTACACGGTTCAAATCCAACTAACGAAACTTACATTAATCCCAATAAAACACATGTTTCACACTCATAACTCTCAAATACCACACCACTCATCACAAATTATTAGCATTTGCCTAACTAACCTCATCAAAACTACTACTCGAAAAATTATCGACATGTCTTTGCTCATCAAAACTATACGACTCAAAAAGGTGAACAAAGCATTGATCCATATATAAGCAAACAACGCATTATTAAGAAAATTGTAAGCTTGCAGCACAATAAAACCAAGTATTAAGCACAAAAATCAAAATTTGAGCATCAACACCATAATTTTCCACACATATCACCATTAACAAGGTTTTTGAGCCTCATTAGTCAACTAAGCTAAGTTTTTAAACACGAAAATCAAAACTTCTGCATGAATATTAAGCTTTCAAAATTTCCGGGATAAAATTTTCAACACTAAATTTCAAATTCATAACAAGAGTTAGTAATAACAACAAAACTTTAGTACTTGTCAAACAATTAACCATACAACGAACATCAAATCAAATTATTTACTCAAGAAAACACATATTTTTGAGTTCATATATAAAAAAATGGGCAAAATTCAACATGAAAGTTTACACTTGACATCATAAATGATATAAAAAGATTATTAATATCATGAATAAAGCAAAACATGCCATTAATTGACAAAATTGAGGAATTAGCGTAGATTTAAACAAAATCAAATTGGAAAATAAGAGGAAGAAAACATCACTTACATGGTGAGATTAGCCATTTTAAGAGGATAAAATGAAAGAAGAAACTTGAATCCGAAAAACAAACATCAACAAGAGAATTTTAGAAATAATCTTAAATGACGAAAGAATAAGGAGGTAAAATAAATAAGGTAATAACACAATTTTTACGAAATTTACAGCTCAGAAATCGGCACTCGGTCGAGTGTTGAGTCCACTCGGTCGAGTGTCCTCTCCACTCGGACGAGTGACTCACTTCCAGAAATTTTTAAGTTTCTGGAATTGGTCTACTCGGTCGAGTGACTGGTACTCGGTCGAGTACTAGCTCGCACTCGATTAGGTGCCTCTCTATGATTTGCAATTTTCGATTAAGAATAATTTTCTTATACTAGCGACTACTTTACTAACAACCATTACCGATCACACTCTAACTATAGTACTTGTGAAATCCAAACATAGATGCGGTACTAACATGCCAAAGGACGGGGCTAATGCCCCTCACACACTAACATGAAATAACAATTTCTCAAAACATGTGATACACATTACTCTTTCTTCCAATTTTCACATAACAACATGTACCAAATGAACAACTATATCATGTAAGAATCCTACCAACTCGTTATAGAATACATGCAATTTATGGCTTTAAAACTCATCGTATTCATATATGCAACGGTCATACAAATAAATGCATTTCATAAGAAACAATCCTCTACTTGTGTCACATATATCTCACTCAATTAAACATTCAATTGCATCATTTCAACTATCACATGTTATCATTTACCACACAACTTCTATATCATACAAGATGCTCAACAAAACTATAACATAAGTATAATCATGCAACATTTCACTTCATGCTTCCCGACTTATAACCACCCACGTAGTGACCAACCGAAACAATATGATCTAGTTTTGAAATGAGGGAACCTTCTCACTCAAAACCGACCGCCTATTGTACTCATGTCGTGTTCATTATATTAGACACTCCTAGATTCATTTTGGTTCATTGGCTTAGGTTCCAAAATCGTCGCTCTAATACCACTTTGTAACACCCCCTTCTTACCCGACCAAGGTAATTGGGAAATGTTACCCTCGGTTTCCCGAGGCAGTGAAATCGGAATTACAATTAAGAAACTTTATTAAATAAATAATAAGTTTAGTTATTACAAACATAAACTAATGAATAAATGAAATACAATTCGTTTATGACTATAACATCTACCTAGTGACTATGTATTCAACTCCAAAGGTCGTAGCGGCCCGAATTCCGATCACGTCAACAAGCAAACCTGTACTTAACCTGCTCCCCATATGATCGGAAATATCATATGGATCGACACAGGTCATTCCGGAAATAGGTGACAATTTTACACAGACAGACAAACGTCAGTTTCAATAAATAAATACAATGTGACTCAACTCAAAGTGCGTGAGTATGCAACATGACTAAAACATGAATTAGACGCTATCAAACAACAACCACTCCGGTACTGGGACACACCCAGACGTACCCATAACCACCACGGTACCGGGACACGCCCACACATACCGACAACCACACTAGTACCGGGACACGCCCAGACATACCAACAACCACAAATAGGTACCAGGACACGCCCAGACGTACCGGGTCCGAAAGCTAACCGGATCCTCTGCCAGACGTCGTGTCTCAACCACACGAGTCCCTCCGTAACTCAAGCCATTAATGTGCATATCTCTCTTGGAGTGGAAAGCTCCAAGAGGCGAATCAAGCGTAAGACGGTCTCCCAACCGTCTTACGTCTCCTCAATAATCAAGTAACACCACCAATGATCTCCAACATAACACAACAATGACCTTACAAGGAAAATGCAACACAACACCAATTACATGACTCATCATGAACTCAATCCCAACATATCATGGATAAAACTTCCTCAAATACCAACTTGTTATCACAATCGACTCATACATGAAAATGATGATGCAAGACACACAAATATGCACATAAAATATTGAAACCGAGTAGGATAAACCTACCTTTTAGCATTCTTCACAAGCAATCCAATTGATACGCAAGATACGTCTCATAAGACCGTCTCATACTACAATACCACATAATAACCATCCCAAACCATCCTACACTATAAAACAATACAAAATCCCTTATTATTACCCAATAATTACCCATATTAGACATACTAATTACTAATTAATTACCCAAATCAAAACTCCCAAAAGTTAGGGCTTACTACAAGATAAGAAAGGTTAGATCTTGACTTACAAGGTGGAAAGGAAGATGAATAAGGTGAACAATCCCCTAGAGCAAGCTTGAATCCCCTAATATGATGTTTGTGAGGGTTTTAGAGAGAAGGGAGAGAGTTTGGAGAGATAAGGAAGAAGATAGAATGAATGAGGATAAGAGGAAAAGATTTTCCTTATCCTGTGTTCTGATTGAGCGCCACTCGGTCGAGTGGCGAGTCCACTCGGTCGAGTGTCCCTCACTCGGTCGAGTGCGACGGATTTCTCAGTAATGACCAGTTTTCGTAAAACAGTCATATCTCACTCGTTTCTTAGTCATTTTGGGCGTGTGACCTACCCTTCGAATCGTAAGAGAACAAGATATCACCTTCAATTGAAATAACATCTTTATCATGTCTATATCTCAAGTTATGACAGTTTTAAGATGACTCTTCTATAGGCCGACATTATAACAACTCTACTAAGTCTAGTATAGCTTATACTTGGTCCCCTTTATAGTCATAATACAGCGGTTGATTATGTGGTTTAGTTACCACTGTGTTTGGCGCGGTGTCGTTTGTGATCATGTGTCATCTTTGTACATTGTTTACCTTAATGTCATTGTCAGTTGGGGTAAGTGTGATGTGAACATTATTTGCGCACATTTAGTCCCCTAATTGAGCCTATTTAGCACATTATTATAGCGTCTCAT
This sequence comes from Silene latifolia, assembly GCF_048544455.1. Taxonomy (NCBI): domain Eukaryota; kingdom Viridiplantae; phylum Streptophyta; class Magnoliopsida; order Caryophyllales; family Caryophyllaceae; genus Silene; species Silene latifolia. The sequence goes on along the minus strand of NC_133535.1, from coordinate 46,755,710 downwards.
AGTCGTTTTATCCGTCAAATGCTTTCTATTTTGCTTTCCTATTGCTTTGTGTTTGATTTGTAGGAAAGGAGACAATTAGGCGGAAATTCCCGTCTCTTGAGCTTATTTGGAGGGACATTGACGATCTTGGTTGAGCGAGTATTGAAGGAAAGGCAAGAACTAAAGACTAATCTCAAGAAAATGAGAAGTAAACGAAGAGGAAGATTCTGAAGCAGAATCCGAGCGTCCAAGGAGACAAGGCGCTCGTCCAAGAAGCCCTGAATCCGAGCGTCCAAGCTCCAAAGCCGCTCGTCCACCCCTGCAACAATCCGAGCGGATTCCCCTCCTGGACCAGCGGATCGTGGCGTCTTCAGCAGAGATGCCCATCTCTCCGAAAGACTAGTGATTCCATACCTAGAAATCACAAATGTTAATTGCTAGTTTAGCCTTAGTTAACCTAATGAAGCACTACTATAAATACCCCATTTTGATGATAATCAAAGGGGGCTTCCACATTAGAAATTCTTCTTAGATTAGATTAGGAGTAGATTAGAATAGATTACTCTTGAATCTTTCCACAAAATACACATTAATCTTTCCTTAATTATTGTTCAAGTTTGTTACTTTTGGGTAATTGAAGATTATTGGGTTATTATTGGAGGATTGACAACCCTTCATCAATCAATCAAGTTTCTTCTTTTATTCTTTGCTTTATTATTTGGAATCATCTCAAGTTTGGTATAAATCTTTTACCCTTTACTCTTTATTGTTTATTTCCTCATTCTCTTATCATGTTTTCACTTGTTGTAATGATTGACACCATTAATGACATGTTCTCCATGATAATGAGTGAGTAGTCTCTTAGTTAGGATTAATGGGTAATTAGAGAAACCAACATGGGAATTGATTCATGCTTAATTTAATGTGTTCACCTAATTAAATTTGCTTGCTTGTTGTGATGTCAACCTATGCACATGTTATGTTTGATGAAATGCTAAGCCTATGAATCCTTGCATTTTTACCCCATCTCTTATCTACTCAACAAGACTTGTAAGATATAAACCAACTCGAGTCTTGTTAGACCATGCATAGAAGTTGAATAGGAGGAAATTAAGTCGATTTGTAGGTGTTGTACAATCTAATCGACTCGGCTCCGGGACCCAACTCTTCCTATGAACCGTAAGACATAAACCAAGTCGGTTCCTTTACAACATTAATTGCTTGCAACTTTGTAAACATGTTTGTATGATCAACACCATGAATCCCCTATGACCCCATGACATCCTAGTGCTTTTAGTCATTTGTTTACATTTCTTAGTTCATTGTTTGCTTTACTTTATTGCTTGCATTAGTCTAGGACACAACTACGAACCCAAACAAATTGTGACACTAGCATAAATTGAGATAGATAGACTTAGAACCCAAAGCACACCGTCCCATGGATCGACCTCGACTTACCACTAACTAGTTGTTTGTTGAGTATTATAAATGTGTTTTGATTGGGTGTACAACGACATGCCCACGTCAAAAATGGTGCCGTTGCCGGAGGCGGTGCTATGTGATTAAGTTCTTACTTGTTTGTCTATTTTGATTTTGCTTTCATCTTGAGGAACTTGTTCCTCAAGGGTTGTTCTTACCGTTTTTGTGTAGTTTCCATGCTTGTAGTTGTTTCCTTGTCTTAGCTATGATGGCTCAAGACTTGATACATGGAGTATGTGGTGGATCTTTTGAGTATGACTATGGGTATGGGGAGTTTGAGAAGCAAGTCAACACAAACCTACCTTACTATTTGTACAATGAAAATCCTAACCACTACCCCAATTTTCCCGACCAAAATCACCACATCCAATATCCACAACAACCACCCACTCTATAATAAATTTCAATTGCCACAATACAACCACTTTCACACCTACCCACAACAAGAATATGAACCCATTCGAAATGTGATTCTCCAAATGATGGGAGATCAACAAAACTTCTTCAAACAAATGCTAGAGGAGAGCCAAAAGAGGGATAATGTTCTTCAAGGCATTGTTGCCCAAGGTGAGGAATTGGAGATTCAAATTGCCCAAATGAAAGAATCCCAAGAAATCACTCCCCACCGTTCTTTGGACATTGATCATGAATGTGAATTTGAAGTAGTAACCTTTGACATGGAAAATGAGAAGTGGGAAGGGCCGACCTCCTTGAGCTCTTGTGAATATGAAAGTGTGGTGTTCGATGAAGAAGATATGAGGTTTAGTAAGCGAAATACTCTTAACCTTTGTGAGTATGAGGGTGAGTCATTTGAAGTGAATATTGAGATGTTGGAGAAAGAGTTGAATGAAGCCCCCATTTATGATTCATATGAAGATAGCTATGATGACCAACTCATGCTTTACAAGAACTCATGAGATAAGGGAGCGGAGATTTGTGAGGTTACTTTCCTTTAGAAGCCTATTCTTGAGACATTTGAGATATCTTATCATGAAGAAGAAGAATGTCCCTTCCCTATTTCCCATGGAGATTACTTTACACCCATCATGGAACCTATGATTGTTGAAGAGGATATGGTGGACCTTCTTCAAAAGGTAAAAGCATCATAAAAAAGCTACTTGGTGGAAAAGCTCAAAGAGGAACTTGCACATGAAGCTACTTGTGGAAATTTGGCACCCACAATGACAACTTCTGAGGAACTCGATCATCAAAGCCATGACAATTCTCCTTCCACCTTGGAAGGATTGAAAAATCAAAATGCTATTACCGTCACCAAAATTGAAAAAGAAGGTGGTGAGTTAAAGTCTCCGGACGAATATGAACCATACTTCATACCTAGTGTTGACAAGAATCATGGGCTTATTTATCGGAAGCATTGGGAAAGCTCTAATGCCAAGGACAAGGTGAAAGAAAGAACTTATGGCAAGCTTCCTTGGCCTAATTTCACGTTTAAATGGAGCAACCCATACCTGTGCTTATTTGGAGCTTGTTCACAAGCTTTCGATCTTCTACTAAGAGCCTTGAGCTCTATGGACAAGAATTTCTACAATTTGAACTAGTTTGGTGGAGTCCTATCTCAAACCACCATTTGTAAGATATTTCTTGGAATTTTACCTTGTATAATATTGTACATTTTTACATTTTTATTTAATTTCTTGCATGAGAGTAGTGAGAGAGAGTTTTCTTACATTTTTATTGAGCAAACTTTCAGAAAAAGATAAGGAGGAACAACAAATTGGTGTAAGGGTATGATTTTGCAAAGAAAAGAAAGAAAAGGAAGAGAAACAGCGAAAAGACGCTCGTCCCGAGGGTTGGACGCTCGTCCAAAGCCTTCATCAGGGTACTGTTCAGCGCTGTATCAAAATCCGAGCGGATTTGGCCAAAGACGCTCATCCATAGGGAAGACGCTCGGATTACATTCTCGACGCTCGTCCTGAAAGGCACCTGAAGAAAAGTTTTGGAACTGTATCAGAATCCGAGAGGATTTTTGAGAAGCCGCTCGTCCAAAGTCAGACGCTCGTCTAAGACAGAAGACGCTCGTCTTCCGCCTACTTCAGAAAATGCAAAGTTCCTGTAACGAAATCCGAGCAGATTTTCTGTAAGACGCTCGGACTACTAGAGGCAAGACGCTCGTCCTGCAAGGAAGCCGCTCGGATTCTGGCGTTTTTCTCGAATTATCCGCCCAGGCCCCACCCGTGTCCGCTCGTCTTCTCCCTTGTTCTATAAAAACACCCCCTTTCTCCCTCATTTCCTCACCTTATCTAACCCTAAATCACTCATCTTCATCCCCAAAACACTCCCCTCACAGTAAAAGCCAACAAAACCCCAATCTTCCCAATTCAAGATGATGAATCTCACGGGAAAGGCTAAGAAACTTGTTGAATCCGCCGCTAGGAAACGCAAGGGCTCATCCTCTTCATCCCCACAAGAAAGGATGCCGCCAAGGAACTTCCGCCCCATCATGAGAGGAGGGATAGAGCAACTTGAGTTCTTCTCGGAGGTACTCTTCACCTCCGATGCGCACCGTAAAAAGTTCGTCGAGTTGCTAGGTAAGCACTATGAACCCACTCAGTTTATCGATACTAGAGTGTTAGAAATCCTTGGGATAAGGTACCACACTGAAATGTTCTTTGATGGCTTAAGGATTGGGAAATTATTCCATGCCCATGAGGAGACGTACCTTAGTCTCACCCTGTAATTTTTTAGTAGCCTCCGTATTGTCACGAACACTCGAACCAACGTGAGCATGGAGTTCCGGTTGTGCAACCTAGACCATAGCCTCACACTTGATCAATTTGCTCACATTTTCGGTCTTGTTGTACCAACCGACTATACCGACAAACCCGCCGATTTCGATGTGGACCTACTTTGGAAGGCTATTTCCGGGAGGGATTTCATCCACCAAAAACAGTGCTATACCTTCGCTATCCAACACCTGGTGATCGGATCACCGAACGTTTCGTAGCCGGCACCATCAATGGGAGATATGAACAAGATAGGTGTACTCTCATTGATTTAACAGTCCTTGAGTCCTATCTAAATGTTCGGGGGACGAGGCGATACAACTTAAATACCCCCCTTGAGATGCTTACAAGGTTCTATGACTTTTCTCAAGGGAGCACCCAACTCAAGACCTTCGTGATGGGAGGTCTAATTACTATCTTGGCTAACTTCCTTTGCCCCGAGTTCAACTCCCGTGGGACTTATGCTCCTCTTGAGGGGAGTACTTTGATTGATGAGGACGCCGTCTTCAACCACCACCGGTGGTGTGCCTACACTGAAGGCGGGAGTGTAGAATGGTTCACAAAAGGGTGCTCCTCCATTATTCTTTCGGGGTGGAATATTCCGGGTACCGACCCACGGTTTAGCCCGTATTCGCCTAGGCCGAGCTACCTTCTCGACATCCAAATCATCGGCAATCCCCATCAAAGGGAAGACGCACCCCGCCAACCACAAATACCTCGTGGGATACCGGCAAGGCCTATTCCCCCACCTTCTTATGTGCCCATCCCATCGTACCCTACTCCTTATACGCAATTTGAGCCGCAAATCCCCAATACCCCGGGTATTAATGACCTGATGAACCTTATGAATAGAGTTGACCTCGGGGTACATGAAGGGAGGGTCGAAAACTACTTGGCCCTTTATCCCCAGTACTATCAAATGGCACAACAAGGGTATATTGAACCTAATGGTCCTCGGCCCTCTTGGGCCCAACCACACCTTTTGTTCCCTAATCAAGGGGACTAAGCCTGGAATCTTGGTGGTCAAGGCAGAGGGCATTCTATCCAAGGAGGAGGGTATGACCAAGGAGGAAGTTCTCACCGGTATGGCTATCCCCAAGATGATGATGACGAGTGAAAGATGCCTACCTCATCACCTCCATTCGTATGATACTTTTCTCTCTCTCTCTCTCCTTTGTATATACATTGCATTTAGTTTAGCTTTCACTTGCATTTGTATTATATTTCATATTGCCTTTACATTAGTCAGTTCATATAGTATAGTTACATTGTAATATATCTCACATGATTCATGTAGATAGTTGCATATAGACTAGAATTCATACATAGTCACTAATGATCAATCCTATTCTTTTCTACACTAGAAATAGTGTTTAAATCGGTTTGGGGAGGTTTGATCATAGGTGACCATAGCTTACTAGAAAACATGCATCATATAGGGTAGTTTAGATTACATTCATTTGTTATATATGTCATATAGAATTGCATTTAGTTAGAGCATGCATTCATTCATATCATATCAGTGCATTTGTACTTCAATTTCCATAAAATCAAAAATCCAAAAAACATGTATTTCTTTTTTATTCCTACTCCTACATGTACATTGAGGACAATGTCCAAAATAAAGTGGGGGATGGGAATTTATATTCCAAAAATGCATAAAAATTGAAAAATTTCAAAAAAATACAAAAATGTCTTTTTATTTCATAAAAACAAAAACCATAAAAAAATTGAAAAATTAAAAAAATCAAAAACATTTCATTTCCTTTATAGTATAGTCTTGTATATATTGTTTTGTATATATTGTGTTTGTTCATCCTTGTTCACATTAATTGACTACGGCACATCCGAGACATGAGGATATTGAAGACCGCATGGTATGATCTTTCCAATCTCCTTTTTCCTTTTTATGTTAATGACTATGTGGCTTTATTTTGAATGATGCGGTATAAACAATGTGAATTTAGGACTTGCATTTAGATTATTTGGCATATTAGTTGGTAGAATCATATGCATTAGGATGTATATATGATAGTTGCGTCATGGCATGTAGTTTGCATGTTATAAAAATTTTGTGAAACCGTCTACTTGGGAAGCTTGACAAATATATATAGGCCCTAGTAGATGCTTTTTCTTCTTAAGACTTTGCTTGTTAGAATACTTGTAAAACACCCTAGGATGTGTCATGTTAGTATCCTTTGACCCATGGATTAAGGCCTAGTCAAGAGTACCTTGTGGTGTGATAACTCCTTGGCTACCGTTTATTCCAAGGTGACCCTTGAAACCATGTAACCATCATCCATGTTCTACCACATTATGTCATCAAAAAGGGAATGGGCACAAAAAGAAATTGTTCAAAAATTTGAGTTCAAGAAAAGAAAAAAAATTGAAAAAGTTTGCAAATTGCATCAAAAAGAAAAGAGGAGTAACAAAAATGAAAACTCCTATGCTTCAAATATAAAGCACCCTCGTTACTAATTGGGGTGACTTTGAAAATGTTCAAAAGAAAATGCAAAAAGTTGAAAAGTTGTCAAGTATTGAAAAGCCAAACATCAAAAGAAATGGCAAAAAAAGAAAAATGTTCTCAAATGTCAAATGCCACAAGAAATTGGGGGGAAAAACAAACAACAAAAGCAAACTCCCACATGAAACTCAAATACTATCGATCCCTTTATCCATCGTATACATTTTTGTGCATGGTAGAGAGGGGACGACCCTTCTTCTTGTCTAGGCAAGAAGGGGAATTCCGCGATCCTCCAGTGTTTCTAACACCATAGGGAGTCTACTCTTGACAAAAGCATTTAACAATTGAGGACAAAGGTACCCTAGCTTGACACAACTTGGAGGTGATTTATTGGTATCCTTCTAGGCTTAGTAGTTTGAAGAAATTGCATCTATGAAGGAGTGTGTACCCTTGAATTGCTTCTCTTATAGATAATTTTCGCCACTTAGATGAGGAAAGTGGCTATTCTTTTGTAGATGCATCCATTACTTGATTTTGTGTGCTTTAATGTTTGGATGTGTCGCCATTTTGGCAAGACCCACCTTGCCTTGCAAGAAGGCATCCTACCTCATGGTTGTCTTGTTGTGAGTTGAAGGGGCGGAGTGAGACCCGCTAATTTTCTCACATCGGCTATATTAGTATGTTAGTTTAAATAAAGGTCTAGTTTTTGTCACCTCTTTACTCGGGACGAGTAAAGGTTCGGTTTGGGATATTTGATGTGAACATTATTTGCGCACATTTAGTCCCCTAATTGAGCCTATTTAGCACATTATTATAGCGTCTCATAGCCGTTTTATCCGTCAAATGCTTTATATTTTGCTTTCCTATCGCTTTGTGTTTGATTTGTAGGAAATGAGACAATTAGGCGGAAATTCCCGTCTCTTGAGCTTATTTGGAGGGACATTGACGATCTTGGTTGAGCGAGTATTGAAGGAAAGGCAAGAACTAAAGACTAATCTCACGAAAATGAGAAGTAAACGAAGAGGAAGATTCTGAAGCAGAATCCGAGCGTCCAAGGAGACAAGACACTCGTCCAAGAAGCCCTGAATCCGAGCGTCCAAGCTCCAAAGCCGCTCGTCCACCCCTGCAACAATCCGAGCGGATTCCCCTCCTGGACGAGCAGATCGTGGCGTCTTCAGCAAAGATGTCCATCTCTCCGAAAGACTAGCGATTCCCTACCTAGAACTCACAAATGTTAATTACTAGTTTAGCCTTAGTTAACCTAATGAAGCACTACTATAAATACCTCATTTTGATGATAATCAAAGGGGACTTCCACATTAGAAATTCTTCTTAGATTAGATCAGGAGTGGATTAGAATATATTACTCTTGAATCTTTCCACAAAATAGACATTAATCTTTCCTTAATTATTGTTCAAGTTTGTTACTTTTGGGTAATTGAAGATTATTGGGTTATTATTGGAGGATTGACAACCCTTCATCAATCAATCAAGTTTCTTCTTTTATTCTTTGCTTTATTATTTGGAATCATCTCAAGTTTGGTATAAATCTTTTACCCTTTACTCTTTATTGTTTATTTCCTCATTCTCTTATCATGTTTTCACTTGTTGTAACGATTGACACAATTAATGACATGTTCTCCATGATAATAAGTGAGTAGTCTCTTAGCTAGGATTAATGGGTAATTAGGCCAGGGAAACCAACATGGGAATTGATTCATGCTTAATCTAATGTGTTCACATAATTAAATTTGCTTGCTTATTGTGATTTCAACATATGCACATGTTATGTTTGATGAAATGCTAAGCCTATGAATCCTTGCATTTTTACCCCATCTCTTATTTACTCAACAAGACTTGTAAGATATAAACCAACTCGAGTCTTGTTAGATCATGCATAGAAGTTGAATAGGAGGAAATTAAGTCGATTTGTAGGTGTTGTACAATCTAATCGATTCGGCTCCGGGACCCAACTCTTCCTATTAACCGTAAGACATAAACCAAGTCGGTTCCTTTACAACATTAATTGCTTGCAACTTTGTAAACATGTTTGTATGATCAACACCATGAATCCCCTATGACCCCATGACATCCTAGTGCTTTTAGTCATTTGTTTACATTTCTTAGTTCATTGTTTGCTTTACTTTATTGCTTGCATTAGTCTAGGACACAACTACAAACCCAAACAAATTGTGACACTAGCATAAATTGAGATAGATAGACTTAGAACCCAAAGCACACCATTCCATGGATCGACCTCGACTTACCACTAACTAGTTGTTTGTTGAGTATTATAAATGTGTTTTGATTGGGTGTACAACGACACGCCCACGTCAAAGTGAGCGCATGTTGTAATGCTGTCTCGGTCTATTTTACCGGTGCTTTTGTCTTGCCATCACCCTATTATAATAAGGTGGCTTTGATTATATTTTCCCGCCTCTTGATATAATGTTTTTTTTCTCATATATTAATATGTGAGTTATTTATATGGTGATATACACTTCCAAAACATATTAGGACACTGATTTTATATACAATAGACAAAAACATCCTTATATCATCTCACTTGCTTGTTTAATTTTATAAGGGTATTCTTGTCTATTACACATAAAATTAGCGTCCCAGTATGTTTTGGGAGTGTATATATATGTGTACCTATTTATATGTTTTATCTGTTTTCGCATTATCATTGTGTAATATAGCTTAGACTTCGGAGGACACATGAGTTACTCCCCACTGACCGCGACGTTCATGTTTCATGAATGACATGTTATATTTCGGTGCTACTTGGAGTTTTAAGACGAATGAGCTAGCGAATGTTGTTGTGGCAACGATTGACTGTACGCATTGTTGCTTTTACTCGTCCTTTTGGACTTGTTTAGTATTTGTTTTGAATGATTGTGATCAATTGTATTTATTTATGTTTCATTAATCTTTTATTGTAACTAAGTTGTTAAACTTGTTTTAATACTCAGTATTAATATTGTAGTGAGCGCATGCGGTTTTTTTTTAAAATGTACTGTTTATGTGTTTATTCTTATTACATTACTTCGGGTTGTCACAACTACTAAGTGATCAAAATGATAATTTAATTACGTTATAAGTTAAAGCATGTGGGCTTGCTCCCCTCTTGGCATATCCACAGATTTCATTAAGTCTATCTGTCTAAGGGATTGGGTTATTAACTGGATCTTATATTTTGATTCAAAGGAGAATTCTTCTATTTCTATCACTCTTCCTCTCTATTGTATGGAGTATTTGGCGTACTCAGAGTAAGGTGATTTTTTCAAGTAAGACGTTCTCGGTGGAATATTTCTATAATCTTCAAGCTAGTGTGGCAAAAGCGGCTTTAGAGGCTGCGGAGTTCGCTATGTTTAAGGCTTCTCACCCTGGACAAATTTCGTTTAACCCTTTGGACACCATTAGAAGTGATATTAGAAATCAATTTCCTTTCTTCATGGTGAGGGAAAAAGGTTTGTAAATCCTTCCGCGCTAAAGTTGATGCTAGTTGGGTGGATTCTTGTCAAGTTTCTTTGGGGTGGGTGGTGTATTCGCGAGAGGGGGTTTGCTACACCACTTTTGCTTGTAGTTTTGTCGCTGAATCTGCCATCCAAGTCGAAGCCATGGGTATTAGGGATCTTATCACATGTGATATGGGTCGTAACATTCTTCATTTGGATATTTCCTCTGACTGTCTTCAACTTCTTCTTCAAGTTGCGGAGGTGGAGACGGCTCACTATTTGACTAAGGGACTGTTACAGGATATTGAGTATTATTTTACTTCGTTTCACTTTATTTAGCTAGAGCTGAACTGGGTCTTTAAGATCACACCTTTATTTACTGCTGCAAAAAAAAAAATATTAAATTGTCAGAAATTCAAAATTGATAATTGAATGAGATGATTTTGTGTAATCAACTCAATTTGAAGAAAGAAATTTTCATAGAAAATTTTGGCTATTAAAAATGTGAGGTTAGATTTTCATTTTTTTAAGGAAATAGTAGTTGTTGAACATTGCTTTCGTAAGGCTAATATGTTGCCGATTTTATGGCCTCGGTTGGATCTTCTTGTCCAATATTGTCGAGATGTTTAGATATAACTTTTTTTTGACAAAGAATATCCCCTACCGACAGTTGTGATATTCTTCTTCGAGATAATGAAGATAACTTAATGAATAGACCACCCTAAATTTGACTTTTTAGGATCACTTGACTCAAGACTCAAACCCTTTCTCTACACAAAAATAGACCTACTTAATTGGCAATTTTTGTGTACGATGGTTATCCCCATACTTTTTTTTATCCTCGCACGTATGACGAGGATAATAGAGTAGTTTGAGCTCTTTATCCGGAGTATATACATGAGCATTTTTTAATGGGGGGTCATGGGTTCTATTGAACCCCCACTGGAAAAAAAATGACCAATTTAGTTTAGCATTTGATTAGTGTTTGAAAAGTGGTGTAGTGGACTAGTGGTAGAGCATCTTTTATTTCATTTTGGAGGTCATGGATTCGAAACCAGTGAATTTTTTTTTTCCTTAATTTTCTGTGCTTCTAAAATCGGGGTTTTGATATTATCTCCGCGTTATTGACTTAATAACATTTTTCGTTGTTAGTTTCATCTACTTTTACAATGAGTTTTTGCTAATTGTCAAAGCCAAATGTATCAATACATATCATAATATTTTTTTTAATAAATTACATTAACAATTTTAGAATAATCAATATTATAGATACATTATCAGTAAGGAAATCGGTTTTTCTAACATGTACCACTAGACACATGTTAAGAAAAACAAAATAAAAAGAATTAAATGTCTTTTAAAAAATAGGAAAAGTAATTGCATATTCTAATCCCCTATCTACTAAATGAATAGGCATCCTCACAAATTTTCCCTCCAAAAAGCATATTTTCAAATAAGGTAGCTAATAACAACAATTATGTATACATTAAGTAAGGAAGGTAATAATTATAATAATTTATTTCATTAAATTGTTATCTTTTCATTAAAATTAATCTTTTCATCAAATTATATTTTTTTTTACTAACTCTAATCTATAATCTTTTAATTTAAATATTAAAAAAATTGTATCAAATTATGAATTACTAAATATTTGACTGATGCTATTATTTGAGAATAACTTGACTCATACTAGGTATAATACAAAATTATAAACCATTTTAATTAATTTCGAGGCAAAAAACTGAGAAAATTTATAAATTGGAATCATTATCTTTGCGGTATAATACATTTCAACACGCTACTCAATTCTCATGCATGTTTGACAACTTAGAATTGGAATTGAATTCGGTAGTTGGTACATTTCAAGTGTTTGAGAACCTCTAGAATTTGGAATTGGACTCAATTCCTTAGCAATTCCAACCTAGTTAAAATTTGAGCCTCTCAAATTCCTACCATATAATAGTCATTTCAATTCCATCACTATTTACGTCTTTTTTATATGCAAATTTAATCGCAATACTTTTATTTTCTATATTTTTTTCTGATCGCAAATATTTTCCATGAATTTTTTTCAAATAAAATAAAAATTCCCGATTACCTCGACCAATATCGATCCCGCCCAATTCCAATTCCAATTCCAATTCCAATTCCATGAGTTTCCCAAATGAACTTTTGGAATTGGACATAGAATTGAATTCAAATATTTTGATTTCTATAATTGAAATCATGAAAATGAAATCAATTACTCCTTTCCAAACACTACCTATTAATTTTCACTTCAACTTTTTAGTTCTCGGAGCAAAATGCATTGACGAAAAAAATGAACAACTAATGAGATACCATTTATATATATATATATATATATATATATATATATATAGAGAGAGAGAGAGAGAGAGAGAGAGAGAGAGAGAGAGAGGATCAACTAAGGCCACAATATATATTTGAGTCCATAAGTCCTTCTAAGGGCCATTGGAACAAGACAATGGAAGGCTAGGATTTGATGTCAATATGTGGCTACAAATTAATCCCTCCACCTTTTATCTAATTAACTCATCAATTCAATAAACCAACCTCACAAATCATTCATCTCATTATCACAACTCCTTCTCCTCTCTCTACATCTCACTTTTCTCTCTTCTCTAAAAAAAACCCAAAATTCCAAAAAACCAAAACCCAAATAAATCACCCACTCCTCTCATCTTCATTCACCACCACCCACCACCACCCCACCCGAAACCAACTCACCACCCACCACCACCGCCGCCACCTCGGTATTTTTCTTCGTTTTTTTTTTTTCGTTTTGTTGTTAATTTTTATGTTTTGAGTTGTTTTTTCCATTCATTTTTTTGTTGTTTTTTATTTTCTTTTAATTGTCTTTTATTTTGTTAGTTCTCGTTTTTTATTTATTTTCTCAAATATCTTCTTGTTATACGTTTTTTTTAAGATTTCGGGTTTTAAATCTCATTTTTTTTGTGAGATACTTTTTTATCATCTAAGATCTACTAAAATGTTTTTCATAAAATTTGTTGTTTTAATCTTAGCTATATAAAAATTCTTATATTGTGTTGATTTTAATCTTATATTTCACATTTTTATATAAAAATGATATAAAATGACTAAAGTTACACAGTTATGGGCAAAAGTTATACTGTTATGGACTAAAGTTATACCAAAATGGTCTAAAGTTATACAAAAATTGCCTAAAGTTATACTGTTATGGACTAAAGTTATACAAAAATGGACAAAAGTTATACTAAAATTGCCTAAAGTTATACAAATATGGACTGAAGTTATACAAATAAGTACTAAAGTTATACAAATATGGACTAAAGTTATACAAATAAGGACTAAAGTTATACAAATATGGACTAAAGTTATACAAATAAGGACTAAAGTTATACAAATATGGACTGAAGTTATACAAATAAGGACTAAAGTTATACAAAAACTGACTAAAGTTATACGAATATGGACTAAAGTTATACAAATAAGGACTAAAGTTACACATTTTTGGACTAAAGTTATACAAAAAAAGACTAAAGTTATACTATTATTGAGTAAAGTTACACAATTTTGGACTAAAGTTACACAGGAAAGGACTAAAGTTATACTATTATGCACTAAAGTTACACAATTTTAAACTAAAGTTATACGACTAAAATTATACTATTATGCACTAAAGATACACCATTTTTGTATAACTTTAGTCCTTATTTGTATAACTTTAGTCCATATTGGTATAACTTTAGTCTATTTTTGTATAACTTTTAGTGGGTTTCGATAAATTAGTTGGTATTTATATAATTTTATGTAACTTGAGTCCAATTTTTTGTATAACTTTAGGGCAAATTTGAATTTATATAAGTACTGTTTGTATAAATTTAGTCCATTTTTGTATAACTTTAATCCATATTTGTATAACTTTAGTCCATTTTTGTATAACTTTAGTCCATTTTTGTATAACTTTAGTCTATTTCAATATAACTTTTAGTCATTTTCGATAAATTAGTTGAAATTTATATAATTTTATGTCACTTTTGTCCAATTTTTTGTATGACTTTAGTCCCAATCGTATAACTTTAGTCCAAATCGTATAACTCTAGTCCAAAATCGTATAACTTTAGTCGAAAATAGTATTAACTTTAATATGACAAGGGTATAACTTTAATATGACAAGGGTATAACTTTATTTTTTCAAGGGTGTAAGTTAGTCGTAAATAGTATAACTTCAGTCCTAAATAGTATAACTTTAGTCGTAAATTGTATAACATTAGATTAAATCAACAAATTATATAAATAAATAAAATAAATTAACAAATATATCCTTCAAAAAATCAACAAATCTGAAATAACAAAAAAAAATCATCTAGATATAAAAAATTAAAAACAAAAAATATAAAATAAGACAAGATTTTAAATCACAAGCAATCGGATTTGGAACACCAACTCTTTTTTTCGTCTAGTTCAAGGGTATAACTTTAGTCGTAAATTGTATAACTTTAATGTTTAAAGGGTATAACTTTATTCGTAAATTGTATAACTTTAATAGATATGAAAAAAATATGAAAAAAATTAAAACATATCTAAAAATATAAAAACTAGATCTAAAAATAATGTTTTGAGAGAATGAGGGGATGAGAGAAGTGTGAGAGAATGAATAATGAGGAAGTGAGTAGGGAAATTAGAATGTGGAAAGAGTTATACAAGATTAGAAGGAGTTATACAAGGATTAGGGAGGGAGATTTGTGACCCTTCAATGAGATGTAATCTCATCCCTCCATCCCTTCCATCCAAAGGCCCTTATAAGGACTTAGGGACTCATATGATATGAGGGCCTTACTAGAACCCTTCTCTCTCTCTCTCTCTCTCTCTCTCTCTCTCTCTCTCTCTCTCTCTCTCTCTCTCTCTCTCTCTCTCTCTCTCTCTCTCTCTCTCTCTCTATATATATATATATATATATATATATATATATATATATATATATAATTTAATAGAATAGATATAAAAATATCACTTTAAGACGTGCATTTAATGAAATGCACGGGTCTAAGGGCATTAGCAATAGATGAACCTTCAATAGGTTTGTTTTCATGCCACATAAGATAATATATAACTCATTTACTTAGGGGTGTAAACGAGCCGAGCCGAGCTCGAGCTCGGGTGGGCTCGAGCTCGGGCTCGGCTCGAAGCTCATCGAGCCTAAAAAATTAAAGCTCGAACTCGGATTGGGAAAAGCTCGAGCTCGGCTCGAGTTCGAATGGAGCTCGTTTTGTCATTATATATTTTCACTTTCTCACCTTTTAAATCTAACTAAATATATATATTTTTAAAAAACAAATAAAATTATAAAATACTAAAATTGTTATATTATAACATACTTATATAAATGTCTAAATAAAATTTAATTTGAAATAATAATAATATTACAATATAAAGATTATACAAAAAAATTATAAAGGAGCCCAAACGAGCTTTCGAGCCAAGCCTTGTTGAGCTCGGGCTCGGCTCGTATTTAACCGAGCTCGGCTCGAGCTCGAGCTCGAGCTCGAGTCGGTTTGACCGAGCACGAGCCGGGCTTTGACCGAGCCGAATCCGAGGGCTCGACGAGCCGGCTCATATCATTGACAGCCCTACATTTACTTACAAACCTCATACCAACAATAGATAAACCTCATCAAGGTTCATAAATGGCCCACTATACTATTTTTTCTCTCACATTCTCTCTCCACAAACCTGTATACTACTCTCTCTGTCCCGGTCATTTGTTGTCCTTTTCCATATTGGGGTGTCTCAGTGAGTTGTTGTCCTTTCTATTTTAAGAATGAGCTTGATGAATAATTTGATCATTCACACTCATTTTGTTTCACTTGACATTTAGTAATTGACTCTTTTTCTTTCCTTGGTTTTTGTGCCAAAACCAAAGGATAACAATTGACCGGGACGGAGGGAGTATATTGTAACCCCTCTCATCCATGAACCTCAACACCCATGTCCAACAATAGAGGGTTTGTAGACAAACCTCTAAAATAATTGACACATCATTCTACAAAGGGTATTGCTCTTTCACATACGCCTTTTACTCTTTCACATACGTAGTTTACAATGTTACCCTTCGCATTTCTTTCTCCTTTTACCCATTCAAAATTTTTTCTCCTTTTCATAAACCCCCTTCACCATTAAATTACCACCATCTATCTCCATTAACCACCAGTCCACCACACACCTCCATTAACCAACACCTCGCCGGAAACCCAAAGTAAAACTAAAATTAAAAATAATCAATAATGATTTTGAAAAAAAAAAGAAAAAAGAAAAAAAAAACGTGTTGATGAACACAGTAACCCCCTTCCCCTGCACTCCCCTTCCCCCTCACTATCACTGTCCTTCTCTGCTCCGACTACCACCGTCCTGTACCATATCCCTGCTCCGACCACCGTCGTCCACCATGCCCCTGCCCCGAACACCACAGTCCATCAAACAAACCACCATGCCTTCCGCCATCAATATAATTGAAGAACTTTTAGTGTGATTATAAACCCTAATTTTAAGACAAAATAATTAATAAACAATGAACAAGTTTTTAATAATTGCTAAACAAATTAGTATTTACTTCATTAATTGAATAATTTGAAGAATTGTAATCCATTGTTCAAGTTTTAGAAGAATTATGTTTTAATTTTAGGGAAAATGGTATATAGAAAACCTAATTTGTTTAGATTTAGGAAAAGGGTAGAAGATGGAAAATTTATGAAAAAAAGTATGTAAAAGAGTAAAAGACATATGTGAAAGAGCAACACTGTTCTACGAATCCCTTGACAAACCTCTATTTGCTAATGCCCTAATCTAGTTTTCAATAAAAATCGAACAAAAATTAGGGTCTAAAGTTTTTTTTAAAAAAAATAAGTGTTTAAAATTGATTGAGTGATTAACATATACTGATGATCCCCCTAAATTAATCCCATCATCAAAATTTGAGCTCAACCCAATTTCAAAAATGTCGACAAACGACACCCCATTGGTTCCAACCCAAAGTACGGACGCTACCATGAGTTCCCATCTTCTCTTCCAAGACCATAACCCTGTCCGGTTCAGCTGCTCCCCGTCGGTACGCCGGGGAAGCAGTGAACCGGGTCCAAAACAGTTGTTCACCATGGATAACCGTGAGAGGTACTTCTCGCCGGGCGACCAACGAAGCAATGACGTGTTCTCGGCGGCGATGGAGCGACGCGGTATTAACGGCAGCGGTGATGGACGGCGTTGGGGCGATAGGGGCCCGCGTTCAGAAAGTAGTGACGATGATGGCGACGATTTAGATGGATGTGATGATGACGACGACGACGATGATGATGAGGATGACGAGGGTGGTGATGCAACTGAGGGTTTGGTTAGAATTGGTGGAATAAATAGTCATAATTCTGTTGTTGTTAGTAGAATTGGGGTTGATACTTCCAAGGATCATGCGTCATTTGGTATGTTTTTCTATTTGTTTTACTCCCTCCGTAGTTCATCCCCGTGCATTTGTTTACCTATTCCATTTGGGTGTCTCATCATTTGTTTACATTTCTATTATGTGAATGTTTTTGATGAACAATTTGATTCTCCACACTCAATTTGATTCACTTGTTATCAAATAATTTGTCTTATCCTCTTTCGTTGGTCTTTTTGTGCCAAAACCAAAGGCAAACAAATGAGCGAGACGGAGGGAGTTTTTTAATTTTACCCAATTTTGTTTATTGGAATGCATTTTAGGGCATGCTGACTCTTTTGAGTTGCAAGTGAAATTGATTATTTTGTGCATTCGTTAACTGATGTTTGTTGATATGTCTTGTTAAGCTGGATTGCGAGTGGATAATTTGGTATTTTAATCAACAAGAGGTGGTAATGCGCGTATGTTGCTAATTGATTGCCCTAAATTTTCTTAGTGATTCTCAACCATGACCATTAGTTGCTAACTCGTGACTCTGCTCCGTGAATTGGTTACAAGGCAATGTGTGAGTGATTACGAGGATCCTTATGACCCACAGGAACTAGTTATTAGCCCTTCTGGGTTACCAGACACCTCTTTCCCCACTACCAACGACTAGCCAGCCAGCCACAAAGACGCAAGGGGAGAGCAGGGAAATGAGACATCAAAGATTGAGATGGAGGAAAACGAGGATGCCGGGGATGGACGTTAGAGGTAAAGGCCCATGGAGGAAAGATACCCAAAGGTCGGGGCTCAATGAGTAGATCAAAAGTTTTGTGGTGGGGGGTTGAGTTACATAGGAGGATATCGGAAGTTTCTGTGGACTAGGGTCGTTGGCTCGTCGCCAAATTAGAGGTGTCTGTGCTGGGGTGGTCAAGTATTCTGGTATGGGTTTGGTTGTTTCTGGGAGTTATAAAGGTCCTTGTCATCCTCCACTTATTGCCATATAAGCTAAAGAGGGAGCCACACAAGCACTTAACGGCTCGAAGTTATGGAGAAAACACTAATGGTCAGAGTTGAGAAATTCAGGGTGACACTCAACCACTTTTTTACAGGTACCACACAGAAGTTTTAAAAAAAACACGAGGATACTATATAGAAAAACCCTTCACTTTTTTTTTTTTTTTCCAATTTTCAGTTTCATTAGCTGGGTTTGGTCGGTTGTTTGGAAATACTCTGTAGTAGTTGTATCTAAACTGGCTTATTATGTTTGATTGTTTGGGTAGGTTGCAATTGAAGAAGGCTGGTAAATTTGAACTTCAAGTCTTCGATAGCTATTTTGTTTTATTGGTTTAGAATCGTGCATGATACGTCATCTAACTCAACTTGTTTTTCTTAAGTCTGTTTTCTGCGAGGTGTAATTTTGAACAAACATAGAGAACAGTTTTGAATGTAGTTGTTTTGAATGTTGTTTGTTTGGTTGCACTACAACTTTATAATGTTACTGATATTTTATAATTAGTGCTGGTTAATTTTAGATTTTGTGTTCCATAAGTTTTAATTTTGATTGATTAGTGGTTGTGACTTCTCTATTAGTTAGAGACCTTAGAGATTGGTCATGGTAAGACTGCATCAGTAGAGCTGATGAACCTCTGCATACTTGGGTAAATAGGGGGTCTTATTAAATTGTTGGGTCGTAGAATTTGGCAGCATGTGATCATTGGTTTGGTTTTGTTTAGAGAGTTTTTTTATTCCCTTGTGTACAAGATTTAAGCCTTCCAAAGTTAAGTCGGAACTTTTTATTTTCAGAAACTCATGCGTAGATTTGAGAGTTTTGTTTTCCTTTGTGTTGACATAGTGCTGAAGAATTGATATTTAGACGTGAGAGCAAAGATGGATGTTTGGGTAATATTTTAATTTGTTGGTAGGCACATCAGTCAGGCAAATAATGATGGATGGGGTACTTGTGCAACCGGGGGATGATGTGAATAGAGCCAGTACCAGTGGAAACGGTCAGAAAGGAAGATTCGGGCCCTTCAATCAAATGGTTACAGTTGCAGAACATGTTAGTGATATGTACCATACGTCCTCATTACCTGGAACAGAAGGGTCTAGCCAAGGTCAAAAGGATGCACATAGGGATAATGGATGTGGTTTTAGTGGAAGAAAGGATGGTTTTAGCTTTTGTGATCCTGCGGAGTCACTAAGAGCAATATTTTCAGACCCAATAACGTGAGTTAATCTCTTCTATCAGTCAAGCCAAAATGTTTCATTCTTAAGTTCTTTTTTATACTCCTGTGCACATATTTTACTTAGTTGCTTTTCATCTGTCTTAAGACTCCAAAATCCCAGACTATAGTTTACGTTTCCATTGGCGTGTTTTGTGTGGTGGTTTGGGAATCTCTATCCTATACACATGTGCTTACATACAAAAGTAAATGTAAGCTAGGGACACACAGAGTACAAATTAAAACACAGCTAATGTCTTGTTCAAGAGCAGGGCAAGAAAATGGATATGAATTCTGATCTATGTTGCCTAGTCGGCTAGTCGTATATGAATTATGAAATACGCTTCGAGTAGTATCAGTTTTCTTTTAGCTTAAGCTTTTACATTTCCATGTGATTTTTATCACATGTATAGGCAATAATACGGTTACTGTAGATTGCTTATATGTTCTATTGCAGGTTTTGTTACTTTCTCATACAGTGGTAAGCTCTCTTGCATTAAATTTGCTTATTTTCTGTTGGATGTGCTATGTTAGGATTGTGGAACTGAAATAATCTGGTTAATAGTGTAGGCACTTCAATCTTTTCCCTTTTTATAACCCATGTGTCAGTTCAATTGTTCATTTCTTTTGCTTTGTTTTCCTTCTCTATAGACTTTTTTTTTTCCTGGTTCTGCGTTAGGCTGGAATTAAGCTAAATATCTTACTAAATTGGTTGCACTTCTTTATATTATGAAACTTTGATGCAATTTTTATTTTGGATCATCTGGAAACAACCTCTCTGTGTTGCGTACATTAACCAAGAAGTGATTGAAAAGAGGGAATAGTGGAGGGAGGGAGTATATGAACTTCTTAGTGCCTGAATTCAGCTTTTCGAAGTGATTGAAAATTTGCATGCTTTTCTTGTTGAAATGGTACCGTGTTGTGACTAATAGGGAGTATATGTTCATTAAAAATTTCCCGGTTTGCAGAGGAGCTCTGATGGATGATGCTATGCTACTACCTTGTGGACATTCGTTTGGAGGCGGTGGAATTCAGCAGGTTATCAAAATGGTGAATCGTCAAAACCCTGTCCTTAACTCCTAAAATTGATGATAAACATTGTTTTTCTAATATCTGATATTAGGGGGTTCAGTACGAATCAGTGGAACATGTTTCATTTCTCTTTTGTAGCAGCTTAACTTTCTTTCAGTGTTGTCTACCAACAAGTAACAACTAAGAACTTTTTCTCCTAGGGTATGGATTATTAGATTATGCACCTAAAATAAGAGTCGTCTTCGTAAATCTAAGATTCATCTTCCTAAGTCTTAGATTTGTCTTACTTCTGTTAGAGCATGGATCATGTACTTAGAAAGGGTTTCAGTTATGGTTTATAGAGTGGCAAATGTACTTCCAAGTTACTAACCCAGCCAGAGCACTTGTGCAAGTATGAGAAGCATTTGGTGATTAGATAATCAATTGCCAATGTAACGCTTTGTGAGATCCTTGTGGTAACTATTATCTGACCTATAGTCCCTTGTGATACCACCAGCTTGTAGCAAGTGGTATTAATCCCAACTCATTACTTAGTGACGGATTTAAAGGCTTTTTTTTTTTTCATGATAAGAATTATGTGCCTTTTATGGATAAGTTCAGTTTTGTTTTAAACCATAGCTGATTTTTTTCTTTTTCTTTTTCTGATTGCAGAAAGCTTGCTATACCTGCTTGCGCCCTGTTAATGAAGATTCTGTGGGTCCGAACCTCTGTAAGTCAAGAGAGTAATTATTTATATAGAAGTATAAATCCAGAGTGTTTACTCTGATTTGGATGCAAGTGTTTTTGTGAAAAGTAGTTTTTTTTTGGTCTAAAATGAAGTGCTGAATTGTTGTGTAGAATGTCAGACACACGACTCGCAACCAAAGTGAAGTGTCAGACTAACGTAGGCTATAGGTACTTCGACTCTTCTTATCTCCTTGCATACCCGTGTCAGATACTTGGCACACGGACATAGGTATGACTCAAAGAAACCTCATTTTAAGCGAAAATATGCGGATTTTCATAAAAACAGTCAAGCTGGACACTTAGACATGCACCTGAATCAGATACATCTAAATGAGCTTGGGTAATATAGGCTGTAGTTACTTGGATAATTTAGTGTTTCATAGGACATAGGAGCGAACTTTCAAGGAGTTTCAACTTTTGTGCACTTACAGCTCGTTTCTATTGTTTGTTAATTGTTCTGGTTGGTTTTTCACAGCTCTTCGAACTGCTGTTCAAGCTTTCCGGCGTGAAGCGGATTTACTGGGGTACAGAGCTTCTAAAAGGAGAAGAGAGAGGTTTGAACAGGTCTCTTGTGTTTCCTAGTGAATGGTTAAATAGAGTTAAGTCCTCGTACTAATTAGTTGTGTTAAATTTAACTGGCCAACTGATCGCCTGTGTTGTCTGCAGGACAAGAGTAATAATCATGGTGATCCTAGGGGAAGAGGTGTACAATTTCCCTTTGTTGTCACTGACCGAGTCATTATAAAGGTATGCAAATGAAATCATTTTTGAGTTTCTCCCAAATAATCTCTCGCTTAGGTTATCAGCATTCGATGTTTTATTGCATTTCAGGGAAATAAGAGGACCCCACCACGGTTTGTAGGACGCGAGGCAATTGTTACAACCCAGTGTTTGAATGGATGGTTAGTAAATTTTTTAAATTCCAATTTCCATCCTTCAATGCATTCCCCACCTCTTTCATCCTCACCTTGAAAATACTTAAGTGCGCGCACGCGTGTCTGCATGTTCTGTTGTGTGTGTCTGTGTGTGGGGGCGCAGTGTGTGTAAGATTTTTAAGCTGATTTGCCCTTGCCGAAATCACATTGATAAAATGAAACTATCTTTCATATAAACTAGCAAACAATTTATGTATACCGTCTACGACATTTGTGATTTGCTAAAGTGTTGTGTATATTACATTTAGGTGAATGAAGTCCAAATATGGATTTTCTGAAACTTTAGGACATCATTAAGGGGAAAAAAGAGAAGAATCAACCCAAATTGTAAATATTCAGCATGTTGTTAGAAAAAGTTCTGCATTCTTCAAGATTGTAGAGATCAATTCTTCTGAATACGAAGAACACTGCACCTTGTCCGACCTTAGAAGTATTTTAACCTGTGTTTTCCTTGTAGGTATGTGGTTAAAACGTTGGACAATGCAGAAAGTGTCAAATTGCAATATCGGTCACTTGCAAAGGTTTCCGACAGTTCTGCATTAGGGTCAACACCCGAAAAGATGACACCAAACTGGCTGTAGCAAGCTGAACATTATTGTATTTTAGTTCAACTCCAGTATTTTAGGGTTTTATTAATACAGGATGAAGGTCTTTTACCAAATGTATATAATGCTGGTTAATAGAGATAAAGAAAAGGGAAAAATTGAAGGCCAAGATAAGTGCATTTTGATTTTTGATTACATTCAGTGCTGCTTCATATTTTTCTTTTTTGGAAATTCACACTTATACCCCAGTGGTATTGGCTGATTTCGCTTATACCCCTAGTTTTCAAGAAAGCCACTTATACCCTCAAATTTACTAGTTCTTCTCACTTATCCCCTCAAATATAGGCTAATCTCACTTGCATCTCAACTTTTAAGGAATCCCAACTTTTAAGGAACGCCTACGCTCTAACATCCTAGTTACATAGGAATCGTGACCATAATACTAAGCACCAACAATTAAGACGTTAAGTGAATTCTCGCTTGTCATTATGACACCCGAAATGATGACACCAAACTGATGACAATTAAGACGTTAAGTGAATGCAGAAAGTGTCAAATTGAAATATTTGTTTTCTCTCCAACAAACATCGTTTTTCCTCCAAATTCATTTTATGACTCCACTTGACTTCAACATTCATCTTTTACCCTTCTTCTCCACTTCATCCTCAACATTGATCATTTACTATACTTAAGGGGTATAAGTGAGAATAACTATGAGGTTGAATGATATAAGTGGGCTTTCCTGAAAAGTAGGGTTACAAGTGCGATTAGCCCATACTAGTGGGTACAAGTGAGATTTTTTTTTTTTTGATAGTAAGAGAAGATAGTCATGATCAATACATAGTAGTTCCAGTTTCATAGTTCCAGCAACTTGGAAAATGAGGTTCAAACAACCAGTAGTAGTAGTTTTAATGTGCCTGAAACCATGATTTAACGCGTCAGCAATGGCACATTTGAGAGCATTACCTTCGGCCATGAAGGCTGATGTTGCCCAAAACCTAACTCAATTTGGAAAAAATCCATCCCACTGAAGCTTGGAATCTGGATGTGTCTGATTGTCTGCGGCTTGGGGAGGTCTATAACAGCTTGTACCTTTTCAGGGTTGCGTCTATTCCCCTTGCACTTACCAGGAATCCGAGAAACTTTTCGGATCGTACCTTAAAAAGGCATTTCTTGGGGTTCACACCTTTACATTCCTCCCTTTCTGGTTGGAGAAGATTTGGTGGACGAGTCTCTAGTATGTGGCTCCTGCGTTCTTTAAGTCAAAGGGAATCATTTTGTACATGAAAGTGGCGTGGGTTGTGATGAACGCACACTTGACCTTGTCGGGCTCCCATAGATGTACCTGATGGTACCCTGAGAAGGCATCTAGGAAACTCAGCATATAATCGACCAGTTGGTCGATTCTCGGCAGTGGGTAACAATCCTTGGAGCACGCTTTGTTGAAGTTGGTGAAGTCTACACACATTCTCTATTCTACGGAGGCTTTTTTTACTATTACAACATTAGCGAGCCACTCTGGATAGTAACATTTCTCGATGAATCCATCGGATAGTAACTTGTCCACCTCCTCCTTTATGGCAGCGTCTTTTTTCGGTTGACATGTTCCTCTTCTTTTGTTTGACCGATTTGAATGTGGGGTCTACGTTCAGCTTGTGAACGATGACTTCCTTGTCTACCCCTGGCGTTTTATCGGCGCAGTATGCGAAGACATCTTTGTTTCTTTTTAATACTCTGATCATTCGGTCTTTTAATGTAGGCGTCATGTCTTCTCCTATGATCGCTTAGTGTACAGGGTCGAGCTCTATTGTAGTAGTCCCTGCCCTCGGTACTCGTCGTTTGTGATCAGTGTGTTTTCCTTTGCTCGTGCTCGCCTCTGGCTCTGGTGTGAGGCACTTGGAGCTCCTTTGCACCTCTTGACAAGAGTTGCTCCCGGCCGTATCAGGGTTTGACCCGCTTCTTTTCTTGGCCGAGGAATCCTGTTTGAAAGCCATTACATTGCATGACCACGAAGAGATCTGTCACCCTTGATGTTTTTGCGCTCTTCTGGCGTCTTAATGTGGTTCATTTTAGCGCACTTTTAACCCATTTTGAATACCGTTTCGCATGCTTTTTCGCACTTATTAGGGTCATTTCGGCGTCTTTAGCTTCCTATTTGATTTTGTATAAGATTTTAGTCCATTTGTAGGAAAGGAAGCAAAATAGGTGGAAATCGTGCATAAATGGAGCAATTAGGAGCTAAATTGACGGTATTAATGACCAAGCATGAAGAGGAGACGGAAACCAAAGACTCGTAGCAAGATTTTAAGGCAAATGAAGTCATTCCCCACAACCAAGGGACATCCCCCACAGGTTTTAGGGTAGCATTTGAAGAAGGAAGAAATCCACAGACCAGCCCGGGCGAGCTGAAGACCAACCCGGGCGAGCAACACCCCAACCTGGGCGAGCTCAAGACCAACCCGGGCGGGGCACTGCTTCTCCGCCTTCGGTTTATAAGTATAATTACTCATTTAGCTTTGTAATCTTGTAGTAATTAGTATAAATACCCCTCATTACATTAGGGTTTATAGATATTATTAGAGGGATAATTAAGAACAACTACTTTAATTAGCATCTGAATAATTCAATTAGCTTAATTGAAATAGTTCAAATAGCAACGATTAAAAGTAATTAAAACAACAATCTAAAGAATTAAAGCAACCATTTAATGAAGTTTCGCAAGTTTTTCAAGTTCTTTTGTCGCGATGGTATCTACCCCTCTAAAAAGGAACTTCGTCCCCGAAATTCACTCCCAATTATAGATGTAAGGTATACATGTTTGAACCCAACAATTAACGAAAGCAATTATCACCTTTTCTAAAAATTAGGAGCATGCACGAAATAGATGTAATGTAACCATACTTGCATAAAGTGGAAATAAAATAACTAGAAATCATAGATGCTAGAAAAGACGTATGCAATTCACAATACAAACTAGTACCATATGATTATTATTTCTATCCACACCAATTCCCATTTAACATCCGTCTCAATTCCATACCAAGTTATTGGACCATCACAGTATCGTCACATAAATACCATATCATCCCCACCTCGATACACAGAAACCTCATCAAGACATGCATTGTAATACCCAGGATATTTAAGGACTCTTTTGACTGACCCTTTGACCAGGAAGGACCTTTAGGAAGAGGTAGGTGAGGGCCTAGGTTAGGATAGGTGCGTTACGAGAGAGTACTCGACCTAGCAGGGACTACTCGGCCGAGTATTGTGTATACTCGACCGAGTAGAGTCTACTCGGCCGAGTATGTCAGTACTCGACCGAGTATGGCTGTTGTTGACGCGTTGATATAAAAACGTGAGTCCGCAAGATTTATTTCATTTTTCCCATTTTCGACAGTTCCTCTTCCCCTAACCCTAGCCTACATCTTTCTCACCAATCACCCTTACCTCCATACACTCTCATACATGTAGCCTACATCTCAACCATGGGAAAGACGGGATTTGCATAGGAAGGATGTGTGCGTGGTCGTCGTTCGTGTCACCGTCGGTCTGCGTCATTAGGTAAGTCGTTGTCTTGTGATTTCCTACAATAGATTGTTGGAAGTGGTTGTATAATAGGATGTGGTCATCGTTGTAGGATTCATCTCGGAGTCTTGCTTGGCTATGTGTGGATGTATTTCATGGTTGGCGATAAGGTAGGGTTTCCCTATTCAGTTTCTGCTGATTGAATTAAGATGTGATTGCATTGTGTTTACTGTTATCTGCTGATCATCGGAGTGTTGGTGTTGTGGTGGTGGTTTTGATGTGGTGGTGTTGTGATGATTGTGGTGGAGTCACTTGCGGGAGTGGCTTCAGGCCCTAGTTCGCCCTCAGTGGAACCCGTCACGGGAGGGGATGTGCACATTAAGGGACAGGGTTATTGCTCGTTGATGAGCGAGATTTAGGTGGGGATTGGCTGCGGTCTCCCACTGGCGGCGAGGATTACCTGTTGCGGTGGGTAATCTGGCAGGGCTACACACTTCGGTGTGTAGTCGGTTACTGTGTGAGTTAGGGAGACCGGAGATGGTGGATGATCAGCTGGTTACTTATCTTATCTGTCTTATCTTGATTGTGCAGTACTGAACCCGTGTTATGTTTTCAAAACTGTGGTGATCCATTCGGGGATGGTGAGCAGTTGGCTTAGCAGGTACAGTTGGTCTGTTGCTGCTGGGTATGGAGGGAATCGAGTCATCACGCTACCGGTCTAGAA
The DNA here is from genome assembly GCF_048544455.1 of Silene latifolia. NCBI lineage: Eukaryota > Viridiplantae > Streptophyta > Magnoliopsida > Caryophyllales > Caryophyllaceae > Silene > Silene latifolia. Next base: position 46,728,457 of record NC_133535.1, on the reverse strand, counting down.
ATTCAGAGGCATTAGTTAATAGTAGTCATTGTTATCACTTGTAATCAGTTTTGTATTTGGTTGTAAAGAGTTACGGTAATATTACATAAGAGTTCTTCTATTGTCTATTTGACCTACTACCTCGGGTAACCGAGATGGTAACACCTTCATACACTGGATGATCCTTGGTAAGGCGTCCTGGTGTACGGGGGTGTTACAACGTGGTATCGGAGCCGACGATTTTGGAACCTAAACCAATGAATCAAATGAATATAGGGTGTCAAATTAAAATGAACCTGGTGTATGTACGTTGGGAGCCCTAGCCGATGCTAGATTTTGGGTGAGTAGGCGCCCTCATTTCAAAATCACGGCCCCATCGTGCTTAAGCCAGTCATTGGGAAATGGTAGTTGATAGGAGTTGTTGCGTGACGATTGTTGTCATGTGCATCTGTGAATTAAGAAATGTGCATCAATACGAATTTTGCATGTAGTGATTGTGGTATTGGAAAAGTCTTGAATTGGTAAATGGGATTGCTGAAATGTGATCAGAGATTTCGAGTGGTACAACGTGAAATTTGGTTGCGTATGGCAAGGTTAAGTTGAATGACCTGTTTAATAATGGCTGCGTTATACGATGGTTAATGTCTCACAAACGTCTTGCTTAAAGTGAGTATAAGATGAATTGTGGAGTGTGTAATGTTATGGCTGTATAGATTAACCTTTGCAGGTGTAGTGATTAGTTGAATAGTTATACATACGGGTTGTGATGTAATTGTGGGGGTTGGGGGGGTAGTGAAGCAAGGAATGTAGGTGGAAACGTTGATGGAACTGGTAAGGGTTATGCATAATTTGTGTATGATGTGTGTGTATGTGGTAGAATTAAGCTCTAACAGTGACGAGCCGACTGCATGGAACTCCGAACAATGCTACATGTTTTGCAGGTATGTTAAAATTCGAAATCTCGTTCCTGCTCTTTGACACTCGACCGAGTAGTCTACACTCGGTCGAGTATGGTGGTGCTTGACCGAGTGCTCATTCTTGTCAGATTAGAATCGCTACTGTTTTTGAGTACTCGACCGAGTATTCAGGATACTCGACCGAGTAGACCTTACTCGGCCGAGTAAGCCCAATACTCGACCGAGTACGGTTTTACCGAGGCTGATACGGGTTATTCAAAAACCCTATAACGCCCTTTCTTTTTCTCCTTTCCGCCTCCAACACTTCCTTCTTCTTCTCTCTTAACCTTCATATCTCTTATCTCTCAAGCTCTTGGGTGATTCCTTGGTGATTATTTGCTCTTTGCTTGCCAAAATTTCATTCAAGGTAAGGTTTTAAATCAATTTCTTCCTTTATTGTCAAAGTTGTGGAATGTTTTTGTTACAACTTCGAATCCACATTATGCTTAACTGAAATCAAGCTTTTTCTTCTGATTCTTTGGATTTAATTGCTTATAAACATCGTCTATGCCGTCACCAGAACAATTTAATGGGTTAAATTACTTTTTGAATTTTCTAAGGTTTGCTTAAGTCGAAAATTTCAGTCTTTTTCTTGTTTTAACATGCTATTTCAAAGCCCTTGATGTTGAGAATGATGTTTTTGAGTAAAATACTTGAGGTTTTGGTGAAAATTTTTGTCTTAAAAGTTCGTCTCAAATTGTATACAATCAGAAAAATAGTTCATCTATGGCAAAATTTTGTGTAAAGTGTCTTTATTAAAAACCTACCTGTGTGCAGTATGCCGAACACAAGAGGCAACGCAAACAAGAGGACCCATGCCAATGTCCGATTTGAGACGGGTCAATCCAGTCATGAACCTGTTGTTCCACCGGTGGAGGCCTATCCATCGGTAATCTTTTCTGATTTCAAGCAGCGTAAGGCCTTCATAGCCTTAATGAGTCGTCCTTTCCAACCTACTAGGTGTGTGAATCCCGACATTTTGGAGACCTTGGGGATTAAGGGAGACATAACCCATATCTTTGAGATCTTGAGAATGGAGGGGCTGTATCATCTGAGGAAGAAGTCCTACCCTCACATGACCTTAGAGTTTTTGAGCTCTTTCGTTTATGATGCGAAGGAGAAGACTGTCTCCTTCCATCTCATGAATGAGGATCACGAGCTGACTTTGGATGAGTTTGCGGGCCACCTGGGTTTAGAGGCTGAGGGGACGGGATACCTTAGTGATGTGGCTAAGAACAGTGGTGCACCTCTCTATCTTCCTTATTTGACTGGCCGACCTGCCCCTAGTGCTAGTGCTATGTTGATTAATGATATACAACATGTGACCCTTCGTATGTTCCTGAGGATGATGACCTGTCTGTTGTACTCGAGAGATGATGTGAGCAAGCTTAATTCCCATGAAGTCATGTTGTTGATGTCCTACCCGAACCTGCACCGTGGAAAGCCCTTTTACTATAGTGCTTCGGGGATAGTGTGCTCCAGTCTTGAGCACATGGCAGAGTCCCCGAACCGCCACATTGCTTGCGGGGCCATAGTGACCCGCTTAGCCCAGCGTCTGACCGATTTTGAGGCCCTACCTACCTCGGGGGATGAGTATGTTGAGACTGTGCCTACCATGAACGCCAAAATGCGGTGTCGAAGATGGTTGAGGAAGATGGCTGATGAGTCTTATGCCTGGAGAGTGAGAGGATCTATGTGGATGGTACTTCCCGACCCTGCCCGTCTTCCCGTTGTTGACCACCTAGCTGAGTGGGAGCCTGTAGGTGGGGTGCGTAGACCTGGACCTCAGTACTACTTGATCGATCCCACCATCCTTTAAGACCTACCTGAGCCTACCACAGCGTCTGAGGGACAGCAGGCTCCTCCCCCACCTCGCGAGCGCCGTAGAGTTAGACAGCCTAGGGTGGACCCGGTTGAGGCTGAGTCCTCTGACTTCATGTCGAGCTTCTACCCACAGCGGTACTCGCCCTACCCCACAGTTCATGACCCTAGGATGCAGGTGAGCGACTTGACCGAGCGGATCTCCACCACCTTGGTGCTCCGCAACATGCATAAGATGGCCCATAATCAGGGCATAGGGACTGAGCTAGCACAGCCCGTCTGGTGGAAAGGACCTGGGGTAGACACGAGAGTCTTCCACAACTATGGAGTTGACCCCGGCTTTTGGAGGTCACCTGAGGAGACCGAGTTTGGCTGCCTCGCAGGACCGTGGGGAGCCAACTATGGCAGCCAGCTAGGAGGAGGAGATTACTCAGCAGCGGGTTATTAGGGAGCTAGTACTTCGGGAGCCGGAGCTTCAGGTGCAGGCGCCGATGATGAGATGGATGGGAGTCCATATCAGTGATTTTCTTGTATCTTATGGACTTGTTTTGGTTGTGTTGGATACTTATCTTTTGATTTGAACCTTTACATTTGGATGACTGTACTTGGCCTTAAGGCCATTACTTATTTTAGCTTACTTTGGGTATGACAGATTAGTTTTGGACATGCATTTGGTATGGAGTTGTGACTTTTGCAGGTTAGCTCGGGGGTGGAATTGATTTCACTACGGAAATCGCTCTCTGCCTGTCAAAACTCGACCGAGTATAAAGAATACTCGACCGAGTAGAGGTTACTCGGCCGAGTAGACTCGAATGCTCGACCGAGTAACGCTCAATCGACCGAGTGATCCTTAATACTCGGCCGAGTATCTGCGTGTCGCATGATGTGGTGATGTAAATTGTTCTAGATTCGTATGTTTAATTATTTAGTCGTGTGTGTACTATGCTAGATTGTTATTATAGAGTACCCGGCCTAGTTGTAGTAGTAATGTAATGTGTCATGTGCTTGAGTTGAGATAACATTAGAATCATGATGTTTCTTGTTATGTAGCTTTTTCGGTGGTATGTACGTGTGCATCTTTTCTTTTCTAGAAGTTATAGTATAGCGTGGAGTATGAGTGGAGACGTCTAGTGATTATACACTAAAGGTATGACTCGCGAGTATGTCTATTTACGGGTAAGCGTTGACTTTGAGTTCACTGAACTTCGGGGACGAAGTTTCTTTTTAGAGGGGTAGATATAACATATCGCGGCAATATAAAAGTGCCCATATAAATTAAAGTCACAACAAAGTTCTTGTGTGCGTAGCCTTCTTTCCTTAAATGCTTGTCTTCTATGATCATTTTCCGGCTATGTTGTATGTTCATCTTCCGGCTATGTTGTCTTGTGGTGCTATGTTGTCTTGTGGTAAAGTAAAGTGTCATAACCGACAAGAGAATAAGATTTTAGTGATATAGTGGGGTTATTGGCCAGTTGTGTGTTGATCGCTGTCTTATACAATGAAATTTAGGGATAATACTTGTGGTATTGTTTTGTGGTGGTCGATGTTGGTACGCCTTATGCTAGGGGGAACGTCTTTGAGGTAGCTAACCTCGCTGTTGAGACGAGTGGGCTGAACTTCGGGGACGAAGTTCTTTTTAAGGGGGGAAGACTGTAATACCCAGGATATTTAAGGACTCTTTTAACTGACCCTTTGACCAGAAAGGACCTTTAGAAAGAGGTAGGTGAGGGCCTAGGTTAGGATAAGTGCGTTACGAGAGAGTCTACTCGACCTAGCAGGGACTACTCGGCCGAGTATTGTGTATACTCGACCGAGTAGAGTCTACTCGGCCGAGTATGTCAGTACTCGACCGAGTATGGCTGCTGTTGACGCGTTGATATAAAAACGTGAGTCCGCAAGATTTATTTCATTTTTCCCATTTTCGACAGTTCCTCTTCCCCTAACCCTAGCCTACCTCTCTCTCACCAATCACCCTTACCTCCATACACTCTCATACATGTAGCCTACATCTCAACCATGGGAAAGACAGGATTTGCACAGGAAGGATGTGTGCGTGGTCATCGTTCGTGTCGCCGTCGGCCTGCGTCATTAGGTAAGTCACTGTCTTGTGGTTTCCTACAATAGATTGTTGGAAGTGGTTGTATAATAGGATGTGGTCATCGTTGTAGGATTCATCTCATAGTCTTGCTTGGCTATGTGTGGATGTATTTCATGGTTGGCGATAAGGTAGGGTTTCCCTACTTAGTTTCTGTTGATTGAATTAAGATGTGATTGCATTGTGTTTACTGTTATCTGCTGATCATCGGAGTGTTGGTGTTGTGGTGGTGGTTGTGATATGGTGGTGTTGTGATGATTGTGGTGGAGTCACTTGCGGGAGTGGCTTCACGCCCTAGTTCGCCCTCCGTGGAACCCGTCACAGGAGGGGATGTGCACATTAAGGGACAGGGTTATCGCTCGTTGATGAGCGGGATTTAGGTGGGGATTGGCTGCGGTCTCCCAGGCGGCGAGGATTACCTGTTGCGATGGGTAATCTGGCAAGGCTACACACTTCGGTGTGTAGTCAGTTACTGTGTAAGTTCGGGAGACCGGAGATGGCGGATGATCAGTTGGTTACTTATCTTATCTGTCGTATCTTGATTGTGCAGTACTGACCCCGTGTTATATTTTCAAAACTGTGGTGATCCATTCGGGGACGGTGAGCAGTTGGCCTAGCAGGTACAGTTGGTCTGTTGCTGCTGGGCATGGAGGGAATCGAGTCATCACGCTACCGGTCTAGAAATGCAGAGGCATTAGTTCATAGTAGTCATTGTTATCACTTGTAATCAGTTTTGTATTTGGTTGTAAAGAGTTACGGTAATATTACATAAGAGTTCTTCTATTGTCTATTTGACCTACTACCTCGGGTAATCGAGATGGTAACACCTTCATACACTGGGATGATCCTTGGTAAGGCGTCCTGGTGTACGGGGGTGTTACACGCATACCAAAACTTAACAAACGCATTCAACCAAACAATGATCTACAAATCAAAACATGACTCAATCCCAGGGTACTCGGTCGAATACTAGCGAGAATTCGGCCAAGTATGCGGTACTCGGTCGAGTAGTCAGTACTCGGTTGAGTACTTGGAGGCTGAACTCGATTTTTCCTCAATTAACACCATAAAACCGCAAACATCCACCTGCAATACAAGGTTCAACCATCGAATCCCACATAAGAAATCAAGTCTTAACTACAAAACATCATAGAAAAGTAAAGTAAGGGCCCCACTTACCATGAAACCGCAAACATCCACCTGCAATACAAGGTTCATTGGTTCATGTTAAAAATTCGTTGATCTGATACCACTTTGTAACTCTCCCACTTACCAAGGAGCCTTAACAAGACCTTCCCAAATAAGTAAGGGTGTTACCATCTATGTTGCCCGAGTTAAGTATATCAAATAGACCATAATAAAACATTTATTAGTTTTATTCTTACAGTTTATACAAAACATAACCAAAATGGTTTACAACTCTTAAACAACTGAAAAGAACAACTAAAGTATAAATAACATTGGTGGCTAGCTAAGACAGCGTGATGACCCGATCCCGTCCATATCCCTCACGCACATCAACATCCAATACCTGCTCAATTAACACCATGAAACCTCAAACATCCACCTGCAATACAAGGTTCAACCATCGAACCCCACACAACAAATCAAGTCTTAACTACAAAACATCATAGAAAAGTAAAGTAAGGGCCCCAATTACCATGAAACCGCAAACATCCACCTGCAATACAAGGTTCATTGGTTCAGGTTAAAAACTCTTCGATCTGATACCACTTTGTAACACCCCCACTTACCAAGGAGCCTTAACAAGACCTTTCCAAATAAGTAAGGGCGTTACCATCTATGTTGCCCGAGGTAAGTATATTAAATTGACCATAATAGAACATTTATTAGTTGTATTCTTACTGTTTATACAAAACATAACCAAAATGGTTTACAACTCTTAAAAATCTGAAAAGAACAACTAAAGTATAAGTAATAGCGGTGGCTAACTAAGACAGCGTGATGACGCGATCTCGTCCATATCCCGCATGCACATCAACATCCAATACCTGCTAAACCAACTGCTTATCATCCCCGAATAGATCACCACAGTTTTGAAAACAATAAACGGGGTCAGTCAACTGCATAACCAAGATAAGAGAACATAGATACATAAACCAACATACAATCCAATCCAAGCTGTAGTAACCATCCTCCAAACTCCAATAGTAACTACACTACGCCAAATCGGACCATCAATAAGGAGTGTATCACAATGGTTTAATGCATTTAATAACGACAATTAGATTATCATTTTCAAAATATTGGCGGAAACCTAGACCGCGCTAATAAGAATAACGGTTCGTTGAAAACCGTTCTTATTATAATGTGACAACGGTTGTTTGACAAACCGTTATAAAAAATGTTTAACGGTTTCCAAAAACTCGTTATATAATCACCCTTATCAACGGTTGTTAGACAACCGTTACCAGTTTAAGAAAACGGCATTTCGAAAACCGTTACTAAATTAACACCAGCAACGGTTTTTGGTACCCGTTGTTATGTTATAGCTACGAGTTTCTTGTAAGCGTTATCATTTTCTATTATGAAATAACGGTTCCTCTGTACCCGTTGTCATTTATCATTTATGGGTTAAAAATAACCGTTATATACTTTTTTCAATGTTTAATATTCAGCCGATGCATGTATTATAAATAATGAACCTTTGCATGCATTGTTTTGTTTGACCATTATTACTATCCGTCCATTATAATATTCACACATGCGTACATATTTTCCTATAAATATCACTTATAATGTGATCAATTAACCATATTCACCAATTCAAAGTTCAATTAATCATAGCCTATAATTTAATTAAAAATATTACACTTCGATCACCATGTCGTCGTCTTCTACACCCGCCGAATCACAATCAAATACGCGCTATATCCATCCTATTACTTGTATTATACACAACCTTCCAATCAAATATGATGACAATGGTAAGGCTTTTTCGAGAAGTTTTACTTGGATGAGAGATATGCTTCATCAAGGTGGTTATACGAACGTTAAAAAGGTCCACCCAGCTTGAACTAAAGTTCATGGTTTTCTTGGTTACGTAATGATCGAGTTTGAAGGTTTTGGGAAGAAGTTGGAATCTTTTCGTCAAGCGAGAAAACTCCAGGCAAGATACGAGGATCATGATGCTGGGAAGAAAAATTATTATACGGATGATGTGTTACAAGCGCAATATTTATGGATTGCAACCGATTATGACATTAATCTATTAAGAACATATCGACACTATATTGACACTGTGCCTCACTCATGGGAGGCAGAACAAGTGCCTCTTAATAATCCACATATTGAATTCCCAATATTTATTTCAATCGCAGGGGAATTACAAGATGATTATGTTAATTATTATTATTATTATTATTATTATTATTATTATTATTATTATTATTATTATTATTATTATTATTATTATTATTATTATTATTATTATTATTATTATTATTATTATTATTATTATTATTATTATTATTATTATTATTATTATTATTATTATTATTATTATTATTATTATTATTATTATTATTATTATTATTATTATTATTATTATTATTATTATTATTATTATTATTATTATTATTATTATTATTATTATTATTATTATTATTATTATTATTATTATTATTATTATTATTATTATTATTATTATTATTATTATTATTATTATTATTATTATTATTATTAAAATCGCGCGTCTTTTAATTTCTTGTTATGTATGTGTTTTTCTTGAATATATGCGTGGTAGTGTATTTTATTTTCTAATTATTTATTACAAGTTACGTAGGTTTAAAATATTTGTTAATAAGTCAACTTTTACATTAAATTAATTACCAACGGTTTTGAAAAAAATTATAAATGTGACTATAAATGTTAAAGCATCCTTTACTAACATTTATTAATCAAATCACAATATTTCATCTCCATTACAGAAATTTGAAACAACATGGCAATGAACCCTAATTTTAACAACAACGAAGAATGGCTTACACAATCGATTGAAGATGATGGGAAGGTTCTCGCTGGGCTTCCCGCCGATCAACACCCATTAATCAAAGCATCCCTTGAATATCAATGGAATTATTGGATTAAGAGGCGTGAAGCAGTCCAGCTTGTCAACCAAGCCTCATCATCATCATCATCTTCATACCCTCGTCGGCCTATTACTCGCAACTTGGCTGCAGCCAGAGATATGTTGAGTTGTACTCTTCCAACCTTATCTCCATATGCAAGTCGTGTCCTTGCATATATTCAACCTGTTATTGCAAAATATGAAGATAATGACCCGGAAGTTAGCGGTGTACCAGAGTGGCGTAATTGGTGTCAGGTTGAGAAGCACTTTTTACGCTTAACCGGGGTTGTTCCGGCTTTTTATACATCTTTTGAATCCTGATAAATGCTGTAATGTATTTGGTTAAAAATTAAATGAAATGATCATTTTGAAAGTGTTAAGTTATGCTTGTTTGATTTGCTTTCATTTTTTGAACTCCATAGATAAGTCAGTAATCAAGATCAAGATTGCTTCTACATAATACTCATCAACAACGGTTCACCTACAACCTTTGTCAATTGATTCATCAACAACGGTTCACCTACAACCGTTGTCAATTGGTTCATCAACAACGGTTCACCTACAACTGTTGTAAATGTGTTCATTAACAACGGTTCACCTACAACCGTTGTCAATTATGACGTTCTAACTTCAACGTGCACCGTTTATTAATTGTTTGACTATACGACTCAATATATTAAAAAAATAAATACATGTAAGATATGACCATACGACTCAATATATTAAAAAAAAATTAATTGTTTGACCATACGTTATTTTTTAAGCCGTGACTAATATTTCTCATTATTCTTGATTTGACCAATGCACGGACTGTTTAGTTATTTTTTATTGAATCAACGTTGCATTATTGGTGGGTTTGAATCAACACTGCATTATTGGTGGGTGATTCTATAATTTTAATTTTGTTCCAAAATTATGGTCATTAACCAAGGTACAAATATTATGAGTCCATGGGTGCAGAGGGATAGTAAGTTATTAGAAGAAGCAGAAAATAAAAAATTAAGGTAATTGCGTCGTCAACCGAGCTATATTGAAAGCGAGAAGAAAATGGTTGCGTTACGAGAAAGGTTAAAGGAATAATGTCCTTTCCATTTCATTAAGTTCCCCCCTGAACATATAATTCTTGAAGGTACAGATTAGAATTCATCGGCTTTCGAAGTTGGTTCTTCTGAGGATTTGATGGTGGGGTATATATTATCCAGATGATATTGGTATGTATCTACCGTGAGTGAAGCAACAAAAGTTTGGGGTCAATGGTGGTTTAGGTCATCGAAAGTGATGTCGGATTTGGAGGAAAAGACCAGAGTTGAAATAGACTCCTACACCATCATTAATGGGAAGAGATATTGTCCATGGCGTAGTGTATTTTGGGCCATTTGATTAATGTATGTTTATTAATTGCTCATTGGGTTGTATTTAGGAAACTAATTGAGGAAAGAAGTTTTTAATATATGCATTAATTACATTAGGTTGTGTATACTTTTGTCTTGAATTTCCATTTTTCCCCACTTACAATCCCAGTTGCCTAATTGAGGAAAGAAGTTTGTACTAACTTAATACGGAGTACCAAATATGGAAGATGCTTTTTTATTTGGCGGGAAAAACTTGACACAATGAAAGATAAATGACAACAGTTATACACCCACCGATGTATTATAATGAAAACAATTACGGGTTTATAGTTAGCCGTGGTCATATTGCAAAATACAGAAGACGGTTTCGCTTAACCCGTTTTTATTAGTTTCAATTAAATAATTCTTCAACCAACACACATGCAAACCTTCTTCCCGCTCACTTAAAACCCTCGAACACTGAGTTTCCCTAGAACCACTACTATTCTCCGTCGCCGTCGTCTTCACCGTCGCCGCCGTCGCCGCCATCCCCATTGCCTCTGTCGTCCCCTCCATCATCGCCATACCGGGGCCGGCTTCACCTCTTTGAAGAAGTAATAATAAACCCTACTCCTTCGTCTCATTAACTTAATGTCTTTATTTTTTTTTAGCTGTGATATTATCCCCTAATTACCTTAGGTTTATTGTGTGTTAAACAACACCTATTATTTTAAGTATATTGTGTGTTAAACAACACCTATATTTTCGGGTATACTGTGTGATCATTTATTTGAGATGGTGCTCCTGCTATGTCGACTTAATGCTTAAAGTAAGTAGTTTGTTATTTTCTGGTTTAGATATGGGTGGAAAGCGAAAAAGAAAAGATGGGGAAAAGGTCGAACGAAGAAGATTCAGGTGATGAGAATAATTTGGAATCGGATGCTGGGCGAAAGAGCCATAGGGTTTCCCTAGAAGCAATAGAGAGAAGGATACCTAATAAACTTGAATGGGATAAATTAACGGGGCTGCCAGTTGGTATCTTTGCTTCAAAATTCGCGAGTTGGATTGGTTGTTGTGTAAGAGAGTATGTGCCTCTCGGTTTGCCGCTTATCGATCAGTTGAGTAAAGACCAGGACGAAAAGCTATGGGGGAGAATAAAAGTATGTATATACAATAATAAATGCAGTGAGATGAAATTATCTTAGTATTCGATATGTGCTATTAGCCGAAACTAACCAAATATGCTTACCTTATATGCAGGCAGCTTACACTGTCCCCCAAGAACATAATGGTTACCTAAAAAAAAGATAGAGGAATCCTTCAGAGCATGGAAGTTAAAGGTTGCTCAGAACCACTTGTTCAACAAGCAGACCGGGGAGATAAACAAGAAACCACCAACGAAGAAGTATCGGTATGTCAGCCAGCAAGATTGGTACAACTTTATTGCTTTTAGGTAGTCTGACAAGTTTAAGGTAATTTATCTGCGACTCATTGGGATCATTTTATTAGTAATCACTTAATAAGTAATGAAATATGCTTACGTTACTCGATACAATTCATTTTATGAAGACTATGAGTAAGCAGAACCTAGAGAACATTTCAAAGAAAGAGAGCGTCTTTCATGGCCCCATAGGTGGTTATAGATTGATTAAGAAGAAGCTTGGAACTGTCAATCGTCACGACGCTTGGGTGGCCGGTCACACTCCTAAGAATGGAAAGTTAGAATCTCCATATGATAAGGCCATCAAAGAGAAAATTGTAAGTTTGAATAAATATGTCACTCCTACCACTGGTGGTCAGTTATATAATTGTGAGTTTAAATAAAATTTTGTCGCATAATAGTTTTTTGTGTATGTAGAGGATCTGTGAGAAGGAGGTACATGAAGGAAAATGGAAGCCTGAAGGACGTGATGACATTCTTGCTAGGGCAATCGACAAAGCAGAGCATCCAGGTCGTGTGAGAGGGGTATCAACGCATGTTGGTATCAATAAGTATTTTGGGAAAACTACTCGAAGGACAATGAGTGGTGATGATAGGGTATATAAATACTGTATTTTATTCAACATAATATATATATATATATATATATATATATATATATATATATATATATATATATATATATATATATATATATATATATATATATATATATATATATATATATCTTTGAAATTATACTACTTATTTTAATTATATTCATTTCTACTTCACAGTTACAAACAATGGCCGGGTTGATACTCAGAATGGTGGAAACGGGGGATAAGCCATCTGATGCAGAGTTGGTTATGGTTCGACAAGTCATAAAGGAAGTAGGGGAGGAGAAGGAAAAAACGGGCATGCGAAGTGAGAAAGACATGGCAAAGGATCAAGATGGGGTAGTTGAAGAGGAAGCCATGAAGGCAGGGGAGGAGGAGGTGGGAGCCGAAGACACGTTCTTATCATCTCCAAATCCGGCTTTTAACGAGGTATTAGCTACTACGACTAGTTTATAATTGCTGTATATATACTTATTAATTAAAATAGTGCATGTATATATACTAATTAATTAAAAATGTGAAGGTCGTTTGCAAGAAGCGTTGTGTTCTTTACTACAAAGCCCCTGCAGTAGCATCAGGCAAAATTGTTGTTGCTAGGGGAGTAGCGTTCTATTACGACCAGAATCAAGAAGTTGAGGTTGAAGGCAATCAAGGCATTGCCCTCCGTGAGGGATGGAGGGAAGTGGAAGTGACCGAGTTATATCTGGAGGAGTATGGTACTCTAATAGTACCATGTAGTGATAATTGGCTTTTGCAAGATGTCGTGGGTTCTATTGTGCAATGGCCTGAAGTATTCATTAGTGTTGACATCTCCGGGGTAGTTATGCTAAAGCGAACGCATTTTATATAATGAACGTCTTTAAATTTATTAGGGTAACATTATCTAACATATACTCCCTCTGGCTTTTAATTTTCTTCCCGTTTCTCTAATATATGTGAGGAGTATTATAATGAAATGGGAAGAAAACAGCAAGCCGGAGGGAGTAGTAAGTATTTCAATTTTTACATTTGCAAGAGTTACACGAAGCCATTATGGCTGAAATTAGGACTACTACTTCTACCCAAAGTCACTGATTCGACTGTCTCTCCACCCAAAATTCAAGAGGTAGTAATAATTTGAAAAATAGATTGTGAGTTTTTCCGTTTTTTTTGTTATTTAAATTATATATGACGTCTCGTGTAATGTATATATTTTTTGTTTCTAAATTGTAGACCGGGGTTAAATCAGACGACTTGCGATATAAGCCATCGACTTTTGCTGCACACAACGCTGGTGTTCCTCTTAAACCTAGATATCACACCGATGATTATAGCAAAAATTGAATACTCCAACATTCGTAGCTTTGCACCAGCTGGCTGAAAGGAAGCTAGCTATCGGGGAAGTACTCATTATTGAGATCGGAGAGGATGTTATGGGCGAAGGTACAACTGTTCTTATGGATGGGGAATCACTGTGTTAGTTTCTTGACCTTAAAGAGTTAGATGCTATGCACATTGTAATTTGGATGAAGTAAGTTTTTTTAATAAAACTTGACATTTGGTTTTACGAATAGTGATGTTTATTTAAATCATCAATGAAAATAACATTCTTCGTTCCATTTGACGTAATAGGTACATGTGTACACACATCGCTGAGGGGAACTATGTTTCTCATGACTACGGATTCGTGTCACCTGAATTTTTCTCTCAAAAGCTGCATGGATACACATACAAAGACCACATCGATAAAATTGTTGAACGGTTAAGGACGCCCAAAAGCCTATGGTTTGCCCTATACAATAAGAGTCGGTATGTATAGTACATTATTATAATGAATCACGATTCTATTCATTTATTAACACGCTTACATGCATGTATATGAACTAACAGTTCAATTTTCAATATTTCATAGTAAGCATTGGCTGCTAACGGCAATCAATGTGACAAAAAGCATAGTGTACTGGATTGACTCTTGCGGACATACTCCCACTGAGAAATTTGTAAAGATGATAACTGAGTAAGTTTACAACCTTATATTATAATGTCATTTGTTATTGTATGACCTTTGAAGACTAGGCTCCTTTTAATGTCCCATCAATATTACTGAGCTAAATGCTAATTATAATTTCCTGTATATATTTATGAATTAGTGTGTTTCGAGCAATTGGAGCATCAAGTCCAACTTTTGTCCGGATAATAGTAAGTGTATTTTTAATAATTACTCCTACCATTTAATTTATGTTTATGCGAGAGGTTGATCTAATTTATCTTATTTGTATGTGATTTATATAATAGTCTCCTCTACAACCAGACAGTAAACAATGCGCATTTTTCTGTTGTCGGTCCATGTGGGAGATTATCACCCGAAAGTATATCAACATAGAGTCACCGGTTAGTGTGTTTTAATAACTATTTCAAACGTAACTTGGATTTAATTCTGTGTAATATTCCACTTATTCTATCTATTTTGATTAAGTATATTTTGATTTGTAGTTCCCACCTTCAATCATCAACAAAGACCCAACCTATTCGAAGGAAGACATCGCCGACATGAGAAATAAGTGGGCCACTTATTTTCTTTCATTAGCGGATGATCAATAGTCTGCTCATTATGTATGTGTGTATATAGAGTCATGTGTAATAATTAGTTTTGGTTACCCTGTTTATAATATTTTGATGCTGGGTTGAATAGATCAATTTGTGTAATATTATGATGTTGCAGGATTGAAATTTTGCAATGCACATTTCTTTGAAATGCTATTTTGCGGTAGTATTTATTTGGAACTTCTCTTGCAAAAATTAGCATTTCAAAGAAATTTCTTTGGAACTGCTAAACCAATTTTTTTAAAAAATATTTATAAATTCGATTACGGTTAAAAATAAAACCGTGGTCAATAAATCTATTGAAAACGGTCGCATTTAAATAGAAACCCGTTGAAATATTCATCCATAATATAAAGGTTTAATAAGCATAAACCGTTGTCGAATTCATGACATTTAAAATGGTTTAATAAGCATAAACCGTTGTCATATTTATTATTTTACAACGGTTCTGTTTCAGTAAAACCGTTGTCATAGGTTTCCGTAGAGCATTCAGACTAATACTACCACGGTTTCAATATTATAGACAACGGTTTTTGAACCGTTCTTAATATTGTATTATGGTTATTTGAACCCGTTATTTACATTTCATAACAGCTCCACCTTTTTAACAACCATGGTCATAAAATAACAACGGTCGATGTAATAACGGTTCCGTATTTTGTATTACAACGGTATATCCCCTTATCTAACCGTTGTTTCACCTATTATTTGGCGTAGTGATGTCCCACACCGAAAGGAAAGTTGATCTCCCAATCCGATGGTTGTATACCATAGGCCTTGAAGACTTCGGAAGTGTCTCCGGGTCCGGACCAAAAGCTAGGACGGTGGGCGGGTCGGACTCCTTGGTTACAGGCCGCCTCATGCATGTCTATCAACACAAGGTCGGTGTTCACCCGGTGAATGAGGTATGACATGGGATAGTTAGAGTCAAAGGTCGGTGGGGCTTGGCCAAAATTCCCGGTGTAGGGTGGGGGTATCATAGTTGTAGGCATGGAGTGGGGAAGGAATGTGGGGGCTTCCTCGACGGGAGCACAAGGAGAGGGAGGTAACGGGGTGCCTCCCATTTCTCGGTGGCATCATCAAGGTCAAAGGTGAGGTTAGTAGGGATGGTATACGTTTGGGCCTTGGGACGGGGTGATCCCGCTCTCTCCAAAGGGGAAGTCGGGGGGTAGGTCCTCACCGGCGGGAAGTTTCATGTACCACTCATCATCAACCCTCCAAGAATGGGTGTCATCCTCCTCTCCATCCAATACCCAAGACTTGGCTTTCAACCAATCAAGATCAAAATACACCACTTCCCTAGTCATTGGTGCATCCACCGCTCCCGGTTCATAAGCTAACACGTTCTTAGCCAAACGAGTCACCAAGGCTCCATAATCTAAGGAGCATTAGTCCACCTCGGCCATCCTTGCAAGGGCAAGACATACTAAAGACACGACATTGAAGTGGAGATGGTTCTCATGGCGGGGGTTAAGGTAGGAGCTCAAGATTAAGACTTTTGTGGAGTTAAGCTTACTTGGGTCTTTCCTCCCATAGAGGAGGTTGGTCAAGGAGCGCAAGAATATTTTTAGGACGGGGTGCTCAATGTCACTCGTCTTCATATTACTTACACTAACATTATCCTTGATTATGTAAAAGTGATAGTACTTGGAAGCCTTCATGTCCTTCTCAATCTTATCATGGTGACCCACCACTCGTTTACCCACCCCTAGGTGGTCGGCAAAAGTATCGCTACTTAGGTCAAAAGGGGTATTTTTGAGCCTAATGCTCACCTTGTGGGTCTCCTTATCATAAGTGAAGGAGCTCAAGAATTCAAGAGTGATGTTGTGGTAGCTTATTTCCTCTAAGTTGTATAAACCCTCCAATCCAAGGACCGTGAAAATATTGTGTACCTCCTTCTCAATCCCTAGAGCCTCCAAGGTGCTTACCGACATACACTTGGTTGGAGCCATCCTCCTAGAAGCTAGGACCTCAAATTTATCTCGGCGCTCTTCACTCTCAAAAGTTATGGATGGTAGCCGAGAAGGGTGATAGCGGGTGGAGCTTCTTGTTCGGGTTGGCGAACATTCCTTCCACGAGCGGTTCTCGCGTTCCTTGCCATGCTACAAGAGAGGATCACACAAGATATGGAATGGGAAAGGTAAGAATTTGAAGCAAATATTGAAAATGGATAGAATTTTCCCAACTTCTCAATTTTATGGGCACCAAATACAAGGGACTTACTTCTATTATAGTTTTCTTGCAATTTAGTTGAACTCTCCAAAAGTTTTCTTAGAGCATCCACAATGGTAAGCTAATTGCTATTAGCTTACCTTTGCCACATAAGATTTTCAAGCTAGAATATTTGTAAGCTACAAACTACTACAATGGTAAGCTACTAGCTTAGTGTTGTGGCTTAAATACACCATATGTCAACTACCTTCCACAACACTCTTTTAATTAATACATTTACTTATTTTACCTATAAAATAAAAATTAAAAATATTTACTGTTGTTTTAATTGGTAGATTTTTTCTTGTAGGCCCATTTGAGCTACTAGCTCCATGGAGCTACTAGCTCAATTTAAGCTAGTACATGTAAAGTGCTCCAATGGTTAAGCAAGTAGCTTGAAAACTTTTTTATTTGCAAGCAAGTCCTTTTGCTTAACCATTGGAGATGCTCTTATGTTACCAAAATTATTTTCCGGAATTTAAATATTTTGTGACATAACACGAATTTAAGTATGATTTTAAATTACATGTATTATTCCAATTCATCACCCGACTCGTCAAATTTCGACTCATCCATGATACACTACACTTCAAAGCTTTACTTAAGTGATTATATGACATTACCATTAACAACAATCTCGTCAAAGTTGGTGGAAAAAAAATGTTGCTTGTCAAAAATAAAAAGGAGTTTTGGGTGAGTGAAGTGCTTTTCTTTCACAAGAAAATCCTTAAGTTGAACAAGTGAGTAGTAATACAATTAGTGAGTATAAATTAAAATTTTGCTATGGCTAGTGTCGAATTTTCAAGACTTTGAGACAAACTTTCTTTTAATCCATCTTATAAGGTGGTAGTAACCACAAAATCCTCAATACTACAACATAGAAAAATCATTATTAAAGCATAAAAATGCATTATTTATGGGAATTTTAGAAGAACTTACAAAAGTTTTCACCCAAGTTTTAAGACAAAGTTTTTCATAATGCATTATCAACCAAGGTAGTAGTCGTACAAGGAATTCAAACTAAGTTTTGCTCATGAAAAATCAAGATTTGGGCATGCCTTGTCTATAATTCGAAAATTTAAGACGGAGTTTTAAGACGAAATTTACACATATTATGCTAGATCCATCCATGACAACAAAAGTTAAGCCTTTGTTGTCCAACTATACACAACAACAATCACCAAAATCCAATCATTGACCCAAGAACACCAAAATTTCGAGTCCTACAATGGTGACCAAAATTTTTTCTACAAAAAATTGATTTTTATCAACAACAATGGTATTAAAATCTTACTAGTATCATGAATTAAGCAAAACAAACAACCAACTAATGAGATTTGGGAGAAGAATAATCTTACCTTGATCAAATTAATGAGATTAGAAGAGAAAGGTGAAGAAATAGGATGAATTCCAAGCAAATTAGAGCAACAATGGAGGTTTTTGGGAGAATTTTGGTGATGAAAGAGATGAAGGTATGAAAATAAGAATGAAGAATTGGGGGAAATAAGGGCCTTAAGCCAAGTAAACCAACCCGTGTGAACCCACTCGGTCGAGTGCCGAGTGCACTCGGTCGAGTATGAGTCTACTTGGTCGAGTGGATGACCCACTCGGTCGACTGATGGGTTTTCCAGAATGTATAACCCGCTAGAACCAGGTCCACTCGGTCGAGTCGAGGGTCCACTCGGTCGAGTGCTCACTTCCTCGGCCGAGTTGGTGCCCGCACTCGGTCAAGTGACCCCGTTGAGTTTCAAATTCTCACTAAGGACTTATCGACGGATTTCATGCAAGACAATACAAAATTCGGGAGTTCGCCACTTATCGGTGACTCGTTGTAACAACCCGGATTTTCAGGACTTTATTAAATATAAGTCCAAAATAGGAAACAGCGGAAGATAAATACATATCCGAGTCACTACTATTTTCAACTAATTCCAAAACAAAGATAAAGCTAAAAATTACAATTTTTTCTAACAAATTACTTAACATGTTCTAATAAAATACATCTAAATCCCATCTTCAGCTTCGCCTGTCTCGGGAATGGTCGGTCTTCACAAATCTGACGTTTTAAAAATTTGTAAAAGTTTTATAAGAAAACAACAAACGTCAGGTGGGTAGATTAACTTCTTTAAACAATTAAAACGAAACAATCATCATCAGCATGTATAACATAACCATATATCCATACCTTTAACACATAAATGTTTCGAGAAACAAAATCAGTTTTTCATTGTCGTATTATATATTTTAATAACATTTTATCACGATATACCGACCAATTACCGTACGCTTTCCGATTATATGACTAATAACCGAAACTTGTACGATAATCATATACCGCCAATCACACCGATACCAGGGGGCTTACATTATTACCCCTGTTTACCGTGGTGACATAAGCACGTTTAAAATAAAATTCGTCCACTCATCTCCAGGGTCGAATGCCGGTACGTGGGGTTATTACCCGTACCACGGATTAAACACCACCCGGCTATTATCCCCTAAGCCTAACCAAATATAGACCTTAGGGAACCCGGATGCGATCCACCTAACACGTACGAGACTGATCAGGTCCCCACCTAAAGCATGGCCACACTCCCGCCTACTCTCGAGTCTAAGGATAGGTTCACCAAAGACCCTTTGTACGCACGGACGGTTTTATACGATTAAGCTAATTGCTATTCTTCCATGTCATTACGTACACAATAGTAACAACATGCTTTCCCGCTCAATGAGCTTTCGAATTCAATCCTAAAAATGCCCAAGAAAATATGAAATATTTCGAAATTCATTCTTAAAACGTTATGTTAACTCCAAATTTCCTAAATTTCTTTCCTGGATAAAGTCTTGTTGAAACCACATAACACGTGTTCAAACAATAACAATAGTTTCCTTATTGGGTATGTCCCTATTTATAAGCCGGGATTCAGCTGTCGAACCTGGTTAATAATGCAAGCGAATAACTATATCATTAGACCAAGTTTAATCAATTCAACTAAGGGACAGTCTTAGACCCTTGGTAGTTAAATTATTGTAAGAATCGTTTTCTAATTCAATTTTTATTAGGCTTGTTTTATACCATTGACTTTATTAACAAAATAATCCAAGTTGAGAAAATTCGATCAAAAAGTGGCAAGTGACTTGTTTTATAAGTCCGTTTTGGTACTACTTTTATATTAGACTGGAATGAGATAACAAGATTAAAGATTACAGTTTTTAATTAAGAAATTAATTGAGAAAATATGATAAACCTTTGAAAATTTGACTCTAAAATCTCATTTGAATGAAATGCTAGGCTACGAATTAATTAAATTTGAAATGACAGTACTCTTTTACACAATTTGTTCAAAGTGACAACAAAAGACTCATACAATAAATCCATTCTGAATTTAACACTCATCACATTTGTCAACTTAACTCGGACTAGCGATATCGTGAGTCGGCCTAAACGATTGCCAAGGTTCTAAAATTCTAATTCAATCATAGAAATAAATTAGGTCCTTAAATTATTACATTTTGGGGGGTATCTAAGGTTAAGTCTCGCAAATAATAAATAAATTACATTTCTGCTTGAACAAATAAATAATGAATTGAAAATTTAAATTATAATACCACGAAATGAACATACAATAGCAATGTCAAAGGAAAAAAATATACCACTACATTATCAATTAAATTGAGTCAAACTTTGTAACAATCAAACCCACTTTTTCCAAAACTACTCGGCCAACTTCATTCATAGCCAAAACATAACTTTTGAAATTCTTAATTCATGAATAAACTTAGATGATAAATTTTCTATAACATAAAACTAAATACATGCAATCAACAAAATAAATATCATGAACAATCAATTAAGAAAATCGGCATGCAATTTCATATAATAAAAGACTCATTTATAAAAATGAATTTGTCAAATTTACCCACATGCAACAATAGAGAATGGAAGAAAAATAATTAAATTAAATGTTAATTTACCCACCCTTAGAAAGGGATTTCGATATTCTTGATCAACTCCGGTCTCGAGTCGGTTCCGTCGAATCAAAATCCGAACCGCTCTTCATTCTCCGGGTCTCCTCCTTCTCGGCAGATGACAACACAACTACCCTAAAAATTTCCAATTACACCACCATTATAATACCTTGAATAATCTTGTTTTATACAAGTATAATTTGAATTTCAAATTGATTTTAATACAAGATTTAATCAAACTTTTGACATGCATGTGAGTTGAAAATTTTTTAATAAATTGATTGATAATATGCATGAAGGTTTAGTACTATAATCATATACTAAATTTAAAAATCTGAATTTTGAATCAAAGAATAGTAATAATACCTTTAATCAATTGAGAATGATGAAAATTAAAATTTGGATGGAGAAAGGAGATCAATAAGACTTGAAATTTGAAGCTTACAAATCTCGTTTTAACGAGATTACTTCTTTGTTAGGAGCTTGTTTTCTTTTTGCTTTGAAATAAAAGATGAAAGGCTTAATTTTCTCCCGACAATAAATAAGAGAGTGGGTGAGAGTTGTTTTAATTAGAGTAGGGTGAATTATGGGCAAGTAATAAAACATATTAGCATTAGTAGTAAATAAATGAGGATTATATCATGGGTTATAAAGAGATATAAAATATAAAAGATAGGTGGGAAGTAGGACGTGGAAGTTGGTTAAAAAAAGAAAATAAAGTGGATATGTTGAGTCTCATAAGGAATGGACACGCAAGACGGCCCAATTTGGGTCAAATACAGAATTTATAGATCGTCTTATAACTGACTCGTTTTTTTGTAAATTTTGAAACCGAAAATAATTAAATAGAAATTTTAAACCATAACAATTTTCATAATACAAATGGTGTAACTGAACAGACGAGACTCAACCAATATAACAAGCTAGGTTCAGTCAGATGTCGGTAATAACCATAATCTCTACATAATAAAATATAACGATGATAACATATTAGTAATGTGAAATATATATCTTTAATATTCGAAAACGACGGAGAGTCACAATGTTAAACGAGTTTTAAGCCATAGAAAATTTAAATAGTTGATTAAGATAAATCAGGAGATAATAATAATATGAATGGGTTAGTAAAAGACGTATTTAGGAAGTTACATATTATCTATTTTATTAAAAAGAAAAGAAAATTATTATCGAGAATGCGAAAAAAATAGAAAATTAAAAATGTGAAATTTTGTCATCTTGCGAAAGAGGGTCTAGTAGTTTTAAAATCGCGACGAAATATAACGTAAAATAAGAATAATTTTGAAAAGATTGGTAAAAATACGGGGTGTTACACTCGTCCCGGGTTAGCTCACGCGACACCAAGGTCGTCGATCCCTATTTCATACATCCACACTCGCACTTACTTTGTGAAACGGCCGCAACATGTTTACTAACAATAACACTATCAAGCACAAGATAGTCACATAACATGAATCAAGGGGATATGATTATCATTTTCCAAGAGATGTCAAGACATGCAAATCCATTCATATACATATAAAATTCATAGCATATGAGAGTTTATCACGAACCATATCATTCATGCAATCACATCACATTGTCAATATCGTTCACTCTTACTTGTAACCACCCACGTAGTGACCAACCGAGGCAATATGCACTAGTTTTGATATGAGGGCGCTCACTCATCCAAAACCGATCTCCTATGGTACTCAAGTCGTGTTCATTTTATTATACACACCTAGGTTCATTTTGGTTAATTGGTTTAGGTTCCAAAATCGAGGCTCTGATACCACTTTGTAACACCCCCTTCTTACCCGGCCAAGGTAATTGGGAGATGTTACCTTATCGGTTTCACGAGGTAGTGAAATCGGAGTCGCAATAAAGAAACAATTAACATAAATAAGAGTTTAGTCGATTACATAGACGTAAATGAAATACATGAAATGAATAATACAACTCATGACTGCCAAACTACTGTAATCAAGTATGCTAGACTCGAATGTCATCACAGATCGTCCCGTCTCCCGCATGCTACCAAAGCCAACCTGTAAACAACTGCTCCCATATGATCGGAAATATCTTATGGATCGACACAGGCCACCCCGGAAATAGGTGACAATTAAACGGACACAACAAACGTCAGTTTCAATGATAAATGCAAGACATGACATAATAATAAATATGCAACATGTTGATTATATGAATGAGACACAGACAAGTCAATAACACTCCGGTACCTGGACACGCCTAGACATACCTCAACTTCCACTCCGGTACCGGGACACGTCCAGGCATACCAATCATCACACTAGGTACCGGGACACGCCCAGACGTACCGGGTCCGGAAGCCAACCGGATCCTCTGCCAGACGTCGTGTCTCAACCACACGCGTCCCTCCGTACTCAAACCATTATGTGCACATTCCTCTTGGAGTGGGAAGCTCCAAGAGGCGACTTAAGCGTAAGACGATCTCCCAACCGTCTTACTTCTCCAAATGATAACAAACAACACCCACAAATCTACCAACACAATTCATTCACAACTACACATAGACTTTGGAAGAACCACATTAAGCATATGACCAATTCATGAATTTTATCCCTCATGTTATGAGCAACAACCCTTCCAATACCCACATGACATGCTAACCAATTCTTGAATGCATATGACAAGGAAAGACATACAAACATGCTTATACAACATTGAAACCGAGTAGTATAACCTACCTTTAAGCATAATCCTCAAGCTAATCGAAATCACCAAGTATCCATCTCATAAAACCGTCTCATCCTACATAAATCATGTAATAACTATCACAATCCACTCTACACTAGATTATAACATAAAATCCCTCATTATAAGTCACTAATTACTCACTTTACCTAACTAAATACTAATTAACCTTTCTTAGTAACCCTAACTCGAATTTATTCATAAGACAAAGAGAAAAGGGTGAGATTTCTACTTACAAAGGTAGATCGGGGCATATGAGGCATGTTCCACCATTAATACAAGCTTTAAGGTTGAGGGAAAAGCATTGGAAGTATTTTAGAGAGAGGGGAGGGATTTAGGAGAGATAAGGAGGAAGGTGGGGAAGTGATTTTAGGGTTAGGGATGAAAGGGATTAAATCCCGCATTCTGAAAACAGCGGCACTCGACCGAGTGCCAAGTCCACTCGGTCGAGTGAACTCACTCGACCGAGTGGCACTCCACTCGATCGAGTGGACGCACTCGGTCGAGTGTACCTTTCACTCGACCGAGTAAACCCACTCGATCCGCTGCAATACTACACGGTCTAGGCTCAAGTCAAGTGTAAGGCCGTCTGTTCCTTATTCTCACGCTTTCTGAGGTCTAAGTACAGGTTCCACAAATGCCGGGTATTACACAGATGTATAGCCGAGACCTTCGCGTGAGGCTTGGTCTAGGTCTCTCTTAGATATTTAGGTAGTACTACTTCTAGAGAGAGAATGGAGTTGTTGTTGTTGTTGTTGTTGTTGTTGTTGTTGTTGTTGTTGTTGTTGTTGTTGTTGTTGTTGTTGTTGTTGTTGTTGTTGTTGTTGTTGTTGTTGTTGTTGTTGTTGTTGTTGTTGTTGTTGTTGTTGTTGTTGTTGTTGTTGTTGTTGTTGTTGTTGTTGTTGTTGTTGTTGTTGTTGTTGTTGTTGTTGTTGTTGTTGTTGTTGTTGTTGTTGTTGTTGTTGTTGTTGTTGTTGTTGTTGTTGTTGTTGTTGTTGTTGTTGTTGTTGTTGTTGTTGTTGTTGTTGTTGTTGTTGTTGTTGTTGTTGTTGTTGTTGTTGTTGTTGTTGTTGTTGTTGTTGTTGTTGTTGTTGTTGTTGTTGTTGTTGTTGTTGTGATTTACTGATTGATTGTCGTCAATTGTTTTCTCTTTCTTCCCTTATAAGGATCTTTTGTCTCTATGTAAGTTCCTTCCCCTGGAAGGTATCCAAGGGAAGATATTTATGTGGGGGTGGATGTGTACCTTACGTGTTACTTGGCTAGCATTTGGACCGGTGTGACCCATCGTCTGGCATGCGGGTAGGGTCGAGTTGGCATGCCTTATGAACTACATTTCAGTTTACCTAATTATTCCTAAGTACTAACTTATCTTTAGTACCCTTGTTTTAGTGAGGAGTACATAAGTTTAATTATTAGTGTATGGTTATTGTAATTGGATACTTAAGTACTATTGTATTGTATGTATTTTAGGCCAAAGTCCATAGAAAATTTACTCTGTTTCATTTATAAGGCTTTACACCAGTGTTATTATAAACTTAAGTGTTGTTTTACATAAATAATCTAAATAAATATTACTTTCACCAACTACCGTGCTTTTGTGAAGAGGGCATCATTGTCTTTAATATAATATTTTACAGATAAAAAAGTGTTACAAGATATGTACTCCATTTATTATGTCATCCTTTAATTTTGAAAATCAAATTAATACAATGGTAATTTTCTATCCATGCATATACAAATTATAGAAATATTTGTTTACATAGACGAAATATGATAAATTTGAAATTTTAATTATAGATTCAAACTTATCTATTAAAAAAGAGAATATAAATTAAATATAAAGAGGAGTATAATTGAAGATATCATTAGTTTCATAACAAGAATAACGAAATGCTTAAAATTTCTTCTCTCGTTTTAATACTACCACGCCATTAGTTTTAAATGTTTTTATTTGCTTTTTCAAGTATATTGCATATTGAACTTTTATTTGTTCTTATATTTTGAAAATTGAACATTAAGATATATAGTCTAAGAGTTACGTGGGTAACGTGTGCCCATTATTAGTTGATGAAAAATATGATGAAATAAGAGTTAGGGTTTTGAGTAAGGGGATTATTATTTTTTTGATTTTATTAATAGGGGAAAAAGAGGAGTGTTGTTTGGAAAATACACCGCTATATAAGAGCCTCCCTCGCGGAGCGACAAATGCCAATTGCTTAATTACTGGGGTCTTTTATTAAAATGACTATTTTTAATAAACTATCACTACGCCAAATAAGACATCCAATAACGGTCAAATAATGCAAATTACCGTTTTTAAATAGAAACACGGGACCGTTATTGTAACGACGGTTGTTAAATATATACAACGGTTGTACAAATAACAAGCGACCGTTATATAACATCAAGAACCGTTGTTAAATCTTATGAACAGTATCAAATCCGTTGTCGTAGTTAACTATTGACAACGACTTATCGTTCTAAAACCGTTGTTAAATATTATATATAATAACGGTTCATTTTGTTATCTTATTTAATTGAATGTCAAAATTTAACAACGGCTTTATTGCGTGCAAAACCATTGTTATATTCATATGTTGACAACGGTATGTAACCGTTATCTATTTATATTGATGAAATTTTGTCAACGTTCTGCTTAAATAAACCGTTGTAAACGTTTTGAACTCGATAACGGTTATCATTCGTTATCTTATATTTTTGGCGGTTTGAATGAGAGGGAAAATATGTCAACGGTTATTTATCTAAATAAAATCGTTGTCAAATAATTGTTTGCAACGGGTTGTTTTTAACCGTTATCGTTTTTATTTTTTAAATTTTTTTTTTAAAATGATTTTAGCTTTGTTCTAGCAAATTTCTTTGAAATGCTATTTTTCAAAGCGTTTGTAGAGATCTTTGAAATGCTATTTTTCGATTCTTCTTTGAAAAATAGCATTCCAACAGCTGTGCAGTGCAAAATTTAAATCCTGTTTCAAAATATTACACCCCGCAATCAATTAAACACATTTTAAAAACAGTACAAACAGAAAGATCAACAGCCAAAACACAACTGCTATTGAGAAAACAAAAGAAACCAATACACAATGGATCTGTATATACACACTCGTACATAAAGCATGAGAAAACTATTGAGACCTCACTAATGAAACAACATAACTGGCCCACATATTTTTCATCTCGGTTGATGTCCTCGGCGAATATTAGGGGCTTTGTTGAGTATTTGTGGAAACTACAATTCAAAATATACATAATCAAAATAGATGTAATACATGGAAGTATACAGAATTGAACTCAATTTACGTCTGAAATAGTTTTTAAATCACACTAACCTGTATCGGAATGGTAGATAGTTTTTTGTGGATAACCTCCCACATGGACTGGCAAACGTAAAAACCGCATTGTTTGTCGTCTGGTCCTTTAGGAGACTATTATATAAATCACACACAAATCAGCTGATGAATTAGATAATCAACCTCTCGCATAAACATTAATTAAATGATACGAGTAATTATTAAGAATACACTTACTAATGACGTGATAAAATTGGGAACAACGTCGCTTTCATATTTCCCAAGTGGACATAATCTTTTTTTTGCTTCAAAAACACTAAATCATAAATATACACACATGCCATTATCATTTGCATATATATGTCTCAAGTCATACAATAACAAATGACATTATTGAAGGTTGTAAACTTACTCAGTTATCATCTTTACACAACTGTCAGAGGGTTTGCCTTCGCGAGAGTCAATCCTGTACACTGTTTTTGTTTCCACTTGGACTGCCAGTAGCACCCAATGCTTCCTATTCATTTTGAGACATTGAACTGTTAGTTCATTTACACGCATTTAAGCATGTTAATTTCATTACAATAATCACGTACTATACATACATATTCTCATTGTAGGGGGCAAGCCATAGTTTTTTGGACGACATCAACCGACGAGCGATACT
Organism: Silene latifolia; assembly: GCF_048544455.1. Lineage (NCBI taxonomy): Eukaryota > Viridiplantae > Streptophyta > Magnoliopsida > Caryophyllales > Caryophyllaceae > Silene > Silene latifolia. The sequence continues at coordinate 46,700,671 of NC_133535.1, read as the reverse complement.
ATTGATTTGTTCTTCGTATGAAATTCTATTAACAGAGAACGCCTTAGGACTCAAGAATCCGTAGGCGTGAAATGGGACCTTCCACTCAGCGATCTGAATATTCAGGTACCTATTACGCCACATGGAACAAAGAATGTTATTGTAATTGATAATTTAAACAAACATCATTATTCGTAAATGACTTACTTCATCCAAATCAAAATGTGAACAACATCTAAATTGTCAAGGTCGACGAATTCTATCAGTTGCTTCGGGTCCAGTACGGCTACATCATCTACGCCCATAATTTCCTTTTCAATGTTAATCATGACTACATCCCCTCTAGGTGACTTCTTTACAGTCAGGTTGTGCAAAACCATCAGCGAAGCAATTTTCATTTTTTCTTATAATCACACGATTCATAATAAGAATCATAAGCAGGCTTGACTGCAACAACTTCTGTTAACGTAGTAGTAATTGCTTTAGCTGCTGCCATGGCTTTGCTTAACTTATGCAAATGTAAAGATTAAAGTACTTGTGTTAATATTCGTACCCTAATATATTTAAAGAACAAGTAACAATTAACATCTGCGTATAGCTACCTCGGGGATGACAACATTGATGAGGTTGTTAGGCCATTGCACATAAGAGCTCGTGGCTTCTTTCAAATACGTGACCTCCTCAGTAGGAAATGGTACTTGTACTTCCCCATAATCGTCTTTATATAATTGGGACACTTCCACTTTACAGCAATTGTGACGAAGGGCTATACCATGAACCTTAACTTGTTGAAACCGGTCGTAAGCGAACACGTATCCCCTAGCAACAACAACTTTCTGTTTCCCCTGTAAATAGAACAGACGACAAGGCAGCTTGCAATCGCCCTTCACGACAGCTTTAATCAATTTGTACACATACATTCACTACCTTTAATAAATTTCATAAGTAAAAAATGTGTACTGAGATGAATAATTATAAACTAGCAGCTATTACCTTTTTCGGTGTAGAGAATAACGTCTGATCATCAACTACCTCAATCTCTTCCTGTGTCACGGCCTTACTGGCTTCCTTTTCCTCTTCAACTGCCTGATATCGATCATCGGCTCCCACCTGAGTCTCCTGAGCCATTTCCTTCTCCCTTGCCATGTCCTCCTCGGCTTCCTTCTGTACATTAACACTTGTTCATATAACACGTACTGATTTTCCAAATCATATAACACATTGTATATATATAAGACATAAATATTATTACCTCTTTTTCCTCCTCCTCATCCTCCTCCTTCTACTCCTCCTCCTCCTCCTCCTGCTCCTCCTTCTCTTCCTCATCTGCTTCCTTTATGACTTCTTGAACCATATACAACTCTTTTTCTGATGGCTTTTCCCCAGTTTCCAACATTCTCATCATCAACCTGGCTATTTTATGTAGTTGTGTAGTAGGATTAATGTCAGCATATATAGTTATAAATTACGTTGGTTCAAATACAGTATTTATAGATTACCTTCTTAGAATCATCACCACTTCGAGTAGTTTTTCCAAAATACTTAGTGATACCAACATGCGTCGATACCCCTCTCACACGACCTGGATGCTCTGCTTTGCCGATTGCCGTAGAAAGAATGTCATCACGTCCTTCAGGCTTCCATTTTCCTTCTTGTACCTCCTTCTCACAAATCCTCTACATACACATAAAACCATTAAGCAACACATAATTATATAACTCCGACTACCAGTGGTAGGAGTGACATATTTATTTAAACTTACAATTTTCTCTTTGATGTCCTTGTCATATTCAGTTTACGTCTTTCCATTCTTAGGAGTGTGACCTTCCACTAAAGCGTCGTGACGACTGAATTTTCCAAGCTTTGCCTATAATTCATTCATCACATTGATATCCTCTCAAAATATGTATGATTACGATGAACATATATAACATCCGACTAAAACACCTAATAGTCTAATACTATAAGAATTATGTACTTACAAGTTTCTTCTTAATCAATCTATAACCACCTCGGGAGCCGTAAAAGACGGTCTTTTTCTTTGAAATGTTCGCCTTGTTCCTCTCACTCATAGCCTTCATCAAATAAATTGTATCAAGAAACGTAAGCATGACCAAACACTAAACTAAGTAGACTTCTTTACTTATTATTATTAAGTTACCTTAAACTTGTCAGACTGTCTATAAGCGATATAGCTATCCCAACTTGACTGACATACGGATACTTCTTTGTTGGTGAGTTCTTGTTCATCTCCCTGGTTTCCTTGTTGAACAAGTGGTTCTAAGCCATCTTTAACTTCCAAGAACTGAGGGCTTCCCCTGCCTTTGTTTTTAGGTACTTATCATACTTTTCGGGGACAACGTAAGCTAACTGCATATATGATGAGCATAGTTGGTACAAGTGTTTCGGCTAATACACATATCAAGTAGTAAGTTAATTTCAACAAAAACATTTATTATTGTATATACATACCTTTATTCTGCTTATTAGCATGGTGTTCCGTATTTTACTCAGTTCACTGATACACGGCGTACCGAGAGACACATACTGTCTTACACAACAACCAATCTAACTCGCAAAATACCCGGCATACTCACCATATGGCAGCCCCGTATCTTTATCCCATTGTAAAGGATTATGTATCTTTGAATTTATTGCTTCTAGGGAAACCCTGTGGCGCATTCGACCCGAAGTCTGTTGCAAATTATTCTCATCACCTGAGTCGTCGCCTGACGCATTTCCATCGTTTCTGTTGCGCTTTTGGACCATATCTAAAGCAGAAATTAATAAACAAATAATAACAATGCATACTTATAAAAACAAACAAATCTACCAAGAGGAACGTTTATTACTTCTTTAAAGAGGAGAATCCGGATTGATCTGGCGCCGGCAATGGCGACGATGACGATGACTGCGACGACGATGGGTAGGCTGATGGTAGAGGGGAATCTCAATGTTTGAGAATATTATATGGGGGAGGGGAAGCTCAGAGTATATTATGTGTGAATAATACAACACTTGCAAGACCTTGTTTATTGGAAAGTAATAAGCACGGTATAAGAAAAACCGTTACATTTTGTTTCCAAATAGACTACGGTTTTGTTTGAAACCGTAATTGATTCGTACTATCTACAACGGTTCAGAAATTACCGTTGTCTGTAATATTTTCACGTTGTTTGATTTTCCCGTCAAGAAATAAAGCATCATTTTTATATACATAACAACGGCCTGGACCGTTATAACTGTATACGTCCTTAACAACGGTTTGGGTATAACCGTTTTATTTTATATTTCATTGTGTTTGATTTTACCGCCAAGAAATAAAGCATCATTTGGTATATGCCAGCTAGTTACAATATGTTTCTTAGAAAGTCTTGCTTATATTTCCATTAATTTAAAGGATTACAAGTTTACACATAAAGAGTACAAACTACCACCATACATAATAAACTAGGTAAATAACAATTAGAAGAAGAAATTTGACAATTAACTTAAGCCATGCCTCATTATTTTTGAGTTCTACGATATCCATGGTTAACTTCTTGCATTCTTCTTTTGCTTTCAATATTTCACTGTCATTTCCCCGCTTCGATTCTTCAAATTGATATAGTATACTTCTCACTTGAGTAATCTCGATATCCATGCTCTTTTTCTCATTCACTAACCTGTTTATAACCTTCCTCTGCCACTCAGTCATTGGTTCATCAACCCACTTGAAGTAATTGCATCCACGCATTTTAGTCTCGGGATTATAGAATTTACAAGTAAGAAACTTTCTTCCCGGATTTTGCAAAGTCCAAGAAGTCCGCAATGCTGCTGGAACTGAGCAATTACATGTCCCTGTTGAAATAGAGGAAGAAGAAGAGCTACCACTTGACATAATTTGAGTAATAAGAGAGAGAGAGAGAGAGAGAGAGAGAGAGAGAGAGAGAGAGAGAGAGAGAGAGAGAAGAAAGAAAAAAAAAGAAAGAAATGAAGAAATAAAGAAAGAAAGAAAGAGGGTTATTTAAATAATGTTATTCAACAATTGCATAATTTAACACGGTTCTTATAAGAACCGTTGTAATTATCTTATTAATATCATCAAATTTCCATTTATTTTTAGAGGTGTTTATGATCTAACACGGTTTTTATGCACTACCGTTGTCATTTTTAGAGGTGTTTATATTCAAGATGAATGTAATTAATAAAGAGTAGAACTATATATTAAAACGAGCATATATTAAAACGAGCATATTATACAATGGCGAAATAAAAAAAACAGTACAACAAGGGAAAAAAAAGAAACACAATAAAAAAAACGACAAAAACAAATACCTAAATAATTAGTAAATTAATTAATCAAACACCCTAACAAGAGTTTGACGAGGAGATGGGTACTGAGGATAAACTTGATTATAAATCAAGCTTACTACATCGGCATCACGACGGTGATCAAAATGAGGCACTTCTTCGTCTTCCCATGATTTCGGTACATGAATAAAACTGTACGGTATGAACTTTCTCATCAGATGAGCGTCCTCATCGGTGGCAACCCATAAGTAACGCCCAACGTGTACATAACGATCCTTAGGGTCGCCATCATAATAGTCACTTTTGCCCCTTTGTTTGTCACGTGATGCATACCTTGCAACGAGTTGTTTTGCTTGGCAAAAATCGTCAAGACCATCCCCTCGAAACACGATTAGAGCATAAAGTGAATTGTTCCTGCAAATGTGATGCTATTTATAGTAGTATAATAAAGCTATAATTAATTAGATTAATTTCATCTATACGTTACATTCAAACTTATATTAATTGTGCATGCATGCATGAGGTGAATAATGGTCAAACAACCAATAATAATAGGGCATGCATTGGTAAAACCACAAACTTTTTAGTTTTGGATCTGTATTTAAAACGGTTATAAGAAAAACCGTTGTTTATTGGTGTAATATGACAACGGATTTACAAAAAACCATTGTTGATATATGAAATATGATAACGGCTTAACAAAGAACCGTTATCTTTTTGTGTTATACATACGGTCAAAGAATCAATACTGCAACTTTGAATCAGAAAAAGTAAAAATTACAGGGCATGCATTAGTTATATCACAAACACTAGAAAATCACAGATAATTAAACAATTTATTTTAAAACGGATACTGTCCAACCGTTGTTGATATGTGAAATATGATAACGGCTTAACAAAGAATCGTTATCTTTTTGTGTTATACATACGATCAAACACGCAATACTGCAACTTTGAATCAGAAAAAGTAAAAATTACAATGCATGCATTAGTCTTGTTAAGTAATTGGACCGTTGTGTTTTTACTAATTGGACAACGATTTTTTTATAACCGTTGTGTTTCTTGTTAAGTAATTGGACCGATTCTTATTTAGCTTTTACCGTTTCCACTTTTCAATTCTTGACTTGTTAAGTTTCCAATTCTTATCTTATTACTATACCGGTTCCAATTCTTAATATCTTATTATACCGTTTCCAATACAACCCAAACTCATTATATAAGTAGAATTATAATTTTCACAATCTTTACTTGTACCGTTTGCACTTTCCAATTCTTAACTTGTTAAGTCCTCCATTAATTTTCCACATCGATTATGTCGTCAAGTTCATCAACTTATAGTGGTTCATATTATTCATCCGCTGATGATGATGATGAAGCATCATATGAAACTCTTGTAGGACTCCAAGTAGATTTATGTACGCTAAACCCTTTACGTGCATCATTCACAATCTCCCGTATACAGAGGACGGGCATGGAAAGGCTATACTCTCGTATAGCCTTGACTGGTTAATAGGTTTGATTCGGTTAGCCAGATTGGATTTGGTTCAAACTATCTACCCGGACAATGATGCGCATCATGGCTTCGGGCGGTGTGCCCTCATCGAGTTTGGCGGGGGTGAGGAGCGGGAATGCTTTCGTCAGGCTCGCAAACTTGAGCGGGCATTCTATAACAATGACTCTTCGAGACTCTGGTTTGATCAGGATGAACAGAGGGTAGGCCCATATTTATGGGTTGCGAATGAATCTGACCGTCTCCTACTACTTCCAATTCTGCACCGCCAAGGTCGCATTGCCGAGCAAGGGACAGTGCCGTTGCAATGAGAAAACGACTGTGTGGATTGGGCTGAAGGTGAAAGAGACATATATGGTGATATTGTCTCTGAATTCCAGAGGATGGGATAACAAAAAACATACTCCTTCCATTCAACTCCACACTACTCATTTGCTTTTTCACGTTTGTCAACGCTTGTTTTACGCAATTTTTTTTCTTTAACTTGATATTTTAATGTACTCCTAAAACCTAAGTCATTATAATAAAAGTTTTATATTTTTGTGGTAATATTGTCTCTGAATTCCAGAGGATGGGGTAACAAAAAACGTAACAAAAAACATAAATAATTAAACTTTAATTCAAACCACCACCATAATCCAAATACAACTTATAATGCCTGTAACACCCCCATATACCAAGGAGCCTTAACAAGACCTTCCCTAGCATGTAAGGGCGTTACCATCTCGGTTGCCCGAGGATAGTAATCATCAAAAGTCGATAAAAGAACAATTATAGTTTATTACAAGATTAACCACAACTACTGATATAAAAGATACAACTCAACACCACTATGTGAACTACTCTTGTCGTGACTCGTGAATGACTCATCCCGCCAAGACTCCAGCTACCATCCAAGACATCACCTGCTAAGACTGACTGCTCACCATAAGGGATCACGGAAGACACAACAGAAACAACAAGAAGACAAACCACACAAGGTCAGTAACTGAGGAAAGACATAACATCAACATCCAACATATTACAGACACAACCAAGCACACACATAAGCCACAATTACTCCAACCAATCACCGTCACCGACTGTCCACTGGACCAGCCCTACCAGTGGGGGACCGAAGCCGTACTCACCAAATCCCCACTCAACATACAGAGCGATAAACCCAAGTTTCCTTAATGCGCACATCCTCTCCTGTGGCGGGTTCCACAGAGGGCGAACCAAGGGCGTGAAGCCACTCCCGCAAGTGACTCCACTCAGCCAGGGACGCGCCCCGAATATCAAAGACAACCAATCACAATCAACGTATTACGACAACGGTAGACACAAAAGCACAGCACCAACCGACTATCACAATCCGACAACCATACTGATGTAACAACAACCAAACCACATCACAAGACACTCTAGACAACCAACATTACTGAGTAGGCGAACCTACCTTTAGCCAACCGCAGCGATTCCACGTTCAATCACACGACATCAACCAAGCAAGCAATTCACCTATACCAACATTACAATAATCCATCACAACCACTACAACCCTAACTGAAAACGACAACGACAATGATGGTGACGATGACATACCTATGCATAGCATACCGGCGCCAAGACCGCTACCCGACTCAAGCAACCCATCCCTACGGCACAAGCATCCTCAAAGGCTTCCATGGAAGGAACTAGGGTGAAGGGAAGAAGGAGAGACGACTTTTAGGTTTTTAGGAAGAGGCGGAAATGATTTGCGATTATACCAAAACACGATTATAAATCCCCACTGTAAAGACTCCCCACTGTAAAGACGCTACTCGATCGAGTAACTAACTTACTCGATCGAGTGGCCTCTACTCGATCGAGCCTCCCCTTTACTCGATCGAGTGGCCTCGACTAGATCGAGTACCACACACCCAACGCTTACCATAACACAAGATATCTCTCGTAGGACTTCCCAAAGGCCAAAACATGTCGCTAAGGTCGGTCAACGTCAGTCAACGGGTCCCTAAAAGGACGGGTATTACAATGCCATCTAATAATTAAAGAGTTAATTATGAATTTCGGTATAGAGCAAGTCGTAGATCGGCCCTTCATTATCACCGGGAAGCGCAGGTGGAATGGCCTCTCTCTCCCATGACATAGGCACGGTGGCAAGAATGTGATGCTTCCTGCAATGTTTCAGCAGATGATGATCAAGATGGGTCGCAACCCATAGATAAGGGCCTTGTTGTTTATCATCCGAATAGAAGTCCTCTTTCCCCGCATCTTCCCCCGCAAATCTAGCCACTAATTTTCTTGCCTGACGAAAACTATCATGGCAGTTGGCTTCGTCAAACACGATAAAAGCGAAGCCTACAAAACCTTGCTTGTTTGTAGACACAGGATACACTTTTTTAACCGCGGTGAAATCGGAGTTATGAAGCATTTCCGTCAACCACCCTAAATTAGGGTTTAAACCCTTTCCATTCACACCATAATGAACCGGGAGATTATGGAGAATGCAAGTAAAAGACTGTGCGTAACGAGAACATGATTGTAGCTCACCAGCCATATTTTTTTTAGAGAGATATTTAGAAAGAAATTAGAGAGTAAATGTTTGATAATTTAGAATTTGACCCAAAATATTATGAAGACATATTTATAGAATTATTTTAGTCAAATTGAATATTTTTGGTCAAATTGAATATTTATTAAAGTTCAGTTTTGAATGCAGTAATCAAATTGAAAAATCTAATCAAATAATGACAACGGTTGAATTGAAACACCGTTATTTCATAATAGACAATAATAACGGTTACAAAGAATCCGTAGCAATAACATAACAACGGGTAACAAAAACCGTTGCTGGAGTTAATTTAATAACGGTTTTCGAAATGCCGATATCTTAAACTGGTAACGATTTTCTAACAATCGTTGATATGAGTGATTCTATAACGAGGTTTTGGAAACCATTAAAAGTTTTTGACAATGGTTTGTTAATCAGCCGTTGTCAAATTATAATAACAACGGTTTTCGAGGGAAACCGTAATTCCTATTAGCGCGATCTAGGTTTCCGTCAATATTTTGAAAACGGTTATCTAAGTTTCGTTAGTAAATGCATTAAACCGTTGTGATACGCTCCTTATTGATTGCCAGATTTGGCGTAGTGTACGTATTTCCCAAATAACCCTTTTCAAATATTAATTCCTATTTTAGCCATTCTTAGGGATTTTAAAATTTAATTAATTTTGACAATGGCTAGTTTGGGAAATAATTTCGATAAAATGGCTAATTCGATAAGAGATTTTTACAATTTCAAAAATTAATTTCTCATAGTGCAATGAGTATGTACTCCGTATATATTTTCCAACGTCACATGTATATTGACAGACTTTTACTTTTTCTTTCCAATCTTTGTTTCTATTTATCTTATTTTTATAAATGTCACACTTATGTTAAAGCACTTATATATATAAGTAATATATGACTACATATAAAAAATGTGACGTGAATCGACTTCTCCTTATATTTAATAAATCAGCCCTAGTCATTTTCAAATTCTCACGAAAAGGAAAATCAACATTTAAATTATGAGCAAAATAATAAAGTTAAAATTAAATATTAAAAATTTCAAATCAAATAAAATAATAATTGAAACAAAAAAAAATCGACTTTTTTATTTACTCCTAAAAGGACATATTTGTCATTTTTTTTACATTTACAAAGACAAATATGCTTAGAGAAAAACACATTTTTTAATATTCACGGGTTGATGAAAAATATATACATACTAATTATCATCATGGAAAATCAATTAAATTTAATATTATCTAAATGTTTTACCAAATTACCCATTTTGCCAAATTTATTTCCCGAACTAACCATTGTTAAGATTAATTATATTTCTAAAGTTTCAAAAATGGTTAAAATAGGAATTAAAATTTGAGAATGGTTAGTTTGGTAAATATTTTAAGAAAAATGGTCATTTTAGTAATAAGTTTTCTTGTTGGCACTTATCAATTCTATGTCGACCCATTTGGGCAATAAGTTTCACGTTAGCTTTATTTTGTTAATTTCCTTGATTTTAATCCGCATAAAAAATTGGATAACATTACAAAAAGATAGGAGCCGAAAATTATTTATAGTCTTCATACAATCATACTCTTAGCTTTTTTAATTGTCCAAATTCAAATCAATTAATTGATACCCTCCGTCACAAATAAGAATTTGTGAAATTGATATGCGTCCCGTATCACTACAATTGACTAGGGGTGAGCAAAACTGGATATCCGATACGGTTTTGGAAACCGTATCGTATATCCGGTTTTTTAAATCTCCTTTTTTAGTATACTTATCCGATACGGTTTTTTCCATATATATGGAAACCGTATATTTTCGGTTTTTCCGTATATCCGGTATCCGATTTTCAGTCTCACTTATATAATTTAATATTTTTTTTCTTTTCTATGTGTGATTGTTGGTTTTCTTAGTAACTTAAAAGTGTTTTAAAAAGTTATAAGAGTAAATAACTTATAAAGTTTAATACTATACTAATAAGGTTTAATCACCAACATATTGGATACTTTGTGATTTATGTATATATTTTAATATTTTATTCTAGAAAAAAGGCAACCGTATCGGATACCGTATATCCGGTTTCATGTTTTGCCGATCCTTATCCAATACGGTTTTTAAAGAACTGTATCAGATATCCGAAAAACCGTATAATTAAATTCGTATAGCGTATCAGATACGTATAATATAACCGTATCGTATAATTTTGCTCAGCCCTACAAGTGACCCTCTATCCATCTATCAAGTCTAATCAAACAACAATATTCAATTAAACATAGTTATTATCTAAAATGAAATTAAATTTCGTCAAAATAAGTTACACCCACCATACTATATAAAATTATTCAATGATATACATTGACAATCAAATTTAACCAATTATAATCTTACGTTGGCTAAAAAAATCAGTAAAGATACGATTGCCTAACCTAAACAAAAAAAAAAAAAAACATCTAAAATTAGTTAGTAACAAATCCACATTATCCATGATCCCTAATTTAAATATGCACCTCAAATTCCCTCCAAAATAATCTCTCATCCTCTCACCCAAACTTACAGTTACCCTCTTCCTTTCCATCTCCCTACCTTCCCTACTTCCCTCTCTCCTCTATCTCACGCCTCCAATTTTCGACGGGAGAATAATTTCCCGTCAATCTCAATTTTGCCAAACCCTTGGAGAGAGAAACCTTAAACGAGGGAGAGGAGTCTAATTATTTCGTTAATCAATCAATTAATGGAAACAATAATTTTAATGATGACATGGATTCTATGATTTCCAATTAAGCTTGGCGTCGTTGCCATGAGCATCGTTCCCAGGCGTGTTCAATCAGAGAACTCATTTTGCTTTCCTGACGAAATTAGCCTTTTTTTGGGCACCATGGAAGGGGAAGGTCACCATGATCTGTTAGCAACGTATATGGATATGGAAAATATTGTGTTTTGTGAGAATAACAAAGCGAGGGAAAGAAATGAAAGCGTAAATTACCTTAATTTTATGGAGGATAATAGTAATCGACAAAAGCTTAGACATAGTTTTTCAGTGCACGGATTTAGTGGGTTTTCGAGTTGTAATGAGAACAACAATAATAACAATAATGTTTATAATAAGAGTAGTCATGGTAGAAAAAACAAAGACGTAAATGGTGAAGCTAAGAAGGCAATGTCTCCTGATAAATTGGCTGAACTGTGGATTGCTGATCCTAAACGGGCTAAGAGGTCATCTATTTTTTTCCTAATTATTTTAATATAAGATGTCATTTATTTATTCTTGTGTTTTTCATTTAATACTTTAAAAATATCAGGGGGAAAGGTCTGTAGTTTGTTTCCATTAAATTATGCTAATTAATTTTAATTGTTGCATTGAAATTAATTGTCAATATGTTTTTGGGCATGATGGACATGTCGACTTTACCTGTTTAGCCGGTAAAATTGAAATATAAAGATTAGTTTGACATTGAAACATGGACTTGAATTGGAATATAATACTAAGTAAAAATTTGAAGCTGAAAAGACTTTAAATTTTTAATTAGAAAATCAATTATCTTATTATGAGGACGACATGCCATATCAGCCTCTTTCACTTCACCATTCATTTTTATTAATATAACAATAATATTACTAAGTATTTTTGAAGATTCATTTAAACATCTTGATTGTAAGTAGGGAGGATATATATCGCCTATCTGTCACGTGGTAAAGAGAAGCTAAAATAAAGACAAGCTTTTTGGCGTGTACATTATCGAGGAATTAAATTATTTGTTATGTGTGATGAAGTAATGTAAAATGGCTTGATGAAATGTTGTGGATGTAATTTTAATATGGAAAATGGGTCAGTCATAAACAACATTTCAGTACTCTTAATATAATTTTTGTGGTCCATTTTTGCGGACGAGCTTGATGCACTAAGGTGACATTATAATTACCTCAACCATTATCAGTTGGTGTGTTGAATGTAGGATATTAGCAAATAGGCAATCTGCTGCTCGTTCAAAAGAGAGAAAGGCTAGATATATGGTGGAACTCGAGAAGAAAGTTCAAGCTTTGCAAACAGAAGCCACTGCTCTCTCTGCACAACTCGCCCTTTATGAGGTTTCTTTAAACTCTCTTTTGAAACCTTTCCTTGAATCTCATCATGCATAAATGTTTATACAAGATGTCGAGTCAGTCAAAGATTTCCTATGATGACTCATAATAGTTCATTGTAAAACCATTTCCCTTGTGGCCTTTTGAGTGCCTTCTGTAACCCTTCTAGTTCTGATCATCACCCTTTTAGTAAATACTACATTAATAACCATAACCCATCTTGTCATTCATCCGTAACAATTTTATATCATTCCTCACCATTTTGTTAGTTTTTGTTTCTGTATTACTCTGAATTGTAGCGCTTGTCATCAAGTTTTACTTTAAAAAAAGGCAAGCTTTGTGAGAGAACTTTGCGATGGAATGCAAAATCCCGGCCAAATACCACAATTGCCACGAAATTTATTTTTGCGTGGGAAAATTTTAAAAAGAAAAATTCACATAAGATTCATGTTAGCCAAATAAACCTAAGTCGTTTTGGGATTACTGTTCTTTTACTAGCTTTGGTGTCACATTAATATTCTTTTATCTTCCTTGTCTACAGAGAGATACAAGTTGTTTGAGTAACGAAAACACGGAATTAAGACGACAATTAGAGTCCATGGAACAACAAGCTCAATTGCGTGAAGGTACTCTTCTCATACTTACTGTGACGGCTTAAAAATGCCCATATGAAACAGTATAATGTTTTCTGTTGTGGACATTTTCGTTGTAACCACGTATTATATGATTTGGGATCGATTTTCATAATTACGGTATTTACTTGGGCCTAGAGTCCGTTCGAGCTTGGTTAATCTTGCAGGTTTATTGCTTGTATAACATAACCAACTAAGCTGTGTACATTTTTTTTTTTTTTTCATACAGCTCTAAATGATGCACTACAACAGGAACTTGACAGACTCAAGGTTGCAACAGGAGAGACAACGACTAACCCAGATGCATTTATAATGCCTTCTCTTCAAACCATTCCTCATTCTAACTCACAACAAACTACACAACCCGGGACCACACTAGATGCGTCAAACTCAAAACTGCTACCACTTTATCCATTCGATTTCATTGACATATCTTGTGACCCTCCAACTCTCGACCGGTCCATGCCTAACTCACGTAGTTCGTATCACCAGGTTGAACCAAACCCTTTTTGCTTCTCACATCAAGCTGACACAAATCTCTATCTTCCGGTTGAAACATATAATAAGAAAACAGAATCCCAAACTTACCCAGCTTCACAAGAAAATGGGTCACCACTAGGACATCTACCACAATTTCCATTAGAATCAAATTCTGAGAATTCAATTCTGAGCATAACTAGCCAAGATCATCTTAGTAGATTACAAGGTCTCGATCTCAGTCGACAAGCTTCTCATCTTATAACAGGTGAAACCATGGGATTTTAGCTCCATTTTTTTGTTAGTTTTGTTCATATTGAGTTTATATGCGACCATTGTGTGTATATATAACCAAACTATATATAACTTATTATGAAATCAAGAATACAATGTAAAATGACCTAGTTTTATGCATACATCTGTCTTATATAAACTTTTGGCGTTCATATACAATAGCGATGACCATTGCCTGCACTTTTTTTTTTTTTTTTTTTTTTTTTTTTTTTTTTTTTTAATTAGGCTTTAGGTTCTTGTAATTTATTGTATTTCAAGCCACCGTCTTTAGCCCGGCTAACGATTAGAAATTTGTATTTAAGGATAGACTTATAGCATTTATCTTTGTCCTATCCACAACCACTATAACTGTAATTGCTTCCACAATAGTCGGATCGGACAAAGGAAAAACAGAACTTCTTGTAACCGTTTGAATTTTTGCAATAGTAGATCAGTTGATACACTGAATGTTCTATCTGTGCAGAGTTTTCTGGGTCATACCTCAAATTGTCACAATAATTTTATAGTGCAGATCATGATGTTGACATGATTCAAGCCACGTAACCAGGTTTTAATGTAATTATAACCCTGCCCTGGTCTGAAAGATTAAAGCGATCGAAAGAAGTATATTTTACATTGATAAACTATCCACAGTGCTATGCTCTTTAACCAGAAGCACTTATTCCGGCAACACATTCTTAAACATTGTATTGTGTAATAGGCTAAACAAGTGCTTCAAAATTGAAAATGATATTCCGTAGAACACGCTATTTTAATGTGACCTCCAGGGAAGGTTCCCGGGATGCGCGTAATTGAGCACAAAATGTGTTGGAAAGGACTCGTGTTAATCATTGAGCCATGTACACAGCCTGACGAGCACAAAATGTGTTGGAAAGGACTCGTGTTAATCATTGAGCCATGTACACAGCCTGACGAGCTACCGTGAGTGACTGCTCCATCTAATACGGATTTTTTACTCTTTTACAAACACTTTATCATTAACTTTCCATCTAATTCCCTTTCAATATTTACAAAAAAAAAATGCACCACCCTCCGTCCCTCTCTCCGTTTCCCCACTGTCTGCATCCCCTCCTCTAATGGTGGCTCTAAAAACCGCTACTATTTCAAACATTACACATAATCCAATTTCATAATTGTGAAGACCCACATGTAGGCCCCCCACATCGGAAAAATAGAGAAGAGTGATCTAGCTTATAATCCAAGGGACTACTCCACCCATGGCCAATTGGTTTTGGGATGGAATCTTCTTATACTTGTAAAGTGGACACTCTCTCCTTCTCGGTGGGCGCGGCCCAGACCCATGTGCGATTCTAACATGGCATAAGAGCCCAAGGTTTAGTTCTGCGTTGCGAGGCAAAAACGGATCCAAAAAGCGACAACGTTCTCGTCCGACGAAAAACTGGGCCACTATTTAGCGGGTCTGAAAAACGACGACGTTCCCGCCCAATGAAACAGGTTCGAAAACGAATAGCATTGCTGTTGATCGACCGAAAAGAAGACCTTACATGTGAGGGGGCATGTGAAGAATCACATGTAAGTCTCCCACATCAGAGAAATAAAGAAGAGTGATCCGATAATTAAATAATGAATTGATTGAGACGGATTTCATTAATGAATTATTAATTAATAAAATTGTACTAACTGACTAATGTGATTAGTGTTGGTACATGTTATATGTACATGTACGTATAATAAGTGTTGTAAGACGATAACAATTGGGATACATTTTATCATATAAGAGGATAAAGATGAATGATTTATATAACAAATTATAAAATCAAAATGGACCCACACTACTACAAATACAGGCAACCACAACGGCCCTTTAACAACGCTTATTCACGAAAATCATCAAAACACGTTGTAGAATTGATTCGCGAATTTTACCAAACTTAATTACAACGGTTCTGTGTTGTTAACCGTTGTTATTGGTTTTAACAATGGGTCATACGTAAACAACCGTTGTTAATGAAAAAACTAATAACAACGGTTAAATTTTAACCGTTGTTAATGGTTTGGCGCCAAATTAGTGAAAAGTAATCACAACGGTTATATTATAACCCGTTCTTAATACTTTTTAACAACGGTTGTAGACTCAATAACCGTTGTTATTAATATTATGAAAATCTTAAGAACAACATATTGCTTTATTCTGCTATACGCTACAAACACAAACACAAGCTAATACTGCTACTATATCATCCTCTATTCCTCCCTGATCGTCTCTCTGTCTTCATCTCCGTCACTGTTGTCACGTACGTCTTCTCTCCCTCATCGTGTTTATCAATCAGGTATATATATGTTTATTAGCAACGCTTATAGATATAGGATTTTTTGGGTTATTATCTAATTTGTTGATAATTTAGCTTAATTGCTTTCCTGAATTTCGTTTATTTGTTTGCCTATTATTGTATTTTCTGAATTAGTTGCCTATTATTACGAATGTAGAATAATGACTCGAACTTGGATGATTGATGCAAATATGAGTAACCGCACCTACAAGGATGGTTTAGTTGAATTTTATGAATTCGTTTCGAACAATTTGAAAGGTTCTTCTAGTATTGCATGTCCTTGTGAAAGATGTGGTAATATTAGCTATATGGCTTTTCCGGACGTTAAAATACACCTAGAAAAGTGGAGATTTAGTCGATCCTATACACTTTGGATTTTTCATGGGGAATCATTAGAGGAAGAGAATAACTCTGAAGAAGATGATGTTGAGGTACACGAAAGGCTAGCGATGATCCCGAGTTTGCCGAGTTTTTGAGTTGGAAGAGTTGGAAGTAGAGAAGTTGAATGTTGGGTCTATAGATAATGAAGAGAATGATGATGAGTCGATTGCTTTTGAAGATGTAGGTGATGACACTAGTAATTGGGATGACCTTAACAACATGTATGAGAAGTTGTGTGAGTCTGAAGCACCTCTGTATCCTGGTTGTAAGTTCACAAAAATGTCGGCTGTGGTGAAGTTGTATAATATCAAGGGGGCAAATGGGGTGAGTGACACGTGTTTCACTAGTTTTTTAGCCTTGATAAAGGAGTTGCTTCCTGATGGTAATGTTCTACCTGTTAAGACATATGAGGCGAAAAAACTAATAAGAGGAGTGGGTATGAAATATGAGAAAATACATGCATGTCCAAATGATTGCATATTGTATCGGAAATTATATCAAAACTTAACAAATTGCCCTAAATGTTTGGAGTGGCATTATAAGGATAAGGAAGGGATCCCGACTAAGGTGTTGTGGTATTTTCCATTGATACCAAGAGTCATAAGGAGTTATGCGAATCCCGATGAAGCAAAAATGTTAACTTGGCATGAAACAGGAAGAATCAATGATGGAAAGCTAAGACACCCGGCAGATGGTAAGCAATGGAAATCGTTCGACGCTAAGTATCCCGAGTTCGGCAATGAACCTAGAAACTTACGTCTAGCGCTGTCCACTGATGGAATGAACCCACACGGAAACATGAGTAGCCAACATAGTACTTGGCCAGTAGTGTTGGCTATTTATAACTTACCTCCATATGTGTGCATGAAAAGAAAGTATTTGATGTTGTCGTTGTTAATTTCCGGCCCTAAACAACCTGGAAATGATATAGATGTATATTTGGAACCTCTTCTAGATGATTTGCGATTGTTGTGGGATAGTGGGATAGAAGTATTTGATGCATATAAGAACAAAATTTTCAATTTGAGAGCGATGTTATTGTGCACAATAACTGACTATCCGGCTTATGGCGACCTTTCTGGGCACACAGTTCATGGGAAAGAGGCTTGTCCATTGTGTGGGGAGGATATCGAGTCTGAATACTTGAAGTCTTCTCGTAAGTATGTGTATATGGGAAATAGGAGGTTCTTGTATCATGAGCATTGTTATCGCAAGATGCAGAAAGCATTCAATGGAAGACAAGAACTTCGTCAACCTCCTAGAATTTTGAGTGGGCATGAAGTTTATCAGAAAGTAAAGCATATTGAGATAGATTATGGGAAGAAGAGCGGCTCTAAATTGTCTACTCGTGGGTATAAAAAAAGATCCATATTTTTTGATAAACTTCCATATTGGCATGACCTAGAGGTCAGGCATTGCCTCGATTTCATGCACATTGAGAAAAATGTCTGTGATAATATTATCAATACCCTTCTGAATGTTCCTGGTAAAACAAAGGATAACGCCGCAGCTAGGGAAGATATGAAAATGATGGGTATTAGGCTAGAGTTGGCACCACAGAAGAGAGGTAATCGTACATTTTTACCGCCAGCAGCTTTTACCCTTTCACGGAATGAGAGAAAAGAGTTCTGTGCATGCTTGAATGGAATTAAAGTGCCACATGGTTATTCGTCGAACATCAAAAGCCTAGTGTCGATGCAAGACCTAAAACTCACCGGGTTAAAGTCACATGATTGTCACACTTTGATGCAACAATTACTACCTGTGGCTATTCGTTCCATTTTACCTGAAAAGGTAAGATATGCCATAACTAGATTCTGTCTCTTCTTCCAGTCCATATGCGAGAAAGTCATCGATCCCGATGACGCGGATTCATTGCGGGACCTCGTTGTAACCTCTCTTTGTCGTTGGAAATGTATTTTTCACCCTCTTTCTTCACTATCATGATTCATCTGACCATTCACTTGGTTAGGGAGATTTTGTACCTTGGGCCCGTGTACTTGAGATACCAATATCCTTTCGAAAGATTGATGAAAGTCTACAAGGACTATACATATAATCCGGTATCGTCCAGGAAGGTTGTATTCTTTGAACGCACTATTTTAGACGAAGCTCTTTCATATTGTTACGCTCATCTCTCCCCTGAGGAGTTGATTGGCGTTCTAAGAATCGTCATAGTGACTGGATGACCGGAAAAGGTATTAGGGGCCGGGTTGAAAAAATTGTGACACGTGAAATGTTGCATTTAGCACACATGTATGTGCTAAACAACGAAGATGAGGTGCAACCTTATATTCAACAACACAAAGATGAGCTCAAATACGATCACCAAAACAAGACCGAGAAGTGGATTGCGAACGAGCATACGAAGACGTTTCCAGTGTGGTTTAGGAATATTGTCTTACGATGTGTCTTGATCAAACTGGTGATGACATCTCTCCTAGGTTACTACGTCTTGGTTTAGGTCCAAATGCCAGGGTCACCTTTTACAACAGTTTTGCCATTAATGGATATACTTTTTACACCCGCGAGCAAGATGAGTTGAGCACAATGCAAAATAGTGGTGTGAGTTCTGAATTTGAGGCAATGCACTTTGCTACTTCAAAAGATAAAAAGCCTATTTGGGGAAAATGCCTTTATTATGGTGTTATTCAAGAAATATTGGTACTAGATTACATTGATTTCACAATGCCTTTGTTTCGATGTAGCTGGGTTGATAACAACATCCATTGTGTCCGAAAGGATAAGATGAGATTTACGTTGGTCAATCTGGGTAAGGTTGGAAATAATAAGGATGATCCTTTCATAATGGCATCCCAAGCTAAACAAGTGTTCTATGTCACCGATCCTATGGATAAGAAGTGGTCATTGTCTTGTCTATAAGGAGTAGAAGGAGTAGTCCATCCGATAATGGTGATGATGATCGGGATGTCGTTTTTGAGGGAATGGATCGTCTACCACCTGTATCTTATTTCGACGATGTTGACACCGATCATGAGGACACTGAAAGCATCTATATGCGTGATGACCATGGTGAAGGTATTTGGGTTAACGAAGAAACTATGACATCCAAGAAACGCCCGATCCCGAGATAGTTCATCGGGACACGGTGATATGGACGACCAACATATTGAGTCATTTTCAGACCAATAATTTGATGGTTTAATTTATTGGTAAATCAATAATGGTCATTATATTGTTAAATAAAAATTCCCAAATTTGCATGGCATGGTAAATCCTGTAGCTTAGATATGCAGTATGCATGCATGCTGGTGTTGTCTTATTTTCTTGATCTTATTATTAGATGTGGATCTTTGGTGTTGAAATTCTTTGAATAATGTTGCAAAGTATATGGTGCTTCTGCTGTTACAAGTATGTATTGTTCTGAGTTTGGACTGTAATGGAATTCTGATAATTTTAAAAAAAAAGGTTCAACAATAAAAACGGTTATATTTAAATTACCCGTTGTTAATACTTTCAACAACGGGTGTAGTACCTCTACCCGTTGTCAATGATTTTTTTGACATATTTCATTTTGGCGCAAATTTGGTGAAAATATATTACAACGGGTATATTTTAACCGTTGTAATAAACTTTTGACAACGGTTGATTTTTATTGACCCGTTGTTATTAACATATAACAACGGTTCTTCTTTGAGCACCCGTTGTCAATAGTTTGTCTTAATAAAAAACTAATTTAGAAACCCATACAGCATGCACACAAACACACACAATATTATTAGTTCAACCGTTGGTATCCTGAGTTAATTCTTCTCTCTTCCTCGCTTTCTACATTCTCGTTGCCGGCCGTCGCCCAATTTCCGACGCCCAGATTCCGTTGCCTTCCCTTATCATCCTGCTCTTTCTCTTTATCATCATCATCATCAGGTATGTTCACTTTAATTTTGTGTTTCGTCATTAGGGTTTTAAGACGATCATCTTGTTTCTTTTTCATGCATCTGTTTGTTTTTCGTCTTCTTTGTTATCTTTATCATCCCGCATCATCTACTTCACTCCTCTTATTAGGGTTTAGGATTTTAGAAGTTCAATCTGTTGTTTTAAATTTTCATTCCTATTAGGGTTTAGGGTTTTAGATAATACTCTGCATGTACGTTGTTAAGTTGTTCATTTCCTATATCATTCATATTTGGGTTTTTGGATTATCATGGGTGAAAAACGTAAAAGAAGTCAAAAGAATAATAAGCCTGGTGATAATAAGCCTGGTGAGAGGGGTGCTACGAAGTGCAGAAAGTCCTTGCGACTATAGCCGCTAAAAGTACCGTTCAAAATAACATGGAGTGAGATGGGTTTCCCTCTTTGGTCCAAATGCGGGTCTTTTCTCCGAGTTGGATTGGTACTTGCACAAGACAGTTTGTGCCTATCCATTTAGATGATTTTAGAAATTTGAATCCAAAATTGGCGGAGTTATACTTGGCTCGTGTAAAGGAAGGCTTTATTATACCCGATGAAAGCCATGATCCGTATTTAATGCATAAGGGAGCGGATGTCCACAGGTAGTGGAGGTGTGACGTTGCTAGGGATTGGTTGTATGTGGACAAGGCAACGGGGGAGATGCGTAAGAGCCCACCGGAAAACAAGTGTCCCACCATCAACAGAACAATGGGATCTTTTCAAAAAGATGAGAACTGCGAGAAATTTCGGGTTAAATATCCTCGCCTTTTAACGATTTACCTATCATTTTTTTAATTAATGAGTCCTTTATATAATCTTTTTATTATCTCATCTACTTGCGCTTTTATATAATTATTTGAAGGCCGTTAGCGGAAGAAATCGTGCTAACATTTCATGCAAGAAGGGGAAATGGTATGGTTCTCGAGGCGGTTCTGAGAAAGATAGAAGAGAACCTCGTAAGTAGCATGCATTATTCCCCTGTGAGACTTTATTTTTTTAATCACACTTGGACTTGCATTGATACACATTTACGTGTATAAATGTTACCATGTTAATGTGTAGGTGGCAAAGGGAGTGAAAGAGGTGGATCGGCATGTAACTTATAAAGAAGGGCACACGCCTAAAAGATCCCGGTCGCGTGACAAATATGATGAGGAAGTGTTGGCCAACATAGTAAGCATTATTTTATTAAGACGAGTTTATTACTAACTTTATTATTTTAGTCACAAATATAATTTGAAGTTTATTTAATATATTATAGGACAACGTATTGAAAGAGGTAGAAGAAGGGAAATTCACTCCCAGTGGTCGTAATGACGTTCTTGCTAGAGCGATCGGCCGACCCGAACATCCAGGTCGTTTGAGGGGCGTCCCGTTACGGGTTGGAGTAACGAAATATTATGGGAAAACGCCGGATAAAGAAGAAAAGGAAGACTAAGTCCGAGAAGGTGACATGGTAACATTTATTCTATTATTTTCATTTAAGTTCAATTCACATGTTATTGTTGGGATAAAAATTACTGACACATTACATTCTTGGCAAGCGACTTGATTAATGGCATCCGTACTACTAAAGCTGAATCTTTGGAGGTAAGCTTTCCGAAGATGAAGTGAAGATGATGGAGGATGTCATTTCTAAAGGGGGTAATAATAAGGTACAACAGATTGGTCAAGAGGCCGCTACTACCTTGGCAATACATGAGAAGGAAGTATCGGTCAACGAGATTCAGAAAGATCAGGTACCTAATAATGCTTCTGAAGTTGTAACAACTAAAGCCGATCAGGTACCTAATACTTCCTTATTTTTCTTTTTTTTTTTTTTGGGTAAGATCAGGGGGTGTGTTCCCCCCGGCTCTAATGCTATAACCCGACATGGTGCCATTGGTTAATATTAGGTAAATAATGGGTCCGAAAAGGAGATGCAACTTGAGAAGACGGCTGATGGAAAAAAGCATACATCCCCTTCAAGTCGGTTCCTGTTTTCGTAAGGTATGCATGAAGTGTTTAATTAGTTAAATTTATATGAATGCTTAAGTTTGTGCAAAAATCGGCCTGAGACAGAAAGCGTTTTTGCAAAATCTTTTGAATTTCAAGCGTTTTTGCAAAGATATAATAATGTATGTGTATATTCTTCAGGCCGTAAACAAGAGGCCGATTATTCTTGTCGACCCTAAAACCGAAAAGCCACATGTGCGTGTTGGCCGGGTCTCGTAGAAATGCACACCAAATGCAGCGTGAAAGCGTAGTTCATGGCGAAAAACTTTTGCCGAATCATACCAAAGTAGAGATAACTACACTCTTACCAGGCCATGAAAACTTGCAATCGCTGTCCCGAGTTCGTGACGACATTACCATTCTCGGGAGATGCGCTTGGAAGTTTCATCCAATGGCTCGAAACTCACATCTACTTGGCTCGGACGTCTCCGCCTCGAAGCGGAAGCGGTTGGGGTTAGAAGAAATACCTTTATATATATGTTAAATTTTTAATTGTTGAATGTTTTGATATGTTAAATTTATATGTTATTTTTTTTTTGTAGGGAACAAAAAAGCCGGCTTTGGCGGATAAGCCTAAGTCCACAGACATGCCAACGACCTCGTCGAGACAACAACTTGATGAGGTATTTAATTAACTTCTCCATTTTTTTTAAAAACCTCGCTCCCTTTATTTATATTTTTCTGTATTTATAAAAAGCATGGTAATTTTGTGTAGGGGACAAAAAAGACTGATAAGCCTAAGTCCCCAATCTTACCTGCTACTACTACCTCATCATTGAAAGTTAGGAGTTTAAACGACACACAATATAAAGGGAAGGATTACATGGGATATGTAAGAACGGTGACGATGAGGAAACTGCATGAGGAGGCTGCCCATCGCATAGCCACCGAGCAATTGATAGTTATTCCGCTCGAGGAGGATATTCTAGGGGTTGAGCGCCAAGCACTTCTATCATGGGATATGCTAGCCGTATGGGCTGGCCTAGAACAGATTGATATCCAACACGTATTTGTTTGGATGAAGTAAGTTTCTTAATAAATAATTTCATATTCTAATATTCTGACTACTAGATAGTGTTTTAAATACCGGAATTAATACCGTAATAATGTAGGATATTGAAATTGAGAGTGATCCCCGAGAAGAATATTCCATCTGATCAATACGGATTTCTGTGCCCCTATGTTTTATCTTTATTTATTGCGGATTTCTCGTTCCAAGAACGGGTAGATTATATTGCTCAAAGAATTGGCGACAACCAAGAAGTGATTTTTGGCGTTTATAATGAAAAAGGGTAATAAACAAATTAATATTACGTTTCCCCTACAATTACATTTTCATAACTAATATATGTACTTGTTAATAATGATGATGTCTCTTGATGTAGGACTCATTGGGTGCTAGCAACCATCATGCCGACAAGGAATAAAGTTTTTACGGTTGGACTCTTTACATCATCAACCAAGCGAGATTTTTAAGCGCTTGATTAATATGTAAGTTTATAATACTGATTTATTTATAATAACATTTTCAATTTTTATTTATAGAAAAAAGCTCTTTCATATTTTTGCCCCTAAAAAAATGAGTTTTACGCCTCCTTTTTTATTTTTTAAAAAAAGGGCCTTTGAAGAAAGAAAGAGCAAACGAGCAGGATCAACCCCACGAAAGATTTCGATGTTGGCCCCGATTTTATTACGATAACAGGGGTACATGCTCAAATACAATAACATTAAGTGCAAAATCTGTGTTTAATACTAATACAATACCTAAAGTTCAAGATTCAGATGTGAGCCTTCTCTCGTCTGTTTTTTATGTAATAATAGGCCCCTCGCCAGCCAGATAGCATACAATGTGGATACTACGCTTGTCGGTTCATGTTGGAGATTATTAGGCGAAGATATCTCATTATTCCAGAAAAGGTTAGTAATTTAATAATGTGTTTATTACTTTTTTTAAATTAGAGCTAATGTTGTCTTGCTTTTCGCTATATATACCATGATGTTGCTAATGTTGTCTTGCTTGCTTCTATATATACCATAATGTCTTCTCTTTGTTTTTTCCGCAGTATGCAATCAACCCGTCACAATGATTGAGCAAAGTACTCAAGTATAGATATAGACGAGGTAAGAGACATGTGGGGTAACTACGTCTTAGAATATATTAGAAATGCATGATACTCAGAGTTTAGATCAACTTATTAGTAAATTTTTTGTTGAAGTTAGGGAATGATTAGTTCATGTAAATTCAACTCCTTGTAATTATATATATATATATATATATATATATATATATATATATATATATATATATATATATATATAGGAATGAGATCATGTGAGTATTAGTTATATATTTGAGGATTGAGGATTAATACTATGATAGGTATTTAGGGTAGAAACAAGGAAGGGCAAATCTGTAATTTTAACACTCCCCTATATAAACCACGTTTTAGAACAAATACCGTTATTTCCTCTTTTTTCTTCTTCTCCCTTCAACTTCTCTCTCTCTCGTAGCTTTTTCCTCCATTGTTGAATGGAAAACCCTAGAATTTAGGCGTCATCTCCGTTTTTCGTCGTCATTCTTCACAATTATCATATTATTCCAACTAGTTCGTTTGCTCAGGTACGTAATTGGCGTTTTTCGTCCCTAAATTTCTAATTCGTTGTAACATTACTCTGTTTGTTCTTGTTTCGTTTCTATAATTTGAATTTCATCTTCCTTTTGTTTGTTATTTTCAATTTAATTTTGTGTTTCCTCAAACTTGATGACGTTTTTGTTGTATTTCCAGGTTTCTTTGCTCATTCTTCACAATTATCATATTATTCCAATTATTTCCTTTGTTCGTGCACGTAATTCCTGTTTTTCGTCCTTATGTTTCGCCTTCGTTCTTATCTTTTACTCTGTTTGTTCTTCTTCTCGTTTATATGCTTTGAATTTCATCTTGATTTATTTGTTATTTTCAGTTTACTTTTGTGCTTCCTTAAAATTCGGTACGTTTTTGTTTGCTTTCCAGATTTTCCTGCTCAAATCTCTGCGTATTCAATCCTCATTGCGATGTCTGGTATGTTATTTTCCTTAATTTTGTACTTTCAGCGTATTTTGAAATCTCTGTGTATTCTCTCTTTATTTTGTGCTTTCAGTTTTCAATCACATGTTCGTTATACTTTTGGTAAATATTTTATGTTCATTGACGTTCTTATTTTGCTCAATATGTGATATTGTCTTCTACAACTGGTGATATTGTTTTGTTGATCTGTACCATTGTCTATTCACGTTTGTGATATTGTTTTTCAACTTCATGTGTGATATTTGTTCCAGAGTACGTGATATTGTTTTCCTGGATATGTGATATTGTACAGGCACGTGTGTGATATTGTTCCTGCAACATTCCTACTGATATCGTTTTCCATCTTCATGTGTGATATTTATCCCAAACAACGTGATATTGTTTCCCTGGATATGTGATATTGTTTAGCCACTTGTGTGATTTTGATTTCCTTCATATCTTTAAGACTTTTTCTTGTTATTTTACATTTTACTTTTCTTGCCAGATCCTACAAGTAATGTCACTTCTTCTTCCTGTAATGATCTTCATGTCTCTCGCCATTACGTCCGAAGATAGTATCTTGCTATTGTTGATTCTTCACTTACTTCTCTTGTTGAACCACCCGATGCATCTAGTTCTACTCCACATGTTGAACAACATTCTGTTCCTTCTCGTGTGCATCAACTACTTTTGGACTCCACACCTGGTGGTAGTGAATTGTGGACAAGGAATGTTGCACCTGAGTTTAAACCTTATATTGGCCAGTTGTTTGGGACGTTGGCAGAAGCTATTAGTTTTTATGATGTGTATGCAGAAGCATGTGGTTTTGAACCTAGGAAGTCTTCTCAAAAAAGGGTTGTATCTGGTGATGTGAAGTATAAATATGTTGTTTGCAACCGTGAAGGTTTTAGAGATCGTAAGAGGAAGGCTATTGTTTTAGATAGTGGAAAGGAGCAGGCAACTCCCAGGCCTTTTGATATCAGGAACACTAAATTAACTAGGATTGGTTGTCTTTGCTATGATTGAGTTTCGCTATAATGGGGATGGTTATGTTGTTTTTCAGTTTCGTGAGTGGCATAATCACCGTCTTTGTTCACTTAGAAATCAACAGTTTCAAAAAAAACACAGGCACCTCCATCTTTACCATAAAAAGACAATTATTGATCATTTAAGGGTTAATCAAGGGCCAACAAGGGCATTTAGAAATGTCAAGGAATATGTAGATGGCTATGAGAATGTTGGAGCTCAACTGGTTGATTTTAAGAATTTTGGAAGGGATATCAAATGTTTCATAGGAGACCGGGATGCTCAACTGTTTGTTAACTATTTTGAGGATAAACGTGATACCAGTGAAGGTTTTTACTTTGCTTATGAGGTGGATTCTGGTAAATGCTTGGTTCGTGCGTTTTGGTGTGATGCAGAGTCTCGTAGAAACTACGCTTTGTTTGGTGATTACATTACTTACGATCCAACTTACAATACGAATAAGTATTGTATGCTTTTCACTCCTTTTTTTGCGCGTAGACCACCACAAAAGGTCAGTTACTTTTGCTTCTGCGTTGCTTTTTCATGAGGATGAAGATTCTTTCACATGGGTCTTTCAAAAGTTCCTTGATGCTATGGATGGGACGAGAGCCCACACTGTATAATAAGCGATCGGTGTCTTTGGAATAAAGCTGGGTTTGCGTGCTGTCTTCAAACATGCTAATCGCAGATATTGCATGTGGCATATCATGCAAAAGGTTACTGATAAGGTTGGGCCTGCAATTTCGAGAGAGACTGATTTTGTCAGCCGTTTGAATGCTATTGTTTGGGATGCTGAGTTAGAACCTCTTGAATTTGAAGAAAAGTGGTGTCAGTTGGTCAATGAGCATAATCTTGATGGTAATTCCTGGTTGTCAACCATGTTTAGAAAAAGGAGGAAATGGATCCCAGCTTATTTTCGTGATGTTCCTATGGGTTGTCTATTACGAACAACTCAACGTTCTGAGAGTCAGAATAATTTTTTCAAGCGTTTTGAAAATGCACATGGTACACTTGTTGAATTCTTGATGCGGTTTCAAAGTGCCATTGATGTACAACGCCATACTCAAAAACAACTTGATAGAGACGATGATTGTACTCTTCCACAATTAGCGACTTCTCTTAAGTTGGAAGCTCATGCTTCCAAGGTTTATACAAATGCTGCTTTCTCAGATTTTCAAGTAGAAGCTTCTGCTTCTATTTGTTCCCTTAGTGTTGGTGGCTTCACACCACCTGCAAACGGTGTAGAATTAATTGGTATTGCTGATGCCAAAACACAGAAGACCTACCAAGTCGTCTACAATTCTCTAACGAATGACGCTGAATGTTCTTGCAAGTTGTTCAACAGGAAGGGTATTATTTCTAGACACATTATCGGGTTTACTCGGAAAACAAGTCCACACTTTGCCCGATAAATACATTCTTATGCGGTGGACCAAGAATGCACATAAGATCCCTCTTTATGGTCCACATGGTGAGTTAATCGAGGATTTTGATGCCACTGATTTACGAAAGATGGAAATGTGCGAGGTTATGGTCGAGTTCTACGCGACCATCGGTGTGCTCAAGAATGTGCCTACGAAGGAGATCATCGATCTTGTTGACACCCTTAAACAATTCGGGGTGAAACTCAATCCGCAATCAGAGTCAATGACCAAAGAGCAGGGGTTGGAGATGCTTCTCGGGTGCAGTTCCTCAAGCGAGGTGAGGATTTTACCACCTCGTCGGGCAAAGAACAAGGGTAGCGGGAAGAGAATGATCTCCAAAATGCAACAATGCATAGCTAAAGCGGAGAAGCCTAAAAGGCTTTGTCGTAATTGCAAACAAATGGCTCACCATGATAAACGAATCGTCCTAATGCTTTTGTACCGATGCCGACAATAAGGTATGTTCACCATGAACAGTCTATGTATGAAACTTTTTATCTATCTTTGTATGGTCACGAGTCGAAACAATACCATATGTTATTTAAAATAATATCACATCTTATGCTAAACAGTATCACTATTTGACGATACCAGAATGTGATATTATTTGAGGATAACAGAATGTGTCAACACATCTGTCTTAACTTTCTTTTATATTTTCCTGGTAATTTAAGAAACAATACCACATACTGTTAGAAATAATATCACACTTTTGTAGTACACAGTATCACTGCTTGAGGGTAAGAGAATGTGATATTGCTTGTAATTGTTTACGAGATAGAAACAATATCACACTTCATTTGAAATAATATCACTCCTTATATAAAATAATATCACTGTTTCACCTTTTTGTGTTTTCGGGGTAGTTGGGATGAGGATGATCTTCGATGATGGTTGATCGGTCGAAGGAGTTTTTGTTGATGGCGCTCATTGATTATAGCAAAGACAAATAGACGACATTCTATATGACTAGTATATTAATATAGCCTACAACATTCATTAAAGTATAGATTATACTTTATTTTTAATAGAAAGTACTCGTACTCGGATAGTATTTGATTATTTTATTTGTCTCAGTTGTCTTGTTTTTGTATTTTGTGATACTGAGAAACAATATCACACCTTACATTTATATATTTCACATCTTACTCTAAACAGTATCACTACATCAGGAGTATTATATATGCCTTTTGCTTTAAGATTTTCACATCTTGTGTTTTGTGTGTTCTCAAAATATGGCAGTTCATAATATGGCAGTTTTCTAACACAATATCAACTTGTGTACACAACAATATCACAACATAGTGAAAACAATATCAACGTAAGACTTAAACTAACATATTCATATTGTGATATTGTTTATACATTCAAGTGATATTGTTTAACATACTGTGCGATACTGAGAAGCAATATCAACCTGTGTACACAACAATATCACAACATTCTAAAAACAATATCAACGTGAGATTTAACAATCCATATCCATAGTGATATTTAAAAGTAAACAGTGTGGTATTGTTTTAGCCCTGTGTGATATTGAGAAGCAATATCACAGCAACTATTACACAATATCACACCAAACGTGAAATAATATCACACTTTAGCATCAGTTAGATGACATCCAAAATAAGCATCAATACTTTACCATTATAAAAAGTTACCATTAAATTCGTTTTTAGTTTAATTAGCATCAGTTTTGTACTACCATTACATAGC
Organism: Silene latifolia; assembly: GCF_048544455.1. Classification (NCBI taxonomy): domain Eukaryota; kingdom Viridiplantae; phylum Streptophyta; class Magnoliopsida; order Caryophyllales; family Caryophyllaceae; genus Silene; species Silene latifolia. Next base: position 46,671,073 of record NC_133535.1, on the reverse strand, counting down.
CTTTACTTTAATTACAACTTCGTTCTAACAAATATAGTAGTGCTAATTCCTTCCTCTTCCTCTCCCGCGGTTCTTCGGATTTGCAACGGTCTTAATCCTACCACGTTTGTATGTTACTGCGGGCTCGTTCCTACGATCTTCAGCATCTTTTCCGGAATCAGTTCCTCTGTAAAGCATATCCATACCAACAGTCATTTATTATTTCTGGACACCTTTGTCCTAATTACTATCTATCTTTTTGTATATACAACTGTAAATTGTTTTTACCTTTTCCTAGGAGATTGCCGAAGAATTGGCAATTCTGTGTTAATAATCGGTTTCTTAGTACAATCCTCCTTTCTTTGTTTCCGGAACATCTTCTTTATTTGCCTCCTCCACAACAACATCAGCATTCTCTTTTGTTTGAACTTTCGCCATTGGTACTTCCTCTTTCGCTTCCCTTTCGCCTTTTCGTTGTTCTTCTCTGTTGCTTCAATGTCTTCCATATTTCATCCTTCCCATCTGAAAATTCTTTTACTTTTTCGATCAAAGGTGTTCTGTTCTCATTTATGTCAGCTAAAAGCAATGTCTTTGCCATTTCTAGCCGATAGTATCGCCTATACACTTTTTGGTTCAGGTCGGCTTCAAACATCACACCCTCATATCGAATCATGTGCATCATTAAGAAGTTCCCAGACTCAGTATTGTTCATCTCTGTCTTTTGCCAAGGGAAGTTGATGTTGACAACATCAAACGTTATTATATCATCTGCTCTTTCCACTTTCTTCTTTGCTAAGTAGTCACTCATGTGCTCCGCCTACAATATTACGGTTCACCATTAGTAATAACTTCACAAACACAAAAAATCCATTATTTCAATGTTACTATACAGCAAGCAATACTTTAAAGAACTATCAATTAATCATACCACCAAATCTGCAACTTTGTGTATTTGTGTTTGCTCCCAGTCGGGGTACTCTGTGTTGTCCAGCACTTCCACTGTCTCGGTTTTGAAATTTATACAAACACAGAAATAATGCTCTTTCCATACCATTGGAATAAAAACCAGATCTGCTTGCAGGTTACAGGGAATTGTGTTTCTTCTAATGAATTCGTCCCATTCTTCGAACATCTTTTCTTTAATCAATTCCCTGTCTCCAGCTCCTTCGGTTTTAATTTCCTGTTTTGAATATATATGTTACAAGTCCTATTTTTGTTTTAAAGAGTGATTATATTTAAACAAACTAAATGGACAGCTTACCATGTGTCGAATCCCAAAAAACATCACACTTGTTTCACATTTTTCTGTGTGCTCAATATGGTTCAGAATGAGGGACCAACATTCAATCACATTGCTCTTCGACATGCTCATTTGGAAGCAACGATAATATATCATTTCGACAAGACATTGATCATTACCTGAATTTGGCAACCACCTCACTTGCTCCAAACATTAACACAAACCAAATTAAAATAGTGCACACAATATCACACTTCTCTAAAAACAATATCACATCCCTTAAGAAAAAAGATCACAAAAATAGCAGTTATGATAAAATAAAAGTACCAACAAATTTAAATAGTGCAAACAATATCACACTACTCTGAAAATAATATCACACTCTTCATGAAACAAAGTATCACGTAAACATACTCTAATGGGAAACGTGGTCGTCCAATAGGCGAGAGTCAAGCACTTGTTTCCTCATGGTCAACATCTTTGCACACAAAGTGATTTGTTTGCCTTCATAAACCTTGAGACGACCTCCACAAGAGAATCCGCCACACCACAGTTGTATGTGCTACCAAGGCCATCCGATTTCCCCCTCCTCTCGCTTCCCACCACACCGCAGAACCATCTTCTACCACACCTACAACAATATTTATTTTTGTTATTTGAATATATAATGCTTATATATAATTAAAATAAGTCAGTGTTGAAGAAGATAACCTGTTTTTTTTTTGTACGGGAGTTTGAACATTCTTTTTCCCGCCTTTCCCTCTCTTTCTTTTGCTTCTTTGCTTTCCTCTTTGCTACTAATCTAGGCAACAAGTGCCCCTTTGATTGCATTAAGGTTTGTAACCTTCCTCGGGACTGACTCCTAAATTTATTTAAATCGCTCAACACAAGCGTGGCTGCAATCTCCCCCCTGTACAACTGCCTCTTCTTTTCATCGTTCAGTTAACATTTAAAATCTTCACCCACAAAAAACATCATGTGGAACATCATGAATAATCCACAATCCAGGTTCAACTCTTGTGTTTGCCAATCAAAGGCGACATTTGTCAGCACATAGTCCTGTATTTTCGCCCCACTTGCATAACCTTCTTTGTTGAGGTAGTGCCCGTAAATGACTCCTGTTTATGTTTATAAAAATACCTATCAAATTTCATTCTTTAGCTAACAAAAGCATTATATCTTTAGTTCTTATTTTTAAATATAGTACTTACAGTTAAATGAGCAAGGTGTACATGCTCCTCGTCCTCAAAATGTTCATAATCTCGGTTGTCCAAGTAGAACATTTTTTCCCTCTTCTTTGTCAATACGGACGCAAATGTAGTGGTCTTGATATAGCAAAGGTATGAACACCTATAGAAATATTATATAGAAAATAACACTGTCATTCACAGACCATAGCATACAATATCACAAGTCTTGAATAACAATATCACAGAATATATAATACAAAGTATCACAACTAAAATAGCTACCCGATTTAAGAAACAATTTCAATACTTACTTCGACAATATCGGATAATTAACTTAACAAGTATTAGATAATTAACTTAACAAAGATATCAGAACTAAAAGTACTTTTAAATTCTTACCATATCTGAATTTAAATTCAGTGGCTGTTTATATTGATTTGACCATGTATCCCATGTCCTCCATACGTCTTCCTTCAGTCTTGTCAGTTCATCAACATTTTCTTCATCTACCAATAAGATTTTCTCCATACCACCCTGTTTGTTTATAACAGAATTGATTAGTCGTGTTGATAGATTTTTCCACGTAATTTAAAACACAAGGAACACATGAGGTTTATGTTTCCCATACCGAGTGGGCAAGGCCATAGAAAATCCTTGTCGGTCTGTTGCTGTCTTTTGGCGCCATTTCCAAGTGATTGAGCAATATTGCCCATGCCTCAATAACCACTGCTTCTATTTTAGTGTCAGGCAACAAAGACTCAATATCGCTCTTTGGTATGTTATGGTAAATACCAAAGTCACGGATAATCTCCTGTACCATTTTCCAAAAAAATTAGCATATTAGTTTTAAAATTATTTTTATGCAGTAGATTAATTAATTTCTTAGATTCAAAAAATAAACTTACGTCTTCTTAATCGCATGATCTGTAAGGAAGCAATAATCCATTACTTCCTTCCGACGCTTCAAGACAGTCTCAAATAAATGGTCTGTCTCGAACATGAAATCGAGACAAGTGCAAAGATCCCTGTCTGGTAAACCACAGTCCATAGTACACCCCAAATTATGAGGTACCATATCTCGCCGATTCGGGTATTTTGTTCATCTTTGTCGCATGCAACAAATAGTCATTGATGCTCCATGTTCTCTCTGTTTCCAATCGAACATTTGGAAGAACCTCCTTCTTCGAGACCCCACACTTTTATCATCATTTTTCTCCCTGACCTCTTTTCCGGACTCCACGTTCTTATTATTCGGGTCCTCAACATCTTCTCCAATTCCCTCCTTAACATTTGTTACGTCCTCAACATTTCTTTGCCTTCTCAACAGTCTTGGTCCCTCCTAAACCATCCTTTTTTACGGCCTCCTCATTCATTTCCTGAACCTTCTCAACAGTCTTGGTCCCTGCTAAACCAACATTGATTACACCTTCATCAAGCTGTGTCAACACATCTGTCTCCTCATTTATTTTTCCACACTGTTTTTCACCGTCTTCTTCATTTAGTGTATCACGATTCAACTCTTCAACGGGACTTCGTACTCCTACACCAATACTGGATATAACATCATTCAATTTTGAATTCATGTCATTATCCAGTCCATCATCTTCGTCTTCATCATCACCACTGCCCAAGTTAGTAACATCATTCATATCATCATCCTGTTGTTTGTCATCACATTCCAAGTCATCATCACATTACGTAGATCTTTATCCGTACATCCACCGTATTTTTGTTCAATTCCTTGTCTTCGCACTTTCAACATTTCAGTCAAACATCAAATGGCATCCCTTCTTTTGCTTTCTTCATTTCATATGACCTCGCTATCAACATGTCCACCAAGTTATGATACCCAACATCTTTCATGAAAGGCAGCGTTTGAGTCTCCGTTGTACTCTTTTCAGGATTCCCAATCTCTTCTTCAGTTAAAGACATGTTCTTTAGGATCAACATTTTCCGCACCATTTACCTTCGCACTAGCTTGTGTAGATGTAGTTGCTTCACCCATTGAACTCTTTGCTTTCATAGTGATCAGTTTTCTCATGTTACGTACATACCTACCTATGAACAATTCATTGTCCCTCTTCATACGTAGATAAATTTCATGAGCACGCTGCCAAATTACAAAATAAATATATTAAACACTAAAATACACTCTTTGATAATAAGAACAAATGACACAATAATAAGGTTATTTAATATCAACTTTCATAACAATATCACAACCTATTACAAATAATATCACACTAGTGCAAAAACAATATCATAACAATTTATAAATCAATATCACAACAATCTGTTATTCAATATCATTTGCTTTTCTAAACAATATCACAATTATCAATTAAGAATATCACAATATCATACAATATATCAAGCAATATCATATCTAAAATAATTATCAGAGTAAATGCTTTGATTCAATATCAATATCATAATAATATCACATCAGACTCAAAACAATATCACACTAGTTCAAAAACAATATCACAATAATATTTTAATATCATAGCTAAAATAATTATCAGTTAGGAATTTATTTCATTAGTGCTTACATCCATTGCCCTTGCTCTGATTTGTTCATCGGTTTCAACACCACTAGGCAACTTCACCATCATATACCCCTCTTTTGCTTCCACTTCAGCTTCATGATCGACGCGTCCGAGTCGGTAATATCTCTGGAGCTGTGAAGAATATGGTGTTTTTTTAGGGACTTCTTTGTTGTCGATGGATGGGGTCTTGAATCTTTGATATTGGAGCATTCCCCAAAGATCCTGTTTTTTCTCATCATCCACTCTCTTTGACAATTTTTTATCGTCCCAATGTTGGATGAGTGGTAAAGTGTGTTCCAAAACATCACCCTTGAAATCAAACCTATGCATATATGCTAGCATAATAACTATTACGCATCCACCGACAAAGTTGACTTTCCCCCTTCTTTGAACACCCTAACACTTCTAACCATTTCCTCAAATACGTATTCACACCAATCAAATTGGCTTATCCTTGTCACATGCTCAACAGCCTTTACCAGTTTCAAATCCAGAGATTTATTTGAAGACGGTGCAAGGAAAATAGACATGCTGTAAATTACAAACATTCTTTTAAATTCATCCCCTGCATCATTACATTCCATCAGTCTTTCATGCACATCTTTGACCATAATTGGAGCTGAAGTACTCTCCAATCCAAACTTTGCCCTCCATGCATTTTTCAGCTTTGTGTCTGTCACAGCAGTGATGTTTCCCATGTGAGCGACGTCCACTTTCCGACCTTGTCGAGGAAGTTGAAATATGTCATGCACATCGTCTTTCGTCAATAGGAAATCAAATTTCTTTGTTTTGAACATGTTGCTTGTGTGATCAAATGCCTTCAAAGAACATTTTTAATTCCATGTGGAATTTTTGTTAGTTTTAACTCTAACAATCCACCAAAGCCAACATCATAAATGACCTTCCTTTGTTCTTCATTTAAGTTGGCAATCAACTCAACCAATTTCAGTGGCCTACATTTAGTTTGAAACGGTTGCACCTTCTTCTTTTTCGATCTCAGTCGCTCTACCTCGCATCTGTACCACCAATTCGGCATCTTTGTTTCTATCAGTTTTTGATTTCTTTTTTGATGGTTGGCCCTTTCTTTTGTTGACGGCAGGATGCTCTTCAATTTCATTTTGTACCACCATTTCGTCAGGTTTACTTTTATTTTCATTACCATTTTTTGACCTCTTGCTTGGTTGTTCAACCTCATCATTTTTTGACCTCCTCTTTCTTGTGTATGTTTTTTCAGGTTGTTTTGAAGCTGTCAAGTCCATTCTCATTTGAATCAATATCACACTTCATTAGACATAATTTCACACCTTATTCAAAACAACATCACTATTGTATGTCACTGGTAATAAGTATTTTAAAAGGAGTATACAGTTTTGTATTTTTGTAAACACTATCAATAATAGAACTACACAAAATTCATGAAGATTCAGTACCACTAATATTCAGATTCAATATCGACCATACAAGTAATGAGATTACAAGTTTGTCTTCCTCATTGCCAACACATATATCAACGTTATTCATTGTACTGAACAGAAACTGTCAATTCATGGACCTCATTGTCAAACAAATTCAATTCAGTGTTATGAAATTGTACTCGTTCACATTTAACCAAACGTTTAACCCTAATTTTCGCGATTCAAACAATTTGCAACCGTTTTTTTTACAAATTCACAATTTTGAACTTACAATTTCACAATCGAACAGTGTTCAAACGAATAATTAAACGGTTTATTATGTTAAACAGTTTGTTAACCTGTTGTAACCCTAATTTTTCACAATTAAACAATGTCGAACTTTGAATATCACAAATAAGCAATGGAACAGTGTTTAAACATAAATTTCTTCATTGAATATGTTAAAACCTATTCTTAATTGATAAAAACAGTACGTAATACTTATTTTACAGTTCGAACAATGTCGAACCCTAATTTGACGCAGTCGCACAATATTCAACGCTAATTTAGCAGATTTAAAGAGGAAAATATGCAATTTCAATGTAGAATGAGAAAAACATTCAATTAACAACTACGAAGTTGTACAATTATATGAAAATTATTGGAAATTAACGAAGTTTATCAATAATTTTGATACTTAAACTAACAAATACTCGATTTTAACAATGATTTCACTAAAATTGAAGTCCTCGAGAGAATTAAGATAGAAATTGTACCTGATTTTCAGTGAAAATGCAATTGAATTGAACAATGATTAGTATTTTCCCGTAAATTGTTGTTGATTCGCGTTAATAATCAGGAATTTTAGTGGTTTTTTGAGTTTTTAGAGAGAGAAAGTGAGAAGTTGAAAAAACTGTTGCGCGGTTATGAATTTCGAAAGGCGTGCGTGTCTGTTTTGTTACCTTTTTTTTTAAGTGATATTGTTTAGTTTAATGCGCGATATTGTATCCGTTACTCAATCCTCAAATATTTAGGGGTTCTCACCGGATCCCGACTCTATATATATATATATATATATATATATATATATATATATATATATATATATATGATCTTTCTTTGTTGTGGTTGAATTGAATCTATTGAGTTCGATGAACCCATTTGTGATTTATCTGGTCTTTGGTATATGGTGTCTTTGATATATGCAGGTTTTTGAATGGCATGAAACAAATTTAATTTTTCAAAACATTAGGAGTTCGTAATAAAAACGGTTACTAAAAAAAAAAACCGTTGTGAAGCCTTTCACAACGGTTAATAAAAATAACACCGTTGTGAATGACTTTCACAAATACCCGCGCATAATATTCAACAACAGGTTTTAATCGAAGAACCGTTGTTAAAAATCTTCACAATTTTGGAGGTAAAATTACAACAACGGGTATTAAACTAAGAACCGTTGTTACTAAAACTTTCAACAACGGGTATGTAGCATAAACCCGTTGTCAAAAGACTTCACAATTTTGGAGGGAAAGTTACAACAACGGTTATACATATGACAACCGTTGTTATATTATTCCCTCCAAATTTTTGAAACACTTTCCACAACGGAGAACACCCAACAACAACGGCTTTTAACCGTGGTGAATACTTTAGACAACGGTTTCATTAAATAACCAAACCGTTGTAAATACCTTCTACAACGGCCGCTTTAACAAAGTCCGCTTTCTGTTTTTACAACGGTTTTTACCCGTTGTTATAGGCTGTATCTGTAGTAGTGCAATTTTTGTCCTTTTTAAGCTAAACCAAGTGGCTACTCCATCCATAGCAAATTAGTTTTGGGACGGAACCTCCTTAATCTTGTAAAGTGAACATTCTCTCCTCCTCGGTGGGCGCGACCCAGGCCCATGTGTGATTCTAACAATAATGCTATCATTATTATGTTGGTCATTGAAATTTTCGTGAACAAACATAAATCTAGATGTTTTCACGTTTGTGCAAATAAAGCCCTATTTCATACTATGTAATCTGCTATCTGTGTAATATTCCCCCACCATTGTCGAGTACTGCACCCAATCACTACGCCAAATAATAGTTGCAACAACTGTAACACCCCCATACTCCAATTGCCTTACCAGGACCACTTAAGGCATGAAAGTGCTACCATCTCGATTACCCGAGGCAATGATAATCATAAGACAATAAAGAAACATATTTAAATAGTAAATAACGTTTAATGTGATTACATGCCAAAAGCCAAAACTGATAAAGAGATACAAGTTCTCCAAAACTGTCTACAATCAAAAGACTATAAAACTATCAAACACAGCGGAAGACTTCTAAACTGCATCGTGATGACTCCTCCCAGATATCCCATACGCATCAGCTCATACCTGCTCAATAACTGCTCACCACCCCCGAATGGATCACCACAGTTTTTAAAACATTTAAACGGGGTCAGTACTAATCACACAATTTATATAACCAACAACACATTAAACAAGCAGCTCAAACGGTCACACACACAACCACACCCACTCCAATCAATCTCCGTCACCGACTGTCCACTGGACCAGCCCTGCCAGTGGGGGACCGCAGCCGTTCCCACCTAAGCCCCGCTCATCATACCGAGCGATAACCCTGTCCCATTAATGTGCACATCCCCTCTCGTGGCGGGTTCCACGGAGGGCGAAACTAGGGCGTGAAGCCACTCCCGCAAGTGACTCCACTCAGCCGAGAACGCATCTCGAGAACCAGAGACAAACAATCACAACCATTAAGCAGCAAATCAAACCAACAACCGTCACAATACGAATACGATAATATCCAACAATCACACAACACCAACCATGCATTATGGGACTAATACTGAGTAGGGAAACCCTACCTGGAAAGCAACACAATTATCAGACGATCTAGCAACTGTCTCAAAACCTTTTCTCTACGAACCCTTCTCCTATACACATAATCATACAATCACTACCACACCAACATAAACATAGAAAACCCCCAATCCTAAAAATTAGGGTTTAAACAACCTTAACGAAATACTATAAAAACGGTACGTAGATCTTACCATCGACGCAAGGATCACAACGGTATAAAGAACGATGAAATCCGACCTCTCAAGCTTCGGGATTTGTCAGTAACACGGATGAATGCGAAGAACGTAACTTGAATCTCTTTTCAATGTGATTAGGTTTGTAAAAGTGTATTGTAAAGATGACGGAAAGATTTATATATATTAATCCGTGTTATTTACAAAACCCGACAAAACATCACCCGTAAACCGGGCTACTCGATCGAGTAACTGACCTACTTGATCGAGTTCCGGCTACTCTATCGAGTACCTAAGGCTACTCGATAGAGTACCCTACAGGTCAGAAACTATTTTAAAAAATGCAAAACACCCTTACTCAACAGAGTAAGGCTTACTCGATAGAGTACCCAGAGACTCATAAAACCGTAGTATTACAGTCTTCCCTCCTTAAAAAGAACTTCGTCCCCGAAGTTCAACCCATACATAAAAAAAAAACAACCATACTAACTCGACTAAGACACAACAACATAGCTAAGAACTCCAAACAAAACCCCAACTTATAAAACATGAAACCATGAACTCTTAACACCAACTCCACCAACTATTCCTACCTCCACACATCGCTCACGATGTCGTATCAACTACATCATAAACTCTCCCGACACTAACTCCATACACTACCAACTACCATCCTCTAACGCTGCTAGCTCCATAATATATCATCCACTACCAAAACTCATATCAAGACACTCATAGACATCAAACGGAATGTTACATTCTACCACCCTTAAAAGGAACTTCGTCCTCGAAGTTTACTCACATTCATAACCTCATCATCCAACTGTCAATACTAGTGAAATATTCTCACACTCCTAAACATCACGCTACTACAAGCACGGTCAAGACCTTTAATAAAATCACCCACAACACGAATCAATCTTTTATTCTACATCAAGACTCAAACTTCCAAATATATTACCATATGCACAACCATCAAAATCTCTTTTATCGCATCCTACTCCTCTTGAGACAAATGTTACGTCCTCGTAACTCACTAATACTAAATCCTAGCTATATCTTCTCATAATCCTCATCACCATCGCATGTCAAAAATAACCACCTATACCCTAAACACTCGCCATGCATATATCCAAAGCTCTCTTACTTAAACAATTCTCATACTTCAATTCACTCGTCACACCATCTAACCTATACCTCAAAATCTTTAGCTTAACCCAAAACTTCAATTCTTTCACATTACCGCAACATGACATACCTCTCTATATGAACTATATAAAACTCCTCGTCAAAAGCATAACTCACGATCCACACTTGTTACGTACACTCACACTAGATTCTCAATTTCTTTTCTTTCATTACCGCAACACTCATACATAACTTAACATGACACCAATTCCCAATACCCTGCAATCACTATCTCAACAAAAGATTATGAACCACCTGCATCTTTCAGGTCATTACCACACATGTTTTACGAATCACTTGCCATTACCATGTCCACTAAAGCCTTATCTAGAACAAGATCAAAATCTCTGTAACAACCTCTCACAACCGTGTCTCATCAACAGAATATCACTATACCATGACAACAACGAAAACATATACAACTCTATTTCATATCATACTCTACCCTGATTCCCGAACTTAACTGGTAAGAAACATCAATAACAAAACAACTGTCTATCTGTACAAACTGAAACTCATAGGAAGCAACATCAAACAAAACAACAATCTATGTATGACTGGTATGTACTTTTGAAAACTCGTATCATAATCATCCCGCCTACTCCACCACAACCGGTGACGGCATCGCAACACCGCCACCAACAGCCACACCGCAGTGCGAAAATACCCGCATCGCAACACTATGTATCGTGCCCGGATCACCACCCGAGGAACAACAACCACGTCGATAGACATCACATCCGCATACAATTCCCATAAACACTGACTCAGAATAACTTCTCAGACAAGAAAAACTTACTCAAATCCACTTTACTAAATCACAACGCAACATATTTTACGAATTAAACAGATAATAACCTCATGAATATCATCCCCTTACCATATCCCAGATTGACATGTATCATGAATACATACAAGTATAACCAGTCATGCCAGATCACTCAAATTATTACCTTTTTAATCATTGTTCAATTAGATTAGCGTACCCAACATGCATTACAGAACATTCAAATAACAACTTTATGATAACCACACCATATCACGTCTTGTGAGGTTAAAACCTCACACAAACATTTGTATATATATCACAGACCCGTAATCACATACAACCAGTCAATCCTGATCACGTAAGTTACCATCTGATAAAAGTTACCCCTCACCCGAGCTTAACTCGTATACCCCTCATAACATATTCTCCCATTCGCATATCCATCACCCCCTGCCAATTGTAAGCATACCACTAATACTCAACTACTAACAACCGCCTCATATAACCACACCTTATACTTTCTCACAACCATACATATCAATCTGGTCTCTACAAAATCAACCTCATTAGAATTGCTACCTTTCTAAAATACCACCACCCTTAACCACTAGTCACAAACCATAACACTACCGCTGTTCGGACATCAAACCTCTTACACTCATCTCTAAATATCGCGATTTCTTTCTATCTTTGGTTAACATCCCAAACAACGAACATTGAATCCATCAACAAAATTACCTCAACATTCCTCCCAATACTATCCTTAATTGTATCATCATCTAACTCTCTACCAAAATCTCGTATCGTGCAAATACCCCACCAACTTCATACTCCCTTAATTCCTCGAAGCTCATGATTAATCATGTTGTCCTGCAACTCCTATATAACCCTTAACTAATATCCTCATGATAATATCATAAATCTCGACGATTCCTTACTTCTATATCACATAACTCTGGTCAACATTTTTCTCAGCTTACTTTTATCCTTCTTTTCTCTTTACACTCAACAATACCAATTAATAGTTCAACTCCTTATTCCTTCTAGCTAACTCTTTAGTAATCTAGTTACCCTTTCGTTGCTCCAAAACTCAAATTCCATTATTGACACGTCTGTCGCGTACCTGTCAAAAATAAACCTAACGGTCTCAACTAAAAATGTAGTAGAGGCAGTCGAGTATCGAATCCTCAGGGAGGTAATGCAACTACAGCTATCTATTTCTAATCCTATGGTAACAATGGGGTTGATTAAATTTTTGGTTCTAAACTACGGAGTAAAAGGAAAGAGAAAAAGAGCAGAGAGCAGTAAAGGCAATAAAACGATTTAAAACTATCAATAAGAGAGGGACATGTCGGGAATTCGGTTCACTACGGTAGTTCAACAACTTAGCAGTAAATGACTCGAGGACATTTAACTAATGCGAGACGGATATTAGAAGGTCCTTTCGGTCCACTTCCCACCCTAAAATACCACTAACTTAACTTTCGTCCTCATTAGGGTAGTCTACTGTTTATAGCAGGCCTATTTAGTCCAATCTTTCGATCCAGGATTAATTGTAGCCAGATTAATGGGTGACATAGAAGCGTGCACTCAACTAGGTCGGGAATTACAGTTATATTGCTATAGTGAGTGGTCTCTTAGTCAATTCGTCTAATTCATTCACTACGTCGTCATTTCTCTACCGCAGATCCCCTAATCCCAACATGAAGGGGTTTAGCTACTCATATTCGTAATTAATCTAACAAACAGACAAGATTCCAGCAGAAGACATAATGAAATAATAATAAAGCGCAATAATAATAAAACTAGGCGAGAAGAATAAATAAGAGCGACAAGAAATTAATGCAACGAAAGGTTAATTATTATTAAGGGAAGAGAGAATTACAATCCAAGCAAATTCCGGCGTAAAGAACTCGTAATCCGAGTGAAGCAAATCCGAAAACGAAAGTAACAGTAGGTTTCTAATGTCAAACTTAGAGAGTAAAAGAGATAGTAAAAAGAATAAGTAAGAGATACCTAATTAACCTAGTAAACATAGGTTAAATAGGAAACAAACAATGTTTAGCGAAAATTAAACACACGGACTGAAGCAAAGCCCATGCCCGTGAAAAACCCCTCGATCGAGTGGATTAAACCACTCGATCGACCATCATCTCAAAGAGAGTCCCTCGATCGACCCACAGGGTACTCGATCGAGGACTTGGTCGTGTGCATCCTACTCGATCGAGGAAGGAACCTCTCGATCGAGCCTCAGGGAGCCTAGGAACCCTTCGATCGTCCTCCAAGCAGCTCGATAGACCACTTGGATCTTCAATTCAGCTTACGTCTTCACTCAAGTACCTCGTAATGCATGCAACGACACTTCCAAGTGCAACATCTCACTCTGGGACAATCCCGTCTCCTCTAAATGCATACAAAAAGGACGGAAAAGAGCATGGTTCCGCTACTTTCGCGATCATTCCTACAAAAAGGACAAAATACACCAAAGTAGCCAATTCGGGGCAAAATACCATAACAATAGTATAGAAATGCATAGAAATACGTCTTTGAAATAGGCCAAAAAGACTATACATTAGGCACGTATCAAATCTCCCAAACCAAACCTTTACTCGCCCTCGAGTAAACTCAAAACTAAACTAATGGAACGGAAATGATAACTCGTAGCTAGCTTAACTTGTCTACTTGAGCCAAATTAATGCAACAAAAATCAACATTGAGCAAGCAAATCAAACGCAAACGAATTATAAGTCGTTCATAAATAAAGCCGACCTATCGACCTTGCAAGACCAACAAAATCTGACTCTCACGTGGTCACTCTTCTCTCATGAAGCAAAGGGCAAATGTTATATGTAAAAGAGAGAAGAAAAGACAGTCACTCACCTAACTGCGACCTACATAGCATGCATGCAACAAAAATGAAAGACAATTCAAGTACTAATGCACAGACTCCAACCAATAATGTCCATCACAGCCGAGGGTTTGCAAATAATATGGGAATAGTGAGGTTCAGGTGAGAAAAGGCAAAACAAGTTATGGTAATGTGGAGGTAAAAGCGTCAAGCTAGTTCCTAACAGGACCATAATAAACCATCCGGATCTCAAACTGACTGAAAGACTAAGTACTAGTGCCCTTCACTTGGCACAAAACTCACTAGACTCAAACACAATCTCCTCAAAAAAATATTGGAATAAGAGCGGAGGAGTCAGACGGTCACAAAGTTCCCTTTTTTAAACGCATCGTAAATGCGAAACATTAATCGAAACAACCAACCCTCTTGTCGATTGTACATCTTCGAACATCTTCTCAACTCTGACAAGAGGGGACAACATCTTACACAATCTCTATTTCTTTCTTTTGCTTATCAGCTCTTTTTCTATTTTTTTTCATGTTTTTCATTTTTCATTCATTTTTTTTCTTTTTTTTTTTCTACTTCACGTTTTTCTTTTTTTTTTCTATACTTCATTTTTCTTTCTTCCTCCTTCCTCAACACAAACACCAACTCCAAACAGGAATTACAGACCAAACTGCAATGGAAAACATACCACAAAAGGACAGACTAACTAGCTTGACTAGGCAGGCTTAGTTTGGAATGTAGCTAATGGGTCAAAAGGGCAAGTTTTGGTCAAAGTGGAGCTAAATGGGTGAAAGATGTAAAGAAAGGGAAATTGCAAGACCCTCCCTGCATGTGACACCAACCACAAACCCGAATATGTGCATTTGACGAGAAATTGAATGTCATAAATGTGCAAATGAGACAAACATGCTATGCAAGGAGTACTACTCTCAAAATTCCTAATGAACTGGTCATGAATGTCACCAGTTATGGCTCTAAAACTCAGAATTTTTTTTTAAGTAGTTTGCCAGTTTATTAGGTCAAGTCTAAACAGTCAGCTATTATTTGAACAGAAATTCGTAGATTATGCGTATGACAAGGCTAAAAACTATCAATATAAGTGCAAGGCTCAAGTGGTATGACAAGCTATAGTGCAATTTCATCACGGGAATCTACCGTTCCGACTCAACCTATATGCTAAAATAAACGTGAATTTTTTTTTAAATTTTTCTAATTTTTTTGGATTTTTGATTTTTTTTTTTTTTCTGAAAATAAACAACAAATGCAAACTGAAAAATTAAACGTGAATGCAAAACAAATGCAGATGCAGACTCAAAAGGATGCAATACCCTCCCCAAACCAAAACGGACAACGCCCTCGTTGTCCTCCAGCATACACCAGCAGAAAAATGGGGGATGGGAGTATACAACCAATAAAATAAAAATAAAGGAGACGAAATAAAAAGAGTGAGAGAACATACAAAACACGAACTTCCCCAAACCAGCCAGAAAACTGGGGAAGTGAGTAGACCAGTAGCTACTCGTCGTCGGCACCGCCGTCTCTCAGGTACTCCGACTCAACAAAACAGTCTCCCCGGCAACGTAAACTGGTCTCTCCTAGCAGACGCAAGTAGTAACGGGGCGCAGGTAAGTGAACATGAGCTCCCTTCCGTGAGTGGAAGGGAGTGTGAGTAAGCGCAGCCCAAAGTGGCTGAAGGAGGTCTCTAGGTGGGGCGGTGGGACCGTCACTAACTAGGCCTAAAACTTGGCCAAACTTGGCCAAAGTCCAGTGGTGCGACTCATTGCGGAGTCGAAAGTAAATGCAAGAACTGGAGTGGTCAGCAGCGTAAGAGTCGGTGTCAAAGGAATAGGAGCTAAAGAATTCGTACGTAAGGGTACGAATGGTAGCCTCCTGCATGGTAATCAAACCCGACATACCCGTCCCGTTCAACAAACTACAGACCTCCTCGTAAATGCCTAAGGTCTCTAGGTCAGTCCGCGCAAGGAAACGGGTGGAGGAGAGGGGGCAACGAAGTAAGGCGGCTAACCGTTTCCGGTGAGCCTCAAGTGAAACGCACCGTGGGCATCTTCGGTAGAGGTGTGAGAGCGCCCTCCTCGTAACAACAGACCTCCGAAGGGCTGGAAGTGATGGCTAACGGCTAGCCTCGCTTTGGTGTGGTCTCGGTGGCAAAGATACCAGTGCTGGAAGCGGGGCTCGAATCCGCATCCAACAGAGAGAAGGGCCTAGGAGTAGTGGCTGGTGAAGCTCGAACCGAGCTCCCGGCCGAGCCGGGTCTGCGGCGACACCGTCCCCGCACTGAGACAAGTAGAATCAGTCTTTGCGGTGGTGACCAAGGCAGAGCTAGTGGCAACAAAGCAGGGCCACCGACTCGCTCACGGACGAGCCGGAGGACGATCGGTAGAAGGCAAAGAACTCGCGTCCATCCCGCAAAGTATCAAAGGGCACGAATAAGAGAGGATGTCGCTAACCGTGGCTAAAACCACCGCTAACCAACATGTGACAAAGAAAAAGGATGGCCCTATTGGTCGAAACAATCGACGACAAAGAATCGAACCAAACAATTCCTCAAAAATTTCAAAAGCAAAGCAAGTGGGTGGTGATAATATGATAAAGCAAAGGATCGCAAAAGGGCTAATACAAAGATGAAAACCAGAAATGGGGGCATGTATGACTACGGGGCAATCGAGAATAACCACTCACGGCGCGAGATTCCTAACAATTCACAAAGATATAAAGGCGATAGGGGACGGTAAAAAGATAACAAAGAAAGAACAAATAGTCAAGAACTGCAGTTAGACATAGCATGACAGCATAGAGACCGTCTAGCAGTCGAAAAACTCGACTGAAAAGCCCTAGTCGCGGAAACTTGTGCAAATTTCGAATTAAACATGTAAAACAGCGAGGAATTGCGATAAGATCATCAATAAGCAAATTAAGGGCATATAAACACAATCAAGTCGAAACAATTCGACTTAGACATGGAATTTTCGAACCCTAATTCAAAATCACCTCAAAAATTTGAATTAAATCAAGAGAAATTGCAAAGAGTGTGATAGAGACACTTACTTGATGATGATTATCCTAAAACAAGCAATTAAACTTCAAAAACAAGCAAGCAAGGCGGATTTTTAATCGAAAACCCGCGGAACCCTAATCCCTCTTAAAAACCGTGAAAACGAACACAAAATAAGGGGAAAACAAGGGGCTATTGAAGAATTAGGTGCTAGTAGTAGAATGTAGGTGGTGGATTTGATAATTTTGGGCAAAAATTGGGGATTTGGGGAGAAATGGGGATCGCAATTAGGGAGAGTTTAGGGGAAATTAGGGAGTTAAAACAAATAGAAATGAAAAACTGAAATAAGGAGTTAAGTATAGAAAAACTCCCGTCCACTGTTCATTTTACTCGATCGAGTGATTTTAAGTCACTCGATCGAGGACTTTCGCTGTTCCCTTTGCTCGATCGAATAAGGAACCTCTCGATCGATCAATTCCTCTGTGGCCTTCCTCGATCGAGTAACCAGCAAGCTCGATCGAACCATTTTTCACTCGATCGAGTACAAAAAGTACTCGATCGAGGACTTCCTCGTGTAGACTTCTTCGAATTTCCGTCTTTTCTTCCTTGATTTGCGTGCATCTTCCCCAAACCTGCGTAAAACATATCCAAACACATCCCAAAATACCAAAAACGCAGAAAACACAGTCTATAGTCTTAGTCTACGCTAAAAATTGTCTAAACTAATTGTCCTAATAAAAATGTAAATAAAAGGGATTCAAAAGAAATTCAAATAAATATTTATTACACTTTGTTACACGGGGCATTTCCCCGTTTAATTCCCATTAGCTTTCAGTAGCCCCTTCGTGGGCTTCTGACTGGAGGACGTCACTTCAGCGATACTGACCGTCCTCTTTGATTTCCATGAGCTTGAATTACTGTTTGTGACAGTAGGAGGAATGTAGTTCCCATCTATGTAGGTGCGAACTGTCTTCGTTCTCGCCCCTCTGTCATCTTCCTTGGCATCCTTGGGTCCATCTTGATTGATAATGGTTGCACCCTGTCCCTTGACAGCTCCTTTCTTGCCTTCATCTGTACCTGCAGTAAGGGCAACAGACGAATTTGCCTCCTTCTTGCTCTCAATCTGAGGCGGAGGGTTAACAATAATAGCAATATTCTCCAAATTTTCACCTGGAGTGTCAATAATAGGGTCAACAGAAGAGAGGGCATTGCAAGGCTGAGCTTGCATAGGAGCCCTCCGGAACTTGGACCGATGAAAATCGTTCCTCATCCCCTACCCGAAATGTTAAAGTCTTCCCCGACGTCTATTACTGCACGGGCAGTGGACAAAAATGGTCTCCCTAAAATGATAGGGGTGTGCACATCTTCGGGGATATCTAGGACGACAAAATCGACGGGAATAAAGAACTTCCCGATCCGAACAGGTACGTCTTCCGCTACACCTAGTGGCCGTGATAAACTACGGTCGGCCATCCGGACGAGTCATGTTGGTGCAACTCGGTTTTGTCACACCAAGTCTCTTAGCTAGAGACAATGGTAAAACACTTACGCTAGCGCCTAAATCGCATAGCGCATTATCAATCAATTGCATTCCTATGTGACAAGGGATCGAAAAACTACCCGGTCTGATTGCTTTAGAGGTAGCTTATTTTGAGATAGGGGTGACCCCATCTCGTCAAGGCTACGGTCTCATTATCATTAATGGTCCTCTTACGCGCTAAAATCTCTTTCATAAATCGTAAATAAGAGGGTACCTTAGTCGCAATTCGGTGAACGGCACGGAAACTTCTAAACTCTTCAAAAGCTCAACAAATTTGCTAAATCGTTGATCGATCTTGGTATTCTCGCAGCCGCCTCGGGAAGGGAACAGAATTGGAATCTCGAGTCCCTTGTTTCTTGCCTCCAAAGTGTCTTCCGGAGCAAGTTCAAGTATCCTTCGGACGCTTCTTACCCCTCGAACGAGGCCTTTCTGGTAATTCATCACTTAAACGAGCACTAGCAGGCTCTCGAATAAGCTTCCCGTCTTCAATATCACTCGATCGAGCAATGTGGTCACTCGATCGAACACCTTCTTCAAGCAACTTCGATCGATCGAGCAACATTCCCACTCGATCGACCATCTTCACTTCAGTTCACTCGATCGAGCGAAGGACTACTCGATCGAGGGCTTTCCTCACCAATTCCACTCGATCGACCATCGGTTTTGATCGATCGAGTAACTCTGTGTCGTGAGTCCTTTTCTCTTAACGAACACCGTTCATCGTCGATTCTGACTATTTCCAGTGTCCGATTTCTTCATTTTCGGTCCTCATAAGAAAGACCGCTTCTCAACTCTATCAAATGTACCGTCTCGTTTGGGTTCTTGTCATTTTGAGTTGGCAAATGACCGGGCTTCCTCGAAGATTGATTTTCAGCCAGTTGAGCAACTTGAGTCTCAAGTGCCTTGAATGCCGTGTCCTTCTGTTGTAATTGCTTTGCAATGGATTGCATCATGGACTTTAACTCACCCATCTCACTCACCCCACTAGATGACGAAGCACCTTGGTTAGGAGGGTTGAAAGACGGAGGCTTCGAATAGCCTTGTTGCTTCTGGTGTGGAGGAATATAGGTCGTCGCCGCCGATTTGGAGGAGCGGTGGGATTGAGTACGTTGTTCGATTACTCCACCTCAAATTGGGGTGGATATTCGGCTCGTAATGAGTGTTGTTTTGCCTGTAGTGTTGAAAGGCAACACATTGCTCATAAGGACTAGGACAATAATCAGCGACATGTCCATCTACCCCACATCTCGCATGCACGAAAGGACCGTCTGTCATAGCATTAACCTGGTACATCCCTCGGCTTGAGAGCTCCCTCTAGTTCATACTTGTCGAACCTAGCAAAGAAGGGCTTCTAATGCGGCTATCAAGAGGATTCAGCACTCTCCTTTGGTTTCCCCTTGAATTCCCGTATTCAGCCCTATGAGTGGCTAAATCATCTATGATTTTCCATCCCTTCGTCGGCCCCAAGTTGTCAGAAAATCGACCGTTGGCCGCCGCATCTAATATAGCCCTCTCGATCATCATATAAACCATTGTAAAAATGGTTGCACGAGACTCCATCTTTCGAAACCGTGGTGCGGTATGGTCCGCACCAGTTTCTTAAAACGAAGCCATGCCTCGTGGAAGTTCTCGTCGGGCCCCTCGTTTGAAATCGGTTATCCGAGCTCTAATGGCGATGGTTCTCGGCGCAGAAATACTTCTTATAAAACGCCAATGCTAGCGAATTCCAATCTGTTATGCCGTGAGCAGCTTTGTCTAAATCCTCGTACCACTCACTTTGCAAAGATCGCGGGAGTGAGAAGATGAACATAGTTTCTTTGATCGATCATTTGTCACGCCGGGGGGAGGTATGGAGCAGCGAGAATCAATGAAAGTCTCCATATCCGAGTGCGTCTTGATTGCAGCTCCCGAACCGATTCTTCTCGACCATATTGATGTACGCAGCTTGGGCTCGAACTTCCTAGCATCTCCGCAGATTCGAACCCTTTATAAAGATTGTCGTGGGCTCGGAGTGACTAGCAATGGTAGCTTCCTCGGCCATTTCGGGAAAATCTGGGAAAGTGATAGATTCAACGGATGAATTGGAAAGCGGAGAAGACGGTGGATTGTCTTGAAAAGCTCGTTCTCGTAAAAGTTACCACGAGAACCGGGCTCTTCCTCGGCCTGTTGCTCTTGAAATAGTCTCTTTTTTACGCGCAGAGATCTCTCAATCTCGGGATCAAAAGGTAGTAGTGTGGACCACCCTGCGACCGCGCATAAGACGAAACTAAAGACAAGATATGAGAATAGTTTAAGGAACGATGTTCCTTAAACTAAAAGGAGAATTAAAAAAATAAACAGCTAGTAAATTGGACAATTGCCTCCCCGGCAACGGCGCCAAAATTTGACACGTCCTGTCGCGCACTGTCAAAAATAAACCTAACGGTCTCAACTAAAAATGTGTAGAGGCAGTCGAGTATCGAATCCTCAGGGAGGTAATGCAACTACAGCTATCTATTTCTAATCCTATGGTAACAATGGGGTTGATTAAATTTTTGGTTCTAAACTACGGAGTAAAAGGAAAGAGAAAAAGAGCAGAGAGCAGTAAAGGCAATAAAACGATTTAAAACTATCAATAAGAGAGGGACATGTCGGGAATTCGGTTCACTACGGTAGTTCAACAACTTAGCAGTAAATGACTCGGATTTAACTAATGCGAGACGGATATTAGAAGGTCCTTTCGGTCCACTTCCCACCCTAAAATACCACTAACTTAACTTTCGTCCTCATTAGGGTAGTCTACTGTTTATAGCAGGCCTATTTAGTCCAATCTTTCGATCCAGGATTAATTGTAGCCAGATTAATGGGTGACATAGAAGCGTGCACTCAACTAGGTCGAGAATTACAGTTATATTGCTATAGTGACAGGGTCTCTTAGTCAATTCGTCTAATTCATTCACTACGTCGTCATTTCTCTACCGCAGATCCCCTAATCCCAACATGAAGGGGTTTAGCTACTCATATTCGTAATTAATTAATCTAACAGACAAGATTCCAGCAGAAGACATAATGAAATAATAATAAAGCGCAATAATAATAAAACTAGGGCAGAAGAATAAATAAGAGCGACAAGAAATTAATGCAACGAAAGGTTAATTATTATTAAGGGAAGAGAGAATTACAATCCAAGCAAATTCCGGCGTAAAGAACTCGTAATCCGAGTGAAGCAAATCCGAAAACGAAAGTAACAGTAGGTTTCTAATGTCAAACTTAGAGAGTAAAAGAGATAGTAAAAAGAATAAGTAAGAGATACCTAATTAACCTAGTAAACATAGGTTAAATAGGAAACAAACAATGTTTAGCGAAAATTAAACACACGGACTGAAGCAAAGCCCATGCCCGTGAACAACCCCTCGATCGAGTGGATTAAACCACTCGATCGACCATCATCTCAGCAGGAGTCCCTCGATCGACCAGCAGGGTACTCGATCGAGGACTTGGTCGTGTGCATCCTACTCGATCGAGGAAGGAACCTCTCGATCGAGCCTCAGGGAGCCTAGGAACCCTTCGATCGTCCTCCAAGCAGCTCGATAGACCACTTGGATCTTCAATTCAGCTTACGTCTTCACTCAAGTACCTCGTAATGCATGCAACGACACTTCCAAGTGCAACATCTCACTCTGGGACAATCCCGTCTCCTCTAAATGCATACAAAAAGGACGGAAAAGAGCATGGTTCCGCTACTTTCGCGATCATTCCTACAAAAAGGACAAAATACACCAAAGTAGCCAATTCGGGGCAAAATACCATAACAATAGTATAGAAATGCATAGAAATACGTGCTGAAATAGGCCAAAAAGACTATACATTAGGCACGTATCAATTATTTTATACCGATATCATCTCACTCTTTCCTACCATGGATCTTCTCTTATTATGCTATCACTCACACTTGCCACTAATCTATCCATAAAATCAACGTTCACTGTCCAAACAATTGCATCTCCTTTGTACCTCTCTAGAAATCAGAATTCATTTTATACCGTTAATTACCCAAGGAAACCACACAGTAGTTTCATCTCTTAATAAACCAAATCTCCCAAACTCACTCACTGTCTACAAATCCACCTCGCGACATGTCTCCACAAAGTTCACTATATATTACTCTTCTGAACCCCTTTAAACGAACTTTCACTATGCATACTCCTAACCCACACGACTCCTAACCATCTTCCTCCATAATTCTTTACACATCTCAAGTTGCCATTATCCACATCCTTACTCTCAATCCTTTCATTCTCACGTTCCTTAGACTCACATCATCCCTTGCCCATATTCACTTGCTTTTACGTTACTCAACACACAATCATATCACTCATCTCATCTCAGAGAACATTCTCTATGTCTCAATTAAGCCATAACGATCTTTCTTTTCTTTTTCCACTATCTATCACAACCACATATAACTCATGTCCTCCCACTGAACTCATACTCACCACAGGTGCCACTCCTTACATCACAATATTGGGTAACTTACGCATCAAGACCAACATACATGTAAAACAATGCATAAAGAAGCAAAATAACACTTTTGAATTAAACATGATATGCAACAAAGTCTAAAGATAAGCATATGACCCAAAATAGGGGTTACTAGATCGAGTACAGGCCACTCGATCGAGTAAGGGACTTACTCGATCGAGTAGGTGAAGGTCAGAAGCACGTAAAACAAATTTTACTAGGGTTACTCGATCGAGTAATGGGTACTCGATCGAGTACCAAGATGCACTCGATCGAGTGTGGGCCACTCGATCGAGTACCTGCATTTCTCAGCACTGTCCAGTTTTCGTAAAACGGTCATAACTCACTCGTTTCTTGGTCGTTTTGGGCGTGTGACCTATCGTTAGAATTGTAAAACAACAAGCTATCACCTCCAATTTGAATCACATTAAAATCATTTATAAATCTCAAGTTATAACAGTTTAAAGACGACCTCTTTATAATCGAAAAACACAACTATTTGATTTTACTTCCAAACAACTTAAACGACAACAAGGTAAGCAAAACCAACTCAGTACTCATAAAACCAGTATTGCTAATCACATGTTACTACCTTCAAAAGTCACGCAACAACATCCATCATGCACATATATTATTTAACTCATTAATCATGTACTAACCGCATGCTTTAATTTTTATAACTTTTCGTAAAACAAAACATACTTATACAATTACAAATCCTATTTCCATGTTACTAACACAACAATATTACAACTCCACTTCGTCATCTAAACATATTCATATTCACAAAATCCATATTCTCATGCAATTGACACTCCATCTTTTCCAATCAGTTCATCTATTTCAACCACATTCTTCATTTACAAGTGCATATGATACCACAGTAGACAATTATATGAACTTATTATCTAACTTTACGCAAACAGAATTATGTAAAATCATATCAAATCCCCTAATCACAAGTTACTAGTATATACTCATTATAAACCATTCATCCTGCAACATCATTACCCATCACATTTTAGCATATTATCTGCTTCCCTTTTTCCACCACATCATTTATTTTCTCATGTACTTTTCCAACAATTCCATACATCACTGTAAACCAAAAATCATGCAACATGCCTATTCACAACACTTTATCATTTACCACATTCCTCATTCCACCACAAACATACATCCACTGATTCACGCCACACATCACCATATAGGTACACAATTCACAAGATAAACACATAGCGATCCCGGCTCATATCCCATGGTGACCGGTTCAAAATTGTAGGGCAAGTTCGCGACTTTAGGACGTCTCCCAAGTCTTTGCATTAGCTCTTACAACTTCTACCCCGAGTTCATTTTATTTGACTCCCTATATTCATTGGATTCATTGGTTACAGGTTTCAGGATCGTCGCTCTGATACCATTTTGTAACACCCCCATACTCCAAGTGCCTTACCAGGACCACTTAAGGCATGAAAGTGCTACCATCTCGGTTACCCGAGGCAATAATAATCATAAGACAATAAAGAAACATATTTAAATAGTAAATAACGTTTAATGTGATTACATGCCAAAAGCCAAAACTGATAAAGAGATACAAGTTCTCCAAAACTGTCTACTATCAAAAGACTATAAAACTATCAAACACAGCGGAAGACTTCTAAACTGCATCGTGATGACTCCTCCCAGATATCCCATACGCATTAGCTCATACCTGCTCAATAACTGCTCACCACCCCCGAATGGATCACCACAGTTTTTAAAACATTTAAACGGGGTCAGTACTAATCACACAATTTATATAACCAACAACACATTAAACAAGCAGCTCAAACAGTCACACACACAATCACACCCACTCCAATCAATCTCCGTCACCGACTGTCCACTGGACCAGCCCTGCCAGTGGGGGACCGCAGCCGTTCCCACCTAAGCCCCGCTCATCATAACGAGCGATAACCCTGTCCCATTAATGTGCACATCCCCTCCCGTGGCGGGTTCCACGGAGGGCGAAACTAGGGCGTGAAGCCACTCCCGCAAGTGACTCTACTCAGCCGAGAACGCATCTCGAGAACCAGAGACAAACAATCACAACCATTAAGCAGCAAATCAAACCAACAACCGTCACAATACGAATACGATAATATCCAACAATCACACAACACCAACCATGCATTATGGGACTAATACTGAGTAGGGAAACCCTACCTGGAAAGCAACACAATCATCAGACGATCTAGCAGCTGTCTCAAAACCTTTTCTCTACGAACCCTTCTCCTATAAACATAATCATACAATCACTACCACACTAACATAAACATAGAAAACCCCCAATCCCAAAAATTAGGGTTTAAACAACCTTAACGAAATACTATAAAAACGGTACGTAGATCTTACCCTCGACGCAAGGATCACAACGGTATAAAGAACGATGAAATCCGACCTCTCAAGCTCCGGGATTTGTCAGTAACACGGATGAATGCGAAGAACGTAACTTGAATCTCTTTTCAATGTGATTAGGTTTGTAAAAGTGTATTGTAAAGATGACGGAAAGATTTATATATATTAATCCGTGTTATTAACAAAACCCGACAAAACATCACCCGTAAACCGGGCTACTCGATCGAGTAACTGATCTACTCGATCGAGTGCCGGCTACTCTATCGAGTACCTAAGGCTACTCGATAGAGTACCCTACAGGTCAGAAACTATTTTAAAAAATGCAAAACACCCTTACTCGACAGAGTAAGGCCTACTCGATAGAGTACCCAGAGACTCATAAAACCGTAGTATTACAACAACGGTTAGATAAAGTGATATACCGTTGTAATACAAAACAGGGAACCGTTTTTACATCGACCGTTGTTATTTTGTGACCACGGTTGTAAAAAAGGCGGAGCCGTTATGAAATATAAATAACGGGTTCAAATAACCGTAATACAATATTAAGAACGATTCAAAAACCGTTGTCTATAATATTGAAACCGTGGTAGTATTAGTTGGAATGCTCTACGGAAACGTATGACAATGGTTTTACTGAAACAAAACCGTTGTAAAATAGTAAATATGACAACGGTTTATGCTTACTAAACGGTTTATGCTTACTAAACCGTTTTAAATGTCATGAATTCGAAAACGGTTTGTGCTTATTAAACCGTTATATTGTGGATGAATATGTCAACGGGTTTCTATTTAAATGTGACCGTTGTCAATATATTTATTGACCACGGTTCTATTTTTAACTGTAATCGAATTTATAAATATTTTTAAAAAAGAATTGTTTAGCGGTTCCAAGAATTTTGAAATGCTAATTTTTGCGAGAGGTTCCATTTGAAATGCTAGTGCAAAATAGCATTTCAAAAATTACAAGATTGCAAAAATTCAATCCTGCAACATCAGATTATTACACAGATTGATCTATTCAACCCAACATCAAAATATTATAAACAGGGTGACCAAAACTAATTACACATGGCTCTATATACACACATACATAATGAGCAGATTATTGACCATCGGTTAATGAAAGAAAATAAGTGGCCCACTTATTTCTCATGTCGGCGATGTCTTCCTTCGAATCGGTTAATGAAACACCTAATTACTTTTTTTCGAAAACTCTAGAGATATTCTTCCACAATATAGATGTCTTCTCTGGGTGCAGTCTCTACGCCTTTATTGAGTCATCACACGTGCCAAAGAGAAACGATGCCAATTAAACATACTAACGATATATATAAAACTATAAAAACAACGCGTAAAAACACAAAACTTACGACGAGGATAGATATGTCGAAAAGGTAGGATCGATCTAGGCTTGAAACGATGAAGGAAGGAGGAAAGAGGGCAGCACAAAATCCTAGAAAGGGAGGAGGCACATGACACAAGGGAGAAAAGATTTGAGAGAAAACTAGGTTTAGGGCTTCGTGGGCTTCGTGAGAGTTATGAGAAAAAGGAAGCAAGAGTTTATCTTTTCCCTCATATATACAGAAAAACTCATGGGTAAACTCCAAGTCTAGACCCAAAACTCCACCCACATACACCAACCACACGTGAAACCCAAGCAAGGAACGGGTCTTCACCAAAATTCGAGCCCAACGGCCGAATGAACGAGAGAAGGATATTTTTCGCGAAAAATAAAAATACGAAATTTGGGAAAAATAAATCAATGAAATATATTACGGAAATTAGGGGTTTTACATTACACACAAGCTTTAATTTTTTATGTCGTCTTAGCCTTTCGCCCTCTCATGATCAGCATGCTACGTTTTCCCTAGCCTTATCCCTTGTTCTTAATTTAGCAATCTGCGAATTCAAAATTTTCTCATTATAATCAGGCAGGTTGTTACTGCAACTTTGTATTACATTTTGATTCCCGCAATATTAAAGCCCTATATCGCAGATGCTTAGCAAATCAAGAGTCGTTGAATCTCCTCAAGGAGGTTCTTGAGGACTTTGATCATGCTCTCCATCTTGACGCAAACAATAAAGAAGGAAGTCGTGAAATGCTTGCCGTGGTTAATAGATTAGTAATGAATCCTAATGGGAAGCGGGTTGCCTTTCCTTTTGACATATTGGGCTCCGCCAATAAAGGTAAAAAACCTCTTCTTAGTGATGTTGTGATTGGCAAGTCTGTAGCAGCTTGTAGCTCTGGACCAATGAACATTGGAGGAGCTACTGACCAAGATGGGGTTGGTCATAGTTCGAATGTTACTATGGATTCTATGTATTCCGACGACGTCTGCAAAGTTGACCCAGATCATATGGTTTTTTTACAATTCATGTGAGGCTGACCCAGATTGGCTATCTAAGGGTAATAACAATACATCTAATTCATTTACCGTATATAAAACCTTCAATATTCATCTTCTCCAACAGAAACCAAGCTAAAAAAATTACATATTTCGTCTCAAGATCACGAGAATTTGATCCTCGGAAGGAACTCCATTTCTTCCACCCAAGATCATCGTCTTTCTTGAGGGTTCGTCCCCTCATCTAAAAAAATCCTATCCAGAAGAGAACTTCCCATAAAGATACTTCAAGGGCAGCAAAATTCCTTCCTCTTCTCCTTGCTTAAGGAGCAAGTTAAGAATCCAACATTTATTCCCGATAGTAATACGGTTGTTCATGAGGAAGTTATCTTCCAAATTGATGAAAAGAAGCGTCTTTCAACAGATTCCTTTCTAGTTAGTGATATCACAGTTTAGTTTCAGTTTGTTGCAGTAAGAAAGCATTCAAGCAAGGATTGTAGTAGACGTAAGGTGAATTACTCCCATCGCCGAAGCCCAGTGGTTCAAGCTAAGGTTAATTTAAAGAAAAGATATTTGATTTCTATTGCACATTCATCATTTCTTTGTAGGTATACCGAGAATGATACAGTGTTTAAAAGGGCTAAGAGAAAGGAAGCTCACCTGTTCCAGTTTGATGACCATACATCTTGCCCTCAAGAAGTAGGGGTGTTCACTCAGTGCTCCGGATCAAAGACCGGACTGGGCCATTTGGTCTGGACTAGACCGGACCGTATTTTATTTGGCCCGGTCCACAATCCACCTTTTTACTCTACTTTGATCTTCGGTCCGGTCCTGAACTAAACCTAATGGACCACGGACCGGACCATAGACCGAACTTATATAAGAAAAAAATCTTTAAAATTATAATATTATTGATTTTATTTTCTACTTTGTTTACACGTATTATAAGATGTGTAATTAATTCTTGTAAGAAGATAATGTTGCTTAGTTTGATCGTTACGAATTTCTTGAGTTCTAATTGTAGATGCAAAATCATGTCGATGACAATCAAATATGGTCCACTTTAGTTCATTTGGCCGGTCCGGTCTGGTTTACGCATTTTTCTGGTCCAAACAAGACCAATATTAATATGGTCCGGTCCTCAGTCCAACTTTAACCCTTAATTTAGTCTTCGGTTCAAAGAGTTTGGTCCAGTCCGCTCCATTCCCGGACCAATGAACACCCTATCAAGAAGTGTCGTCTTTCTGTTTCGGTTAAATACTCCTTTACTTTTAGTTCGAGTACTTGGCTTTTTATACTGTAACTAATTTTTCCTTTAATTACATATCGTTGTCAAAAAAAAAAATTCACATTCATCAAATTTGTATGGATATATTATTAAGACTGATTGGGTGCATGTGCTGGTGGTTCCAAATTATATATTTTATCCTAAACGTTAACAACCACAATTTGGCACATCCGTTTGTGACAAACTCCATGTGCAAAGATTTGTAACTTCAAGTTACTCAACACGAGCCTACCAAAGTTTGTGCCAATTCAAATTGTCGACATATTTTATTTTAATTTTTTTAATAAGATAATAAAACTAGATTGATCTTATCTAAGGTTCTCATCTATTTTGACCAAAATACCATGAACCAAAATGAAGAAATCTTATTCTCATGAAAACTTGTTGAGTTAATGGTAGGGGCGTTATAGTTCTGAATTCAATCACTTACTTTGAAATTGACAAAAGATATATCAATAATTAGAAAAATAACAAATTAGCTATAAAATTGAGGGCGGTGGAACAAAAATAGATCATCAAAGATATTCTTAAAATAAAAACGAAAACAATTAATTGAGAAATAGAATAGGTAAATAAATGAGCGAGACGAAGGAGTACATAAGTGTTTCATGTTGACTAAGAATTAGAATACAAAGAAGAAAACAGAGTTCTACTTTCAAGCTTTTTTAACGACTAGAATGTGAATG
This sequence comes from Silene latifolia, assembly GCF_048544455.1. Taxonomy (NCBI): domain Eukaryota; kingdom Viridiplantae; phylum Streptophyta; class Magnoliopsida; order Caryophyllales; family Caryophyllaceae; genus Silene; species Silene latifolia. The sequence continues at coordinate 46,641,083 of NC_133535.1, read as the reverse complement.
TCAAAAGTCTTACAAATCCTAAGCAATAAGAAATTGTGGGTCGGATTGGATTGAGACAAAAAAAAGGATTCTTCCTTGTTTTCGGTTCGGAATTTTAAATAATGGAAAAATTACGATTTGAAAACTGTTAATTGGACCCGAGTTTTTCTTTCAAATTGAATTAGGTTTTGATTCGATATGGGTCTCAATTGCCAGAGTATTTTTGTTAGAATGATTAGTTAAGTATGGAAATAATTGCTAATTCATTATTTTTCTTAGACAATTCATCAACAGCTTGAATCTATTTAAACAACACTTGATTAATGAATGTAGTAGCATTAGCAATCATCAGTTTCTTACATTTCCCCCTTTTCTGTCTATCTTTCTCGCCAACAGCAATGGCTATTCCAATGTTATTTTCTACTAGTATTTCACTTTTATTCTTTGCTATTAATCTGTCCATCCACCGGATCGCTGCCGACTATGGTGGATGGCAAAGCGCTCATGCCACCTTCTACCTTGGCAATTCCGGCACAATGGGTGAGTCTAGTGTATTTAAATGTCATTCGGCGAAATTATATCATTAAACAACTAAACTGGCTGGCGCAGGAAAATCGTTGCCCATATTATTGCATTTTCATTTGTTAATGTCGCTTGAAATCTTTGATTGGTCGACTTTGACGTAATTTACTAGTATTAATGGAAATATTATTGTGCTATGCGAAGTAACACAAATATTAAAATGTGGTTGGATATGTAGGGGGAGCATGTGGATACGGGAACTTAGACAGCCAAGGGTACGAACCTAACACAGCAGCACTAAGTACAGCACTGTTCAACAGTGGATTAAGTTGCGGAGCGTGCTACGAACTTCAATGCGCCGACGACCCTAGATGGTGCAATCCAGGAAGCATTATTGTCACGGCTACTAATTTCTGCCCTCCTAACTATGCCTTGGCTAACGACAATGGCGGGTGGTGTAATCCTCCTCTTCAACACTTTGACTTAGCCGAGCCTTCTTTCCTCAAGATCGCCCAATATAGTGCCGGAATTGTCCCCGTCTCTTTTAGAAGGTACATACTACATAGTGTGAATGAAGAGAATTCGCCGTCTCATTAGTTAATTTTTTAGTAATAAAATTAATTAATTTATTAATTTATTTAGTAGTAACAAATTTGATAATTTGACAGGGTACCCTGTGTGAAGAGTGGAGGAATAAGGTTCACAATAAACGGCCACTCGTACTTCAATTTAGTCCTAATCACCAATGTTGCTGGAGCCGGTGATGTACACGCGGTGTCGATCAAGGGTACGAACACAGAGTGGCAAGCTATGTCAAGGAATTGGGGCCAAAATTGGCAGAGCAATGGTTACATGAATGGTCAATGCCTGTCCTTCCAAGTTACTATTAGTGATGGAAGAACGCTCATTCTGAATAATGTTGCTCCATCTAATTGGCAATTTGGCCAAACCTACGAGGGTGCTCAATTTTAAGATTAAGGCACATCCATCATCCTAGTTTTATAAATTTGTTTTTATATCTCCTCATTTCCCTCGATGCTACATACTTTGACATTAAATTTCGTCAAGTAGTTGTGAAGCATTTTTAAATACTGAATGTAAATATATTCATTCTATTTGACAAAAAAAAAAAGATATCATAACTTATTTACCATCCTAATCCTAATTTTCTAAATTTGACTACAAAAAAAGGAAATCAGAAGATATATAAAGAATGGAGGGAGTATATAGTATGTATTATATTGATAGGTCGTTATTGGTCGCTCAAGTTATCAAACAATATTTATATCTCAACTTAATTTAGTATAGCAAGCAAGTAGAGGTCGAACCCAAAGGACGGTTAATTCTTAAATTCAAGTCAATTGCAATGTTTAGTCAGGTGCTTGTAATAGTGTCAAGAATATTACAAATTGATTGGTATGAGATGAATGTAACAACTACAACTAAAACAATTGAAATGAAATGTAAATAGATGAAAACAAGAGCAAGTAAAGTAAATAAGGATGAAATCAATAGGAAAAAGTCACTCGGGTATCATGGGTTCATAGGGTGATCAAATGGTAAATCCAAAAAGTATCAGTTTGGTTTGATCAAGGTCATTGTATAGTAGAGCCGGAACTTTCGGTCCTGCAGCTCATAGGTCGAGTTGGGTTAGCTTTCGGTGTACACCCGGTCTTCCCACTAACCTATTGCATGGTCTAAAAATCCCCGAGGCTTCCAATCTTACGGGTTTTGTTAAATAGGTCGAGAATCATGCTAGGTTGTCAATCAAACATTTCATGAAACATAACACGTGCACTATAGCTAGAACTTACAACAACAATTTAATCAACCAAATTAACACATAAAGTATGGATCTACTTTTTAATCATTACCCTAATCCCCGATTAACCCTAACTAGAAGACTACTCACTCATTATCATGTCGATCATGCAAATAATGTTGTCAAGCATCAAAGCAATAGAAAACATGATGAACAAAGTAAGTAAATAACAAGGATTAACAAGACATAAATTAGAGATTAAGGAATTATATCAAACTTTAAGGAGATGAACAATAATGATGAATAAATAGAAGAAACCCTTTGATTGATGAAGAATTGTCACCTTCTCCAATTACAACCAAAGAATTCTCCAAGAACAAGACTAGATCTAGAAATTATTAAGGAAATATAAAGCTAATTAAAAGATTAAGATAGTAATTAAGGTAGTTGATCCTAATTATCTCTCAAAAAGTGTATATAAACCCTAATGAAATGAGGGGTATTTATACCAATCACAAGATTACAAAGGTAATTAAGTAAATATACTTAAGTCCGAAGGCGAGGAAAGCAGTGCCTCGCCCGGGCTGTGAGTAGAAGAGGGGTGGCCTGCCCGAGAATCCGCTCGGGCTCTGGTGGTGCTCGCCTGGGTTGCTGGTCAACCCGCCCGGGTTGTGGCTCTGCCCGCCCGGGCTCCTCTGTTATTTCTTCATTTCTTTAATTGCTGCCACATAATCCATGGGGGATTGCTCTAGGCCGTAGGGGCTGACTTCATTAGCCTTAAACTCTTGCTACGACCTTGTAGTTTCCGTCTCCTCTTCATACTTGGTCATTAGTACCAGCAATTTAGCTCCTAAATTCTCCATAATTCCGTGATTTTCGCCTAATTTGCTTCTGTTGCTACAAATGGGCTAGAATCTTATAGAAAATCAAATAAGAAGCTAAAGACGCTTTTCATGACCGCATCAAATATCCCCAAACCGAACCTTTAATCGTCTCGAGTAAAGAGGTGACTAGAAACTGTTGGAGCTTGTTGATGCGTGTCTTTTATATGATGTTTTACACCTCATTTTACACGCATTTCAGAGCTCATTTATGTAGTTTATGCTACTATTTTCCCCATTTCCGTCTACTTTCGCGTTTTCGTACATTATTGCAGAAATGTGAAGAATCCAGCGGAAATCATGCTAAATCCGTCCTCGAGTACTTTGCATTGCATTTGTCGTGAAGTATTTACTCAAGAAACGAACTTGATGCGCATATCGAAGTCCGAAAGACTAATTCACGAAGTTTTTGAAGCCAAGTACCAGCTACTCCAGTCGATCGACTGACCTCTATGGTCGATCGACCAGAGCACGACATATAGGAGCCACTATTCAGTGCAGACCAGTCGATCGACCGGTCCCAGTGGTCGATCGACCAAACCGTGATGCTGGCGTGAATAAAAAGATCGAGAATTAAGAAGCCCATGGTGTATTAGGTTTAGGAATAAGTGTTACGTTATATTCCTATATAACGTAACCTGACACTTTTGAGTTTTGATTAAGTCTTTTATCATCAAATTCATTAGGGTTAATTCACTAGTTTAGTTGTTTTCCGTCAATAAAGTATCCTTGGCATTCGGTTTTGATCTTCATTCCTACTTCCAATCGGTATTTCTCTGTTCTATTATTGAATATTCGCTGCTTTATTTTCGTTCATAGTATAGAATTGCTAGATTAGTTTCCCGAAGCCGAAATTATCGTCTTATGTTATTTGTTTGTTCAATTATTTCAATCATGAATTCAGTAGTTTTATTCCTTAATCTTATTGTTGTTTTCGTCATAGTCATGAGTAGCTAAATACCCTGTGCTAGGATGTAGGGAATCTGTAGAAGTAGGCGGCATTAGAATAGTAGACCCGAATCGCGCCTTGGTCGATCGACTGGCCTACCTGGTCGATCGACCGGCCACGTGAGATCACCTTTGTTTTAATTAATTAAATTGCTATGTTTGACGAATCGAGTGCACGCGACTAGTTAAATGCTTAGAATTTGACCGACCCAGTTAAGATCGAAAGACAGGGAAGGGAGATAGCCTACCTAATTAAGACGACTAAATTAATAAGATCGAGAGATGAGTTAATTTAGCCTTTTTAGTCACTTTTCAGGACGAAAGTTAGTATTAGTGATATTAGGGACCTGTAGCGAGATCGAAAGATGCTACCTGTAAGAGTGGACCGAGAGGACTTCTTATTTTCCCGTCTCACGTGTTTGTTTTTAGACCTGCCCAGTATACTGCCGCCGAAACTATAGTGAACCGACCATCTTAGCACCCTTTTTAATATTTGTCTTCATCCGTTTATTTAGTTTACTTTTCTTTTATTGCCATTAGTATAGACCGACTCAAATCACAACCCCCACACTTGTTACTTTAAAGACTAAAATCAGACAACTATTGATTGCATCGCCTCCCTGTGGTTCGACCCTGATTGCCACTAGCTATAGTAGTAGTTTAGACTATAAATATTATTTTTGGTGCACACAACGACAGACATCAAATTTTAGCGCCGTTGCCGGAGAGGCAATTGTTTAAAATTATTAGCTGTTTTATTTTTAGTCTTTCTATTAGTTTAAGGGACATCTGTTCCTTAAACTATTCTCATATTCTACTTGTAGTTTCTTCTTATGCGCAGGTCATAAGGTGGTGAATTACTACCGTTCAATCCTGAGATTGAGAAGACTTTGCACGAGTTGAGACGATCATCTAGAGTATTGCCGATAGAGGAAGAGCTGAGTACTCTGTCTAGTTACTACGAGAACGAGCTTTTTGAAGAGGATCCACCTTCGTCACCTATTTCTATTTCCTCAGCTGAGACCGTCACATCTCCAGACATGGCTGAAGAAGCGAGTATAGCGAGTCACTCTGAGCCGACAGCTGAGAATCTCTATAAGGGATTCGCATTAACAGGGACGGACAGAAAATTCGAGCCGAAACCGTCCTATATCAACTTGGTTGAGAGAAACCAATTTGGTGGAGCTGCAAATGAAGATGCAGCTAAGCATATGGAGACTTTCATTGATTATTGCTGTTCCATACCCCCACCAACCGGTGTGACCCAGGATCAGGTGAAGGAGACCATGTTCATATTCTCTCTTCGTGATGTTGCAAGGGAGTGGTACAGAGACCTGGATCGAGCTGCTAACGGGATCACTGATTGGAAGTCGCTAGCCCTGTCATTCTACAAGAAATACTTCTCTGCCTCGAAGACAAATGCCATTAGAGCTCAGATCACGAGCTTTAAACAGGGTCCGGATGAGAATTTTCATGAGGCATGGGTCCGTTTCAAGAAGCTGGTGCGAACTATTCCGCACCATGGGTTTGAGAAATGGAGCCTATGCAATCAATTCTATAATGGGCTTTATGACGATCAGAGGGCTATCCTGGATGCGGCAGCAAATGGTAGATTCCAGGAGAATGTTGGAGAGACTAAGGGGTGGAAAATTATTGATGATTTGGCCACCCACAAAGCTGAGTATGGAAATTCCAGGGGAAATCAATGGAGAAGTGTTGAATCCCCTTCTGTAGCTGCATTAGAGGCTCTCACGGCGAGATTTGATAAGTACGAGTTAGGAGGAGCTTCAAAAGGAGGGATCTATCATGTGAATGCTGTTTCAGACGGTCCTTTCGTCTGCAAAAGATGTGGAGGAGAAGGACATGTTTGGATAACCGCAAAGTATTTCCTATGAGTCTTGTGCTGCCTTTCAACATTATAGGCAGACAAACACTTATTTTGAGCCGAATGTCCATCCGAATCTGAGGTGGAGTAGCCAAAATGTCCTAAATCCAACTCCACCTCCACAGCAGCAGTAGCAGCAGAATTATGTGCCCCCTCATAAGCAGCAGCAGCAATACCAAAAGCCTCCGTATGTTCCACAGCAGCAGCAGCAGTCCCAAGGCTCCGATTTTGCTGAGTTGAAAAACTTCTTGCTGAAAGAGTCTCAAGCTAGAGAGGCCGGGATGAATATGTTAGAGAGCCAAATTGCTCAATTGGCTAGCAAGAGTGCAACTCGAGCTCCGGGCCATTTACCGTCGCAGACGGATCAAAAGGAGACCCTTAATGCTATTACTTTGAGGAGTGGGTCTACCCTTGATGGGCCCTCTATGGTCGAGGAAGCTACTGGAAAAGATGAGGCGGAACCAAGCAAGAAGAAGGCAGTGACGAATAGTGGCAAGAAAAAGACGATCAGCAGGTATGTCAGTCGATCAGAAGGCAGTGACGAATAGTGGCAAGAAAAAGACGATCAGCAGGTATGTCAGTCCATCGACTGACATACCCAGTCGATCGACCAGTCCGCGAACTGAAACAGCTTCTGGTCCTGTAGAAGTCAGTCGATCGACTGACCAACATGGTCGATCGACTGACAACGCTGCTGATAGTGAGTATTTTCGTCCTCCAATGCCAAATAACTTGAGGGACCACTTGTTTCGGGGTACGACTACTCCGAAAGTATTGAGGCAAGACCCAGATGCTGATGAGTCAGTTCCGGTTCTGAAATATGACCCGATGACGATTAATGGTTCATTTTTGAGACGATCCGAAGAAGGGTCAAGCTACAACAAGGAGAAGGTAGTGGATTTTCAGCCTAAATCCACCGATGCCGGCATGAGAGACTTAGAGGAGAGGGCTAAGTTACTTCTTTCAGCCCCTTATCCAGAGAGATTGGTGCCGACGAAGGAACGGGTATCGTTTACCAAATTTGAAAATGTTATTCGTAGCTTAAACGTACAAGTTCCTTTTCTTGAGTTAGTTAATCAAGTGCTTGCTTACATGAAATTTATGAAGCAATTGTTGTCTAAAAAGAAGTCACTTGAAACTGTGCAATCTGTCGCACTAACTGAGGAGTCATGTTCTTATCTGGCCCACACTGCACCTCATAAGCTAGAAGACCCAGGTAGTTTTTCAGTCCCATGTAGTATTGGCACCTTTTCTATTGAGAAGGCCTTATGTGACCTAGGAGCCAGTATTAGTGTAATGCCCTTGAGTCTTGCTAGAAAGTTGAAATTGACTAGGTTTGCAGTCACCAGCATGACAGTACAGATGGCTGATCGATCTGCGGTCCAGCCTATAGGAGTCTTAGAGGACATTCCCGTGCAAATAGGAAAGTTCTTCTTCCCTGTCGACTTCGTTGTACTAGATATGCCCGAGGATGTCCACATTCCTATTATATTGGGTAGACCATTTCTGCACACTGCTGGTGCAGTTATAGATGTTGGCTCAGGGACATTGAACTTCAAAGTAGGGAAACACTCCATTGTCTTTGCCCAGACAGCTAAGAAGAAAGACCCCATGTGGCCCGTCACTTGTAATACGGTTTCTGAAAAGAAATCCTATTTTATGCTATCTAACATGTCTGTCTCTATGCCTGTTTCTGTTATAACACCTCCATCCCAGATTGGGAGCAAATTGGAGGAAGATTCTTCTGTTTTGGATATTGCAGGAGCTGGTTTGGGGAAGGAAGAGCCGCATGTTGCTCCAGCTACGAAGGAGTCAATCGTTCAAAGAGGCGGTTTAGGATGTCTTAGCTATGGCACAGATGAGGAGCCTGATGAGGAGCCAGTCAAAGTGACGGAGTCCGATTTGGATTCTGATGAGCCAGACGAGGTCATTGATTGGGGAGATGCCGAAGCTATTGATCCATTGAGTTCTGCGGATGTTGGAGTTGAGAAGAGTGTAGTTGAGAAGATGAGCATTGTAGAGGCTACTTCTTGTAGCCAGAAGCCAAGCAAGTGGGCCATTCCGTGGCCTTTCTTGATCAACTATTAGTTGATTAAGACTTTACAAACATTTTATTTGCTTTCGTTAAAAATTTCTTTTTATTGCTTTTGTGTGCGCGAGACTTCGCATTTTAATAAGTTCACTTAGGATTTTATACACTTTAGACTGTCACTTTGGGTTTTGCGCAATTTTGGGCGCGTTACTATATGTTTGCAGGTTTATAGACCGTATTAGCTCAAGTTATTGAGCTAATTGAAGAAATCAGAAAGTTACAGCAGGTTTTTCAGTCGATCGACTGGTCTGTGTGGTCGATCGACTGAGCTACGACTTCCAGGAGCTTCTGTTCCTGTTCACCCCCAGTCGATCGACCACCCTGCGCTGCTGTACCTGTTTTCGATCATTCCCCTGCTGCGTTTGGTCGATTTGCGGAGTTGAGGGAGTTTTTTCTCCACTTTATTCTCCGACTCATTTCTGTTTTCTTCCGTTTCTTTATTTTACACATAATTTTGCGTTTCAATAATTGTTTTCTTGAATTTATGCATGGTACTTTTGCTTCTTTTCAGGTACTTATTGGTAGCACTGCTGGCTACTGAAACCTCCTAGCTCACGCTGGTTTGGGGAGGTTTCCTTTTGCTGCGCTTAAAGTCTTGTGAGTTTCCGAGTTCTTACTTCATGTTTTGTTTAGTTAATTTAACGCAAATTCCCGTTTTCCTTTTATTTCACTATATGATTTTGCACAATGGGGACATTGTGTGATTTGGTTTGGGGAAGGGCTTTGCGTTGCATTTCATTTGCTTGCATTCACGTTTACATTTTGTCTTGCATTGTTGTTTATTTTCTCTTATATATACAGAAAATTCAAAAAAAAAATTGAAAAATTTCAAAAATTTCAAAAAAATGCACGTTTATTTTAGCATATAGGTTGAGTCGGAACGGTAGTATTTCAATGATGACATTGCATTTTCAGCTGTTTATGCCTAAGCCTTGCTAAATTGACATGTTATTAGTAGAATCATTTGCATAGTCTACGAGTTTTCGTTAAATTTCTTGCTGAACTTGAGACTTGACTTGGAATTTTGGCAAACTACATCATATTCTGAGGTTTAGAGCTTATAACTGGTGACATCTATGACCAGTTTATCTAGGATTGTGAGTAGTTACTCCTTATGAGACATGTTACATCAATTTGCATAAATATGAACTTAATCTGCTTAATACCTGTATGCATTCGGTTTGTGGTTAGTTGATACATGTGGAAGAGGTTCCCTTTATTCGTTTTGCCCATAAGCCTCATACTGCCAAAAATAGCCTTTTTGTCCAGTTACTACATCCTACATTCAGCCTTCCCTGGTCAAGCTAGTAGTTTAGTTTTTGGGATTGTTACTTCGTTTTTGGTAGTTAATGCTCATTTTGAGGTGTTGTTGGGAAATTGAAAAAGGAAGGAACGGAAGGAAAAAAACAGAATTGAAAAAGAAAAAAAAAGAGAGAAGAAAAATGATTCGAAAAATGAGTGCCGTACTGTAGAGGGCAGTCGATCGACTGCCCATCTTGGTCGATCGACCGAAGCCCGAGAAAAGAGAAAAATCAAAATCACATGGTTGGAGTTCTGATTAATTGGTGATTTTATTCCCATGCTTTATTATGATCATTTGGGGAATTACAATTTTATCGGAGATTGTGAGATTTGTGCTTGCTATTAGCACCGTTTCGATTGAAATTTTGAGCAAGAAGTTGGATGTTGTCATAATTTGGTTCCCTTAGTTACTAGCTTGGCTTTTAACTCTTTTTTTATCCAAACTTATCTTAGCCTCTTCTTACCCATTACCTCACATATCCGTATTTACCTCGGCATGTGTCATGATCATCTGTTTGGTTGGAATGCATATGTACGGTTGTAGAGATTACTTTCATATTAGATTGCAGGCATGTTCTTATTGTCGTAGTTAGGTGAGAGTCTTTCCAATATTACTTCTTTCTATCTTTTACATATACTCACCTGTGCTTATGAGTGATTCAAGCGACCTGTGAGAGTCCATCATGACAAGTCTTTATGGTTGACGGTTCAGCAGTTTTTAACGACTTCATAACTCGTTTGCATGATTCATATTGATAATTGATTGTTGGTTATTGCATTAAATTGGTTTAGGCTATTCGGGTTGCATTTCGCTCTGAGATTGAACTCGTTCCATTAGGTTTTAGGATCGAGTCTTGTTCTTGCTTGGGGACAAGCAAGGGTTTGGTTTGGGGAAGTTTGATGCGTGTCTTTTATATGATGTTTTACACCTCATTTTACACGCATTTCAGAGCTCATTTATGTAGTTTATGCTACTATTCTCCCATTTCCGTCTACTTTCGCGTTTTCGTACATTATTGCAGAAATGTGAAGAATCCAGCGGAAATCATGCTAAATTCGTCCTCGAGTACTTTGCATTGCATTTGACGTGAAGTATTTACTCAAAAAATGAACTTGGTGCGCATATCGAAGTCCGAAAGACTAATTCACGAAGTTTTTGAAGCCAAGTACCAGCTACTCCAGTCGATCGACTGACCTCTATGGTCGATCGACCAGAGCACGACATACAGGAGCCACTGTTCAGTGCAGACCAGTCGATCGACCGGTCCCAGTGGTCGATCGACCAAACCGTGATGCTGGCGTGAATAAAAAGATCGAGAATTAAGAAGCTCATGGTGTATTAGGTTTAGGAATAAGCGTTACGTTATATTCCTATATAACGTAACCTGACACTTTTGAGTTTTGATCAAGTCTTTTATCATCAAATTCATTAGGGTTAATTCACTAGTTTAGTTGTTTTCCGTCAATAAAGTATCCTTGGCATTCGGTTTTGATCTTCATTCCTACTTCCAATCGGTATTTCTCTGTTCTATTATTGAATATTCACTGCTTTATTTTCGTTCATAGTATAGAATTGCTAGATTAGTTCCCCGAAGCCGAAATTATCGTCTTATGTTATTTGTTTGTTCAATTATTTCAATCATGAATTCAGTAGTTTTATTCCTTAATCTTATTGTTGTTTTCGTCATAGTCATGAGTAGCTAAATACCCTGTGCTAGGATGTAGGGAATCTGTAGAAGTAGGCGGCATTAGAATAGTAGACCCGAATCGCGCCTTGGTCGATCGACTGACCTACCTGGTCGATCGACCGGCCACGTGAGATCACCTTCGTTTTAATTAATTAAATTGCTATGTTTGACGAATCGAGTGCACGCGACTAGTTAAATGCTTAGGATTTGACCGACCCAGTTAAGATCGAAAGATAGGGAAGGGAGATAGCCTACCTAATTAAGACGACTAAATTAATAAGATCGAGAGATGAGTTAATTTAGCCTTTTTAGTCACTTTTCAGGACGAAAGTTAGTATTAGTGATATTAGGGACCTGTAGCGAGATCGAAAGATGCTACCTGTAAGAATGGACCGAGAGGACTTCTTATTTTCCCATCTCACGTGTTTGTTTTTAGACCTGCCCAGTATACTGCCGCCGAAACTATAGTGAACTGACCATCTTAGCACCCTTTTTAATATTTGTCTTCATCCGTTTATTTAGTTTACTTTTCTTTTATTGCCATTAGTATAGACCGACTCAAATCACAACCCCCACACTTGTTACTTTAAAGATTAAAATCAGACAACTATTGATTGCATCGCCTCCCTGTGGTTCGACCCTGACTGCCACTAGCTATAGTAGTAGTTTGGACTATAAATATTATTTTTGGTGCACACAACGACAGGCATCACTTGTGTCCTCCACAAATTAGTGTGATAACATTTATAAATCTCTTATAGATTCACAAGGGTATACTTCGTATTTTATCAGTTGATTAACGATTACCTAATAACGGCTGGCTTGCTAGAAAGTTTGACGTTATTATCATACTGGCGGCGGTGATCAACTGGTCCCTAAAAGTCACACCTAAAGGATGTGTTTGAGAAATGTGATTGTATGAAAATATAATCACATTGATGCCTTATATGACTAAACAGTTAGTGACTGTGTTGATGTGACGATTATTTAATGCTGATTAAATAATACAAGCTGAGACGAATTAACTGTCAATTCGTAAATTGAATATAATAAGTTATATTTAATTAATGTATATAATGTTAGCTTGAACGAATTAATATGTTAATTCGTAATTAAATGTAATCGGTTATATTTAATTAGCTAATTGTAAATATGCGATATTTATAATTAATGTATATATTATACGATATTGTCATTATAAATTATTACAGACAGGCATTAATATATCGACTGCAAGCTGTTGTATGTAGACTTATTAATCCGGAATAATATAAATGGCAATTTATAAATAATACACTAATTGTATACATTTTGTAAACTACCAAATTATTTTTGGTAGGTTGACAAAACCGAAATAAGAAGAAAGCTCCTCTTATCATTCGGTGATATGGGCTGGAAAAATAAAAAGAAAAATCGACCCTCATCACTCCTTATACACGGTTTAAAGGGAGTGAAGGGGAGAATTTTTCTAACCTAATTTTCTAACTAATTCTTGCCTCTCAACTAAAACACAAAAACCGAAAACCCTATGCAATTTTACAGAAAATTTAGGGATCAATTCTAGCAAGAAGCAAGGGCATATCTCATATCGTCTTGGGTGCAACTGATAGGTGAATATCATTGCGATATTGTTCTTAGGCCGATTTTGCGAGGACCGAAGGTTATTTCTTATTCATCTATGATTTTGTTTATTCAATTTATTTTATGACTAGTTATCATCACTATATATTCGTTATAATCCTTAAAGTTATAGGAATGCATACAGATAAATCCCACAAGTGGTATCAGAGCCAAGGCCACAAATTTTATTTTGATGATTTTCATAAAATTGGATGTAAACAAAATTGGTCTCTGAAAATTAGGGTTTCGGCTGTAAAATTTTTTTAGCCGTAGCTGTTTTCGGTTCTCGGTATGGTCGATCGACCAGTACCCCTGGTCGACCGACTGCCTCGACTAGTCGACCGACCTTCTTCGTTGTTTTTTTATATTTTGATTTCCATTTGATTCATACATATTATTGTTTTAATCAGTTAAGATGATAATATGATAATTTGTAGATGTTTTTTATTTAATGAAAATTAAATTGAGATGTAAATGGAAATCATATCAAGTTGTTGATGATAAATTGTTTTTTTTGCTATATTGTTTTTGACATAAATGGTTCTAAATTGTTGTTTAGAATCATGTTTCATAAATTTAAATGTTTAAATTATAAGGTGAATATGCCAATCTTGTTAATAGCAACAATAAACGATCTTGTTCATCAATATCATGTTTTTGTTTCAGGGCATTTTTGCCGCAAAAGAAAAAAAAGGCTTTATTAGGGTTTGCTTTGCCGAGAGCTCTAAAAAGAAAAAAATTTCTTTTTTTTTTTGTTTTTGCCGAAATAAAAAAAAGGGCTGTTTTTTGTTTTTTTTTTTTATTCCAGCCGAGGAAAATAAAAAAAAAAATGTTATGTTTCGGTTTTTGAAGAACTGCCGAAAGACAGAAAAATATTTTTTTTTGACTTCTGTTTTTTTTCAACCGAGCTGAAAAAATAATAAAAATTTTTTTTTCGGGTGTTTTTGTTTGCCGAGACCAAAAGAGAAAAAAAACGGTTTTTTTTTGTTTGATTTTTGCCAATTAGTTATTGTGAAACGGTTCATAATTCATAGATACCTAATTATTTTAAAGCAGTTTAAAATATTGATGGATTAAATTCATATTACAAGTTTAATATGAATTAAGATTAAATTTATAGTGAGTAATTGAGGAATTGTCACTTAATTTGATCAATTAAATAGGTGGTTTGGAAAATTAATCTACATAATTAAAGAATTATGTCTTGTATGTTTAATTTTTTTTTAGTTGATGCATTTTATTTAGTTGAATGGTTTTATTTACGTATTTTTGCAATCGGTTGTAATTTGTAATACCTAGTGTGGCCTTAGTCAAATTATGTTTTCGTAATGATGGGAACATAATTTTCAATGTAATTTGAGATCTCGTATCTCCGTTTGGTTTTCTTTATTTATTACTGTTTTGAAATTAGAATGTAAATAGGTTTATTATATAATTTTTAAATTATAAATTTTGAGAAGACTAAAGATGGAGATTGGAGCTCACTCCCGCTACATGGATCAAGATGGAACATCAAGACAAGCTTCTCGGGTCCATGGATGGATTCAAAAGTTGTATTTATGTTCATTTTGATAGGATAGGCCACACTAGGACTTTATTTTGTTTTACGTTTTACCGTTCTTATTACTTTTCATTCACATGCTAGTTAATGCATCATATTCCGCCTAAAACCAAACCACCTACTAAAATACATGAAAATTGACACATATAGGTTGTATGTTAGTTTTCATAGACATACAGATGTCACATGTTTATTAAGCCATCACCTTAGTTTATTCATTCACGCATGCTAGATATTAGTTCACTTAAAATGAATTAAAATAAAGTTGATGGGATCTTCCTCTAAAACGGAAATTGAGATTAGTCTTTATAAGGGCAAACAACTATGAATCCCTTCTTCGTCGGTAGGCATAATATGACCTCTTCTACGTTGGGTAAGTAGTTTGTGTTGACTTAGTTTATCTCAACATTATAGTCCGAAGAGTTTCTCGTGATTATGATGGACTAAAGATAGAATTTACAGAAATTTATCGACCAAGAATTCTAACAGTAGAATTAGCCAAAAGGTTGGCTTATCAATTTACAGATAATTGAGTCTTGGGATCATTTATATAATTCTTGAGGAAGGTCAATTGTATAAATGCATGAGTCTTCGCGTTATAACAATATTGCATTAGACTTAAATTAAAATCGATGCACATGCTTATTATTTATTCTTCTTTTCACAGTGTAGAACACGTTTATATTACTGTTACAACAAATGGCTGGAAATAACGAAATCCCAATGCCAAGTGCCACACTTGGACGCGAGTCCTGGCTGAAAGTTTTTATGGACAACATGAATCAGTACACGCGACTGAAGAATGATGGGTCCAACTTTGCGGACTGGGAGGCAGCACTACGGAATGCTGCCATTGCTGACGGTAAGCTCAAGTACTTAACTGAGCCAATATCGGTCAAACCAGCCCCCAATGCGGGAGTTAACGAGTCACTTGCTCATAGTGATTTCGTCATGGAAGCGGGTGCGATAAAGAACGTACTCATCTTTGCAATGGAAACCAATTTGCAGAGACGCTTCATTGCCCAAGGTGCGAACAAGATTTTCACCACGCTCACTAACGAGTTCTCAAAAGCACCGAGAATCGTTACTTATGAGCACACCTGTCGCTTCTTTGATGCGAAACTCCAAAAGGGCCAACCGGTTAGCCCACATATTCTTAACATGATTGAGAATGTCGAGAAATTGGAGGCACTTGATTGCAAAATCAGTGAGAGCATTGTCATTGACCGAATGCTTCATTCTCTTCACGATGGTTTTGCCCTTTTCAGGGCGAACTACTACTTGAATGACTTAAAGAAAAGTCCTCATGAGCTACAATCACTTCTCGTACAAACCGAGAAGGATATGAAATTGAGTGGGAGCAGGAAGCAGGATATTCTCACGATTTCCAACAAGGGTAAAGGTAAGGGCAAAGCTCCAGGCGACCTAGCTGTAGGTAAGCCAAAATTCAAGAAGCCAGGAAACGGTAAGAGTGGGCCTGGTGAGACTAGTGGCTCACAGGGCAAGGCAAAGAGCAAGGGCGGTGACATTGAGTGCCACCATTGTCATAAGATGGATATTGGAGGAGGAACGTCCGTGTACCGTGAGGACATTAAAGCAGGCCGCGTCGTTCCTGTTGGTATGTCATCTTATATTCATATGATTGAGATTAACCATGAAAGTTTCGGAACTTGGGTACTTGATACTGGTTGTGGTTCTCATCTGTGTAATCATTTGCAGGGCCTAAGAAATATCACACCTCTCGGAAAGGGTGATGTGGACCTGCGAGTCGGGAATGGAGGTAGAGTTGCTGTTGTCTCGAAGGGAACATATGTAATCCAACTCCCTAGTGGTTTTGAGTTATTTTTAAATAACTGTTACTATGTACCCAGTTTGTCTAAGAACATTATTTCAGTTTTCGTACTTGATAAAGACGGATTTTCATTTTTAATAAAGGATAATAGCTGTATTTTCTCTTTCAATGAAATGATTTATGGCAAAGCAGTTTCCATGAATGGAATTTACATCTTAGATCAAACCACGGAAGTATTACACGTGAATAATAAGAAATTAAAGGTTGGTGACAAAGATAAAACCTATCTATGGCATTGTCGAATGGGACACATGAATGAGAAACGTGTAAAGAAACTCGTCGATAATGGGACTATTCCCGCATTCGATTTTTCTACATATGGCACGTGTGAATCATGTCTCATTGGCAAAATGACTCGAATTTCCTTTAAAGGTGTTGGAATGCGCGCTAGTGACCTATTAGGACTCATACATACTGATGTTTGTGCACCTATGTCAATTACCGCTAGAGATGGCTATAGATATTTTATCACTTTCACGGACGATTTGAGTAGATACGGATATGTCTACTTAATGAAGCATAAAAGTGAGTCCTTTGAGAAATTCAAGGAATACCAGAACAGGGTTGAAAACCAACTGGGTAGAAAGGTTAAAGCACTCCGTTCAGATCGGGGTGGCGAATATCTTTCAAATGAGTTTGATCAACACCTTAAAGACTGTGTAATCGTTCTACAGTTAACTCCACCTAGAACACCTCAATTAAATGGTGTGTCCGAACGGAGAAATCGAACCTTACTTGATATTGTTCGATCCATTATGAGTCACACGGTAGTGCCTGATTCATTATGGGGTTTTGCTCTTATACTTAACCGAAGTCCGACTAAAGCTGTCGACAAGACTCCATATGAAATGTGGAAGGGAACGGTCCCTAACTTGTCCTTTAATCGGGTTTGGGGCTGCGAGGCTTATGTCAAGTAGAGACATGAGGATAAGCTCGGCCCGCGATCGGTCAAGACATACTTTGTAGGTTATCCAAAAGGAACATTTGGTCATTAATTCTATTCGCCTACCGAATATCGAGTTTTTGTTGCGGCTAGTGCGACGTTCTTAGAGAAAGAATTTCTCGAGAACAAGACAAGTAATAGAACCTTCGAGCTGTCGGAGATTCCAGAACCAACAACCGAGGAACATATAGAGGAAGTTGTTCCTCCAACTGATGATACGGTTAATATTCCTGAGGAACCTAGGAGATCGGGTAGAGTCTCTAATCCTCCGGACAGATACATTGGTATGGTCGAGGAGAATGACGTTTTGCTCCTAGAGAGTAATGAACCCGCTACCTATAAAGGTGCTATGGCCTGTTCCGACTCAAAGCTATGGCTCGAAGCCATGCAATTCGAGATGGACTCTATGTATGAGAATGACGTATGGGATCTTGTTGATTTACCTAATAAGGTAAAACCTCTAGAGTGCAAATGGCTTTACAAAATAAAGCGTTCTGTAGACGCGCAACCAGATACCTATAAGGCACGACTAGTGGCAAAAGGTTTCACTCAAGTGCACGGATTGCATTATGATGAGATTTTTGCACATGTAGTCATGCTACGTTCCATTCGGATAATCTTAGCGATTGCCGCTTTTCATGACTATGAAATTTGGCAAATGGATGTGAAAACCGCCTTCTTAAACGGTTATTTGGAGGAAGAGTTGTACATGGTGCAACCCGAAGTTTTCATAGATCCTGAACATCCTAAGAAAATATGCAAGCTTAAGCGTTCCATTTATGGACTTAAGCAGCCTTCTCGGAGTTGGAATCATCGTTTCGACCAGGTGATAAAAGAGTATTGTTTCACTCGATCGGTCGAGGAACCATGCTTATATATCAAGTCGAGTGGGAGCAAGATTGTATTCTTGTATGTCGATGACATACTCTTGATTGGGAATGACATTCCTCTCCTATCTTCGGTTAAAGAATGGTTGAAGAACCATTTCCAGATGAAAGATCTGGGTGAGGCACAGCGCATATTGGGAATCCGTATCTACCGAGATAGATCACGACGAACGTTATCACTGAGTCATGAGTCTTATTTGGATAAGATCCTTGAGAAGTTCAGCATGACCAACTCCAAGAAGGGGAACCTTCCAATGACGTCTGAGATGCAGTTGAGCAAGTCTTAGTCACCCACGACGTCTGAAGGGATTGAGCGCATGAGTCGTGTTCCTTATGCATCTGCAATAGGATCAATCATGTATGCCATGATATGCACACGTCCAGACGTGGCATATGCATTGAGTATGACGAGTCGTTACCAAAAGAATCCAGGTGAAACACACTGGATAGCTGTTAAAAATATCCTTAAGTACCTACGGAGGACTAAGGATAGGGTATTTACTTATGGAGGAGATACTAAGCTATGCGCAATCGGTTACGCAGATGCTAGCTTCCAAACGGATCGAGATGATTCAAAATCTCAGTCCGGGTTCGTCTTCACTCTTAATGGTGCTGCGGTCAGCTGGAAGAGTTCCAAACAGAGTGTTGTAGCAGATTCTACCACTGAATCCGAGTACTATGCCGCTTCGTATGCACTAAGGAAGCTATATGGATGCATCAATTCTTACAAGGACTTACGATAGTTCCTAGTTCGAATGACCCGATCACCATCTATTGTGACAATAGAGGTGCCATCTTCCAGGCTAAGGAGCCAAAGTCTAACAACAAATCTAGACATGTACATCGGAAAGCTCACCTGATCCGTGATTATGTGGAGCAAGAAGAGATAGTGATTGA
Organism: Silene latifolia; assembly: GCF_048544455.1. NCBI lineage: Eukaryota > Viridiplantae > Streptophyta > Magnoliopsida > Caryophyllales > Caryophyllaceae > Silene > Silene latifolia. The sequence goes on along the minus strand of NC_133535.1, from coordinate 46,622,264 downwards.
CAAGATAGTTTCGGATGATAACATCGCGGACCCTCTCACTAAACCGTTGAATTTTGATAAGTATGAAGGGCACGTTATTTCCATGGGAATTAAATGTGTTCCTGAGTTGTAGTAGCTGATTATGGATTTGATACATTATTTTTTTCATATACTATTTATAACTTCATCGTTCTTATAATATTTTGTTTTTCATGTGGATTGTACTGACAACATTGAACACCACAAAGTGAACTAAATTACATTATATTTTGTTTGGTCCGTAATCGTCTTAATGAGCTGATAACTTTGGCTATTATATTGTGCAGTCGATTGATGGTGGGTTCAACGAGCCATAAGTCAAATGGTTGACTGATCGATCACAAATGCGAGATTATAACGATACCTCGTAGGACAAATTTTTGTGACAACTTAATGGAGTCCTAAATGCTTAATAACATTCGGTGCCAGGTCGTGGATAGGACATCCATTGTGTTCCTAGAGTCGATTCTTTTGACTATCGACTGTCTCTTGAGATTAAGGCAGTTTTTGGGTGACTTTGGTTTTTTTCTCACGGTCTGCCGTGAATCGGAGGCTAAGTAGATTTTTTCCGGGTCATTTCATCGTGCTTACATCTGCAGGATTCGAGTTGAGGAAAATATCCAACCTTTATCAGGTATAGTTATTTCTCAGGGCCACTCGAGGAGTTGTAACTGAAATGCATGGCCATGCTCGAATGATGATTCGTTTATCAGTTAAGTTACTCTCTAGTCGGGGAAACCACTCTTGATATTGATCACTTGTCAAATCCGATCTTTGAGAATACAGATTTTGCAAATTGTTTTACATTGAGTGGGAGAAATTTTAGGATATGAGAATCGGTTATCGCACATACACTTTTGAGGATAAGTGGGAGTTTGTTGGAGCTTGTGTCCTCCACAAATTAGTGTGATAACATTTATAAATCTCTTATAGGTTCACAAGGGTATACTTCGTATTTTATAAGTTGATTAACGATTACCTAATAACGGTTGACTTGCTAGAAAGTTTGACGTTATTATCATACTGATGGCGGTGATCAACTGGTCCCTAAAAGTCACACCTAAAGGATGTGTTTGAGAAATGTGATTGTATGAAAATATAATCACATTGATGCCTTATATGACTAAACACTTAGTCACTGTGTTGATGAGACGATTATTTAATGCTGATTAAATAATACAAGCTGAGACGAATTAACTGTCAATTCGTAAATTGAATATAATAAGTTATATTTAATTAATGTATATAATGTTAGCTTGGACGAATTAATATGTTAATTCGTAATTAAATGTAATAGGTTATATTTAATTAGCTAATTGTAAATATGCGATATTTATAATTAAAGTATATATTATACGATGTTGTCATTATAAATTATTACAGACAGGCATTAATATATCGACTGCAAGCTGATGTATGTAGACTTATTAATCCGGAATAATATAAATGGCAATTTATAAATAATACCCTAATTGTATACATTTTGTAAACTACCAAATTATTTTTGGTAGGTTGACAAAACTGAAATAAGAAGAAAGCTCCTTTTATCATTCGGTGATATGGGCCGGAAAAATAAAAGAAAAATCGACCCTCATCACTCCTTATACACGGTTTAAAGGGAGTGAAGGGGAGAATTTTTCTAACCTAATTTTCTAACCAATTCTTGCCTCTCATCTAAAAGACAAAAACCAAAAACCCTATGCAATTTTACAGAAAATTTAGGGATCGATTCTAGCAAGAAGCAAGGGCATATCTCATATCGTCTTGGGTGCAACTGATAGGTGAATATCATTGCGATATTGTTCTTAGGCCGATTTTGCTAGGACCGAAGGTTATTTCTTATTCATCTATGATTTTGTTTATGCAATTTATTTTATGACTAGTTATCATCACTATATATTCGTTATAATCCTTAAAGTTAAAGGGATGCATACAGATAAATCCCACAGAAACAAGACCTTTATTTAAACTAATCCTAATACTTGTCCAATGTTAGACAATTAACGGGTCTCACTCCGCCCTTTCAACTCACAACAAGATATTCATGAGGTAGATTGCCTTCTTGCAAGACAAGATAGGGCTTGCCAAAATGGCGATGCATCCTACATTAAGCACACAAACAAATCAAAGGATGCATCTATAAAAGAATGACCACTTTCCTCGTCTAAGTGGCGAAAATCAACTAGAGGGAAACAGGGTACACACTTTATTATAGATGCTAGTTCTACAAACTACTAAGTCCAGAGGATAGAAACAAGTCACCTCCAAGTAGTGTCAAACTAGGCTACTTTTATCCACAATTACTAAATGTTTTCATCAAGAGCAAGGTCCTTATGCTGTTAGAAGACACTGTAGGATTGCAGAATTCCCCCTCTTGCCTAGACAAAAAGAAGGGTTGTCCCCTTTACAACATGTGAAATAAGATAGGACCATCAATAAGTAAAGTGATTCAAGATACATGAGTTTCTCAATTGTAGTTTGCTTTTGGGATATTTTTCCCCCAAATATTGTACTATTTGATCATGAAGAACATTTCTTGCCATTTTTTTTATGATTGACTTAAATACTTTGTCAATGGGGTCTTTTGACAAAGAAATACGGCGGTGACCAACAATATGCAAATCCTCACAGAAGTGACATCGAGAGCGACCCCATATGTAATAAGAGTACTCTAGGAGAGCGTAGAAGTCCCTTTTGCACTTCTAAGCCTTAGACAAAGATAACTTGACAATATTGAAAACTTTGGCTTTCATTTGCTTTTGAACTCAATTGACGATTATATGTGCTCATTCCCTTTGGTTAACAAGATTATAGATGGTATAAGTTGGCTTCAAAAGTCACCTTGGAATAAACGGTAGCCAAAGAATTATCACACAACAGGGAATTCTTGATTAGGACTTAGTGTATATGGGTCAAAAGATACTAGTAAGAAACTAAAAATGGTGTCTTGAATCTATTCTAGTGAACAAAGTGTTAAGGAGAAAAAGTATTTACAAGGGCTATATACACTTGTCAAGCTTCCCAGTTAGGCATCTAAAAAACTTTGCTTAAATGCAACTACATGCCATGATGCAACTTACAAATGTACAAGTCTAATGCATATGAAACTCTCCAACTTAATGCCATATAAACCTAAATGCATACTCCTAACATCACATTGATACAAACCGCAATATCAAAATTTCACCACATTGTCATCATTAACATAAAAGGATAGGAAAAAGAGATTGGAAAGATCATACCATGCGGTCTTCATATATCTTAAGGATGTCTCGAATGTGGTGTAGTCCCTATGTGAAAAGAGTAAAAAACATACAAGTATATACATTTCTACATTACTAAAGTAAACAACATGTTTTTGGATTTTTGATTTTTCAAATTTCTAGGGATTTTTGATTTTTCTTAAATTAAAGAACATGTTTTTTCAAAATTTTATCTTTTTTGAAATATATTTTCCCATCCCCACCTTAGCATGAACATTATCCTCAATGGACAAAGCGATAGGAAAATAAATGCAAGTGCAATGCATGAAACTATTCTAAGTGCAAATGCATGAACTATCACTAAATGCAATGCTATATGAAATATATTGCAAGCGATGCAAACTAAAGTAAACTAAGTTATGCATGCTTTCTATTGTTCGGAGAGCTAATTTGAATTAACTCGGGTTACTTGTGACTAAACTTCCCCAAAACGATTACGGCTAAGGAGAGGAAGTTTGCCACGAGGCGGCGAGGCCATGCATGCTATGCAATTGTCATTTCGGATTATCCTTGACGAAGCAAATATTTGTCTTCACCTTGATGTCGCTAAGGTGGAAAAGGTCTTTTGATGGTGTAAGGGCAAAAATCAGGCAAAAACCCAAAACAACATTAGAAATACAATATGAACTACAAGTTATATTACACATGAGAGGAATGGTAGAAAAAGAGCATACAACTACCATAGGATGGATGCTAAGTTAGTCTTCATCCACCAAGTCCTTGTTATTCTTTTTCCCTCAATTATCTTCATCAATCATCCCATCATCATCGGATTCCTCATCTTCATCACCACCACTTGAAGTAGCCATATCATCACTCTTATCATCCCCTTCATTACTCTCTTCATCATCTTGATCATCACTTACATTGATAGCTTCATCATTGACTCCATCACTCCCTCCATCACTCCCATTTCCTTCTTGACATACTACCTCTTCATCTTTGAAGGTGAAAAATACCGGGAAGAAGGCTTTTCGTTTTATCCAATTCGGCAATGGCCCGTTATGTTCAAGTAACCCCTGCCTAGCCATGTGGTAAAGAGGCGGGTATTGGGCATAATGACTATTAACCCGATCTTTGTACATCCCTTCATGGATATCTTTTATATATATATATATATATATATATATATATATATAGAGGAATTCTTCTAAGGTCCTTACATCCATTGAGTCCCTAAGTCCTTATAAGAGCCCTTGGATGGAAGGGATGGAGGGATGAGATTACATCTCATTGAAGGGTCACAATTCTCCCTCCCTAATCTCCTTCCCTAATTGTGTATAACTCTACCTAATTTTGTACAACTCTTCCAACATTCTAATCTCCCAACTCACTTCCTCATTCACTCATCCTCTCTCATTTCTCACATTCACTCTTTCTCTCTCATTTTCTCCCACCCTCTCTAAACAAAAAAAAAAACCAAGTTGATAAATAAAAAAACCCAAACTAAAACAAAACCAAAAAAAACCACTCCACCTCCACCTCCACCTCCATCACCCTCACCACCCGACCTCCCTTCTACCCGGCCCACCTCTGCCGACAGCCAACAACAACGCCAACAACAACCAGCAACAACAACCAACAACATCCCGACCACCTCTGCCGACAGCCCACGCCCACCACCGCGACAACCATCGCCCAACAACCTTTCTCCTTTGCTGCCGCCGCACCACCTTTCTCCCTCCTCTCGCCGCCTAAACACCACCCACCTTTTTCCCCCCCCCGCCGCCTTTTCCTTTCTCCTCCCTTCTCTTCCTTTCTCCTTTTTTTCTTTCCTTTCTCCTCCCTGCCGCCTTTTTTTTCTTTCTCCTTTTTTTCTTTCTTTTTTTTCGTCCTTTTTTTTCCGCCTAAACACCACCCACCTTTATGTGTTTTTTTGTTTTTTTGATTTTTTTTTTTGTTTTTTTTTTGTTTATTGTTTTTTATTATTATTGTTATTTGGTATTTGGTTATTTGGTTTTATTATTGTTATTTGTTTTTTTGTTATTGTTATTGTTATTTGGTTTTTTTATTATTGTTATTTGGTTTTTGTCATTGGTATTTGGTTTTTTTATTGTAGATCTAGTTTTGGGCAGTTTTACGGTTTTTCTTCTTTTTAATTTTCATATTTTGGGCTAAAGTTATACAATAATCAAAATAGAGTTATACTATTAATGTCTAAAGTTATACATTGTATAAATTGAAGTTACACAAATTTGTTATTTGATTTTTTGGACTAAAGTTATACATCTTGTCTATTAAAGTTATACACTGCGTGCACTAGGGTTATACACACGATATTTAAATTTGGTTTTGTTATTTGGTTTTTTTTAGATTTTAGATTTGGTTTTTTGTGATTGTTATTTGGTTTTTTGTTTTGTTATTGTTATTATTGTTATTTGGTTTTTATTATTGTTATTCAAGTTTTTTTATTTGTTTGATTTTATGATTTGTGTTATGTTTTGATTTTATTTTTTTTATTCTTTGATTTTTTTACTATTTACGACTAAAGTTATACATTTTATGACTAAAGTTATACATTTAATGACTAAAGTTATACCCTTAAAACATTAAAGTTATATACAAATAAGGACTAAAGTTATACAATTTTGGACTAAAGTTATACAAATTTGGACTATAATTATACAAAAAAATGATTGAAGTTATACAAATAAGGACAAAAGTTATTCAAATAAGGACTAAAGTTATACAAAAATGGACTAAAGTTATACAAAAAAGAACTGAAGTTATACAAAAAAAGACCAAAGTTATACAAAAAAAGACTAAAGTTATACAAAAATGGACCAAAGTTATACAAAAATGTACCAAAGTTCTACAAAAATGAACCAAAGTTATACAAAAATGCACCAGAGTTATACAAAAATGCACCAAAGTTATACAAAAAATGGACTAAAGTTATACAAAAATGAACCAAAGTTATACAAAAATGAACCAAAGTTATACAAATATAGACCAAAGTTATACAAAAATGAACCAAAGTTATACAAAAATGAACCAAAGTTATACAAATATAGACCAAAGTTAGTCCATATTTGTATAACTTTGGTCCATTTTTGTATAACTTTGGTTCATTTTTGTATAACTTTGGTTCATTTTTGTATAACTTTGGTTCATTTTTGTATAACTTTAGTCCATTTTTTGTATAACTTTGGTGCATTTTTGTATAACTCTGGTGCATTTTTGTATAACTTTGGTTCATTTTTGTAGAACTTTGGTTTATTTTTGTATAACTTTGGTCCATTTTTGTATAACTTTAGTCCTTATTTGTATAACTTTAGCCCATATTTGTATAACTTTAATCCATATTTGTATAACTTTAGTCCATTTTTGTATAACTTTGGTTCATTTTTGTATAACTTTGGTTCATTTTCGTATAACTTTGGTTCATTTTTTTATAACTTTAGTCCAATTTTTTGTATAACTTTAGTCCAATTTTTGTATAACTTTAGTCTTTTTTTGTATAACTTTGGTCTATTTTTGTATAACTTTGGTTCATTTTTGTATAACTTTACTCCATTTTTGTCTTAGATGAAAAAAAAGTATCTCACAAAAAAAAACGAGATTTAAAACACGAAATCTTAAAAAAGTATAACAAGAAGAGATTTAAGAAAATGAATAAAAAATGATAACTAACAAAATAAAAGACAACTAAAATAAAATAAAAGACAAAAAAAATGATAAATGGAAAAAACAACTAAAAACATACAAATTAATACAAAACGAAAAAAAAAAAAAAAAAAAAAAAAAAAAAAAAAAAAAAAAAAAAAAAAGAAAGTCAGCGGCGGTGGGGTGGCGGCGGCGGGGGTGGTGGGTGGTTATTTGGTGTTGGGTGGGGTGGTGGTGGGTGGTGGTGAATGAGGAAGAGAGGAATGAATGATTTATTTGAGTTTTTGATTTATTTGGATTTTTTGGGTTTTTTATTTATTTGGATTTTTGGGTTTTTTTTATTTATTTGGGTTTTTTTTTAGAGTTTGAGAGAAGAGAGAAATGAAATGTGTAAGATGAAAGAGAAATGGATGAGTGGAAAACAAATATATAGTAAATTAGTGATTAATTAGAGTGGATTAGTGAAGGAGGAGAGAGATGGTGAGATTAGCTTATAAACACACTTTTTGGGGTTGATCTCATCCCTCCATTTCCCTCCATCCAATGGCTCATAATAGAACTTATGGACTCAATATAAATGTGGACCTTAGTTGATCTCTTCTCTCTCTCTCTCTCTCTCTCTCTCTCTATATATATATATATATATATATATATATATATATATATATATATATATATATATATATATATATATATATATATATATATATATAATCGAGTTGAAATGTCGTGGATGCGCCACATGGCGTTTCAACCTTAATTACAATCATTAATTATAACTATTTACTAAATATGAACGTAATAAATATTGCATAAATCTCAGTAAAGTTTTAATTATAGTTTAATAAATGTTACATTTTTTTTAATTATACTACCTCCATTCTAAATAATTGTCGTTTTCATTTTATGAGGCGAGCCTTTGAATTCAATTTCTACAAAAATAAATTGGTTGAAAAATTATAAAAATTACACCATACATTTCTTTACGAATAGAACTTTAATATGAGTATACATTTCAATAAATTTCGTTATATATTTTGGAAGGTATTGAAAAAAGAATTGAGTGTATCGAGAAGTAAGAATGACAATTAAAAAACAACAGATGGAGTATTATAAGTACGATTATTTGATTATAAATTTAGTAAAAACAATATTTTAATAAAAATTCTAAAATGTAGATACATATAAAATTTTATGAGGGCGTAAAAAGTGTGATAAAGATCATGTATGTACACATTGATAGCGAGTGTATTTTTATTAAATATTTTATACTATGTTGTATTTTAAAATATTTTGATATTAAGCCTCAAAAAATTAGACTTGAGAAAAAGTTCAATGTATTTTATTTATAAGTAAAATCTTAAACGTCATTATATATAGTTGTGTCAAAAAAAACTTGCAATTTTCTTATAAATATGTTGGACCCCATATATTTGATACATAAGCATCATACATTATACGTATGGTGAAATGATCTAATTTAAGAATTAATGTTAATTGTTGTATTATTCGTATACATTTTATTTCATTAATATGATATTAAATATTACTAAAATCTATACGATGTATACGGGAAAGAGTAAATGAAATTAGACATAAAGAAAAATATAGAAAAAACTTTATGTGACATGTATGTTTTTAAAATAGCAAAATTTATCGCAAAAGTTTATGTATGTACATACTAAATAGAAGAACATATCACGAGCTTAAGTGGGCATAGATAATATGGTAACGAGAATATATGTGCCATGTGGCATGACATCCATATGAATATTGTTGGAGTGTCCCCGACAATAATGCGATCACAATTGTCGATCATGATGATTATATGTTTAAATCTCATTTTTTTAAAGAATACGTAAGGGATGATTCATTTTATAGTCAACTGATCAACATTAATCGGTAACGATTGGCTTGCTAGAGTTTGACGTTACTGTCGTGGGACGGTGGTGGTCAGTTGATCCCTTAAGGTCACACCTAAAGGATGATGCCCTAATCTGTAAAGTTGATTAATTGTATGACGATACAAGTTGATCAATTCTTTAAAATTGAACAATTCAATTAGTGAGAGAGAATATTCATATCTTATTGTAATGAGATTAAATAAGATTTATTTTAGTAATAAAAATGCTTTATTACTAAAATTGCTTATTGTTTGAGAAACAATAGAGATAAGAATGAATGGTTGATTATAATTACAATATATTGTGAATTATAATTAAATAACCCTTTTTTTTATGTGATCAAGTATCACTAGTCAATTTGTTGAATGTAATTTAATTAATTTGTAAAATGATATTTATGTGATAAATATGCATTAAATTAATTAATAACATGTAACATACTACATGTGACATATTGTGTGACAATTGACAAATTGACAAAATAAAATGGTGGTCCATATTATGTGTGAACCGAAATGGAGGTGGTGTTAGTGGGTTGTGGTTATTTTATTTTATGTGATAAATATAAAACAATGATGCCTACACCTACTAGCCTTACATGCCTAAGGTTTTGAGAAGACCAAAAAGGAAAAGTGAAGGACCATATATTGGTTCACCACCTCTCCCGAAACCGGTACACCTACACATACAAGGACAACTTTTGTTCTTTATTATTCTTTATGCTTGTCCATTAAATATACATGCAAACTCTCTCAAACTTTGTTCATCTTTCTCCAAAATTAGAGAAATCATGATCAAATTGTTCAAATCAAATTACTAATATTATTAGTGTAATATATGAGTGTTAATAATCAATTTTAAGGTAAACTACTAAACAAATATCTAGCACATATTATTTAGTAGAGATAAGGGATAATCTTGGGTGCAATCAAGAGGAGTGGCTTCTACACTTGAAGTCTTTGGAGGATCATTCCATTACTCATCATAGCTCAAGAACAAGTGAAGGTAGGACACCTTACATGTTCCCATAAACCGAAATATTCAATGTAAGGAACCGGTTTTCTTTTTACACTCATTTATATGTTTTGCATGCATAAGATCTTTAAGTTTTTATGACTAAAACTTTAAACTAAAATATGTGATATTTAAAATATGTTTTATAACAAGTGGTATCAGATCATTACGGTTGTTGCATGCAAAATCGGGTTAGTTTTTCCGAGTTAATTTAATTAACATATAAAACTTGTTATTTAGGATTTATGAAGATAAATCATGAAATAATTTTGCATGTTAATAGTTTCTGGTCCTAAATGATTTTTAGGACATTTTGGTTTATTTATGGATTTTATTGTTCATTTTATACAATATTGGCATTAAAATGTGATTTTTATGATAAAAATGTCATTTTTGGACGAAAATTAGCTAAACTTCGAATTTTTCAGTGGTTTTTGGATATGTTTTCACATATATTATCTACTATGGGTCTGTAAATTTGCATGATAAAATGAGTTGTATTGCTCGAAATATGGATTTTTCAAGTTAAAATCGTATTTAAATGGGTAAATAGGTTAATATGAGTTATATTTCGAATCTGGTCATGGAAATTTAGTATGTTGTCATTAGGGCTGTTCACCGATCCGAAACCGGACCGGACCGAACCGGTATGACCCGGAGACCGGAAACCATGTAACCTTGAGACCGGCGCCCGGATCGACTACCATTAAACCCGGACCAGGACCGGACCGGAGTAGCCGGTCTTAGACCGGACCGACCCGTATGACCCAGAAGTTGGGCTGAGCCAATTAAAGATTGAAGTGGACTGGGCCATTAGAGCTCAATCTGGAATTCTGGAGTATGGACTAAATCTCTTAGCTAAAAGTGTTATTCCAATGCAGCATGCTAAGTAGTCCAACTGTCCAAGTGTCCAACAATTTAAACTTACTTTATTATAAATTTATAACCAATCACAAAATTAAAAATTGCTCAAAAGTCCAACTTGTAAATTAGTACACAAAAATCAAATTGTCTGATTCTAAAGTGTTTTTGATAAACTAAAAAGTGTCAATTATTAATTCGATCTTGTAATTCTTGGTAGTCTTCACTCTTCATTTAAATCGTCAAACTTCAAAGACAGCATCATCTTCTTCATCAACTGTGATTGTATTATTCACCAAATCTATCCAACAAAAAAATAGTAGAGAAATTAGTACAGTAAGAACAAAGAAGTAAAAAAAAATATGATATAAAAAACAAGGGTATAATTCAAATTCATAACCATCTTCGAGTCGTTCCAAATCTTCTAACTTGTCCTCAATATCAAGCCCGCTGTCATCCGACTCATTTCTTCGGCGAATCCAATCTTGTGTGCATAAAAGCGCTTCTACAATCTGCAAATCCAATAAAAATAATATTGTTAAGGATTAAATACCTAATATATCATAAGAGTTAAGAAATTAGCAATAAAAATCGAAAAAGTATAGAAGATACATTACCTTAGGCGTCATAGAGCTTCTAAATGGACTAAGATGACGACGGCCAGCACTAAAAGCTGACTCAGAAGCTACTGTAGAAATGGGTACTGCTAATACATCACGAGCTAATCGTGACAAAATCGGATACCTATGACCATTTAATTTCCACCATGTTAACACATCACGCACTTGCTCATGATCTCCTAATACCTCATTTAAATACCGATCAAACTCGGACTTTGCATACCCCCCATCTGACCTTGTCATACGTGTGGGAAATAATCTGTATACTTCCCTTAAACTAGAAGGATTATAACGAGTTTAACAATGATGATCAATGGTCATAAACAAAATACATAAACAAAGTATAAAGGATTTAGAATTAACCTTCGGTCCTAGCAAAATTGGCCTAAGAACAATATCAAAATTGATATTCGCCTATTAGTTGCACCCAAGACGATATGAGATATGCCCTTTGATTATGCTAGAAATCGATCTAAAATTTTCTGTAAAATTTAGTTGTTTTTTTGTGTTTTTCTGATGAGAGAGGAGGCAAGGTCAAAAGAAAAAAATTAGGGTAGAAGAATTCTCACCCTTTCTTTCTTAAAGTAGCCGAAATAAGGAGTCAATTAGGAAAGAATAAATCTATTCTAATTTCCGGCCTAACTGACCGAAATAAGAAGATTATTCTCCTTATTTTTGGTCTTTCCAAAAATATATAAAATATGTTGAATTGTCATCTAGTGAGGATCGAACCCATGACCTCTTGGTTTGTGTACCCTCACTATTACCACTATGACACATTCATCTTGTTGATATTAAACATAACTGATTATATTTAATTACGAATTAACAGATTAATTTGTCCAAGCTAACATTAAATATATTTAACTAAATATAACTTATTATATTTAATTTACGAATTGATGATTAATTGTCTCAACTTAATATTATTTAATTTTATTAAATAATTATCTCATCAACACATTGACTAACTTTTTAGTCATTTTGGGCATCAATGTGATTATATTTCTATAACCACATTTCTCAAACACATCCTATAGGTGTGACTTTTAGGGACCAGTTGATCACCGCCATCTGTATGATAATAACGTCAAACTTTCTAGCAAGCCAACCGTTATTAGGTAAACGTTAATCAACTGATTAAATATACGAAATATACCCTTGTGAACCTGTAAGAGATTTACAAATGTTATCACACTAATTTGTTGAGGACACAAGCTCCAACAAACTCCCACTTGTCCTCACAAGTGTATGTGCGATAACCGATTCTCATATCTTATAAAATTTCTCCCACTCAATGTAAAACAATTTGCAAATCCGAATTCACAAAGGTCGTATTTTACAAGCGATCAATATCAAGAGTGGTTTCCCCGACTAGAGAGTAACTTAATTGATAAACGAATCAACATTCGAGCATGGCCATGCATTTCAGTTACAACTCCTCGAGTGGCCCTGAGAAATAACTATACCTGATAAGGGTTGGATATTTTCCTCAACTCGAATCCTGCAGATGTAAGCACAGTATGAAATGACCCAGAAAAAATCTACTTAGCCTCCAGTTACGGCAAACCGTGAGAAAGAAACCAAAGTCACCCAAAAACTGCCTTAATCTCAAGAGACAGTCGATAGTCAAAAGAATCGACTCTAGGAACACAATGGATGTCCTATCCACGACCTAGCACCGAATGTTTATTAAACATTTAGGACTCCATTACGTTGTCACAAAAAGTTGTCCTACGAGGTATCGTCATAATCTCGTATCTGTGATCGATCAGTCAACCGTTTGACTTATGGCTCGTTGAACCCACCATCAATCGACTGCACAATATAAAAGCCGGAGTTATCAGCTCACATTGGCGATTACAGACCAAAACAAATTATAATGTAATTCAGTTCACTTAGTGGCGTTCAATGTTGTCAGTACAATCCACATGAAAAACAAAATATTATATATAAAACGATGAAGTTATAAATAGTATATGAAAAAGATAATGTATCAAATCCATAATCAAGTACTACAACTCAGGAACATGTTTAATTCCCATGGAATTTACATGCCCTATATGCTTATCATAATTCAACGGTTTGGTGAGAGGATCCGCGATGTTATCATCCGTCGCAATCTTGGCAATCACTATCTCTTCTTGCTCCACGTAATCACGGATCAGGTGAGCCTTCCGAAGTACATGTCTAGATTTGTTGCTAGACTTTGGCTCCTTAGCCTGGAAGATGGCACCTCTATTGTCACAATATATGGTGATCGGGTCATTCGAACTAGGAACTACCGAAAGCCCTTGTAAGAATTGACGCATCCATATCGCTTCCTTTGCTGCCTCCGAAGCGGCATAGTACTCGGATTCAGTAGTAGAATCTGATACAACACTCTGTTTGGAACTCTTCCAGCTGACCGAAGCACCATTAAGAGTGAAGACGAACCCGGACTGAGATTTTGAATCATCTCGATCCATTTGGAAGCTAGCATCTGCGTAACCGGTTGCGCATAGCTTAGTATCGCCTCCATAAGTCAATACCCAATCCTTAGTCCTCCGTAGGTACTTGAGGATATTTTTGACTGCTATCCAGTGTGTTTCACCTGGAGTCTTTTGGTACCGACTCGTCATACTCAATGCATATGCCACGTCTGGACGTGTGCATATCATGGCATACATGATCGATCCTATTGCAGATGCATAAGGAACACGACTCATGCGCTCTATCCCTTCAGGCGTCGTGGGTGACTGAGACTTGCTCAACTGCATCCCAGTCGTCATATGAAGGTTCCCCTTCTTGGAGTTGGTCATGCTGAATCTCTCAAGAACCTTATCCAAATAAGACTCCTGACTAAGTGATAACGTCCGTCGTGATCTATCTCGGTAGATACGGATTCCCAAAATACGCTGTGCCTCACCCAGATCTTTCATCTGGAAATGTTTCTTCAACCATTCTTTAACCGAAGATAGGAGAGGAATGTCATTCCCAATCAAGAGTATGTCATCGACATATAATATCAAGAATACAATCTTGCTCCCACTCGACTTGATATATAAGCATGGTTCTTCGACCGATCGAGTGAAACCATACTCTTTTATCACTTGGTCGAAACGATGATTCCAACTCCGAGAAGCTTGCTTAAGTCCATAAATGGAACGCTTAAGCTTGCATACTTTCTTAGGATGTTTAGGATCTATGAAACCTTCGGGTTGCACCATGTACAACTCTTCTTCCAAATAACAGTTTAAGAAGGCGGTTTTCACATCCATTTGCCAAATCTCATAATCATGAAATGCGGCAATCACTAAGATTATCCGAATGGAACGTAACATGACTACAGGTGCAAAAATCTCATCATAATGCAATCCTTGCACTTGAGTGAAACCTTTTTCCACAAGTCGTGCCTTATAGATATCTGGTTGCGCGTCTACAGAACGCTTTATTTTGTAAAGCCATTTGCACTATAGAGGTTTTACCTTATTAGGTAAATCAACTAGATCCCATACGTTATTCTCATACATGGAGTCCATCTCGGATTGCATGGCTTCGAGCCATAGCTTTGAGTCGGAACAGGCCATAGCACCTTTATAGGTTGCGGGTTCATTACTTTCTAGAAGTAAAACATCATTCTCCTCGACCATACCAATGTATCTGTCCGGAGGATGAGAGTCTCTACCCGACCTTCTAGGTTCCTCAGGAATATTAACCGTATCATCAGTTGGAGGTACAACTTCCTCCATCTGTTCCTCGGTTGTTGGTTCTGGAATCTCCGACAGCTCGAAGGTTCTATTACTCGACTTGTTCTCGAGAAATTCTTTCTCTAAGAACGTCGCACTAGCCGCAACAAAAACTCGATGTTCGGTAGGCGAATAGAAGTAATGACCAAATGTTCCTTTTGGATAACCTATAAAGTATGTCTTGACTAATCGCAGGCCGAGCTTATCCTCGTGTCTCCACTTGACATAAGCCTCGCAGCCCCAAACCCGAATAAAGGACAAGTTAGGGACCGTTCCCTTCCACATTTCATATGGAGTCTTGTCGTGACTTTAGACGGACTTCGGTTAAGTATAAGAGCGGCCGACAAAGAGCATAACCCCATAATGAATCAGGCACTACCGTGTGACTCATCATGGATCGAACCATATCAAGTAAGGTTCGATTTCTCCGTTCGGACACACCATTCAATTGAGGTGTTCCAGGTGGAGTTAATCGCAAAACAATTCCACGATCTTTCGGTGTTGATCAAACTCATTTGAAAGATATTCGCCACCCCGATCTGAACAGAGTGCTTTAATCTTTCTACCCAGTTGGTTCTGTACCCTATTCTGGTATTCCTTGAATTTCTCAAAGGACTCACTTTTATGCTTCATTAAGTAGACATATCCGTATCTACTCAAATCGTCCGTGAAAGTGATAAAATATCTATAGCCATCTCTAGCGGTAATTGACATAGGTCCACATACGTCCGTATGTATGAGTCCTAATAGGTCACTAGCGCGCATTCCAACACCTTTGAAGGAAATTCGAGTCATCTTGCCAATGAGACATGATTCACACGTGCCATATGTAGAAAATCTGAATGCGGGAATAGTCCCATTATCGACGAGTTTCTTCACGCGTTTCTCATTTATGTGTCCCATTCGACAATGCCATAGACAGGTTTGATCTTTGTCACCAACCTTTAATTTCTTATTATTCATGTGTAATACTTCCGTGGTTTGATCTAAGATATAAATTCCATTCATGGAAACTGCTTTGCCATAAATCATTTCATTAAAAGAGAAAATACAACTATTATCCTTTATTGAAAACTTAAAACCGTCTTTAGCAAGTACGGAAACAGAAATAATATTCTTAGATAAACTGGGTACATAGTAACAGTTATTTAAAGATAACTCAAAACCACTAGGGAGTTGGATTACATATGTTCTCTTCGAGGCAGCAGCAACTCGTGCTCCATTCCCGACTCGCAGGTCCACATCACCTTTTTCGAGAGGTATGATTTTCTTTTGGCCCTGCAAATGATTACACAGATGAGAACCACAACCAGTATCTAGTACCCAAGTTCCGAAACTTGAATGGTTAATCTCAATCATATGAATATAAGATGACATACCAACAGGAACGACGCGCGCCTTGATGTCCTCACGGTAGACGGGACAGTTCCTCCTCCAATGTCCAGTCTTGTGACAATGGTGGCACTCTATGTCACCGCCCTTGCTCTTTGTCTTGCCATGTGAGCCACTAGTCTCACCAGGCGCACTCTTACCGTTTCCTGGCTTCTTAAACTTTGGCTTACCTACAGCTAGGTCGCCATGAGCCTTGCCCTTACCTTTACCTTTGTTGTAAATCGTGAGAACATCCTGCTTCACGCTCCCACTCAATTTCATATCCTTCTCGGTCTGTACGAGAAGGGAGTGTAGCTCATGAGGACTCCTTTTCAAGTCATTCATATAGTAGTTCGCCCTGAAAAGGGCAAAACCATCGTGAAGAGAATGAAGCATTCGGTCAATGACAATGCTCTCACTGATTTTACAATTCAGTGCCTCCAGTTTCTCGACATTCTCAATCATGTGAAGAATGTGTGGGCTAACCGGTTGGCCCTTCTGGAGTTTCTCATCAAAGAAGCGACATGTATGCTCATATGTAACGATTCTCGGTGCCTTTGAGAACTCGTTAGTGAGCGTGGTGAAAATCTTGTTTGCACCTTGGGCAATGAAGCGTCTCTGCAAATTGGTTTCCATTGCAAAGATGAGTACGTTCTTTATCGCACCCGCTTCCATAACGAAATCACTATAAGCGAGTGACTCGTTGACTCCTGCATTTGAGTCTGGGTTGACCGGTATTGGCTCAATTAAATACCCGAGCTTACCGTCGCAGTGATGGCAGCATTCCGTAGTGCCGCCTCCCAATCCGCAAAATTGGACCCATCATTCTTCAGTCGAGTGGACTGATTCATTTGGTCCATGAACATTTTAAGCCAGGACGAACGATCTAGTGTGGCACTAGGCATTGGGACTGCGTTATTTCCAACCATTTGTTGTAACAGTATTATTTATAATAAACGTGTTCTACACTGCGAAAGAAGAATAAAATAATAAGCATGTGCATCGTTTTTATTTTAAGTCTAATGAACTAATGTCATAACGCGAAGACTCAAAACATTTATACAATTGACCACCCTCAAGAATTATATAAATGACTCCAAGACTCAATTCTCTGTAAATTGATAAGCTAACCTTTTAGCTAATTCTACCGTTAGAATTCTTGGTCGATAAATTTCTGTAAATACTATCTTTAGTCCATCATAATCACGAGAAACTCTTCGGACTATGATGTTGAGGTAAACTAAGTCAACACAACTACTACCCAACGTAGAAGGGGTCATATTAGGCTTACCGACGAAGAAGGGATTCATAGATGTTTGCCCTTATAAAGACTAATCTCAATTTCCGATTTAGAGGAAGATCCCATCAACTTTATTTAAATTCATTTTAAGTGAACTATAATCTAACATGCGAGAATGATTAAACTAAAGTGATGGCTTAAAGTCTGTGACATCTGCATGTCCATGAAAACTAACATACAACCTATATGAGTCAATTTTCATGCATTTTAGTAGTAGGTGGTTTGGTTTTAGGCGGAAAATGATGCAATTACTAACATGTGAATGAAACGCAATAATAATGAAAAACGTAAAAAAAACAGTAAAAGTCCTAGTGTGGCCTATCCTATCAAAATGAACAATAAATACAAGTTTGGTATCCATCCTTGGACCCGAGAAGCTTGTCTTGATGTTCCATCTTGATCCATGTAGCGGGAGTGAGCTTGAATCTTCATCTTTAGTCTTCTTTGAAATTACAATAAATAAAATTACATAATTGACCTATTTATTACATTCTAATTTCAAAACCCAAAACTAAAATAAAGGAGATTCGAGATCTCATAATTACATAAAAATCATGTTTCCTTCATTACGAAAACATAATTTGACTAAGGCCACACTAAGTATTACAAATTACAACCGATTGCAAAATTAAATACGTAAATAAAATTCATTCATTCGATTCATTCAACAAAATTAAAAGCATCAACTAAAATAAATTAAACATACATTACACAATTCTTTAATTATGTTGATTAATTTATCCAAACCACCTATTTAAATTAAATTAAGTGACAATTCCGCAATTTAATCACATTAATTTCATTCTTAATCCATATTAAACTTGTAATATGAATTCTATCCGTCAAAATTTTAAACTGCTTTAAAATAACTCGGTATCTTTAAATTGTGAACCGATTCACAATAACTAATTGGCCAAAATAAAATAAAAAAAAAACAAAATCCAATTTTTCTTCCTTTTGGGTCTCGGCAAAAAGGAAAACAAAATTTTTTTTTTTATTTGTAAACTCAGCTCACGGCTGACAAAAAAAAAAAAACAGCCAATAATTTTTTTTTTTCGGAAATAAGGCAAAAAGAAGGAAAGAAAAAAACTTTCCTTTTCTTTTTCTTTTAGATTCGGCAAAAAAAAAGAAAAATAACCCAAAAAAAAAACAGTTTTTTTTTTTTTTTTTTTTTTTTTTTATGAACACTGTTCACGGTGAACAGTACCGAACAAAAAAAAAAATAAAAAAACCGTCACAAAAAAAAACTTGCGGCAAGAATTGCCCTAAAACAAAACCGATGAAGAAAATGTTTACAGTTGCCATATAGAACGTGATTTAGCAAGTGAATTAATGAACATGATTAATCTTATATGCTAAAACTATATAGCAAAAACAAGTTCTTGTCTCATCGACATGATTATTCCATTAACAATTTAATTTAATCCGAATTAAATCAAGGTATCTACAAATTCATTTTATTATCATCTTAACATATTAAAACAATAATTCATATGAATCAAATGGAAATAAATCATCAACAAAGGAAAAACAGGCCGAAAAAAAATTCTCTCGGCACAAAAAAATTTCAGCCGAAAACCCTAAATTTTTTTTTTCGAAATCCCCATTGTTTTACATACATATTTTATGAAAATCATCAAAAATAAAATCGTGGCCTAATGCTCTGATACCACTTGTGGAAATAATCTGTATACTTCCCTTAAACTAGAAGGATTATAACGAGTTTAACAATGATGATCAATGGTCATAAACAAAATACATAAACAAAGTATAAAGGATTTAGAATTAACCTTCGGTCCTAGCAAAATTGGCCTAAGAACAATATCAAAATTGATATTCGCCTATTAGTTGCACCCAAGACGATATGAGATATGCCCTTTGATTATGTTAGAAATCGATCTAAAATTTTCTGTAAAATTTAGTTGTTTTTTTGTGTTTTTCTGATGAGAGAGGAGGCAAGGTCAAAAGAAAAGAATTAGGGTAGAAGAATTCTCACCCTTTCTTTCTTAAAGTAGCTGAAATTAGGAGTCAATTAAGAAAGAATAAATCTCTCCTAATTTCCGGCCTAACTGACCGAAATAAGGAGATTATTCTCCTTATTTTTGGTCTTTCCAAAAATATATAAAATATGTTGAATTGTCATCTAGTGAGGATCGAACCCATGACCTCTTGGTTTGTGTACCCTCACTATTACCACTATAACACATTCATCTTGTTGATATTAAACATAACTGATTATATTTAATTACGAATTAATAGATTAATTCGTCCAAGCTAACATTAAATATATTTAACTAAATATAACTTATTATATTTAATTTACGAATTGACAGTTAATTCGTCTCAACTTAATATTATTTAATTTTATTAAATAATTATCTCATCAACACATTGACTAACTTTTTAGTCATTTTGGGCATCAATGTGATTATATTTCTATAACCACATTTCTCAAACACATCCTATAGGTGTGACCTTTAGGGACCAGTTGATCACCGCCATCTGTATGATAATAACGTCAAACTTTCTAGCAAGCCAACCGTTATTAGGTAAACGTTAATCAACTGATTAAATATACGAAGTATACCCTTGTGAACCTGTAAGAGATTTACAAATGTTATCACACTAATTTGTGGAGGACACAAGCTCCAACAATACGAACTTGACGTTCAATGGCTTTCTTGAAATCTAAGGAGTCATCATGCCCAACACTACAACCCACATCAGGTGTGCTCTCATCAGTTTCAGTAGCATATAAGAGCCTGTACTCATCAAATAAAGCAATCGCTTTATTGTACACTTTCTGGGTCAACACTTCATCATCAGGTGAACCATAAATAACATTGAAAGCAATCTTTAATCCAACTAACTTAACATTTGGATCTAAAATAGCACTCATATAAAGCAACACATTCATCTTATCAACATCTCCCCAATACTTATCAAATTTCTTTTTCATGGCAGTAGACATAGCTTTAAAATCTTCATCCTTACTGTTAATCCAAGTTTTTAGTTGATGAAGTGCACGAGCA
Organism: Silene latifolia; assembly: GCF_048544455.1. Classification (NCBI taxonomy): domain Eukaryota; kingdom Viridiplantae; phylum Streptophyta; class Magnoliopsida; order Caryophyllales; family Caryophyllaceae; genus Silene; species Silene latifolia. The sequence continues at coordinate 46,601,547 of NC_133535.1, read as the reverse complement.
ATGATAAAGAAACTAGTGTTACTAGTCACATACAATGAACCAGAAACTTGATCGGTCAAAGATTTAAACTCTTTTAGAAATGTTACCAATGCTTGAACAATAGTCCAATCAAAGTCACTAGGAGCACCAGAATGTTCTACTTCATAATCAATAGGATTTCCAAATTCATCCACATCATCTGAATTTGTACCAAGTTCATGACCTATAGGATTTATCGGAACATTTACATCAGGAAACACATCCTTATAGTTTAATGCAGTGTATAACATGGTGTATGTAGAGTTCCATCTAGTGGGGACATCCATAGATAATGACAACTCACATTTTGTATACTTCTTTGCAACATCTTTAAAGAATTTCAACCTTGCAGGAGAACTCTTAACAAACTTTACGGCATATCTAACCTTGTTAATAGATTTTTTGTTCTTGTTCAAGCCATCCCATACAATAAGGTTAATAATATGAGCAACACATCTCATTTGCAAATAAATCCCTTTACCAATAGTGTTAGGTTTCTTCAAAAGAAGCCTCTTTAATTCTACGCAAGCGGTGTCGTTAGAACTAGCATTATCAACAGTCAAAGTAAAAACCTTATCATCTAAACCCCAAGATTTGAAGCAGTTATCAAGAAGGTTTGCTATATCCTTACCCTTGTGACTATAAATAGGACAAAAACAGAGAATCTTTTTTTGATACGTCCAATCGTTATCAATGTAATGGGCAGTCAAACACATATAGTTCACTTTTTGAATGCTTGTCCATGTATCGGTAGTAAATGATACCCTTTGACTTGAAACTCTAAGCAACTCTTTCAATTTTTCTTTTTCACTACTGTAGAGCTTATAACAATCACGTGTAATGGTGGAACGAGAAGGGATTTTAAACCTAGGGCAAGTAACAGACATAAGACGTTGAAAACCAGGTTTTGCCACAAAACGAAAGGGCAACTCATCAATTATTATCATATAAACTACTGCTTCCTTAACCTCTTCAAGATTCAAGGTCCATCCCTTCAATTTTCCTTCTCCCTCATTTGAACCTCTATCAAAGACTAACTCAGTTTGTCTTCCTTTAGCTCTATTTACAGGAGCATCAGGATTTACAGGACATACAAGCCAATGGTTTTTTATATTTTTAGAACCATTCTTATTGCCATCTGATGCAAAGTTTTTATTTTCACAATATATACATTTAGCTCTACGCATACCTTGCTCTGTATACTCCCGGAAATGCACCCAATAATCAGCTCGCCTATTTTTGACAGTGATATATTCGCGTCCTGGAACTTTGGGGCGAGGAGGCAATAATGGGAGCTTCACCGCTTGTGTCTTATTGACAGCCATACCCTCTTTCATTCCATCATTATTTGGGAGCGATTCAGATGTTCGTGTTGTCTCAGTTGTAGCCTCTTCTAAATCAGAGATAAGTCTTCTTTTTTTTGAAGAAGAAGAACTAGCCATGTTATGATATTAAGAGAAATAGAGAATAAGACATTATTAGACAATTAACAATCATATGCAATTAAAAACCAACAACAAATCCCAATTCAGGTAAGTGATGGTCAACAAACTCTCTTTCATGAACTGTAAACATCAGTACAGCACACATTCAGACATCACTAAATAGACTCGACTCACTCAAGTAACATTTGCCATTAGCAAATCTTACAATAAACATCAGTACATCACACGATTCACACAGTCCAATCAAAGTAACTACAATTACAGTCCAATCAAAGTAACTAAAATTACAGTCCAATCAAAGTAACTACAATTATAGTAAATCAGAAGGCTATGCAGAAATACATACCAATGTGTCAATCGGCCAAGGATCTAACAAGTAGCAACAATGGGTGCCCTTTTCCTAAGTTGTGAATATGATTTAGAGAAATAATAAGCCTAGAAGAGAGTATATATAAGAAAAAAATTAGTAATCTTTTCCTAAATCCAAATTTTAATATGCTATATAATAAAAAAAAAAGGAAAATTAACTTAACTGAAACATGGAATCGTAGAGCAGTGAAGATTTTGTGATCGCATGGAATCGTGATCTTTGTGGAGACATGAGAGGCGTAAAGGCCGACGATAGTTGTAACACCCCCTCATACCAAGGTGCCTTACCAGGACCACCCTACCATGAAAGTGTGTTACCATCTCGGTTGCCCGAGGTTAGTACATATCAAAAGCGTCGGAACTGAACACATTTATTAAAGTACTGTAAAGTATAAAGTTTACAACATCCAAACCCAAATACTGTTTAACAAAGTACAACTCCAAAGTCTAACAATAAAGGAAATCCAACTAAGACTCAAACGGTGATGCTATGACTCGTGATGGCAATTCTCCCAAGACAGTCCCCAAGCTCACACTAGCAATACCTGTCAAGCCTGCTCACCATCCCCGAATGGATCACCGCAGATTCCACAAACAACAACGGGGTCAGTATTACTCAAATATTAAGACAAACCAACAGAGAAATCAACTGATCATCACCAATTCCCAATCATCCAATCTCCCACAGTAACCGACTACACACCGATGTGTGTAGCCCTGCGAGATTACCCATCGCAACAGGTAACCCTCGCCGCCAGTGGGTGACCGCAGCCGATCCCACCTAGTCCAGATCCTCAACGAGCAACAACAATCCCTGTCCCTTAATGTGCACATCCCCTCCCGTGGCGGGTTCCACGGAGGGCGAACTAGGGTGTGAAGCCACTCCCGCAAGTGACTCCACCTAATCACAATCACATGACATCACAGCCATCTCAATCCCCTCACACCAACATCGTCACAAAAATCTCCATACTCCGATGATCAACTGATAACAATAATCACAACAAACATGTCTTACAAAGAACAGTAAACTGAGTAGGGAAACCCTACCTTAGCAATCAACAGTGGAATGAACTCGAACAATCAGAAAGGCTCCTCTACGAAGTCTTCTCCTATACCATAATCATACAACACAATTACACAATGCACAACCCCCATATTCCCAATTCCGCAAATATACAGTAACCCCAACGAATATGAATAACATATAATTAGAACTTACCAATAGTAGGATGAGGGATTATACGCAAGAACTCCGAAGATCTCACACACAACAAAGCTATGGAATGATTAGGGAGTGATTTAGGGAGAGATTAGGGTTAACGTAGAAATGATGAAGTTGAAATGATGTTTTTTGAAAACTGACGCGGGATATAAAATAATCTTAAACACTCCCTAATCAAACCGTCAAAATAATACTCGCCAGACCTAATACTCGGTCGAGTAAAGTTATACTCGTCCGAGTATCCGCTAACTCGGTCGAGTATTCACTATACTCGGCCGAGTATTCATCGGCAGAACCAAAACAACTCACAACAACAGCACTACTCGGCCGAGTAGGCTCTACTCGGTCGAGTAGTCACCAAAGTAAATCTGTAGTGTTACAATCTTCCCCCCTTAAAAAGAACTTCGTCCCGAAGTTCACACTCTACTATAAAACAAAGTACAACACCACGCCACAAGACTATACTAACCACATATAACAACACCAAGGAACTACATAAGTCACCACAAAATCATTACTCCGACTCAAAGCAAAACAACAAAACAAAACAAAAACGACCGCGACCACCCGTAACCAAACATACCTGATCAAAAAGGTTAGGAAAACGTTCTCGCATAGCTTCCTCGGGTTCCCATGTGGCTTCCTCCACATTATGATTAGACCAAAGGACCTTGAGTAAGACCGTCTCACCATTCCGGGTCTTACGAACCTTGCGATCAAGAATCTCCTTAGGAAACTCGGCGTAGGACAAGGATTCATCAAGCTTGATGTTCTCCATTTCAAGGATATGCGACGGGTCGCTCACATACTTCCGAAGTTGGGATACATGAAAAACATTGTGCACCCTATCCAAAGCTGGTGGTAACGCTAACCTGTAGGCTACCTTGCCAACACGGTCCAAAATCTCATAAGGACCTATAAACTTTTGGCTTAGCTTACCCTTTTTCCCAAACCTCATAACACCTCGCATAGGTGACACTTTTAAAAGAACCTTGTCACCTACCGTAAACTCAATGTCCTTGCGGTGCAAGTCGGCGTAGCTCTTCTGACGATCTTGAGCTGCTCTCATCTTTTGCCGAAATAACTGGACTTGCTCAACCATATCTTGAACCAGCTGTGGCCCTAAAACCACCGTCTCGGAACTATCATCCCAACAAACTGGACTTCGGCATTTCCGGCCATACAAAGCTTCAAAAGGTGCCATCCCCACGCTTGTATGATAACTGTTATTGTATGAAAACTCAATCAGATCAAGCCTGTCTTCCCAACTGCCCCCAAACTCCATAACACATGCCCTCAACATGTACTTTAAGGTCTTGATGGTCCGTTCTGTCTGACCATCGGTTGCCGGATGAAAGGCTGTACTCATCTTTAAAGTTGTACCCATCAACTCTTGCAGCTCTTGCCAAAACTTGGATATGAACCTCGCATCATGATCAGAGACGATATCTTTAGGTATACCATGTAACCGAACCACATGCCTCCTGTAACCCAGTGCGAGCTGCATCTTAGACCAAGTATCTTTCATGGGAACGAAATGGGCTGACTTGGTTAACCGATCAACAATCACCCAAATCATGTTGTTACACTACTACAAATCCAGGCAACTACAACGCCCCTTTAACAACGATTATTCACGAAAATCACAATAGACGTTGTAGAATGTATGGCGCGAATTTTACTAAAATCAATTACAACGGGTATGGTTATAAAAACCGTTGTTATTCGTTTTAACAACGGGTCACACATGAACAACCGTTGTTAATAATTTGGCGCAAAATTGGCGCAAAGTTAGTGAAAAGTAATCACAACGGTTATTTTTGAAACCCGTTGTTAAAAATTATTTAACAACGGGTGTTTTTTACAACCGTTGTTAAAACATATTTGACAACGGTTGTTGTTTAATAACCGTTGTCAATACCTTCCATACTCTAAACCACACAAACACAAGTCTGCTGCAGCCACAAAACACAAACCTTAATACATACACAAACACAAACCCAGCAGCAGCCAAACACAAACACAAAACACACATTTTCTCATCGTCTCTTTCTCTCTTTCTCATCGTCGCTTTATCTTCTCGCCGTCACTGTTGATTTCATCGTCTCTTTACGTACGTTCTGTAATTATCAGGTTTGTTTCATCGTCATTATTTTATTTTTCTAATTATTTCAGTTCCATGTATGTGTTTTTATCGACCATTAGGTTCCGTTCAAAGATCTGCTAATTATTTCATTTCCATCTTCTTTGGCGTCCTTCAAGACGGATCGAGCATAGTAAGAGTCTTAAGGATGATATCATTCATTTTGTTGGAGTTTGGAGTTTGTTTTGAAAGATTAAGGAGAGGGTTAATTTATTTGGAGTTTGTTTTAGCAGTTAGGGTTTGGAGAATATATTGAGATAATGGAAATGCATGTTAGTTGAGATAATGCAATGTATTTATACTAAGCAATGTGTGGGTTGAGTTGTTTTTTAATTAATATATATGTTAGGAAGTTGTGCCATAATCAGCATCATCATATCTCTCAATACTGCTTCAAATCTTATTGGACAAGAATGGCGTAATAACTGGATCTTGATGATGACTGATCTATGGAGTTGAAAAAATGGAAGCAAATCAAACAAGCATAACTCAACACTTTCAAAATGATCATTTCATTTAATTTTAAACCAAATACATTTCATCAATTATCAGAAATCAAAAGATGTATAATAAGCCGGAACAACCCCGGTTAAGCGTAAAAAGCGCTTCTCAACCTGCCACCAATCACGCCACTCTGGTATACCGCTAACTTCCGGGTCATTGGCTTCATATTTTGCAATAACAGATTGAATATATGCAAGGACACGACTTGCATGTGGAGATAAGGTTGGAAGAGTACAACTCAACATATCTCTGGCTGCAGCCAAGTTGCGAGTAAAATGTGCCGACGAGGGTATGAAGATGATGATGATGATGAGGCTTTGTTGACAAGCCAGACTGCTTCACGCCTCTTAATCCAATAATTCCGTTGATGTTCAAGGGATGCTTTGATTAATAGGTGTTGATCGGCGGGAAGCCCGGCGAGAACCTTCGCATCATCTTCAATCGTTTGTGTAAGCCATTCTTCGTTGTTGATAAAATTAGGGTTCATTGCCATGTTGTTTCAATTAATGAATGTTAGATACTAAAGGATGCTTTAATATTTATAGCTAGTCACATTTATAAGTTTTTTCAAAACCATTGGTAATTAATTTAAGGGATATTCTGCATGCATCGGAATTCTAACGGGCCGTAATTATACATGCATCTAGTAATATTTAATTTTTTTTTTTTTTTATTTTTTAAGAACAAACAACAACGGTTATTTACAAACAACCCGTTGTCTTTAGTTATAACAACGGTTTTGTATATTACAACCCGTTGTTATAACTTTCCCCCCAAAATTGAGTCACACTTTCCACAACGGGTTTTTATACTTAAAACCGTTGTTAATAGTTTTAACAACGGGTTGCTTAAGAAAACCAACCGTTGTTACAACCTTTTACAACGGACGCTTTAACAACGTCCGCTTTTTTATATAACAACGGTTTTTGACCGTTGTTATAGCCTGTATCTGTAGTAGTGTTACCTTGTTGTGACCTAGGTAACCCCACAATGAAGTCCATGGAGATCGACTCCCACTTCCACTCTGGTACTTCCAAAGACTGAATCTTACCTTGTGGTCTCCTTTGTTCACCCCTGACCTTTTGACAGGTCAAACATCTGGCTACAGACTCAGCTATATCTCTCTTCATGTTTGGCCACCAAAAAGTCTTCTTAAGGTCTCTATACAGCTTGTCACCACCCGGGTGAACTGAATAGGGAGTGCAATGAGCCTCCGTCAAGATCACTCTCCGCAACTCTGCATCCTCAAGAACACACCATCTCCCATCAAAACGAACACTCCCATCTGGATGAATAGAAAACCTGGAAACCGTTCCACTCTCTACCCTTGACTTCCACTCCTGAATCTTAGGATCAAGCTCTTGCTTACTCTTGATGTTCTCATACAACTCTGGCTCGATCGTCAAATCTCCGATGGTGTCCCCCTCTCGAATCATAAAGATCCCCAAACTAGACATCTCATCCCTCAACTTCAGCAAGGACATAGCTGTACATAGCGAGTGAACGCTCTTCCTACTCAGTGCATCTGCAACAACATTAGCCTTACCCTCGTGATAGATGATCTCCATATCATAATCTCCAATCAGCTCCATCCACCGTCTCTGTCGCATGTTAAGCTCCTTCTGAGTGTAGATATACTTTAGACTCTTATGATCAGAGAACACCTTAAAAGTTGCTCCATAAAGGTAGTGTCTCCAAATCTTAAGAGCGAACACAACCGCACCGACTCCGGATCATGAGTAGGGTAGTTCTCCTCATATTGCTTCGGTGCCTCAAGCATACGCTATGACTTTCCCTTCCCGCATCAAAACACAACCAAGACCATTCTTTGAAGCATCGGTATATACCTCAAAGTTCTCACAACCCTCTCGCAATGCTAGGATAGGAGCTGTGGTCAAGCGTTCCTTTAAGGTCTGAAACGGCATCTCACAACTCTCATCCCAGACAAATCTGACTTCCTTCCTCATCAAGGATGTCATAGGCCGTGCTATGGTAGAGAAATCTTTCACAAATCTCCTGTAGTAGCCGGCAAGGCCTAAGAAACTCCGAATCTCAACAACATTCTTCGGCAATTCCCACTTGGTAATGGCCTCAATCTTACTAGGATCCACAGAGACCCCCTTCTTAGATATTACATGGCCCAGAAAAGCCACTTCCTCTAACCAGAACTCGCATTTGGATAGCTTGGCATAAAGCTGATTTTCTCTCAAGGTCTGCAGGACTATCCTCAAATGCTCCTCATGCTCTTCCTTAGTCTTAGAATAGACTAAGATATCGTCGATGAAAACAACCACAAACCTATCCAAGAACGGTGTAAAGATCCGATTCATCAAATCCATAAAAGGCCGGGCGCATTGGTCAACCCAAAAGGCATCACCACGTACTCGTAATGACCATATCGAGATCGGAACGCTATTTTAGGAATATCCTCATCTGCTATCCTCAGCTGGTGGTAGCCCGACCTCAGATCAATCTTGGAAAACACACCTGCTCTACGTAGCTGATCAAACAAGTCATCAATCCTCGGCAACGGATACTTGTTCTTCACTGTGACACGATTGAGCTCTCTGTAATCAATGCACAGTCTCATACTCCCATCTTTCTTCTTTACAAAAAGGACTGGAGCTTCCCACGGTGACACACTAGGCCTGATGTAACCCTTGCCTAGCAACTCATGCATCTGCTTTTTCAACTCCGCCAACTCTTTAGGTGCCATACGGTAGGGTGCTTTAGATATGGGACCCGCTCCCGGCTTAAGCTCCACGCTGAAATCAACATCCCTCTTGGGAGGCAAACTCGGTATCTCCTCAGGAAAAACATCTTCGAACTCTCTCACCATAGATATCTCAGAAGCTGTCGGTGGCTCTACACGGTGATCTCTCACATGACAAAGAATCAAGGGACACTTCTTCCTCAAACATGACTTTAAAGTCATCACAGCTATGAACCTACACTTAGGCTTTACCACAAACCCTCTATAGGACACCCTAACACCCTTGGGACCCTTTAAGGACACCCTCTTTTGCCGACAATCTATCCTGGCGTCATACTTACCCAGCCAATCCATCCCGACAATCACCTCGAACCCATCCATAGGAAACTCTAACAGGTCTACTGGTAAATCTACCCCTCCAACTACCATGGATACTCCCTTATACAGCTTGAGACACGACACAAACTCCCCTGAAGGTATGAATACATCAACCTTTACAACCTCAAACCTTCCCAAACCCATAGACACAGCATGACTCTTAGACACAAAAGAATGTGTAGCCCCGGAATCAAACAAAACAAAGGACGGTACATTATGAACAAGAAAGGTACCGGTAACTACATGAGCATCATCCTGTGCTTCCTGCTTGTCCATCATGAAAAGCTTTCCACTGTTTTTCTGTCCTCCACCCTGAACTGAAGCATTGGAGGTACTTGGCTTGGCTACCGAATCCTGAGTGGTGCTGTTGTTCTGGCGCTGATAAGATCCACCACCACCGTGGTTGTAACCGCCCTGGTTGCCCTGTCCACCTCTGTTGCCCCATGAACCTCCCGGTCGGTTACTAGCAAAACTCTGAGTCAGCCCCTGAGAAAAATTCCCCGACCGAGCCCCTGAACCAGTGTCGGGCTTGTAGCTCGTGCATTCCCGTCTTTTGTGGCCTATCCCACCACAGTTGAAGCATGTAAGGTTAGAGTTGTCACTCACACTCCGACCTCCATTCTTTCCCCAGCCACGAGATCCTCCCGAAAAACCAGCTCCCCCAGAAAAAGCCTTAGCATGGCTAAAGTTCCCTTTCTTGTTGGCCGACTGATTGTTGTTTCCACCATCAGACTTCCTCTTTTCAGCAGCAGTCCTCTCATCGATCTCTCTTGAGAGATCTACCATTCTCTCAGCTTGATTCGCTCTCAGGTACACTTCCTTGAGGTCAGTAGCAACCCCAGCTGGCATACGACTCACTATCTTAGCAGATAAACCCCTCTTAAAACGGAGAGCCAAACCTCTCTGTCCTAGCTGCATGTCTTCAACATAACGAGATAGCTCCAAAAATCGATGATAGTAGTCAGTGACCGTCATCTCCTCAGTCATGGTGAAGGAATCAAAGTCGGATCTCATCTTGTGTCGGATATGCTCCGGCACAAACTGCTCTCTCATAGCACTCTTCAACCCAGACCAAGGAATAGCTCCTTCCGCCTGGTAAAAAGCTCTGGCATCTTCCTTGACATTTTGCCACCAAACTGCAGCCTCACCTCTTAGGTAGTACACTACCCGCTCACAAATCATGTCCTCGGGGCACTTAACCATTTCCATGAGAGCTTCAATCTCACGGTGCCACTTCTCAAGTAGCTTTGGTTCACCTACCCCGTCATATGTGGGAGGGTTGAAGCGAGCAATGATGATGCTGAGCTGAGTTGCATCCATCGACTTCTCGTTCCCCTTTCCCACATTTTTGAGAGCTTCAAGGAGAGCCTCTTGTTGCTCAATCATGCGAGCAACCTCATCAAGAGTCATCTCCGAAGCTTGGATCTGCGCGGGAGTTCTTTTGGGCGGCATACTGAACTGACAAGAAACACGGAAACGTAAACACAAAAGCCTACAACTCAAAACGTAATAACTTTCCGCCAAAAGAACACTCGGCCGAGTATACAACCATACTCGGTCGAGTAACGACTACTCGGTCGAGTATCTTAGATACTCGATCGAGTATTCGACTCCAGAAGCGAACGTCAGAAACTCAAAAACAACACCCGGTCGAGTAAAACAACACTCGGCCGAGTAGGCCCTACTCGGACGAGTATACTTCCTTACTCGGTCGAGTTATCACATACAGTAGCTACTGCTACTCACTGCCAATTAATACTCGGTCGAGTGCTTGGTTACTCGGCCGAGTGCTCCCTACTCGGTCGAGTACCTGCCCTGCTCGGCCGAGTCACCGAATAGACGGGTATACAGTATAAAGTTCTCTATCATGCTCACTATTCCCGCAACAAACACATAACATCAAGGACTTTAATGCCAATTAAAATCACATCAGCATACAATTCAAATATCAAGAACTTTAATGCCACGTTATAATCATATGAGCATACAAATCATGCATACGCTAAATCCAACATGACAAACATTCACACACCCGTCACCTTCTCCATTTTTCCCATCACCACATTTACAACTCTCAACACACACCTTCAACTATCAACTATTACCAACTTGCATCTTCACATACATATGCATACAAAACCTAACTCTCATCACACTTCCCCATGTTACCGGCTCGAGTTAGTGAGGGCCAATTTGCGACTCCGGGACGTCTCCCGAGTCTTTGCGGTAGCTCCAAACAACTCTCCCCGGGTTCATTTTATTTAGACTCCCTAGGTTCATTAAATTCATTTGTTTAGGTGCCGGAATCTTCGGCTCTGATACCACTTTGTAACACCCCCTCATACCAAGGTGCCTTACCAGGACCACCCTACCATGAAAGTGTGTTACCATCTCGGTTGCCCGATGTTAGTACATATCAAAAGCGTCGGAACTGAACACATTTATTAAAATCTTTGTAAAGTATAAAGTTTACAACATCCAAACCCAAATACTGTTTAACAAAGTACAACTCCAAAGTCTAACAATAAAAGAAATCCAACTAAGACTCAGACGGTGATGCTATGACTCGTGATGGCAATTCTCCCAAGACAGTCCCCAAGCTCACACTAGCAATACCTGTCAAGCCTGCTCACCATCCCCGAATGGATCACCGCAGATTCCACAAACAACAACGGGGTCAGTATTACTCAAATATTAAGACAAACCAACAGAGAAATCAACTGATCATCACCAATTCCCAATCATCCAATCTCCCACAGTAACCGACTACACACCGATGTGTGTAGCCCTGCCAGATTACCCATCGCAACATGTAACCCTCGCCGCCAGTGGGTGACCGCAGCCGATCCCACCTAGTCCAGATCCTCAACGAGCGACAACAATCCTTATCCCTTAATGTGCACATCCCCTCCCGTGGCGGGTTCCACGGAGGGCGAACTAGGGTATGAAGCCACTCCCGCAAGTGACTCCACCACAATCACAATCACATGACATCACAGCCATCTCAATCCTCTCACACCAACATCGTCACAATAATCTCCATACTCCGATGATCAACAAATAACAATAATCACAACAAACATGTCTTACAAAGAACAGTAAACTGAGTAGGGAAACCCTACCTTAGCAATCAACAGTGGAATGAACTCGAACAATCAGAAAGGCTCCTCTACGAAGTCTTCTCCTATACCATAATCATACAACACAATTACACAATGCACAACCCCCATATTCCCAATTCCGCAAATATACAGTAACCCCAACGAATATGAATAACATATAATTAGAACTTACCAACAGTAGGATGAGGGATTATACGCAAGAACTCCGAAGATCTCACACACAACAAAGCTATGGAATAATTAGGGAGTGATTTAGGGAGATATTAGGGTTAACGTAGAAATGATGAAGTTGAAATGATGTTTTTTTGAAAACTGACGCGGGATATAAAATAATCTTAAACACTCCCTAATCAAACCATCAAAATAATACTCGCCAGACCGAATACTCGGTCGAGTAAAGTTATACTCGGCCGAGTATCCGCTACTCGGTCGAGTATTCACTATACTCGGCCGAGTATTCATCGGCAGAACCAAAACAACTCACAACAACAGCACTACTCGGCCGAGTAGGCTCTACTCGGTCGAGTAGTCACCAAAGAAAATCCGTAGTGTTACAACAGTGAAGAGATTTAGGGATTTGGAAATTGTGTGATTGACTTTCCCAAATCCTAAAAATCATATGAGTATACGATATACATTGAATAGCAGTGTATGGAAAGTTGGAAACTAGTAGAGAGTTATAGATATGGGCCTTTTTTCATCATCAAGTTATGGGACTTATGGCACATGGGCTTGTTTTCATTAAATTGGTGGCCTGTATCAGTGGGATGACCGGTCTTCGGGTCTGGATCGGATTTATCCGAGTTTGGACAGGAAAGGACCGGGGACCGGATATTAAAAAACAAAGGACCGGAGACCGGACCGGTAGATAGCAGGTCCGGGTCGGTCTGGACCGGACGGTCCGGTTCGGTCCAAAAATCCGGTCTGGACCGGTTTTTGAACAACCCTAGTTGTCATATGCAATTTTACAAGATGTGTGTAAAATATTTGGCTATAATGAAGTCTTTATGCATGATTTATGAATTTTTGATGAAAAATCATATAAATAGTGACTATAATTAGTAATAATGCTAAAACATACTTCATGACTAAAGGAAAAACGTCACATGTTGCATTTTATCATATATTTCAGATCTAAAAGTGAAAAGTTGATGAATATAATTTTTCTCATATTTTTATGGTCATAATTGTTAATATCGATAAACCGCAACATTGTTTTTCTCGATAAATTTTCGAAATTTTTAACCTGTGTTTTGAACATTATGAGTGTCATGGTATTTTTCCAGAATGTTCATGAGTTTAAAATTTCAAATTTTGAAATTATTTGAAATTTTTGATTTAATTTGAAGTTTATAGCATAATTTTGTATTTTAGGTCCATTTATGAACAATATTAAGAAATCAAGGTTATTTATTGTTAAAATGTTAGTGGAGACTAATTTTGAGTCCTAATATGGTTAAGGTAATTAACTTATACATAAATATGAATTTATGTAATTATTGTGATTTTAAAAGGTTAAATCACGCAAATCCGTAAAAACCGATTAATATACGATATTGGCTCTTTAAAGGCGATTTAGCATAAAATTGGGCATGTTCATACATATTATAATGCTGCATTTTACTTATGATTGTCATATTTTAATTTTATGTTATTTTTGAATTATGTAATTTTACTTAGTATGGCCTAAGTTTTAATTGATATTACCCGAAATGTATCGGAATATCGATTGGGTTGTAATTTATTGTGATCTCGTATCACCGTTTTGTAATTTAATAGATTTATTTTTATTTTTAATTACAAATGTATAATAGGAAATTATGTAATTTATTATGTAATTTATTTATTCCGGAGTTCCTTGAAGACGGTGCCACTCGAGAAGGCGATCCATCAAAGAATGTTGTCTTGAAATGCGTGCCAAGACCGAAGTTCAAGGGACCAAAGAAGTTGGTTTCCGAATTTGTAATTGTTTAATAGATTTACTATTTCAGGAAGGCCATACTAGGATTTTATTTATACTTTGCATTTTATTTATATGTTGCATGCATCGCTAAATCGCCATAACTAAACATCCATTTTATATCGAGTTTATCGACCGTGTCAATTACAATTATCGTAGTTCACCGCTTTAGTTCACTTAAAACGTGATAGATAATAAATTGACATGACCTCTCATTAAAATAAACAATTGAGACTTAGCCTTACCAAAAAGTAGAAACCATGAAAACCTATTTCATGAGGGAGTGCACTCGGCCCTACCGGGGTACAAACCTTGTTACGTAGGGGAAGTGGGTGATAAATGTCTATCCACCGAATTTATGTTAATAAAGGGTATTTCGGCACACCGTGCCCTAAGTTAATATGAATTTGGATCATGGACACATTTATTCAAAATTTGGATTGAACTCAACGAAAGTATTCACGACGATTTCCGGATGTGTTTAGGGCTAGAGATAAATATTAATGTAATTTTATCGACCAAGAGTTTTAAAAGTAGAATCGATTAAAGAGTTAATCCACCAAGTTATGTTAATAAAGGGTATTTCGGCACACCGTGCCCCAAGTTAATATGAATTTGGATCTTGGAATCATTTATCATAGTTGGGTAGAGGTCACTATGTAAATGCTTTACTTGTTATTTACAAGTATTATTATAACGATAAATGTTAGTTTTCATCATTCCGTTGTCACATCGTTCGCATCATTCTATTTCTTTACCTCATTTTATACGATATCATTTCGATCTCCATTAAAACATCGTAACTAAAGACAAATATGAATTTTTCTTCTAAAACCTCATGTTATCCATTGGAAGGATCTCTTGTGAAGAGTATAGATAAAAGTTTTTCGTAATCAAAAGGGTTTTTAATTTTTAACTAACATATCTACTTACAATAAATTGTTTCTCATGTGCTTAATTGAGTTAAGTACTTGAAACGTTAAATCATTTTGGTGACTAGATTTATTAGAAATCGTAATTAACCAAAATAACGCAACCACTTCAATGAAAGTTTTAAGACTAAAACGATTGAATTGAAGAGTAGTCTTCATAAGATTCAACTTTGCTTCTCTAAAGTAAAGATTCATTGAAATGAGTGGGAGCATTCTCTTAAACCGTTAAGAAAAGGACGAGATTCAAGAAGTAAAGATTGGAATGGAATTGACAAGACAAAGGTAAAAGTAAAGACTAAACCTATCAATTCCAATCGATAAAGTTTCCTTTTGGAAGTGTTTAACACTAGAAAGGAAACTACCCCAAATTATTGAACAATAAGCAAATTAGGTGTGGGACATCTAATGAGAATTTCTTCTATAAATGTTTATTTGATTGACATAAATTTTGCTAGTACTACTTCGTCAATATTAGAAACCGGTGGTGGTTTTCATCATTATGTTTGATACATAGGATGATTAGAATATGACAAATAGCAACAATGATGTCGAGAGATAGAGTCATTGTGTACTAAATCTAGTTTTTGGGTTTGGAGTTATACTTAATTGTGACTATTAAGTACATAAACTCTAAATAAGAATATAAACTTGTTAAGATACAAAAGAGGTTTCACTTTTGTGACCCTATACACCATGATTTGATGTATGGCTAGCCCATTATCGAGGTGATTATATTCTAAACCAAACTAGAATGATACATCATGAAATGATGCAAGACTCAAATTGGTAACCCAAGATTAAACCTTAAATTCTGGCTATAATCACGAGTACAACGAGTTTGTGGCTCGTAAAGCTGTCTTCCTAGAATACAAGTTTATTTCTAGAAGACAGAGTGGGAGAGAATTTTCAAGAGCCACAAAAGAATGTTATGTCGCAAGAAACTAGTCTTTCTTGGCTACATGAGACGTTTTGTGTAAGACGTTGTGTACGTTTTGTGTAAGACGTTGTGTCTTCACAACCTAGGAGGTTAAAGTCATCACTTGTTGAAGATGATGAATTAGTGTTACTTTTAGAAAGTAAAGAGCTTGCAACTTACAAAAAAATTGTTTGATTCAAGTTACTTCTGGAAAGTAATGATCATATGACTTAAATAAGATTGTTTAAGTCACAACTCAATACAAGGCATAGAGCCATGATAATCCGAAACAAATTCCGAGTGGAATTGTTGGATATCTAAGAGAGATATCAAAGCTTGATTAGTTGCAAAGTGTTTTGCACTATTCGGATCTTCTTAGGGATTGTATTTAATTATGATGATATACATGTAACGAGTGAATCTAAAACCCACTTCTTCAATTAGAAGGAATGTATTCAATACATGTCATGAGTTTTATAGATTCTTACAATCCTAAGATAATGTGCAACTTAAGAGATTGTCTTAAGTAGGACATCAATGAGTTGGAATCAATGTTTTGATCATGTTATAAAACTTTTCTCGATAAGTCGAGAAGTTGTGTTTATACATGAAGTTTAGTGGGAGTTACGGAGATTTTAATTAGTCTAATATGTGGATGATATATTGATCATTGCGAATGATTTAAGACTTGGAGATATATATAATACATCTTTAATATCCAGATTTATGGAGATAAATCCACATGATATTAGCGTCAAATAAGAAGTCTTATGTTTATAAGATTCATGACTAGTTCAATCAAATTGAACATATTTGATTGATTCCATTTGCTTCCGCTGCCGAATCAATTAAATAGGAAATGATGTATAACATGTGGGAATTATCTGTATGCTTCCCTTTATTTATAAGGATTATAACGAATTTATTATGATGATAACTAGTCATAAAATAAATTACATAAACAAAATAGTCGAGAATTAAGAAATAACCTTCGGTCCTAGCAAAATCGGCCTAAGAACAATATCGCAATGATATTCACCTATCAGTTGCACCCAAGATGATATGAGATATGCCTTTGTTCTTTGCTAGAATTGATCCCCAATTAACTGATTAATTTTTAGGTTTTTTTGTGTTTTTCTTTGATGAGAGGAGGCTAGTTCAAATTAGGTTAAGAAGTGAATCCTCCTTTCTCCTTATATTAACCGAAAATAAGAGAAGAAAAGGAGGGATTTTTCTTTCCCATTTACTCGGTTTGACCGAGATACCCACACAACAAATAAGGAGAAAAATTTCCTTATTTTAAGTTGTTATCCAAAATGTATAATAATGTGTATTATTATAAATTGCCATTTATTTTGTTCCGTATTAATAAGTCTACATACAACAGCTTGCAGTCGATATATTAATGCCGGTCTGTAATAATCAATTATGACAATATCGTATAATATATACTTTAACTATAAATATCGCATATTTATAATTAGTTAATTAAATATAACCGATTACATTTAATTACGAATTAACATTTTAATTCGTTTAAGCTAACATTATATACATTAATTAAATATAACATATTATATTCAATTCACGAATTGACAGTTAATTCGTCTCAACTAATATTATTTAATCGGCATTAAATAATCGTCTCATCAACACATTGACTAACTGTTTAGTCATATAAGGCATCAATGCGATTACATTTCCATAATCACATCTCTCAAACACATCCTTTAGGTGTGACTTTTAGGGACCAGTTGATCACCGCCATCAAGATTATAATAACGTCAAACTTTCTAGCAAGCCAACCGTTATTAGGTAATCGTTAATCAACTGATAAAATACGAAGTATACCCTTGTGAACCTATAAGAGATTTATAAATGTTATCACACTAATTTGTGGAGGACACAAGCTCCAACAAACTCCCACTTGTCCTCACAAGTGTATGTGCGATAACTGAATCTCATATCCTAAAATTTCTCCCATTCAATGTAAAACAATTTGCAAAATCCGTATTCACAAAGGTCGTATTTTACAAGTGATCAATATCAAGAGTAGTTTCCCCGACTAGAGAGTAACTTAACTGATAAACGAATCATCATTCGAGCATGGCCATGCATTTCAGTTACTACTCCTCGAGTGGCCCTGAGAAATAACTATACCTGATAAGGGTTGGATATTTTCCTCAACTCGAATCCTGCAGATGTAAGCACAGTATGAAATGACCCAGAAAAAATCTACTTAGTCTCCAGTTACGGCAGACCATGAGAAAGAAACCAAAGTCACCCAAAAACTGCCTTAATCTCAGAAGACAGTCGATAGTCAAAAGAATCGACTCTAGGAACACAATGGACGTCCAATCCACGACCTGGCACCAAATGTTTTTAAACATTTAGGACTCCATTACGTTGTCACCAAAAATTTGTCCTACGAGGTATCGTTATAATCTCGCATTTGTGATCGATCAGTCAACCGTTTGACTTATGGCTCGTTGAACCCACCATCAATTGACTGCACAATATAATAGCCAGAGTTATCAGCTCATTAAGGCGATTACGGACCAAAACAAATATAATGTAATTCAGTTCACTTAGTGGCGTTCAATGTTGTCGTTACAATCCACATGAAAAACAAAATATTATATTAAAACGATGAAGTTATAAATAGTATATGAAAAAGATAATGTATCAAATCCATAATCAACTACTACAACTCAGGAACACGTTTAATTCCCATGGAAATAACGTGCCCTTCATGCTTATCAAAATTCAACGGTTTAGTGAGAGGGTCCGCGATGTTATCATTCGAAGCTATCTTGTCAATCACTATCTCTTCTTGCTCCACGTAATCACGGATCAGGTGAGCTTTCCGATGTACATGTCTAGATTTGTTGCTAGACTTAGGCTCCTTAGCCTGAAAGATGGAACCTCTATTGTCACAATAGATGGTGATCGGGTCATTCGAACTAGGAATTATCGTAAGTCCTTGTAAGAATTGACGCATCCATGTCGCTTCCTTTGCTGTCTCCGAAGCGGCATAGTACTCGGATTTAGTAGTAGAATCTGCTACAACACTCTGTTTGGAACTCTTCCAGATGACCGCAGCACCATTAAGAGTGAAGACGAACCCGGACTGAGATTTTGAATCATCTCGATCCGTTTGGAAGCTAGAATCTGCGTAACCGATTGCGCATAGCTTAGTATCGCCTCCATAAGTCAATACCCTATCCTTAGTCCTCCGTAGGTACTTAAGGATGTTTTTAACAGCTATCCAGTGTGTTTCACCTGGATTCTTTTGGTACCGACTCGTCATACTCAATGTATATGCCACGTCTGGACGTGTGCATATCATGGCATAAATGATTGATCCTATTGCAGATGCATAAGGAACACGGCTCATGCGCTCAATCCCTTCAGGCGCCGTGGGTGACTGAGACTTGCTCAACTGCATCCCAGACGTCATTGGAAGGTTCCCCTTCTTGGAGTTGGTCATACTGAACCTCTCAAGAATCTTATCCAAATAAAACTCCTGACTAAGTGATAACGTCCGTCGCGATCTATCTCGGTAGATACGGATTCCCAAAATGCGTTGTGCCTCACCTAGATCTTTCATCTGGAAATGGTTCTTCAACAATCCTTTAACCGAAGATAAGAGAGGAATGTCATTCCCAATCAAGAGTATGTCATCGACATACAATATCAAGAATACAATCTTGCTCCCACTCGACTTGATATATAAGCATGGTTCCTCGACCGATCGAGTGAAACCATACTCTTTTATCACCTGGTCGAAACGATGATTCCAACCCCGAGAAGCTTGCTTAAGTCCATAAATGGAACGCTTAAGCTTGCATACTTTCTTAGGATGTTCAGGATCTATGAAACCTTCGGGTTGCACCATGTACAACTCTTCCTCCAAATAACCGTTTAAGAAGGCGGTTTTCACATCCATTTGCCAAATTTCATAGTCATGAAAAGCGGCAATCGCTAAGATTATCCGAATGGAACGTAGCATGACTACAGGTCCAAAAATTTCATCATAATGCAATCCGTGCACTTGAGTGAAACCTTTTGCCACTAGTCGTGCCTTATAGGTATCTGGTTGCGCGTCTACATAATGCTTTATTTTGTAAAGCCATTTGCACTGTAGAGGTTTTACCTTATTAGGTAAATCAAAAAGATCCCATACGTCATTTTCATACATGGAGTCCATCTCGGATTGCATGGCTTCGAGCCATAGCTTTGAGTCGGAACAGGCATATCACCTTTATAGGTAGCGGGTTCATTACTCTCTAGGAGCAAAACGTCATTCTCCTCGACCATACCAATGTATCTGTCCGGAGGATTAGAGACTCTACCCGACCTCCTAGGTTCCTCAGGAATATTAACCGTATCATCAGTTGGAGGAACTACTTCCTCCATCTGTTCCTCGGTTGTTGGTTCTTGAATCTTCGACAACTCGAAGGTTCTATTACTTGTCTTGTTCTCGAGAAATTCTTTCTCTAAGAACGTCGCACTAGCCGCAACAAAAACTCGATGTTCGGTAGGCGAATAGAAGTAATGACCAAACGTTCCTTTTGGATAACCAATAAAGTATGTCTTGACCGATCGCGGGCCGAGCTTATCCTCGTGTCTCCACTTGACATAAGCCTCGCAGCCCCAAACCCGAATAAAGGACAAGTTAGGGACCGTTCCCTTCCACATTTCATATGGAGTCTTGTCTACAGCTTTAGTCGGACTTCGGTTAAGTATAAGAGCAGCTGACAAAAGAGCAAAAACACATAATGAATCAGGTACTACTGTGTGACTCATCATGGATCGAACCATATCAAGTAAGGTTCGATTTCTCCATTCGGACACACCATTCAATTGAGATGTTCCAGGTGGAGTTAACTGCAAAACAATTCCACAGTCTTTAAGGTGTTGATCAAACTCATTTGAAAGATATTCGCCACCCCGATCTGAACGAAGTGCTTTAACCTTTCTACCCAGTTGGTTCTCAACCCTGTTCTGGTATTCCTTGAATTTCTCAAAGGACTCAATTTTATGCTTCATTAAGTAGACATATCCGTATCTACTCAGATCGTCCGCGAAAGTGATAAAATATCTATAGCCATCTCTAGCGGTAATTGACATAGGTCCACAAACATTAGTATGTATGAGTCCTATTAGGTCACTAGCGCGCATTCCAACACCTTTGAAGGAAATTCGAATCATTTTGCCAACGAGACATGATTCACACGTGCCATATGTAGAAAAATCGAATGCGGGAATAGTCCCATTATCGACGAGTTTCTTTACACGTTTTTCATTTATGTGCCCCATTCGACAATGCCATAGATAGGTTTGATCTTTGTCACCAACCTTTAATTTCTTATTATTCACGTGTAATACTTCCATGGTTTGATCTAAGATGTAAATTCCATTCATGGAAACTGCTTTGCCATAAATTATTTCATTAAAAGAGAAAATACAGCTATTATCCTTTATTGAAAATGAAAAACCGTCTTTATCGAGTACGGAAATAGAAATAATGTTCTTAGATAAACTGGGTACATAGTAACAGTTATATAAAAATAACTCAAAACCACTAGGGAGTTGGATTACATATGTTCCCTTCGAGACTGCAGCAACTCTAGCTCCATTCCTGACTCGCAGGTCCACATCACCCTTTCCGAGAGGTGTGATGTTTCTTAGGCCCTGCAAATGATTACACGAATGAGAACCACAACCAGTATCAAGTACCCAAGTTCCGAAACTTGCATGGTTAATCTCAATCATATGAATATAAGATGACATACCAACAGGAACGACGCGGCCTGCTTTTATGTCCTCACGGTACACGGGACAGTTCCTCCTCCAATGTCCAGTCTTATGACAATGGTGGCACTCAATGTCACCGCCCTTGCTCTTTGCCTTGCCCTGTGAGCCACTAGTCTCACCAGGCCCACTCTTACCGTTTCCTGGCTTCTTGAATTTTGGCTTACCTACAGCTAGGTCGCCTGGAGCTTTGCCCTTACCTTTATTCTTGTTGGAAATCGTGAGAACATCCAGCTTCATGCTCCCACTTAATTTCATATCCTTCTTGGTCTGTACGAGAAGTGAGTGTAGCTCATGGGGACTTTTCTTTAAGTCATTCATGTAGTAGTTCGCCCTAAAAAGGGCAAAACCATCATGAAAAGAATGAAGCATTCGGTCAATGACTATGCTCTCACTGATTTTGCAATCAAGTGCCTCCAATTTCTCGACATTCTCAATCATGTTAAGAATGTGTGGGCTAACCGGTTGGCCCTTTTGGAGTTTCGCATCAAAGAAGCGACAGGTATGCTCATAAGTAACGATTCTCGGTGCTTTTGAGAACTCGTTAGTGAGCGTGGTGAAAATCTTGTTTGCACCTTGGGCAATGAAGCGTCTCTGCAAATTGGTTTCCGTTGCAAAGATGAGTACGTTCTTTATCGCACCCGCTTCCATGACGAAATCACTATAAGCAAGTGACTCGTTAACTCCTGCATTGGGGTCTGGGTTTACCGGTATTGGCTCAGTTAGTACTTGAGCTTACCGTCAGCAATGGCAGCATTCCGTAGTGCTGTCTCCCAGTCCGCAAAGTTGGACCCATCATTCTTCAGTCGTGTGAACTGATTCATGTTGTCCATAAAAACTTTAAGCTTGGACTCGCGTCCAAGTGTGGCACTCGGCATTGGGATTTCGTTATTTCCAGCCATTTGTTGTAATAGTATTAATAAAATAAACGTATTCTACACTGCGAAAAGACGAATAAAAATAATAAGCATATGCATCGTTATGATTTTAAGTCTTAATGCAAAACTGTTATAAGCGAAGACTCATGCATTTATACAATTGACCTCCCTCAAGAATTATATAAATGATCCCAAGACTCAATTATCTGCAAATTGATAAGCCAACCTTTTGGCTAATTCTACTGTTAGAATTCTTGGTCGATAAATTTCTGTAAATTCTATCTTTAGTCCATCATAATCACGAGAAAATCTTCGGACTATAATGTTGAGATAAACTAAGTCAACACAAACCACTTACCCAATGTAGAAGGGGTCATATTATGCCTACCGACGAAGAAGGGATTCATAGTTGTTTTCCCTTATAAAGACTAGTCTCAATTTCCGTTTTAGAGGAAGATCCCATCAACTTTATTTTAATTCATTTTAAGTGAACTAATATCTAGCATGCGTGAATGAATAAACTAAGGTAATGGCTTAAACTGAGTGACATCTGTATGTCTATGAAAACTAACATACAATCTATATGAGTCAATTTTCATGCATTTTAGTAGGTGATTTGGTTTTAGGCGGAAAATGATGCACTAACTAGCACGTGAATGAAAAGCAATAAGAACGGTAAAACGTAAAACAAAAATAAAGTCCTAGTGTGGCCTATCTATTAAAATGAACATAAATACAACTTTGGAATCCATCCTTGGACCCGAGAAGCTTGTATTGATGTTTCATCTTGATCCATGTAGCGGGAGTGAGCTCCAATCTCCATCTTTAGTCTTCTCAAAAATTACAATTTAAAATTACATAATAAACCTATTTACATTCTAATTTCAAAACCGTAATAAATAAAGAAAACCAAACGGAGATACGAGATTTCAAATTACATTAAAAATTATGTTTCCATCATTACGAAAACATAATTTGACTAAGGCCAGACTAGGTATTACAAATTACAACCGATTGCAAAAATACGTAAATAAAACCATTCAACGATTCATTCAACTAAAATAAAATGCATCAACTAAAAAAAAAATTAAGCATACAAGACATAATTCCTTAATTATGTAGATTAATTTCCCAAACCACCTATTTAAAATATCAAATTAAGTGATAATTCCTCAATTACTCACATTCACTACTACAAATCCAGGCAACTGCAACGCCCCTTCAACAACGATTATTCACGAAAATCACAATAGACGTTGTAGAATAAATGGCGCGAATTTTACTAAAATGAATTACAACGGGTGTGGTTATAAAAACCATTGTTATAAGTTTTAACAACGGGTTACACATGCACAACCGTTGTTAATAATTTGGCGCAAAATTGACGCAAAGTTAGTGAAAAGTAATCACAACGGTTATTTTTGAAACCCGTTGTTAAAACTTATTTGACAACGGTTGTTGTTTTACACCCGTTGTTAAAAATTATTTGACAACGGTTGTTGTTTTACACCCGTTGTTAAAACGTATTTGACAACGGTTGTTGTTTAATAACCGTTGTCAATACCTTCCATACTATAAACCACACAAACACAAGTCTGCTACAGCCACAAAACACAAACCTTAATACACAAACACAAACCCAGCAGACAAACACAAACACAAACACAAACACAAACACAAACACAAACACAAAACACACTTTCTCATCGTCTCTTTCTCTCTTTCTCATCGTCTCTTTATCTTCTCGCCGTCACTGTTGATTTCATCATCTAATTATCAGGTAAATCTCGCCGTCACTGTTGGTTTCATCGTCTTTCATCGTCATTATTTTCTTTTTCTAATTATTTCATTTGCATGTGTATGTGTTAGTTTTTATCGACCATTATGTTATTTCTTTAAGTATTATTCGCTTAATTAGCTAGTAAAACAAATTAAATTAACTAAAACAAAGATGAAGCAAGATGATGGAGAGGAATGCATGATAAACATAATTAATTAATTAATATATATATATATATATATATATATATATATATATATAATACATAAATTAAAAAAAAAAAATTACATTAATAAAAATGCAATTCTTATATTTTCATAGAGGGTCTTATTCTCCTCTATGATATCCGTCCTCTCCTCCTTGGCTATTTGGAGGTTCCGTTCAGCAGTTGATATATCGTCATATAGCTGCAACTGCTGCTGCTCCGTCAAGCCATCTTCTTTGGCGTCCTTCAGAATGGATCGAGCATCCGCAAGGTAGCTCCTGAAACTTTCCTCAATGTGGAGCAACCGGCGGATGAAACTGTTGTTGTTCTCGATCATGGTAAGAGTATTAAGGATGATATCATTCATTTTGTTGGAGTTTGGAGTTTGTTTTGAAAGATTAAGTAGGGTTAATTTATTTGGAGTTTGTTTTAGCCGTTAGGGTTTGGAGATGTATATTGAGATAATGCATGTATTTATACTAAGCAATGTGTGGGCTGAGTTGTTTTTTAATTAATATATATGTTAGGAAGTTGTGCCATAATCATTATCATATCTCTCAATGATGCTTCAAATCTTATTACTAACCCTTCTCATTCCATATTGTCCGTTCATATGCACAGTGATGGCAGTAATAATGCATGCATCGGAATTATAACGGGCCGTAATTATGCATGCATCTAGTAATATTTAATTTAATTTTTTTTTTATTTTTAAGAACAAACAACAATGGTTATTTATTAAAAAACCGTTGTCTTTAGTTATAACAACGGTTTTGTATATTACAACCGTTGTTATAACTTTCCCCCCAAAATTGAGTCACACTTTCCACAACGGGTTTTTATACTTAAAACCGTTGTTAATATTTTTAACAACGGTTTCCTTAAGAAAACCAACCGTTGTTAAAACCTTTTACAACAGACGCTTTAACAACGCCCGCTTTTTTATATAACAACGGTTTTTAACCGTTGTTATAGCCTGTATCTGTAGTAGTGATTAATTTCTATCTTAATTCACATTAAACTTGTAATATGAATTTAATCCAACATTATTTTAAACTTCTTTAAAATAATTAGGTATCTTAAAATTTTGAACTGTTTCAAAACATACAATCATACATTATAAAAGTAATGTATAATTATAATTATTGGCCAAAAACAACAATAAAAGAAAAAACAGAAATTTTTTTTCTTTAAAATGCACAGGGCATAACAGCAAAAAAACGAAAGCGGGTTTTATATTTTTCTTTTGCTGCTCACGGCTAAACAGCCCAAAACCGAAAAAAAACTTCTCTTCTTGGCTTTTCAGCAAAAACCGAAAGGAAAAATACAGAAAAAAAGAATTTTTTTTATTAATTCTGCCCACGGTGAACAGTAACAGAAACATGAATAATTTTTTTTTCTTTCTTTTCTCGGCTGGAAAAAAAACGAAACAGACCTAAATTTTTTTTCAATTCGGCATTATGTGTGACACCCTCATTTTTAGCGTTAAATAAACACGTAAATTCTACAGAAAAACTGACAGGATATGTTTGTAATTGGTTCAACTAGATAAAACCTGTAATTTTTAAAACTTTTCTAAACCATTCACAAACATTTCCAAATGAAGAGTGCCAAAACCTGCAAATACTAACAAACTAATTTACATAACATTGCTAAAGTCGCGAGAATAAAGTGATACAAACCAAAGTAAAAGAGGGAGACATATGTCCCTCCAAAATATAAATACAACCATATGTTTAAAGGTTTACTACAAAATATAACCAAACTAGGTCCAAGGTTCTTTTGCTCGCTAGCTCGTCCATGTACCCCATCTAAACATCATCAACCTGTCAATCGCATTTTATACAAACACAAAAGCCACAATTCAGTGGGGAGTAACTTCGAGTCCTCCTAACCACGAAATGTCATATTTAATGTAACATGTAAACAACATCATAAATAATTTAATTATCGAGTATTCTAACACATGAACACTAAACTGACCAATTTAAGCTATCATGTGAAACATATAACAAACGGTAATCCAAACTTTATCAATTGTAACCGGCTTGCATCTCACCTATTACAATTCATAAAATCACCATACAAGAAAGGACAATATATCAAAGACAGGCATAAGTTCTTAGCACGGTCAATAGTCACTTTGTAACTCGAGTCTATACCACGAGGTAGGGAAGGTAATCGAACCGGTATCCCGGCTCGGAGGTTCTATAAAAACATGGCCAAGACACAACACAAACCCTAGTCCTAAATCTTGCAGACTTAGACATGCGGATACACACCACCGCACCCAAGACCCACAATTTTATAAAACCATGTGAGTACCCTAAGGAGTCCACCAAAGGGTTGGCTAGTACTTAAGCTGACCACTTACTCTCAAAATAAGTAACGAGGTCATGCCCCAACTTGGATATAAACCCACCAAGTCAGGAACACAAAGGCTATTAAGCAGTGAACATACACTCGTCAAAGACTATAAGGACCTATCTATGACAAACACAACAACCTGCAAGAAGTATTCAATACCAATTCCATTTCAAGCAATATTAACAATATTAAAGGTTTCAGGGAATCTAAGGCCGTTTCTACAATATAAGAAACCATTCAAACCAACCAACAACACATGTGAAATAAAAACATAATAAATGGCCTAAAACAAGAATAAGGCCAATTATCCAATTCACATAATAATTCATCCAACCGAATTTTTACCCGCAACCCCACCTGCGGCAGTGCGGGTTCAATCATGGTGACCAATCACACAATTGATCGACATCGATTGATCAAAGGGACTAAGGGCTCGATTTTTGGCAAAATCATCCAAACATTGCAATTATCGCTATAAAATTCATTTCAAGCATATTCATTACAATTTCATATCATAACCTATCCTAACATGTGCAAACTACCAATATAAGCATGATTTTACCATCAACATTATATTTACTACTAACATTATTCATTTCAAAAGATTACCCATATGTTACTTATACTAAATATAACATTAATAAACCCGAAACGACGAACAACGCATGAAAAATCGCGAAAACAAGCAACGGGCCGACCCGGGCCAACCCAGGGCTGCCGTGGGCCTGCACGGGCCTTCCGGGCCAATTGGGCCGCCACCCCAAATCCTCCGTTTCTCCGTTTTTGTTCGTTTTAACACCGTTTTAAGCATCAATTAATCATTCCCATTTCATTTCCATACTAATATGTGAACTTATACTTATAAAAGACATGAATTTAACCCATATTTTCATGTGAAATAAACCACTCAAATAACATTCACAAAATCATACAAGAAAACAAAGAATGTGACATTTATTCGTCGAGTAACTCGAAATATGTTACCTTTAGCTAAGAATGAGCAATTAGCACCTTGAACACCAAACCCTAATATACAAGCTAGCCACTATCTTCAACTATGTACGAGTCTCCAAACTCGTCTTCTAAATCTTCACCTAAATAAACAATAAAAACACAATTATAAGCACTATAATCAAAACCCTAAAAATGGTGGATAAAATAAATTTAGGGCAATTGAATTTAAAACATACTAGGATGGTGGAAATGAAGAGAGGATTCCAAATATGTAATCCTTATGAAATTTGGAGTAGAAATGAGTTAATTATGATGAAAATTAGCTTAGAAAGCTTAGGTTTAAGTATAAAAATGGTGTTTTAGGTTTAGAACATTTTAGAATGTTCAAGGAGAATGAAGTTGGAAAAGAAAAATCCAAAGGGAAGGAGGGAGAGGAGGGTGCCGCCCAAAGGGGAAGAGGAGCGGGATTTTTGGCGGAATTTCATTAGTCGGTTTTGGCTCGTTTCGACGATAATTAGAACCGTTCGTCAAATGCAAATTCCGACAATGCCAAAGTTCTTAAACACGAGATTACAAGAAGATTGAGTACTCATATGACCCATTTCCAAAATCGTTTGCCCAATTTTCACAAGAATTGCCATTTTCCCCGATATGCCCTTATTTCGAAATAAAAGGTTTTTACATGGTTTAAACTATTTTTAAATATTTCGAAACTATCAAAATAAATACTTTACTTCAAAATATAATAGAATTATATTTCATTGAATTATTATTACTTCAAATACATTAATATTAAATTCAACTAGATTAATAAATTACTTCCGCAACATAATAACGGTCCGAAATTACGGGGTGTTACAATCACCCCTCCTTTTAAAAAGTTTCGTCCTCGAAACTTAGAAGGAGAAATTATAGTAAACAACATCTTAATAATATAATCATAAGAAAATATAGGTATCTTTTCAATGAAATGGTGATACTCTTGTTGATCAGACAAGAACATCCACATTTCATATCAAAATATAAAAACATTTCTACACCAATAAATGAGAAAACCCATTATTGGGACGTCTCCAATAACGAGATTTAACACTCATTAATGTTAAAACAATTAAAAATCATAAAAGCATTTTCAAAATTTTAGTTTAAAGTTCTATAATAAGAATAATATCTTTACTAATTATGATTAAATACGGCTTAGTAACGCGGAAAAAGAGTAAGAAAAAGGAATACCTTACGAGAATAATTCAGGATATTTAGCTAACATAGAAGCTTCAGTCTCCCAAGTCTCTTCTTTGACATTTCCACAACGCCAAAGAACACGGACTAGAGGTACAACTTTGCTCCTAAGTTGTTTGTTGGCTTTTTCGAGAATCCGGATTGGCCTTTCTTCAACCGCCAAGTTAGGCTCCAATTCAGGAATCTCTTCTTGAATGATATGGCTAGGGTCACTAATGTACTTCCTCAACTGAGAAACATGGAAGACATTGTGAACCTTGCTCAGATTTGGGGGCAATTCTAAACGGTAAGAAGCGCAGGACCAATCTTTTCAATCACCCGGAAAGGTCCAATATATTTAGGGCTCACTTCCTTTTACGCCAAACCGTTTCACCCCTTTCATAGGTGACACTTTAAGGAATACTTGATCATCAACCTCAAAAGAAAGTGGTCGACGACGGACATCAGCATATGATTTTTGACGGTCCTGAGCGGCTTTCATCCGCTCCCGAATGATTTTAACTTGTTCAATGGACTCGGTCACCAAATCAGGTCCTAACATTGGAACATTTTGGGTTTGATCCCAACAGACTGGAGTACGGCATTTTCTACCGTACAGAGCTTCATATGGTGCCATTTTAATGGAGGCTTGATAGCTGTTGTTGTAAGAGAACTCAACCAGAGGTAAACATTTCTCCCAGGAAGTTTGGAAATCTAGGGCACAGGCACGAAGAAGATCCTCTAAAGTTTGAATTGTTCTCTCGGTTTGACCATCAGTGGCGGCGTGAAAAGCAATGCTCATCAATAGTTTATCGCCCAAGGCCTCGTAATGCAGTCCTTAAACGAGAACAAAATCGAGGGTCCCGATCCGAAACTATATCTTTAGGAACCCCATGATAGCGCACTACCTCATCCACATAGACACGAGCTAGAACTTCTAATCTCCAGGTCTCTTTGATTGGAATAAACCGAGCACACTTAGTCAATCGGTCCACAACCACCCAAACAGCATTCTTCCCAGTGGAAGTCCTGGGTAAAGCCATCACAAAATCCATGGAAATAGACTCCCATTTCCAAAGAGGAACATCCAAGGGTTGAAGCAAACCCCCGGGCTTTTGATGCTATATCTTTACTTTCTGGCGCGGTGAGGCATTTTCGACATACTCCATAACTTCAATCTTCATCCTAGGCCACCAGAACTGTAATCTCAAATCTTTGTACATTTTGGTACCTCCCGGATGAACGGAGTAAGGAGAGAGGTGTGCTTCATCAAGAATTCTTTTTCTCAAATTAGCTGCCTCCGGAACATAGATTCTACCTTGATAACGAAGATACCCATCATCATCAATCTTACAATCCTTAGCTTGCCCAAGTTGAATTTTAGCTCGAATGGATTTGAAAGTAGGAGCATCGGGAAGGCAAGCACGGATATCATGGTAGAAGTCAGGTTCGGCTGACATGGCATTAAGATGATTAGAGCCCCTTTTTACAAGGCTTATTCCCAATTTTTGAAGTTCTAAAGCAAGTTCAGGAGGTAATTCCCGAAAAGAATTCAAAGAATGACAGGATTTTCTGCTAAGAGCATCAGCCACCACATTAGCTTTTCCTTCGTGATAAATTAGGTCGGCATCATAGTCATTCACCAATTCCAACCATCTTCTTTGCCTCATGTTCAGCTCTTTTTGGGTAAAGAGATATTTCAGGCTTTTGTGGTCGGTGTAGATATTGCAATAGACTCCAATGAGGTAGTGTCTCCAAATCTTCAAAGCATGCACCACCGCAGCTAATTCAAGATCATGAGTCGAGTAGTTAACTTCATGAACTCTAAGCTGTCGAGAGGCATACGCAATGACTTTCCCTTTTTGCATCAAGACACAACCTATACCATGCTTAGAAGCATCACAGTAAACATCAAAGTCCACTCCTTCTTCAGGTAAGGTCAACACCGGAGCGGAAGTCAACCTCTTTTTCAATTCCTGGAAGGCATTTTCACACTACTCAGACCACACAAATTTAGACTCTTTCTTCAGCAACTGAGTCATCGGCCTAGCAATTTTTGAAAAATCCTTCACAAACCGCCGATAGTAAACCGCCAAGCCAAGGAAACTACGGATTTCAGAAACATTGGTCGGACTTTTCCAATTAACAACGGCTTCGATTTTGGCAGGATCTACCATAACGCCCTCTTTCGAAATGACGTGCCCAAGGAAGGTCACTTTAGGTAACCAGAATTCACATTTAGAGAATTTAGCATACCATTTTTCACGGCGCAGAATCTCCAAAATAGCACGAAGGTGTTTGGCATGTTCTTCTTCAGATTTAAAATAGATCAGGATGTCATCAATGAACACTACAACGCATTTGTCAAGGTGTTTCTCGAAAGTACGGTTCATCGATCCATGAATACTGCTTTGGAGCATTGGTCAATCCGAATGGCATCACTTTGTAAACTCGAAATGACCATATCTCGTGATGAAGGCGGTTTTAGGAATGTCGACTTCTCGGACTGGAATCTGATGATAGCCCGAACGAAGGTCAATTTTAGAAAAAGTGGAAGCACCTCGGAGTTGGTCGAAAAGATCATCAATTCTAGGAAGAGGATATTTATTCTTGATAGTAACCCGGTTAAGTTCACGATAATCTATGCATAGCCGTATAGATCCATCCTTCTTCCTTACAAAGAGAACAGGAGCACCCCAAGGTGAAGAGGTAGGTCGGATAAAAACTTTGGCAATCAAATCATCCAGCTGAGCCTTCAGCTCTTTCATTTCAGACGGTGCCAGTCTATAAGGAGCTTTAGCAATAGGGCCGGTGATGTGAACATTATTTGCGCACATTTAGTCCCCTAATTGAGCCTATTTTGCATACTATTATAACATTCTATGGCCATTTTATCCGTCAAAACCTTCCTATTTGCTTTTCTATCGCATTTCATATGTTTTGTAGAAAAGGAGATAATAAGGCGGAAATTCCCGTCTTTCGTGCATATTTGGAAGCTTATTGATGATATTAGATGGACTAGTATGAAGAGGAGGCAAGAATGATGACCAAAGATGTAGGAATAAAGTGTATGTAGAAGGATCAAAGGGTTAAAAGTAAGAATGACGAGAGGGAAGGCATTGCAAGAAGAAATCGCTCAAAAACCGAACCAAGGGTTGCTCCTTTGGCTCTGAAAATATGCTAGATGGAACGGCATCGAAAAATCAAGTGATCTAGGCTTTTGAATCACTCCAATAGGAGTCCGGATGAGGAAATGACGCCCGTTTTACAATCCGAGCTCAAGATACAGCTCAACCCGCTCGGGTCAAATTCAACCCGCTCGGGTTGAAGCCCAGGACGCCCATATTTCGCTCGGGACGGGCGTATTCTTGGACAGGAAACTTTCCCTTGCTACGTGAACCACAATCCGAGCGTCTTCTCCCAAATCCGCCCGGATTGCATTTTCAGAATCCGCCCGGATTCCAGCCCAGCGCATTTTCGTCTTCTTCAAGCCTCAAAGAAAGACGCCCTTCCTTCGAAAAATACCAGAGTCTCCCTGCTCAAATCTCAAAAGTGTAATTACTAGTTTAGCCCTTAGTTAACCCTAATGCATCCACCTAATTTCCACTATAAATACCCCATTTGTAATAATCCTTTGACACATCTTTTTAGCTAGAAAAATCCTTCTTTAGATTAGATTAGGAGTAGATTAGAATAGATTACTCTTTAATCATTCCACAAATTACACATTAATCTCTTCTTAATTATTGTTCAAGTTTATCATTCAAGTTTATTATTGGGTAATTGAAGATTATTGGGTTATTATTGGGAGATTGACAACCTTCCATCAATCATCAAGTTTCTTCTATTATTCTTTGCTTTATTATTTGGATCATCTCAAGTTTGGTATAAATCCTTTACTCTTTACTCTTTATTGTTTATTTCCTCATTCTATTATCATGTTTATACTTGTTGTGATGATTGACACCATTAATGACATGTTTCCCATGATAATGAGTGACTAGTTTCCTTAGCTAGGATTAGTGGGTAATTAGGGGAAACCAACATGGGATTGATTCATGCTTAATCTAATATGTTCACATGATTAAATTGCTTGCTTGTTGTGATGTCAACTTTATGCACATGTTATGTTTGATGAAATGCTAAGCCTATGAATCCTTGCATTTTTACCATCTCTTATCTACTCAACTTGACTCGTAAGATATAAACCAACTCGAGTCTTGTTAGACCATGCATAGAAGTTGATTAGGAGGAAAGTAAGTCGACTTGTAGGTGTTGTACAATCTAATCGATTCGGCTCCAGGACCCAACTCTTCCTAAGAACCGTAAGATATAACCCAACTCGGTTCCTCCACAACATTAATTGCTTGCAACCTTGTAAACATGTTTGTATGATCAACACCATGAATCCCCCATAACCCCATTATATCCTAGCACTTTTAATCAATTGTTTACATCTTTCCTTTTATTGCTCGTTCTACTTTATTGCTTGCATTAGTCTAGACACAACTACAAACCCCATCAATTGTGACACTAGTATAAATTGAGATAGATGGACTTAGAACCCAAAGCACACCGTCCCATGGATCGACCTCGACTTACCGCTAACTAGTTGTTTGTTGAGTATTATAAATGTGTTTGATTGGATGTGACCCGACGACATCACTCCACATCAAAATGGCGCCGTTGCCGGGGATGGTGCTATGTGATTAAGTTCTTACTTGTTTGTCTATTTTGATTTTGCTTTAACCTTGAGGAACTTGTTCCTCAAGGATTGTTTTTACCGTTTTCTTGTAGTTTCCTTGTTTGTAGTTATATCTTTGTCCTAGTTATGATGATGACCGAAGGCTTGGCACATGGAGTATGTGGTGAATCTTTTGAGTATGACTACCATGGGTATGGGGAGTTTTTGGAGCAAGTTGAAACAAACCTACCTTACAACTCATACAATGAAAGTCCTAACCACTACCCCAACTTTTCTTACCAAAGCCCCCACATCCAACATCCACAACAACCAACCTCCCAAAACCCACTTTACAATCAATGTCAAATGTCATCCTACAATGAACACCCATACCACCAAATTCCCATGTACCCACAACAAGAGAATGAGAATAATCTTGACATGCAAAGTGTGGTTCTCCAAATGTTAAGGGACCAACAAAATCTCTTCATGCAAATGATGGAAGAGAGCCAAGCTAGGGACAATGTTCTCAAAAACATTGTTACTAATGGTGAGAAGTTGGCAAATCAAATTGCCCAAATGGAAGCCACCCAAATGCTAAATGAAGAAGAAGGGGAAGATAATGAGGGTGAAGAAGAATTTGGATGGCATTATGAAGCTACTCTTGTGAATCCCCCACCACCTCCTAAATTCATAAGTATTGAACACCCCATATTCCAACTTGTACCCAACTTTACAAACATTCATGATAAATGTGAATATGAAGATGTTACTTTTGAGGAAAGGGAGTGCTTGATTGATTATGGACCAAGAGTGGATGATGAATTGAAGCATGATGAAGTTGGAGAGGAGAGCAATGGTGAATATGAATTGGAGGCCAATTATGTGACAAGCACTTTGTCTAAATTGCCTCATGTATCTAGCTCCCACACTAGCCTTGCTTCTCCAATTTGGGATACCTATGATGATGATGATGATGATGATGAGGAAGACCTCCCACGACAATTTCCTTCTATGACCCATGTAGAGGAAGTGTGTTCCCTTGACACTTATGGGAGTGGAGGTAAAACTTTGAAAGAAGAGGTTGATGAATTTGAACTTGCAATCTTTGGGGAATTGAGAGGCCAAGAGGAAGACTATGATGTTGGCACCTTTGATCATAGTTTGGAAGAAATTGAAGCTCTTTTCTTTGGAAATGGTTCAAGTTCTAAGGAGGGTCAAGAAGAAAGTGAAGATAATGAAAGCATGAATGACCTCAATGAATTTGAAAGAGATGGTAAAGAGTGGAAGCCTCCGGATGAATATGGGCAATACTTCATACATTGTATTGACAAGAATCATGTGCTTGTTAGCTTGAAGCATTGTAAGAAGCCAAGTGCCAAGGGCAAAACAAATGGGAGAGTGTTTGGCAAGTTCTATTCCAAGCAAAGATGGGTAAACTACGTTTTGACATCACCAATCTCCTATTTATGCTTACATGAAGCCCATTCAAAAGCCTTTGACCGGTTATTGAGAGCATTAAGCAACATGGACAACATCAATAACCATGGCAACAAGGAATGAGTTTGGTGGAGTCCTCCCTCAAACCACCATTTGTAAGATATCCTTTCCTTTCACTTTGCATTACATTTCCACTTGCATTTAGTTATTTACATATACATTTAGCTTTCATTTGTATATTATATTTCATATTGCATTTGCATTAGTTAGTTCATATAGTATAGTTGCATTGTATATGCCTCACATGATTCATGTAGATAGTTGCATATAGACTAGAATTCATGCATAGTCACTAATGGCCAAACCTATTCATTTCTACACTAGAAATAGTGTTTAAATCGGTTTGGGGAGGTTTGATCATAGGTGACCATAGTCTACTAGAAAGCATGCATCACTTAGTATAGATTAGATTGCATTCATTTGTTATATATGTCATATAGAATTGCATTTAGTTAGAGCATGCATTCATTCATATCATATTGCATTTGTACTTTATTTCAAAACAAAAAAAAAAAAATCAAAAATCCAAAAACATGCTTTTCTTTTTCATTCCTACTCCTACATGTACATTGAGGACAATGTCCAAAATAAAGTGGGGGATGGGAATTTATATTCCAAAATACATTAAAATTGAAAAATTTCGAAAAATCCCAAAAATATGTTCTTTAATTTCATAAAATCAAAAACCATAAAAATTTGAAAAATTTAAAAACCAAAAACATGTTCATTTCCTTTGTAGTGTAGTCATGTATATATTGTTGTACATATTGTGTTTGTTCTATCCTTGTTCACATTGATCGACTACGCCACATCCGAGACATGAGGATATTGAAGACCGCATGGTATGATCTTTCCAATCTCCTTTTTCCTCTTTATGTTAATGACTATGTGGCTTTATTTTGATTGATGCGGTATAACAATGTGAACTTAGGACTTGCATTTAGTTTATATGTCATATTAGTTGGTAGAATCATATGCATTAGGATGTTTATATGCTAGTTGCATCATGGCATGTAGTTGCATGTTAGAAAAATTTTGCGAAACCGTCTACTTGGGAAGTTTGACAAGTGTTTATAGGCCCTAGTAGATGCTTTTTCTTCTTAAGACTTTGCTTGTTAGAATACTTGTAAAACACCCTAGGATGTGTCATGCTAGTATCCTTTGACCCATGGATTAAGGCCTAGTCAAGAGTACCTTATGGTGTGATAACTCCTTGGCTACCGTTTATTCCAAGGTGACCCTTGAAACCATGCAACCATCATTCATCCATGTTCTACCATATATTTTTGTCATCAAAGGGAATGGGCACAAAAAGAAATCAATTTGAGTTCAATGAAATGAAAAGTGAAAGAAAGTTTGCAAAAAAATGCATCAAATGAAAAGAGGAGCAAAAATAGAACTCCTAAAGCTTCAAATATAAGGCACCCTCGTTACTAATTGGGGTGACTTTGAAAATGTTCAAAAGAAAATGCAAAAAGTTGAAAGTTGTCAAGTGTTGAAAAGCCAAAAATCAAAAAGAAATGGCAAAAAGAAAGTGTTCTCAAATGTTATATGCCACAAGAAATTAGGGGGAAAAACAACAATGAAAGCAAACTCCCAAAAGTGAAACTCAAATTCTATCGATCCCTTTATCCATCGTATCCATTTTTGTGCATGGTAGAGAGGGGACGACCCTTCTTCTTGTCTCGGCAAGAGGGGGAATTCCGCGATCCTCCAGTGTTTCTAACACCATAGGGAGTCTATTCTTGACAAAAGCATTTAACGATTGAGGACAAAGGTACCCTAGCTTGACACAATTTGGAGGTGATTTATTGGTATCCTTCTAGGCTTAGTAGTTTGAAGAAATTGCATCTATGAAGGAGTGTGTACCCTTGAATTGCTTCCCTTGTAGATAATTTCCGCCACTTAGATGAGGAAAGTGGCTATTCTTTTGTAGATGCATCCATTACTTGTTTTGTGTGCTTTAATGCTTGGATGTGTCGCCATTTTGGCTAGACCCACCTTGCCTTGCAAGAAGGCATCCTACCTCATGGTTGTCTTGTTGTGAGTTGAAGGGGCGGAGTGAGACCCGCTAATTGTCTCATATCGGTTATATTAGTAAGATAGTTTAAATAAAGGTCTAGTTTTAGTCACCTCTTTACTCGGGACGAGTAAAGGTTCGGTTTGGGGATATTTGATGTGAACATTATTTGCGCACATTTAGTCCCCTAATTGAGCCTATTTTGCATACTATTATAACATTCTATGGCCATTTTATCCGTCAAAACCTTCCTATTTGCTTTTCTATCGCATTTCATATGTTTTGTAGAAAAGGAGATAATAAGGCGGAAATTCCCGTCTTTCGTGCATATATGGAAGCTTATTGATGATATTAGATGGACTAGTATGAAGAGGAGGCAAGAATGATGACCAAAGATGTAGGAATAAAGTGTATGTAGAAGGATCAAAGGGTTAAAAGTAAGAATGACGAGAGGGAAGGCATTACAAGAAGAAATCGTTCAAAAACCGAACCAAGGGTTGCTCCTTTGGCTCTGAAAATATGCTAGATGGAAAGGCATCGAAAAATCAAGTGATCTAGGCTTTTGAATCACTCCAATAGGAGTCCGGATGAGGAAATGACGCCCGTTTTACAATCCGAGCTCAAGATACAGCTCAACCCGCTCGGGTCAAATTCAACCCGCTCGGGTTGAAGCCCAGGACGCCCATATTTCGCTCGGGACGGGCGTATTCTTGGACAGGAAACTTTCCCTTGCTACGTGAACCACAATCCGAGCGTCTTCTCCCAAATCCGCCCGGATTGCATTTTCAGAATCCGCCCGGATTCACCTTAATCCACCCGGATTCCAGCCCAGCGCATTTTCGTCTTCTTCAAGCCTCAAAGAAAGACGCCCTTCCTTCGAAAAATACCGGAGTCTCCCTGCTCAAATCTCAAAAGTGTAATTACTAGTTTAGCCCTTAGTTAACCCTAATGCATCCACCTAATTTCCACTATAAATACCCCATTTGTAATAATCCTTTGACACATCTTTTTAGCTAGAAAAATCCTTCTTTAGATTAGATTAGGAGTAGATTAGAATAGATTACTCTTTAATCATTCCACAAATTACACATTAATCTCTTCTTAATTATTGTTCAAGTTTATCATTCAAGTTTATTATTGGGTAATTGAAGATTATTGGGTTATTATTGGGAGATTGACAACCTTCCATCAATCATCAAGTTTCTTCTATTATTCTTTGCTTTATTATTTGGATCATCTCAAGTTTGGTATAAATCCTTTACTCTTTACTCTTTATTGTTTATTTCCTCATTCTATTATCATGTTTATACTTGTTGTGATGATTGACACCATTAATGACATGTTTCCCATGATAATGAGTGACTAGTTTCCTTAGCTAGGATTAGTGGGTAATTAGGGGAAACCAACATGGGATTGATTCATGCTTAATCTAATATGTTCACATGATTAAATTGCTTGCTTGTTGTGATGTCAACTTTATGCACATGTTATGTTTGATGAAATGCTAAGCCTATGAATCCTTGCATTTTTACCATCTCTTATCTACTCAACTTGACTCGTAAGATATAAACCAACTCGAGTCTTGTTAGACCATACATAGAAGTTGATTAGGAGGAAAGTAAGTCGACTTGTAGGTGTTGTACAATCTAATCGATTCGGCTCCGGGACCCAACTCTTCCTAAGAACCGTAAGATATAACCCAACTCGGTTCCTCCACAACATTAATTGCTTGCAACCTTGTAAACATGTTTGTATGATCAACACCATGAATCCCCCATAACCCCATGATATCCTAGCACTTTTAATCAATTGTTTACATCTTTCCTTTTATTGCTCGTTCTACTTTATTGCTTGCATTAGTCTAGACACAACTACAAACCCCATCAATTGTGACACTAGTATAAATTGAGATAGATGGACTTAGAACCCAAAGCACACCGTCCCATGGATCGACCTCGACTTACCGCTAACTAGTTGTTTGTTGAGTATTATAAATGTGTTTGATTGGATGTGACCCGACGACATCACTCCACATCAGCCGGTACCAGGAATAAGATCAATAGTAAATTCAACTTCCCTTTCAGGAGGATTTCCCGGTAGCTCATCGGGAAAAACATCGGGAAATTCACATACCACCGGAACGTTCTCTTTAGGAGGCAGAGAGGAAGAATCTGAAGTAGTCACCATACACAAGAAGGCTTGATGACCCTTTTTCATCGCATCGACAAACTTCATAGCAGAAATTAATTTAGCACCAGTTTGTCTTTTAACCACTTGATAAGACACACGGTGACCTGAAGGGCTTGTAAGAATTATTTTCTGGTCCCGACATTCAAATCGAGTATGATAAGTATGTAACCAATCCATGCCCAAAATGACATCAAATTCTTCAAGCGGAAATCGGAAAAGATTTGCTGGAAATATAGATCCCGCGATAGAAATAGGAACTCTCGGATGGATTTTAGAACAGAAAAAGACATCACCAGAGGGTAAGGATATAGATGTGCTTTCTCCATGTGATGATTCAAGTGATAACTTATCGGAGAGTTTCATTGAAATAAAAGATAAAGAGGCACCCGTATCAAATAGTACCAAACAAGGAACATCAAAAATAGAAAATGTACCAGTAATGATATCGGGGTGTGCCTAGAAACCGCTCGGCTCATGACAAAAATCCGGCCTTTCGGCCTCTCCGGGGCGGCGCAGGAGTAGTAGGAGCCGTCACCTTCTTCTCCGGGCAAACATTGGCCTTGTGGCCCGGTTTGTTGCAAGAAAAGCATATGATAGGATCAACGAAGCATTTACCAGGATGTACTGGTTTCTTACAGTTATAGCACACTCGGTCTTTAGCACCTTTATTGTTGTTAAAAACCGAAGATTGACCACCCCGGTTATCTTGCACAGTAGGATCAAATCTCCTCTTGTTTGGGTAAGAGGGAGAAGGGGTGAACCTGGGTGAAGGAGTATAGGGCCTAGAAGATGGATATAAAGGCCTCTTGCCAAGACTAGAACTGGTTGCACGAGCTTCATTTTCGATGTCTTTCAGTGCATTCTCAGCCCATAAAGCATCATTGTAAATTGAAACAAAGCTGGTGGAGTCCCGGCGGACCATGCTTTTGATTTTAGGAGAGAGCTTTTCAAGATAAAAGAAAGCTTTTTCGTTGTCATCCTTCACCAATCTAGTAGCATAATGAGCCAACTCGTTGAATTTATCGGTGAAGGCACGAACAGGGAAGGCTTCCTTGCTTTAATTCCATGAATTCTTTCAACTTCTGTTGTTTAAGTTCTTGCGGATAGAATCGGGCCTCCACTAATTCCTTGAAACGTTCCCGGTCGTAACCCGGTTCGGATGAAACGGTAGGCCCGATCATGGACCACCATCGATCCGCTTCTCGTACTAGGAAGTGAGATGCCAGCTTCACTTTATGTTCCTTCTTAACATCATACAACGTAAAGCTTTTCTCTAACTCTCGAAACCACCCCGTAAGAGCAACTGGATCAATTTCTCCACCATATGTGGGAGTGTTGATTCGGGTTAATTGGTTAGCCACCCAAGTATAGGTGCCTGGAGTACCCTCAGGAGGCGGGGGAGGAGGAGGAGCTTGTTGATTCTGCTGATTTTGTTGGTTTTGGAGGATTTGAGTAAGAGCTTGTAAAATAGCATCATCAACTCTTCTTGGCGGAGCCATCTTGCAAAAGAGGAAAATTTAATTAGTACCTAACAATTAGCAATCACAAACAGACTACCACATAAAATCCTAAATCTACCCATCCTACCCATCTCTCAAGTTTATTATTTAAAGGTCACGTGATTTTAAGTGGGGTGCACAAACGTGCGTCGGGAGCAACAAGCTCTGATACCAACTGTGACACCCTCATTTTTAGCGTTAAATAAACACGTAAATTCTACAGAAAAACTGACAGGATATGTTTGTAATTGGTTCAACTAGATAAAACCTGTAATTTTTAAAACTTTTCTAAACCATTCACAAACATTTCCAAATGAAGAGTGCCAAAACCTGCAAATACTAACAAACTAATTTACATAACATTGCTAAAGTCGCGAGAATAAAGTGATACAAACCAAAGTAAAAGAGGGAGACATA
Source organism: Silene latifolia (assembly GCF_048544455.1). NCBI lineage: Eukaryota > Viridiplantae > Streptophyta > Magnoliopsida > Caryophyllales > Caryophyllaceae > Silene > Silene latifolia. The sequence continues at coordinate 46,560,293 of NC_133535.1, read as the reverse complement.
TGTCCCTCCAAAATATAAATACAACCATATGTTTAAAGGTTTACTACAAAATATAACCAAACTAGATCCAAGGTTCTTTTGCTCGCTAGCTCGTCCATGTACCCCATCTAAACATCATCAACCTGTCAATCGCATTTTATACAAACACGAAAGCCACAATTCAGTGGGGAGTAACTTCGAGTCCTCCTAACCACGAAATGTCATATTTAATGTAACATGTAAACAACATCATAAATAATTTAATTATCGAGTATTCTAACATATGAACACTAAACTGACCAATTTAAGCTATCATGTGAAACATATAACAAACGGTAACCAAACTTTATCAATTGTAACCGGCTTGCATCTCACCTATTACAATTCATAAAATCACCATACAAGAAAGGACAATATATCAAAGACAGGCATAAGTTCTTAGCACGGTCAATAGTCACTTTGTAACTCGAGTCTATACCACGAGGTAGGGAAGGTAATCGAACAGGTATCCTGGCTCAGAGGTTCTATAAAAACATGGCCAAGACACAACACAACCCTAGTCCTAAATCTGCGCAGACCTAGACATGCGGATACACACCACCGCACCCAAGACCCACAATTTTATAAAACCATGTGAGTACCCTAAGGAGTCCACCAAAGGGTTGGCTAGTACTTAAACTGACCACTTACTCTCAAAATAAGTAACGAGGTCATGCCCCAACTTGGATATAAACCCACCAAGTCAGGAACACAAAGGCTATTAAGCAGTGAACATACACTCGTCAAAGACTATAAAGACCTATCTATGACAAACACAACAACCTGCAAGAAGTATTCAATACCAATTCCATTTCAAGCAATATTAACAATATTAAAGGTTTCAGGGAATCTAAGGCCGTTTCTACAATATAATAAACCATTCAAACCAACCAACAATACATGTGAAATAAAAACATAATAAATGGCCTAAAACAAGAATAAGGCCAATTATCCAATTCACATAATAATTCATCCAACCGAATTTTTACCCGCAACCTGACCCTGCGACAGTGCGGGTTCAATCGCTGGTGACCAATCACACAATTGATCGACATCGATTTGATCAAAGGGACTAAGGGCTCAGTTTTCGGCAAAATCATCCAAACATTGCAATTATCGCTATAAAATTCATTTCAAGCATATTCATTACAATTTCATATCATAACCTATCCTAACATGTGCAAACTACCAATATAAGCATGATTTTACCATCAACATTATATTTACTAATAACATTATTCATTTCAAAAGATTACCCATATGTTACTTATACTAAATATAACATTAATAAACCCGAAACGACGAACAACGCATGAAAAATCGCGAAAACAAGCAACGGGCCGACCCGGGCCAACCAGTGGCGCGTGGGCTCTGCCGGGCCAATTGGGCCGCCACCCCAAATCCTCCGTTTCTCCGTTTTTGTTCGTTTTAACACCGTTTTAAGCATCAATTAATCATTCCCATTTCATTTCCATACTAATATGTGAACTTATACTTATAAAAGACATGAATTTAACCCATATTTTCATGTGAAATAAACCACTCAAATAACATTCACAAAATCATACAAGAAAACAAAGAATGTGACATTTATTCGTCGAGTAACTCGAAATATGTTACCTTTAGCTAAGAATGAGAAATTAGCACCTTGAACACCAAACCCTAATATACAAGCTAGCCACTATCTTCAACTATGTACGAGTCTCCAAACTCGTCTTCTAAATCTTCACCTAAATAAACAATAAAAACACAATTATAAGCACTATAATCAAAACCCTAAAAATGGTGGATAAAATAAATTTAGGGCAATTGAATTTAAAACATACTAGGATGTTGGAAATGAAGAGAGGATTCCAAATATGTAATCCTTATGAAATTTGGAGTAGAAATGAGTTAATTATAATGAAAATTAGCTTAGAAAGCTTAGGTTTAAGTATAAAAATGGTGTTTTAGGTTTAGAACATTTTAGAATGTTCAAGGAGAATGAAGTTGGAAAATAAAAATCCAAAGGGAAGGAGGGAGAGGAGGGTGCCGCCCAAAGGGGAAGAGGAGCGGGATTTTTGGCGGAATTTCATTAGTCGGTTTTGGCTCGTTTCGACGATAATTAGAACCGTTCGTCAAATGCAAATTCCGACAATGCCAAAGTTCTTAAACCCGAGATTACAAGAAGATTGAGTACTCATATGACCCATTTCCAAAATCGTTTGCCCAATTTTCACAAGAATTGCCATTTTCCCCGATATGCCCTTATTTCGAAATAAAAGGTTTTTACATGGTTTAAACTATTTTTAAACATTTCGAAACTATCAAAATAAATACTTTACTTCAAAATATAATAGAATTATATTTCATTGAATTATTATTACTTCAAATACATTAATATTAAATTCAACTAGATTAATAAATTACTTCCGCAACATAATAACGGTCCGAAATTACGGGGTGTTACATCATGCCCTAAAACAAAAACTTTAGATGAATGAATTCGTTTATAGTTGCTATTAGAACAAGATTAGCATATAAATTAATGAAACATGATTAACCATATATGCCAAAACTATATAGCAAAACAAATTATCATCATCAATCAAAACTATTCCATTTACATTTTAATTTAATCCTCATTAAATCAAATATCTACACATTTGTCATATAATCATTTTAACTAATTAAAACAACCATATGAAAAATAAAAATGGAACAAATCATAAAAAAAAAAAAAAAAAAACAATCGGCTAAAATTTTTTTTTTTCACGGCAGAAAAAAAAATTACACGGCCGAATTTTTTTTTTTTTTCGAAATTTTGTTTAAATTCAATTTATGAAAATCATCAAAATAAAATTCGTGGCCTTGGCTCTGATACCACTTGTGGGAATTATCTGTATGCTTCAATTTATTTATAAGGATTATAACGAATTTATTAGGATGATAACTAGTCATAAAATAAATTACATAAACAAAATAGTAGAGAATTAAGAAATAACCTTCGGTCCTAGCAAAATCGGCCTAAGAACAATATCGCAATGATATTCACCTATCAGTTGCACCTAAGATGATATGAGATATGCCTTTGTTCTTTGCTAGAATCGATCCCCAATTAACTGATTAATTTTTAGGTTTTTTTGTGTTTTTCTTTGATGAGAGGAGGCTAGTTCAAATTAGGTTAAGAAGTGAATCCTCCTTTCTCCTTATATTAACCGAAAATAAGAGAAGAAAAGGAGGGATTTTTCTTTCCCATTTACTCGGTTTGACCGAGATACCCACACAACAAATAAGGAGAAAAATCTTCTTATTTTAAGTTGTTATCCAAAATGTATAATAATGTGTATTATTATAAATTGCCATTTATTTTGTTCCGTATAAATAAGTCTACATACAACAGCTTGCAGTCGATATATTAATGCCGGTCTGTAATAATCAATTATGACAATATCGTATAATATATACTTTAACTATAAATATCGCATATTTATAATTAGCTAATTAAATATAACCGATTACATTTAATTACGAATTAACATCTTAATTCGTTTAAGCTAACATTATATACATTAATTAAATATAACATATTATATTCAATGCACGAATTGACAGTTAATTCGTCTCAGCTAATATTATTTAATAGGCATTAAATAATCGTCTCATCAACACATTGACTAACTGTTTAGTCATATAAGGCATCAATGTGATTACATTTCCATAATCACATCTCTCAAACACATCCTTTAGGTGTGACTTTTAGGGACCAGTTGATCACCGCCATCAGTATGATAATAACGTCAAACTTTCTAGCAAGCCAACCGTTATTAGGTAATTGTTAATCAACTGATAAAATACGAAGTATACCCTTGTGAACCTATAAGAGATTTATAAATGTTATCACACTAATTTGTGGAGGACACAAGCTCCAACATAACACTTCATATACTTTGAGTATAATGAATTGTTTCAAATGGAATTTAAGTAATAGTTACCATTTAAGCCATAAAAATTACCCTTAAGTGCTTGCAGATGCATTAAGGATGTAAAGCAAAGTGTTTTTGATGCAATTTTGTTTAAGGATGTTACACAAATGACAATTGACAATTGAGATTACGCATGGTTTCCGACAAAACCATAATCAAAACACATTAGGATGGTTAAGATACCATTGTGGCTATGTTATTTAAGAAATAGATTTTCTTGAATCGTTCTAGGCAATAAAGAACAATGAGAAATATTTATAACGGAAATTGAGTACACTTGCAATCATGAGATGTGCAAGAAGGATGAGTCCCGCACACTGTAAAAACAGTGGGAGCTATTCTAAGGCTAGAGGGCCTATGTCTTGATTGGATCTCGACATGTACTCAGAAAGTTTTGTAATGCAAATGTATACATTACAAAGGAAAACGAGTATGTAGTAAGGTTGAGTAAAGTAAAAGAAGTTGATAAAACCTACTAACCAAAGCCTTCTCATAGGCTTATCATGATGAGTCATGTCATTTCCATTAAATTGAGATGAACAACTACATTCAAGATCAAACTGGATTATATAATATGAAGTAGTAATCAGGCATTGACTATTCATATGTGATAATCACATTTGTCGTTCAAGTTTTACTTTAAAACTCTTTTATTATACTTTGTTACATCCAAACGGGTTGTATGACAATATTGAACCCCGTTAAAGTGAACCCGGATTAACATGGTATTCGCCCATAGTAACTTGTATGAGGTGACGTCTCGAAGTGACTAGAGTGTGATGCGATTGATGGCAAGTTCAAGTGCCATAGAGTCATGTGAGATGACTAGTCGATCACATAGGCAGACTGTTAGGAACACTTTGTCGGGCAGTGACCGCTTATAGAGTTCTGGCAAATTTATAAAGCCTGGTCGTGGCGACAGTGTAATACTCCGTATTTATATGTCTTGGGGGTACTCTATCGAGTAGCCCTTACTCTGTCGAGTATGGGCAAGTTGCGGAATAAAATAGTTTCTGACCTGTTGGGTACTCGATCGAGTAGTTGGGGTACTCGATCGAGTAGGGGGGGTACTCGATCGAGTACCTTGGGTACTCGATCGAGTGTCCGGTTTTACGGGGGAGTTTTCTCGGGTTTTGTTAATTACGCGATTAAGGTATTTAAACATATTCGTAATTGTTTTAAATCACTTTTTACAAAACCTAAAACCTGTTTAAGAGAGAAAGCAACTAGTTCTTCTTCCTAATCGCGTTCTTGACAATTCCTGAGTTGGACGGTCGGTTCGTATCGTAGTTCGTGTCGTTGGATTCCTTGCGTCGAGGGTAAGCTTTTAATATAATTTCTATAATGTTTAGTTAAGATTGATGAAACCCTAATTTAGGAATTGGGGGTTTTTATGAGTAGTATTTGAATGGTAGCATCTATGTGTTGTATGATAGGAGGAGAATTCGTAGAGGAGCCGTTTTGATACAGCTGTAGATACCGTCTGCGTGTTGTGCTTTCCAGGTAGGATTTCCTACTCAGTATTAGTCCCATAATGGGATATTGGTGATGTGCTGTAGTTAGTTGTTTGATATGGTGATTGTGATTGTGATTGTGATTGTGGTTGTGTTTGTTGATGGTTCTCGAGATGCGTTCTCGGTGAGTGGGATCACTTGCGGGAGTGATCTCACGCCCTAGTTTCGCCCTTCGTGGAACCCGCCACGAAAGGGGATGTGCACATTAATGGACAGGGTTATCGCTCGTACGATGAGCGGGGCTTAGGTGGGAACGGCTGCGGTCCCCCATCGGTGGCGGGTCCGGTGGACGGTCAAGTATTGAGATGATGGGAGTTGGTGGTGTGTGTATGTGTGTGTGACGGATTAATTTGTATGTTTGTCTTATTATTGTTATTTATATTGATTGTGTGATTAGTACCGACCCGGTGTTGTTTTGTAAAACCTGCGGTGATCCATTCGGGGATGGTGAGCGAGATATTGAACAGTATAGAGATGAGTACCGGGATATTTGGGATGGCCACGACATGACGATAGAGTCTTCCATTGTAGTTTAGCATTTATTTACATTTCAGTTGAGAACAGATAGTTTGGAATAATGTATTCTACTTTGGTTTGGTTTTGAGGATTGTATTCATCATTAAACTATTTATAATAAATGTTGTTTCCGTTTTGTCTATTTGATTATCATACCTCGGGCGACCGAGATGGTGATGTCTTCATACCTGAGTGGTCCTGGTAAGGCACTCGGAGTATGGGGGTGTTACAAATGGTATCAGAGCGACGATCCTGAAACCTGTAACCAATGAACTTAATGAACATAGGGAGTCAATTAAAATGAACCCGGGGTAAAAGTTGTAGGAGCTAGTGCAAAGGCTTGGGAGACGTCCTAAAGTCGCGGGGGTCGCCCTACAACTTTGAACCGGTCACATGGGGAAAGTGTTTGTCGAGTCATCTGTGTGTTTGATTAACTTGCGCAACAAAGTAATGAAGTGTGTTGATTGTTTGGTGTTGAAATGGGAAGTTGAGCGTGTGAAAGGAAATGATATGTGGAACATGTTAATGAGATGATAACATGTTGGATGTTTACAATGTGGCTTTAATAGCATGATGAATTGATCTTGTTGATAGTAGAATGGATGCGTAGCATATTTATTATGATATCATGTGATTTTATAAGGTTAGCATGTAGCATATGACGTAACATGCGGGTAGCTTTTACGAATTAGTGTTACTCGATCGAGTGGGACTGACTCGATCGGGTGGGTTTTTGGCGATTTTGAGTCCAGAATCGCGTTTTGGGGCACTCGATCGAGTAACTAGGGGTACTCGATCGAGTAGGGGGTCACTCAATCGAGTAGCCTAGATACTCGATCGAGTGGGTTAGAGATCAGAAGGTCTGTTTGGTTCTGGAGTTTGGGTACTCGATCGAGTACATGGGGGCACTCGATCGAGTAGCCCGTTACTCGATCGAGTGGGTTTGGATACTCGATCGAGTAGGTTCTGGGCAGTGTGTTTTCGTGTTTTGAAGTTTAGTACGTATGTTCATATCTACCCTTTCTTATATATGTATAGTTTCAAGATGCCGCCAAAGAGAAATGCTTTGTACGCGAGGGCCGAGCTTATGACCATGGATGACATCGTAAAGATGTTAGAACACCAAGATGCTCTCACTGAGACCCTAAAGAAAGTGAATGAGGACAAGAATAAGGATAAGGAGAAGGAGGTTGACCATGCTAAAGTCAGCCTCTATATTGCGAGGTTTAACCCGAAGGAGTACAAGGGAGTTGAGGAGCCTAACCTTCTAGATAGTTGGGCGAGGGAGATGGAGAACATACTAGATTTAGTTCACCGTCCGATGAGATGAGAGTGGATCAGCTGCATTCTATCCGAGGGAGGCGGTGGCAAGTGGTGGGATTCGGTGAAAGTGAGTGCCAAGGAGATATATACCAACCAAGGGTTACCTGCTATACCTTGGGAGGAGTTTCGTAAATTTTGTGAGGAAGGAGTTCGTACGAGAACATGTGAGGAGTAAGTTGAGAGAGGAGTTCGACAAGTTTAAGATGACTCGCTTGAGATGTCGTGGCCGAGTACTACGAGCGGTTTAATGAGAAATCTAGATATCCGAGGATATGGGTTTGAGTGAGGAGAATCGGCTTTGAGGTTTGAGAGAGGGCTAACCACGAAAATTATGGATAAGTTACCCGTGGGAGTCCTTGCGATATAAAGGAAGCGTATGAGAGGGCCGGGAGAGCCGAGAGACTAGTGGAGATGGCTCGGGAGAGGTCGGGTGGAGAGAAGAGGAAGTCGGAGAGCGAGGGTGGTGGCCAATCTAATTTCAAGAAAGGCAACCACAATCAATCTAAAGGATTTTCTTCGGGTCCAGGTTTAGTCTTTGGGACTTCCTTTGGGCGTGGCCGTGGGAGCGTGAGCAATAGCCGGGGGTGACTGCTTTGGTTGTGGTGGCGTAGGCCACAAGAGACATGAGTGCACGAGTGCACCAGATCCTTTCGAGACCGCACGAGCTTTGCGAGCAACGGACCGGTGGATCATGGCCAAACCGGGAGGTCGAGCTACCAGAGTGGAGGCAACCGCAACGGCGGTAATTCTTATCAGAAGACACCGATGAACAACAACAACAACAATCAAGGGTCGGGTGCTAAGCCGACCGCATCAGCCAAGATCTTGTCCGGGAGGTGGGCGGAAGACCGATGTGGCAAGTTGTTCATGATGGACAAGAAGGCGGTGAGGAAGATGCGCACGTTATCCGGTACATTCCTTGTTAATGGTATTCCTACGTTTGTTTTGTTTGATTCGGGGGCTTCTCAGTCGTTTGTGTCTTCGAGTCATGTAAAACAGTTGGGTTTGAGAGTATATGAGTCTGTTAGTGAGCGAGTTTTCATACCTTCGGGTGAGTCTGTACCGTGTGGGAGGTTGTTTAGAGATGTATCTTTGATAGTTGGGCAAGTCGATTTCCCTGTAGACTTGCTAGAGTTCCCTTTTAACGGTTTTGAGATGATAGTTGGGATGGATTGGTTAGGAAAGTATAAGGCTAAGATAGACTGTCATCAAAAGAAAGTGTCCTTAAGGGGTCCAAAGGGTGTAAGTGTGTCTTATCGTGGGTTTCTAGTCAAACCCAAAGTTAAGTTGATTGCAGCTGTTACATTGAAGTCTTATCTGAGGAAAGGATGTCCTCTGATCCTGTGCCATGTGAGAGATGACCGGATAGAGAGTCCGACAGTTGATGAGATACCAATGGTGGGAGAGTTTGCAGATGTTTTCCCGGAGGAGATTCCGGGATCGCCACCGAAGAGGGAGATAGATTTCACCGTTGAGTTGAAGCCAGGGACGGGGCCAATCTCTAAGGCACCGTGCCGTATGGGTCCTAAGGAGATGGAGGAACTTAGGAAGCAGTTGGATGATTTGATAGAGAAGGGATACATTAGACCAAGTGTATCGCCTTGGGGAGCACCAGTTCTGTTTGTGAAGAAGAAAGATGGGAGCTTGAGGCTGAGCATAGATTACAGGGAGCTGAACCGAGTGACGATAAAGAACAAGTATCCTTTGCCAAGGATAGATGACCTGTTTGATCAGTTGAGTGGTGCAACAGTCTTTTCCAAGATTGATTTGAGGTCGGGGTACCATCAGGTGAAGATTAGAGATGTGGACATACCGAAGACAGCTTTCACGTCAAGGTATGGCCATTATGAGTATGTGGTGATGCCATTTGGGTTGTCTAATGCGCCGGCAGTGTTTATGGATTTGATGAATAGGATCTTCAGACAGTTCTTGGACCAGTTCGTGGTGGTGTTTATCGATGATATCTTAGTCTACTCTAAGACTAAGGAGGAGCATGAGGAGCATCTGAGGATCGTGTTGCAGACTTTGAGAGATCATGAGTTGTATGCTAAGCTGTCCAAGTGTGAGTTCTGGTTAGAGAAAGTGGCTTTTCTGGGGCATGTAATCTCTAAAGATGGGGTAGCTGTGGATCCAAGCAAAGATTGAGGTTTTGTGATAAAGTGGGAAGCACCAAAGAATGTTGCTGAGGTGAGGAGTTTCTTGAGTTTAGCTGGATACTACAGACGGTTCGTGAAAGATTTCTCCAAGATAGCTAGACCGATGACAGCGTTGATGAGGAAAGAGAACAGGTTTCGTTGGGATGAGAGTTGTGAGACGGCGTTCCAAACCTTGAAGGAGCGTTTGACCACAGCTCCTGTCTTAGCATTGCCTGAAGAGAGCGAGAATTTTGAGGTTTATACGATGCTTGAAGAATGGGCTAGGATGTGTGTTGATGCGAGAATGGTAAAGTGATTGCCTATGCTTCTAGGGCGATTTGAAGCCTTATGAGGAGAATTACCCTACTCATGATCCGGAGTTGGGTGCAGTGGTGTTTGCTCTCAAGATTTGGAGACATTACCTTTATGGAGCAATCTTTAAGGTATTTTCTGATCACAAGAGTCTCAAGTACATCTTCACGCAGAAGGAGTTGAACATGAGACAGAGGAGGTGGATGGAGTTGATTGGCGATTATGACATGGAAATCATCTACCATGAAGGGAAAGCCAATGTTGTAGCTGATGCTTTGAGTAGGAAGAGTGTACATTCTTTGTGTACAGCTCTATCTTTGATGAGACTGAGAGATGAGGTAGCGAGGTTCGGGATACATATGATGCAGAAAGGAGATGCCATGGGTGATATGACAAGACGACTTGAGTTTTATGATGACATTCGGGATAAGCGGGCTTTGGATCCTAAGGTGGTGGAGTGGAGAGTGGGGTAGAGAAAGGGACAAAGTGTCCCGGTTTTCTATTCATACGGATGGTAGTTTGAGGTTTGATGGTAGGTGGTGTGTTCCTAATGATGAGGAGTTGAAAAAGACTATCATGACAGAGGCACATTGCACACCATATTCGGTGCATCCGGGTGGAGACAAGCTTTACAAAGATTTGAAGAAAACGTTTTGGTGGCATGGGATGAAGAAAGAGACAAAGTGAGTTTGTGTCCCGTTGTTTGACATGCCGAGAGTTAAAGGGGAACAGAGAAGACCACAAGGTAAGATTCAGTCTTTGGAGGTGCCTGAGTGGAAGTGGGAATCCATTTCCATGGATTTCATTGTGGGTTTGCCTAAGAGTCAACAAGGTAACAATATGATTTGGGTGATAGTGGATCGTCTGACCAAGTCAGCTCACTTTGTTCCAATGAAAGATACATGGACTAAGGCACAATTGGCTATGGCCTATCGAAAGAACGTGCTTAAGTTACATGGAGTCCCTAAGGACATAGTGTCTGACAGAGATGCGAGGTTTATATCGAGGTTTTGGAAGGAGTTGCAGGAATCGTTAGGGTCAAATCTGAAGATGAGTACAGCTTTTCATCCTGCGACAGACGGACAGACCGAGAGAACAATCAAGACTCTTGAGGATACGTTGCGAGCTTGTGTGATGGACTTTGGTGGTAGCTGGGAGCAGAGGTTGGACTTGATAGAATTTTCTTACAATAACAGCTATCACACTAGTATTGGTATGGCACCGTTTGAGGCTTTGTATGGGAGGAAATGTAGGAGTCCAATCTGTTGGGACGATAGTCTTGAGGCAAAGATGGTCTTAGGACCAGAGATGGTGCATGAGATGGTGGAGCAGATTAAGATGATCGGGGAAAGGATGAGAGCGGCTCGGGATCGACGAGAAGAGTTATGCGAGATCTACATCGTCGGGACATAGAGTTTCAGGTTGGGGACAAGGTTCTTCTGAAAGTGTCTCCTATGCGCGGGGTTATGAGATTTGGGAAGAAAGGCAAGCTAAGCCAGATGTTTATAGGGCCTTATGAGATCTTAGAGCGAGTTGGGGAAGTTGCTTATCGTCTGGCTCTACCAGCTGCGTTAGAGAGAGTACATAATGTGTTTCATGTATCGCAGCTGCGGAAGTATGTGAGCGACCCTTCACATGTGTTAGAGGCCGAGAACTTAGAGCTTGATGAGTCTTTATCATATCTTGAGGTACCTAAGCAGATCCTAGACCGAAAGGTTAGAAAGACTAGGGGTGGTGAGACAGTTTTGCTCAAGATCCTTTGGTCTAACCACGAGACCGAGGAAGCTACATGGGAGGCAGAGGATATCATGAAAGAGCGTTACCCCTTCCTTTTTGATCAGGTATGTATGGTTACGGGGACGTAACCTTGTTTCTTTTAGGGGGGTAGGAGATGATCGCGAGCGATTTCTAAGAGTTTTATATACCTTTTATATGTTGTGTCGGTATGTTTGTCGGGATAAGTTGGGTTAGTATCATGCTTTACGTTGAGTTTTGTTTTGGTTGTTGAGTCGGGAATGTTTTGGAGTACCTTTGTTTTAGTAGTGGTTTGAACTTCGGGGACGAAGTTCCTTTTAAGGAGGGAAGACTGTAATACTCCGTATTTATATGTCTTGGGGTACTCTATCGAGTAGCCCTTACTCTGTCGAGTATGGGCAAGTTGCGGAATAAAATAGTTTCGACTGTTGGGTACTCGATCGAGTAGGGGTACTCGATCGAGTAGGGGGTACTCGATCGAGTACCTTGGGTACTCGATCGAGTGTCCGGTTTTTACGGGGAGTTTTCTCGGGTTTTGTTAATTACGCGATTAAGGTATTTAAACATATTCGTAATTGTTTTAAATCACTTTTTACAAAACCTAAAACCTGTTTAAGAGAGAAAGCAACTAGTTCTTCTTCCTAATCGTGTTCTTGACAATTCCGGAGTTCGGACGGTCGGTTCGTATCGTAGTTCGTGTCGTTGGATTCCTTGCGTCGAGGGTAAGCTTTTAATATAATTTCTATAATGTTTAGTTAAGATTGATGAAACCCTAATTTAGGAATTGGGGTTTTTATGAGTAGTATTTGAATGGTAGCATCTATGTGTTGTATGATAGGAGGAGAATTCGTAGAGGAGCCGTTTTGATACAGCTGTAGATACCGTCTGCGTGTTGTGCTTTCCAGGTAGGATTTCCTACTCAGTATTAGTCCCATAATGGGATATTGGTGATGTCTTTGTAGTTAGTTGTTTGATATGATGATTGTGATTGTGATTGTGATTGTGGTTGTGTTTGTTGATGGTTCTCGAGATGCGTTCTCGGTTGAGTGGGGTCACTTGTGGGAGTGATCTCACGCCCTAGTTTCGCCCTTCGTGGAACCCGCCACGAAAGGGGATGTGCACATTAATGGACGGGGTTATCGCTCGTACGATGAGCGGGGCTTAGGTGGGAACGGCTGCGGTCCCCCACGCGGGCGGGTCCGGTGGACGATCGTATTGAGATGATGGGAGTTGGTGGTGTGTGTATGTGTGTGTGACAGTTCAGCTGTATGTTTGTCTTATTATTGTTATTTATATTGATTGTGTGATTAGTACTGACCCCGGTGTTGTTTTGTAAAACCTGCGGTGATCCATTCGGGGATGGTGAGCAGATATTGAACAGGTATAGAGATGAGTACTGGGATAGCTGGGATGGCCACGACATGACGATAGAGTCTTCCGCTGTAGTTTAGCATTTATTTACATTTCAGTTGAGAACAGATAGTTTGGAATAATGTATTGTACTTTGGTTTGGTTTTGAGGATTGTATTCATCATTAAACTATTTATAATAAATGTTGTTTCCGTTTTGTCTATTTGATTTTCATACCTCGGGCGACCGAGATGGTGATGTCTTCATACCTGAGTGGTCCTGGTAAGGCACTCGGAGTATGGGGGTGTTACAGAGAGCTACTATAGTATTCTAATGAGTCGATTCTTTTGACTAAAGACTGTTCGCCTAAGTTGGTATAGTTTCAGATTAACTTTGATTTATGTTACTACGACCTTCGTAAATGGGGTCAAATAGGCATATTTTGGGTATGATGGCTGTGGCTAGTCAAAGGGAATTGTGCGATAGGAATTGTCCACCCCCTTGTCAGGGTTAAAACAATATCTCAGGGCCACTCGAGGAGTAATGAACTGGAAATGCGTGGCCACGCTCGGAAGGCCTCTATGGTAGATAATTCCGGTCAATCAGTTATTCTCCAGATCGAGGAAACCACTCTCGATATGATCACTTGCAAGTACGACCTGAAAGATACCTTGCATTGAGTGGGAGATAGTAATAGGACAAGAGAATTGGTGACGCACACTTGTCGAGGACAAATGGGAGATTGTTGGAGTGTCCCCGACAATAATGCGATCACAATTGTCAATCATGATGATCACATGTTTAAATCTCATATTTTTAAAGAATACGTAAGGGATGATTCATTTTATAATCAACTGATCAACATTAATCGGTAACGATTGGCTTGCTAGAGTTTGACGTTACTGTCGTGGGACGGTGGTGGTCAGTTGATCCCTTAAGGTCACTCCTAAAGGATGATGCCCTAATCTGTAAAGTTGATTAATTGTATGACGATACAAGTTGATCAATTCCTTAAAATTGAACAATTCAATTAGTGAGAGAGAATATTCATATCTTATTGTAATGGGATTAAATAAGATTTATTTTAGTAATAAAAATGCTTTATTACTAAAATTGATTATTGTTTGAGAAACAATAGAAATAAGAATGAATGGTTGATTATAATTACAATATATTGTGAATTATAATTAAATAACCTTTTTTTTTATGTGATCAAGTATCACTAGTCAATTTGTTGAATGTAATTTAATTAATTTGTAAAATAATATTTATGTGATAAATATGCATTAAATTAATTAATAACATGTAACATACTACATGTGACATATTGTGTGACAATTGACAAAATAAAATGGTGGTCCATATTATGTGTGAACCAAAATGGAGGTGGTGTTAGTGGGTTGTGGTTATTTTATTTTATGTGATAAATATAAAACAATGATGCCTACACCTACTAGCCTTACATGCCTAAGGTTTTGAGAAGACCAAAAAGGAAAAGTGAAGGACCATATATTGGTTCACCACCTCTCCCGAAACCGGTACATCTACACATACAAGGACAACTTTTGTTCTTTATTATTCTTTATGCTTGTCCATTAAAAATACATGCAAACTCTCTCAAACTTTGTTCATCTTTCTCCAAAATTAGAGAAATCATGATCAAATTGTTCAAATCAAATTACTAATATTATTAGTGTAATATATGAGTGTTAATAATCAATTTTAAGGTAAACTACTAAACAAATATCTAGCACATATTATTTAGTAGAGATAAGGGATAATCTTGGGTGCAATCAAGAGGAGTGACTTCTACACTTGAAGTCTTTGGAGGATCATTCCATTACTCATCATAGCTCAAGAACAAGTGAAGGTAGGAGACCTTACTTGTGCCCATAAACTGAAATATTCAATGTAAGAAACCGGTTTTCCTTTTACACTCATTTATATGTTTTGCATGCATAAGATCTTTAAGTTTTTATGACTAAAACTTTAAACTAAAATATGTGATATTTAAAATATGTTTCCTAACAAATATTTACTACAAAATTAATGATATTAGACATTTGCGTGATAAAATACATGAGAAAGAGAGAAAAACTGATTCTTTTTCTAATTATTATCGTTAAATAATCATTGTATACTTAATTATAAAACATTGATCACGAAGAGCAAACTAAGCTTATTACTTATAATACATTTATACGGAGTATGTATTTTATTAAAAATTTTTGAAGTTAAACCTAAAAAACTAATATTTGAACAAAACTAATCTATTTCTATTTATAACTAAAAATATAAAATGTCATATATCAATTCAAATATTTTTCTTCAATTATAATAATAAAAATATCCAAATAGGCCGCGCGAAGTGCGGGATGCTAATCTAGTACTTCATTACACCCGAGACAAAGTCCTTCCCTGCACGACATTGGTATCATCATGGACATAAGGTTTGTATGGAAAAGTATAAGGAGAAATTACCATGGTTGAGGGAGTAGCTTGTGATGTTGAAGGCAAAGACGCCTCATTTTCTTGAGTTGCTGCATTGGTGGTATAAATTGAGAGAAGATAGCTTTCCCTTCGCTTTACAAGACGTGGGAATCCATTATCTGGTAACGTGAGAGAAGGAGAATTCTTCATCAACCATTCCACGGATCATTCTTCTTCACTCAATAGAAACGGTGAGCAAGCATTGACATGTTCAAGCGAGTTTCCCCCTTAATAGGCTTGTAAGTGCCATCATGATTGAAGTTGGAGTCAAAGTGTTTTGCTACCTTGGTCACCAAATCCTCATTGATTATGAAGGTCATCATGTCCTTACCTGATGCTAAGTCCATCCAACGGTCTACCAATAATTGAATAATGTTGTAATCGGATTTGTAAGACCCTTGGACATTGAGACGAGATTCAAGGTAGGCCATATCAACTTCCGTCAAAGTTAAACACAAACTCACCTTGAGACGCAACCGGTGCCGATGATGTGACTCCTATTTACGCACATTTAGTCCCCTAACTAGCCTAGTTCCTATGCTTTTTATTATTTATTAGGGTCGTTTCTTGTCTTTAGGTTCCTATTATACATATTCTATGAGGTTTTGTGTCCTTGGTAGGAGAGGAGCACTAACCTTGCCTAAACGGAGTAAATCGGAGCTAAATTGATTTCATCCAACGACCAAGCATCGAATAGGAGACCAAGTCTAAAGGCCGTAGCTCAATAAATCAAGTTTTAGGGCAATTAAGGACAATCCCCACGACCAAAGAATCAATCCGCACAAGTTCTTGGGCAAGGATGACAAGAAAGAAGTCGTTACAAGAGGAAATTGCTTGTAACCAAACTAAGTGTTGCTTTTTTGGCTCTGAAACAATGATAGATGAAACAGGTCGAAAAATCAAGTGGTTTAGGCTTTTGAATCACTCCAATAGGAGTTCGGATGAGGAAATGACGTCCGTTTTATATTCCGAGCTGAAATAGACAAGCTGACCGTCAGGACGGGCATCCCCGGACTCAAGACGGGCTCCCCCAAGTCAGGACAGGCTTCCTAAAGTCAGTACGGGTGTGCCCAAGCCAGGACAGGCATCCCTCAATGCAGGATGATTATCTTCACGAAGAGAGGTCGTGCGTCCCCAACTAGGACTTGCAAGGCGTTGGACTTCAATTAAGGGGCTTAATCGTCATTTAACCCCTTAGTTAACCTAAGTCTTGTAACCACTATATATACCCCTCTTGTATTTAGAGGAGATTAAGTTCCCTTATAGTAGATTAAGTTCCCTTCTTAGGAGTAGATCAGAAAAGAATTAGTCTTTAATCATTCCACAAATTAGACTTTAATCTTTCCTTAGTTATTTCTCAAACAATCTTAGATCTAGCTTTGTAATTGAAGAATTCTTGGGTTTGCATTGGGGGATTGACAACTCTCCATCATTAATCAAAGGTTTCTTCCATTATTCTTCCAATTTCTTTTGTTAAAGTCAAGTTATTTACATTTGGATCTCTTGGGTATGTATTTGAAGACTAAGTGACAAGTCTCCATCTTTATTCAAGGATTCTTCTTTATTTATGTTCATCTTTACTTTCCAAGTTGGTAACCTTCTTAATCCCTCTTTATTTACTTGTTAATATCTTGTTTAATTACCTTGCTTAATCATCATGTTCATTTGTGTTGTGATGTTTGACACCATTGCTAGCATATTAATCATGATGTGTAGTGAGTAGTCTTCTAGCTAGTATTAGTGGGGGATTAGGAGGGTAATTATGGGATAAATCTATGCTTAATAAGTTTATATGAATGCTTTCTTATTGTACTTTCAAATTATGCACATGTTATGTTTGATGAAATGCATGATTGACAACTTAGCATGATTCTCTTATCTTTTCAACAAGACTTGTAAGATATAAGCTAACTCAAGGCTTGTTATACCATGCATATAGTTTAATAGGAGAACCAAGTCAATGTAGGTGTTGTAAAGTTTTGATCAACTCGGCTCCGAGACCTAAGTCTCCCTAGGAATTGTAAAACATAAGCTAACTCGATTCCAACAATAATAATTGCTTGCATCTATGTGACTCATTTATGTTATCTTACCATGATTTCCCTATGATCCCATGATAGCCTAATGTCTTTAATCGTTTGTTTAAATCTCCATTTCTCTTTACTTACCTTTCTCTCTATTTGTTTACATTTCCTTGTCGTAGTTTTGAACACAACCTCAAATCCATATAATCGTGACACTTCCACAACTTAGAATAGATAGACTTAGGACCCAAAACACACCGTCTCGTGGATCGACCTCGACTTAACCACTTACTAGTTGTTTGTTGAGAATATAAATGTGTTTGATTGAGTGAACAATGACTCGCTCACATCAAAATGGCGCCGTTGTCGGGGACGGTGTTTTGTGATTAAATTCTTGTTTGTTTGTCTATTTTAATTGTGCCTTAACCTTGAGGAACTTGTTCCTCAAGGTTGTTTTTACCGTTTTCTTTTAGTTTCCTTGTTTGTAGTGATATCTTTGTCCTAGCTATGATGATGACCGAAGGCTTGGCATATGGAGTATGTGGTAGATCTTTTGAGTATGACTACCATGGGTATAGGAGTTTGAGGAGCAAGTCAACACAAACCAACATTACAACTCATACAATGAAAGTCCTAACTAATACCCCAACTTTTCACACCAAAGCCCCTACATCCAATATCCACAACAACCACCCTCCCCAAACCCACTTTACAACCAATTCCAAATGCCATTCTACAATCAACAACTACAACATAACCACCCTCCCACCCACCCACAATAAGAAAATGAGCATGACTTTGACATAAAAGATGTGGTTCTCCAAATGCTAAAAGACCAACAAGATTTCTTCACATAAAGGTTAGAAGAGAACCAACCTAGGGACATTGTTCTCAAAAACATTGTTACCAATGGTGAAGAGTTGGCAAATCAACTTGCCCAAATGGAAGCCACCCAAAAGCTCAAAGAAGAAGAAGGAGAGGGTGCAAATGAAGAAGAGTTTAGATGGCATTATGAAGTTACTCTTGTGAATCCCTCGCCACCTTCCAAATTTATAAGCAATGACCACCCCAGATTCCAACTTGTGTCCCATTTTACAAACCTACATTATGGATGTGAAAATGGAGGTGTAACTTTTGAAGATGGGGACTGCTTGATTGATTATGGACCAAGAGTTGATGATGAAATGGAATATGATGAAGTTGGGGAGGAGAGCAATGATGCATGTGAGTTGAAGGCCAATTATGAGACAAGCACTTTGTCTAAATTGTCTCATGTATCTAGTTCACTCACTAGCCTTGCTTCTCCAATTTGGGATACCTATGATGATGATGAGGAAGACCTCCCACCACAATTTCATTATATGACCCATGTAGAGGAAGTGTGTACCCTTGACACTTGTGGGAGTTAAGTTAAATCTTGGAAACATGAGGTTGATGAAATTGAACTTACAATCTATACACAATTGAGAGACCAAGAGAAAAACTATGATGATGGCACCTTTGATCATAGTTTGGAAGAAATAGAAGTTCTCTTCTTTGGAAATGGTACAAGTTCTATGGAGGGTCAAGAAGAAAAATAAAGAAAATGAAAGCATGAATGACCTCAATGGATTGATGAATCAATGATCTATCATCATAGAATTTGAAAGAGATGGCGGAGAGTGGAAGCCTCCGGACAAATGTGGGCCATACTTCATACCTTGTGTTGATAAGAATCATGGGCTTATTGGTTTGAGGCATTGCAAAGGTTCAAGTGCTAAGGGCAAGGTGAATGAGAGAGTAAGTGGCAAGCTCCCTTGGCCAAGCTTCATATTGAATTGGAATAAACCATATTCATGCTTGTTTAAATATTGTGCTCAAGCTTTTGACCGGTTATTGAGAGCATTGAGCAACATGGACAACATCAATGAAAATGGCAATTTGAAATGAGTTTTGTGGAGTCCTCCCTCAATCACTATTTATAAGATATCCTATCCCTTGACTTTGCATTACATTTAGTATAGTTGCATCTAGAATCATTTTAGTTCTTGTAACCAAACCTTCTCTCGTTTTGCATTGGAAACAATGTTTTGTTTGGTTTGGGGAAGTTTGATTACAAGTACTCCGAGTTAATTCAAAATAGCTCTCACATAAATCGATATCATGAATCATAATAGTCTAGTTAGCTCATATAGATTAGCTCATAATATATATAGTATAATATGGATATCCCATATAGTTAGTTCCATACATTTTGCATTCATGCATGGTCACTCATAACCAAACCTCCTTCTTTTTGTACTAGCAACAGTGTTTGATTCGGTTTGGGGAGGTTTGATCATAGGTGACCTAAGCTAATTTAAATTAGATTCCAATTTAATAGAAAACATGCATCATCTAGTGTAGTTTAGATTGCATTCATTTGTTATATATGTCATATAGAATTGCATTTACTTAGAGCATGTATTCATTCATATCATTGCATTTGCATTTGTACTTCAATTTCCATAAATCTTTAAAAATCCAAAAACATGTATTTCTCTTACATTCCTACTCCTACATGCACACGGAGGACAATGTCCAAAATAAAGTGAGGGATGGGAATTTATATTCCAAAATACATAAAAATTGAAAAATTTCGAAAAATCCCAAAAATATATTCTTTAATTTAGTAGTGTATAATTGTATATACTTGTGTTTTGTTCTCTTCTTACATAGATACGACACTAAATTTAAGGCATTAGCTAGGAAATGTAAAGACCGCTTGGTATGATCGTTCTAATCCCTATTTTCCTTCCATTTATTTTCATTATTTATATGAGGAGGATGGGTTTATATGTCAAGGAGGATGTGTACCTATGTGTTCTTAGGAGTTGCATTTAGATTACATGGCATACTAGTTGGTAGAAGCATTTACATTTAGACTTATATATATGTAGGTTGCACCATGGCATATAGTTGCATTTAGGAAAGTTTTTGTGAAAATGCCTAATTGGGAAGTTTGACAAGTGTATATAAGGCCCTTGTAGATAATTTTTCTCCTTGAGACTTATTTTCCTAGAATACCCTCAAGACACCCTTGGATGTGTCATACTAGTATCTTTTGACCCATGGACTAAAGCCTAGTCAAGAGTATCTTGTGGTGTGATAATTCCTTGGCTACCGTTTATTCCAAGGTGACCTTTGAAGCCATGCAACCGTTCTTTCACTTCTATTATCATTTTGTCAACCAAAAGGGAATGGGAACTATAATCATCAAATTGAGTTTAAATGCCAAATCAATGTCAAAAAGTTTGCAATTTTGTCAAAGAAATATGGAGCACAAAATAGAGTCCTATGCTTTTCTAGAGTACCCTTGCTACATATGTGACAGGCTAGTCGTGTACCTACCAAAAATAACTGCACTAACTAATATAGTTAGGGAAGTCGGGTCGATCTCCACAGGGAGGCAAGATATCTGTTAAAGGTCCATCTATTCGCTCACAAAATGGGGGTTGTAAATTGGTTTTCTAAACTACAAAGGCTTAAAGGAAAGAGTAGTAAAGAAAGAGCAGTAAAAAGGCAGAAAATGTGAATAAGAGTAATCAATAAAGAGGGAACATGTCGGGATTTCGGTTCACTATGATAGTCTAATGACTCAACTTTAAATAGTCTAGATAATTTACTGTGAGACGGATGTTGAAAGGTCCTTCCGGTCCCTTTTCTATCCTAGATTTCCACTAACTTAACTTCCGTTCTCATTAGGGTAGTCTACTGTTCATAGCAGGTATATTTAGTCCAATCTTCCGATCCAGGAATAAATTTAACTAGATTAAAGGGTAACTTAGAAGCGTGCACTCAACTAAGTCGGTATTATAATTAAATTGCCATGGGTACAGATTCTCACAAATAAGTCATCTAGCCTATTCGCTACATCGTCACATTTCTACCATAGATCCCCTAATCCTAACATGAATGAATTTAGCTACTCATGCTATTAATGTTGTCAATATTAATATTGATGAATGAACTAATAATAAACATAATGAAACAATAATAATAATGCATAAACAAATTAAGGCAGAAATTAAGGAATAGAGAAACAGGAGATTAAAGCAACACAGTACGAGATTAAGATTAAAAGGAGAGAAAGATTACAATCACAAGAATTCCGGCGTAAAGAACGACAAGATCCAAGCAATATAATCTGAAAGCAAAGTTTACAGTAGAAAAGTTTAGGGAAAGAGAAAAGAGTAAAGTGGCGTTCAGAAGTGTTAAACGTAATTAAGAAGTACTAATGACCTAATTATTCCACGCTTAAATAGAAAATAACAAAGTCCATAACTAAAATACGCAACACGGGTTAATCAAGGCCCGTGAAACTTCCAATCCTCTCGATCGAGGACTTCAGCATATAAAACACTCGATCGAGCAGAAATGTTACTCGATCGAGGAAACCTGATATCCAGCATTTCGATCGAGTACAATAAAGTACTCGATCGACCTCCTCAGTGTATAAAAGCACTCGATCGACCAAAATACTCCTCGATCGAGTGTTCTTCCTCAAAAATCAGCTTCAACTCGTTGCTGACGGTTTCGTTGATCATTCCTTCACGCATCCCAATGCAGTGCTCTCGTTCTAAAGTTCCCGTCTCCTCAAAATGCATGCAAAACAGGACGAAAAGGGTACGATTCCACCACTTTCAGGTTCATTCCTACAAAACAGACAAAACGAACCAAGTAGCCATTTCGGGGCATAATGCAATATAAAACAGTACAAAAGTACATGGAAATACGTGCAAAAATAGGCTAAAAAGACTATATAAAATGCACGTATTAAATCTCCCCAAACCGAACCTTTACTCGTCCTCGAGTAAACTAAATGCTAACTAATGGAACGGAAACGATAACTCAGAGCTAGCTATATCTTGTCTACTTAAACCAATTTAATGCAACAGAAATCAACAGTTACAGCTACAGCAGTCAATACGCAAACGAGTTAAAAGTTGTCCAGAAATAAAGCTGACCTATCGACCTTGCAAGACCAACAAAATCGGACTCTCACGTGGTCACTCTTCTCTCATGAAGCAAAGGGTGAATTATTATGTAAAAGAGAGAGAGAGAGAGAAACAGTCACTCACCTAAACTGCGACCTACATAGCATGCATGCAACAAAAATGAAAGACGATTCGAGTACTAATGTACACATTCCAACCGATAATGTCCGTCACAGCCGAGGGCTTACAAATAGTATAGGAAAGTGAGGTTCAGGTGAGAAAAGGCAAAACATATTATGGAAATGTGGAGGTAAAAGCCTCAAGCTAGTTCCTAAATAGGACCATATAAGACCGTCCGAATCTCAACTGACTGAAAAATAAACACAAGTGCCCTTCATTTGGCACACAACTCACCATCCAAGTACACTATCTCCCCGAAAATATATGGATAAGAATGGAGGAGTGAGACGGTCACAAACTTCCCTTTTTTAATACCGTCTTAATGAATCAAACAAAACAAATCAAATAATTTTTTTCAAACTTTTTCTTTCTTTTTTTTCCTCTGATCATACGTGAATCACCATTTTTTTTATTTTCTTTTTTTTTTTTTTTTTCTTTCTTCACATTTTTCCTTTTTTTTTCAATTTTTTTTTTCTCATTTTTCGTCTCATCCTCCCTTCCTTCATTTCCACCAACTCCAATCAATATATACGGGCCAAACTCGCAGACGGAAAAACATACCACAAAAGACATACTAAACTAGCTTGACTAGGCAGGTTCAGCTTTGGATGTAGCTAATGGGTAAAAAAGGCTAAATTTGGCTTAAATGGAGCTAAATGGGTGAAAAATGTAAGAAAAGGGAAATTTGCAAGCACCTCCCTGCATGTGACTCCGACCACAAACCCAAATCTATGCATTTGACAAGAAATCGAATGTCATAAAAGTGCA
This sequence comes from Silene latifolia, assembly GCF_048544455.1. Lineage (NCBI taxonomy): Eukaryota > Viridiplantae > Streptophyta > Magnoliopsida > Caryophyllales > Caryophyllaceae > Silene > Silene latifolia. The sequence continues at coordinate 46,536,988 of NC_133535.1, read as the reverse complement.
AAAATGATGAACATGCTATGCAAGGAGTACTACTCTCAATTCCTATGTAAACCGGTCATGAATGTCACTAGTTATAAGGCTCTAAATCTCAGAAATTGTAAGTAGATTGCCAATTTATCAGGTCAAGTCTAAACAGTCAGCTATATTTGAACAAAAATTCGTAGATTATGCGTAAGACTTAGCTAATAACCGTCAATGAAAGTGCAAGGCTCAAGTAAAATGACAAGTTGAAGTGCAATATCATCACGGAAATCGACCGTTCCGACTCAACCTATATGCAAAATAAACGTGAATATTTTATTAATTTTTTGAAAATTTTCTAATTTTTTGGATTTTGTGATTTTATGAAATAAATAAGTACAATGCAAGCTGAAATAGAAACGTGAATGCAAAACAAATGCAAATGCAGACTCAAAGGATGCATTACCCTCCCCAAACCAAAATGGACAACGCCCTCGTTGTCCTCCAGTATACACCAGCAGATATATACGGGGGAACGAGAATATACAACCAATAAATGAATGAAAACAATAAAATAAAAACGAGACAAAAGAAAATAAAAGAGCAAGAATATACATACAAAACACGAACTTCCCCAAACCAGCCTGAAAATTGGGGAATTGAGTAGACAAGTAGCTACTCGTCAGCCTCCTCTGTCACGTCCTCCACCGTCACTGTGAAGTCCGGGTCCTCCTCCTGCTCTCTCCTCCTCTGCTCAGCCTGAGCTCTCGCTGCCGCCGCTGCTGCGTCCTCCTCCTCCTCACTAGCTGACTCAGGGTACCCCTCAGCTGGGTACCGGTAGAAGGATGGGTGTGGCCAACCCTCTGGAATGGGACGGTGTCGCCTTATGTGATACTCGTACAGAGGGAACAAAGTAAGAGCTATGTCCCTCTCCATATGAGCTTGTCTCTCTGCAATCTCAAGCAACAAACTGTCACGGCGCCCTTGGTCCATGACCCCAGACGCCTAAAAGGGTGGAGGAGAAACAAAATTAGCTGGAAGAACCGGTTGTGCCTGGTCGGGCGCATGAGTAGGAGTAGGAGTAGGGATCGGGGTAGGAGTGGCCGTGGAAGTCTGGCCACCCGTAGAAGCGGACATGGTAGTAGGTGGTTGGAGCGGTAGGTGGTACATTGGTAACGGTGGTGGTAACCTGCCCCTAACGGTGGACAGGGGGACGAGGCGAGGAAGGGTGGTGCAAGGAAGGTCCTCGGACAAGGAACCACTAATCTTCCAAGTCCGGTAGTCAGAAGTCAGCCAAGTCATGGATAAAATAGATGCTAGGTCTAGGTACCTATCTCCCGGTATATACGGTAAGTCACGAGGTAAAGTAGGGAGGAGAGAACGAGCAAGGAAGGTGGCTATGCCACCACAGACAATGGTGCCCGTGGTCTTCTCCCCCCTGAGACTGGAAGTACTCGGCGTTCAGGTAAGCAATGTTGAGGGCAAAGGGGCCCTCGCTGTCAATGTTCAAGGACCCGCCCAGAATAGAAAGCTCGGTGTTAGTCACGTTGTTTGGCTCCTTACGGCCAAAAATAGTACTTCCCATCAGTCGCAGGAAGTAACGGGCAGGAGGAAGGTGGACCTAAGCGAGCCGTTGCTCCTCGTAGGTAGTCTGTGCCAAAGTCCGCCAAAGCTGACGGATGACCTTCCTAGGGGTAGCAGTGGCGCCCGTAAAGGAAAGGCCAAGTCTAGTACCAAACTCCTCCAAAGTCAAAGAAAAAGTCCGGTTGAACAACCGGAAATACACAGAAGCACAAGTAGGGGCAGCATCGTGTGCCCCAGAGGAGAAGGTAAAGGAGCTGAAACACTCAAGGGTCAGCTCCCTGAAAGTGTGGGCACTCATGGTCACAAGTCTAGCCATCCCCGTACCCCTCAAAATCTCACACACCGGCTCGTAGATACCAAGCCTCTCAAGTGATGAATGGCACAAAAAGCGAGTCGGGATAAAGTCACAGTCTACTAAACGATAAAATCTAGTGCGATGAATACCGTTAACAAAAATTACCTGGGGGTAGTCGGGGTGCGAGTCGAGGGACTCATCCCCTCGGATGGTAACACGGCCAGCAGAACGGCCGGCAGCAGGTGTAGCTCGTACACAACCCCGACCTCTAGAACCTGAAGTAGAAGCCCGTCCTCCGACGGGACGAGGAACTAGAGCCGTCCGGTAAGCAGTTGTGACTGCGGGTGACCACGCAACAGGGGTGGTCACCGTACCTGAAGTATTAGATGTATCTACAATAGAAGAAGCAGCAAAGACCGATACAGAGGAACAAGGGCTAACAGTAGTGCTAGCAGCAATAACGACAGTACCAGCCGATGTAACAAGGAACACGGGAGCAGTGGCAATGGTACTAACGGAAGTGGAGACGGTGGTGACAGCAGGGACCACCGTCTCAGTCAAGGATGGACTAACAGACGAACTGGAAGAGGGTATTGAGCTACTGTCCATCCTAATCAAGTAAGGAAAGGGAAAGGGTAAACAATTAACAATTAAACAGCAGAAATTCCCTTAAACAGTCGAAAATTTCGACTATGATAAACCCTAAACCCTAATCTACCCAAATTACTTCATAAAAGGTAAAATTAACGCAATTAAACAACAATGAAGTAAAGGAAATACTTACTTGATAATAAGAAACCTACAAAGAACCAATTAATCGACAAAGGATGATGCAAATTAGGCGATTTTTCGAACAAAAACCGCAAACCTTAATACCCTCAATTGACCGCAACAAACAACGAAAATCAAAGGGGAAATAAGGGGGAAATGACGATTAATTAGCAATAAAGAGTTTGTAGATGATTGATTTGGTAATGGGCAATAAAAATGGAGGATTTAGGGAGGATTTATTGCAAAAGGAAGAGGATGAACGAAATAATGAAATTTGATTAAGGAAAATAGAAGTTAAAGAGAAATTCCTGCGCGGGATTTTTGATTTCACTCGATCGAATGATTTGAAACCACTCGATTGAGAGATCCTGTCTTCAGTTTACTCGATCGAGTAAAATTCCACTCGATCGAGAGATCTCTCTTTTTGCTGTTTCGATCGAGCCTTTTGAAACCACTCGATCGAAGCTTTTCCTGCGTAATCCTCTCGATAGAGTACAAAATATACTCGATCGAGTGCTTTTCCTCGTGTTAGTCCTCAAGATGCGTGATTAATTCCCCAAACCTGCATAAAAACATTCGCAAACATTTCCCGATATACAAAATCACAAAATTAGCAGTCTATAGTCTTTCTAACTATGCTAAAAATTGTCTAAATTCTAATTGTCCTAATAAACGCAATAAAGAAATTCAACGAAAAATTAGAAATAGTTTTTACAAATTGTTATACGGGGAATTCCCCGCTCATTTCTCAAGACAATTCAGTAGCCCCACGGAGGGCTTCTAACTAGAGGACGTCCCTTCAGCATCATTGACCGTCCTCTTCATTCTCCACGAGTTTGAATTTGAACCAGTAGGAGGAGAATAGTTGACGTCCACGTACGCACGAAGATTTCTCGTCCCTTTTTCTTTCTCACCAGCTTTGACGTTGTCATCCCCAATTTGATTGATTTTAATTGCACAACGACCCTTGACAGCTCCTGCGTCTTTTTCATCGGTACCTGCAGCAAGGAAAATAGACGAATTCTCCTCCTTTTTGCTCTCAATCTGAGGCAGAGGGGTCACAATAGCAGCACAAAATTCCAAATTTTCATCTGGAGTGTCAATGTGAGGGTCAGTAGAGGAAAGGGCATTGCAAGGTTGAGCTTGCATGGGAGCCCTTCGAGACTTAGACTAATGGAAAATTAATTCCTCGTCTCCTACCTGAAATGTTAGTGTCTTACCCCTGACATCTACCACTGCACGAGTAGTGAATAAAAATGGTCTCCCTAAAATAATAGGGGTTTGAGTATCCTCGGGAATATCAAGCACTACGAAATCAACGGGAATAAAGAATCTCGCGATTTTAACAGGTATGTCCTCAATGACACCTAACGGCCGTGATATACTACGGTCGGCCATCTGTACAGTCATGTTTGTGCAATTAAATTTAGTCAAACCAAGTATCTGAGCAAGAGACAAAGGTAAGACGCTCACGCCAGCACCAAGATCGCATAGCGCGTTATCAATCAAATGGGTACCTATATCACATGGAATTGAGAAACTACCCGGGTCTGATTGTTTAGGAGGTAACTTATTTTGAACTAAGGCAGTCCGTACCTCAGACAAAGCTACCGTCTCATGATCATTAATGTGCCTCTTACGTGATAAAATTTCTTTCATAAATTTTAAATAAGAGGGTACCTGTGTCAGCAATTCTGCAAATAGAACAGTCACCTGCAAGCTTTTCAAGAGCTCGACAAACTTACTGAACTGTTGATTGGCCTTCGTGTTCTGTAATCGCCTCGGGAAGGGCACGGTAAAAGGTATCTCGAGCCCTTTGTTTCTTTCTTTCAACGTATCAGCTGGATCAAGCTCCTTATCACTCGATCGAGACTTTTTGCCTCTCGATCGAGTTCTTCCAGGTGAAATATCACTCGAACGAGCACTAGCAGGCTCTTGATCGAGGTTTCCAATATTAACAGTGTTCGATCGAGCAAAATTGCCACTCGATCGAACGGTTTCCTCAGCAATATCACTCGATCGATTGGTTTGGACATCTCGATCGAGCTCTTATTTATCCTGTTCACTCGATCGAGTAATAATTCCACTCGATCGAGTCCTTTCTTCATCAATTTTACTCGATCGACCCCCAGAAACCAGTCGATCGAGTATCTTCTTCGTGGTCAGCTCATTTTCAGCAACAAATGATTGTACATCGTCATTTACTTCCTTCCTCGGGTCTGAAATAATCCTGTCACCAGGTAATTTCGGTCCTTCATATGAATGACCGCTTCTCAATTTAATTAAATTCACCGTCTCATGTGGATTCTTATCAGCTTGGGATGGCAAATGACCCTGTTTCCTCGTGGACTGATTCGCGGCTAACTGAGCAACTTGAGTTTCAAGTGACTTGATGGATGCTTCTTTCTGTTGGTCACTTAACTGCCATTGCTTGTTAACGACTGCAACATTGTCTTTAACTCAGCCAACTCACTTACCCCACCTGAATATGATGCACCTTGATTGGGAGGAGGAAAGGAAGGAGGCTTTTGAAAGCCTTGTTGAGCCTTATGAGGAGGGACATATGGCTGCTGCTGCGGTGGAGGAGTAGGATTGAGCACATTTTGACTTGTCCATCTCAAATTGGGATGCATAGCCCCTTCGTTGTTATAATAAGAACCCCCTCCTTGCCTGTATTGTTGAAAAGCAAGGACCTGTTCTTTCTCAGTAAGACAGTCAATAGCAGTATTACCATCATCTCCACCACATCTCTCACAAATGACAGTTTTCTGTCTAGTCAGCAAATGAACCGTCTGTGGCTCCCCAGCATTTTGCAGCTCAAATCTATCAAACCTAGCATTCATAGGTTCCAGCTGAGCCACAACTGCCTTGTCAACTGAATGGACTATTCGAATACCGTCCCGTTGGTTCCCATATTCAGCACAATGGGTCGCCATCTCCTCAATAATGGCCCATCCCTTATCATCATCAGTATTCTTTTGAAATCTTCCGTTGGATGAGGCATCAACTATAGCTCTGTGGTTATCGTACAACCCATTGTAGAACTTATTGGACAGAAACCACGAATTAAAACCATGGTGAGGAAGAGACCTCACCAATGTCTTGAACCGACACCAAGCTTCATAGAAAGTCTCATCAGGTGCCTGCTTGAAACTAGTAATCTTTGCCCTCAATTGATTAGTGCGTTGTGGAGGGAAGTATCATTTGTAGAAGGCAAGTGCGAGAGTTTCCCAGTTGGTGATACCAGCTCCTGTACGGTCCAAATCGGTCAACCACTCACGGGCTGAGTCAGTCAGTGAAAAAGGAAATAACACCTCCTTTATCTTGTCTTGAGTTACTCCCTTTGTAGCGGGAATAGTAGAGCAGTAATCAGTAAAGACCTCCATGTGCTTTCTTGGGTCTTAACCCGCCACACCCCTAAACAAGTTTCTCGCCACCAGATTAATGTAGGACGGACGGATATCAAAGGTGTTGCCGTCCTCAGTCTGGAGGTTGAAACCCTTAGGAATAGAGGATGCTTTAGGCTCCGAGTGACTTGCAATATTCGACATCTTTACTGGTTGGTTGGCATAAATGAGATTATATTCTTTTAAAGATTGATCTTCTGCAAATAGAAAATGCTGTAGCTCGGGCTCGAAAGTACTCAAGTCTTCCTTTCGAATTTCTCTTTGCAAACGGAGTCTATGCCGAAATAGTCTCTCCGGCTCAGAATCAGCTGAAACTAACTTCGACCTGTTTGACCTGGGCATACACAACACTGAAAAAGATAAATGAGAACTGTCTCAAAGAATAAAAATACCCTGAGATGGATAAAAATAAACGAAAACAAAAATAGATAGGGCTATTGTATCCCCGACAACGGCGCCAAAAATTGACAGGCTAGTCGTGAACCTACAAAAAATAACCAACTGGCACTAACTAATATAGCTAGGGAAGTCGGGTCGATCTCCACAGGGAGGCAAGATATCTGTTAAAGGTCCATCTATTCGGTCACAAAATGGGGGTTGTAAATTGGTTTTCTAAACTACAAAGGCTTAAAGGAAAGAGTACTAAAGAAAGAGCAGTAAAAAGGCAGAAAATGTGAATAAGAGTAATAAATAAAGAGGGAACATGTCGGGATTTCGGTTCACTACGATAGTCTAATGACTCAACTGTAAATAGTCTAGATAATTTACTGTGAGACGGATGTTGAAAGGTCCTTCCGGTCCACTTTCTATCCTTGATTTCCACTAAATTAAGTTCCATCCTCATTAGGGTAATCTACTGTTCATAGCAGGTCTATTTAGTCCAATCTTCCGATCCAGGAATATATTTAACCAGATTAAAGGGTAACTTAGAAGCGTGCACTCAACTAAGTCGGTATTATAATTAAATTGCCATGGGTACAGATTCTCACAAATAAGTCATCTAGCCTATTCGCTACATCGTCACATTTCTACCATAGATCCCCTAATCCCAACATGAATGAATTTAGCTACTCATGCTATTAATGTTGTCAATATTAATATTGATGAATGAACTAATAATAAACATAATAAAACAATAATAATAATGCATAAACAAATTAGGGCAGAAATTAAGGAATAGAGAAACAGGAGATTAAAGCAACACAGTACGAGATTAAGATTAAAAGGAGAGAAAGATTACAATCACAAGAATTCCGGCGTAAAGAACGACAAGATCCAAGCAATATAATCTGAAAGCAAAGTTTACAGTAGAAAAGTTTAGGGAAAGAGAAAAGAGTAAAGTGGCGTTCAGAAGTGTTAAACGTAATTAATAAGTACTAATGACCTAATTATTCCACGCTTAAATAGAAAATAATAAAGTCCATAACTAAAATACGCAACACGGGTTAATCAAGGCCCGTGAAACTTCCAATCCTCTCGATCGAGGACTTCAGCATATAAAACACTCGATCGAGCAGAAATGTTACTCGATCGAGGAAACCTGATATCCAGCATTTCGATCTAGTACAATAAAGTACTCGATCGACCTCCTCAGTGTATAAAAGCACTCGATCGACCAAAATACTCCTCGATCGAGTGTTCTTCCTCCAAAACCAGCTTCAACTCGTTGCTGACGGCTTCGTTGACCATTCCTTCACGCATGCCAATGCAGTGCTCTCACTCTAAAGTTCCCGTCTCCTCAAAATGCATGCAAAACAGGACGAAAAGGGTACGAGTCCACCACTTTCAGGTTCATTCCTACAAAACAGACAAAACGAACCAAAGTAGCCATTTCGGGCCATAATGCAATATAAAACGGTACAAAATTACATGGAAATACGTGCAAAAATAGGCTAAAAAGACTATATAAAATGCACGTATCAGTATGAGGTTTCTCTCAATGTTTAAATGTCATATCAAAGCCGAAAAGTCAAAATGCCAAAGTACCAAATGGCAAACATAAAAAATGGCAAGAAATGTTCTTCAATTGTCAAATGCTACAAAAATGGGGGGAAAAATAACCCAAAAGAAAACTACCATCGTGAAACTCAACTATCTTGATCCCTTTATCCATTGATGATCCTATCTTTGTTGCATAGTGGAGAGGGATGACCCTTCTTCTTGTCTAGGCAAGAGGGGGAATTCCGCGATCCTACAGTGTTTTCTAACACCATATGGAATTTACTCTTGACGAAAGCATTTAGCAATTGTGAACGAAAGTAGCCTAGTTTAACACAACTTGGAGGTGATTTGTTTGTATCCCCTTAGACTTATTAACTTGGAAAACTAATATCTATGGTGGAATGTGTACCCTTAAGTTGCTTCTCTTTTAGTTGATTTTCGCCACTTAGATGAGGAAAGTGGTTATTCTTTTGTAGATGCATCCTTTGACGCGTTTTGTGTGCTTAATGTTTGGATGCATCGCCATTTTGGCAAGCCCCACCTTACCTTGCAAGAAGGCATCTTATCTCATAGATGTCGTGTTGTGAGTTGAAGGGGCGGAGTGAGACCCGCTAATTATCTCACAATGGCTATGTTAGTAGTATTAGTTTAAATAAGGGTCATAGTCTTAGTCACCTCTTTACTCGGGACGAGCAAAGGTTCGGTTTAGGGATATTTGATATGAATCCTATTTACGCACATTTAGTCCCCTAACTAGCCTAGTTCCTATGCTTTTTAGTGTGTATTAGGGCCGTTTCTTGTCTTTACCTTCCTATTATGCATATTTTATGAGGTTTGGTGTCCTTGGTAGGAGAGGAGCACTAACCTTGCCTAAACGGAGTAAATCAGAGCTAAATTGGTTTCATCCACCGCCAAGCATCAAAGAGGAGGCCAAGGGTAAAGGTTGTAGCTCAATAAATCAAGTTTTAGGGCAATGAAGGATAATCCCCACGACCCAAGAATCAATCCCCACAAGTTGTTGGGCAAGGATGATGAGAAGGGAGCCATTACAAGAGGAAATTGCTTGGAACAAAACCAAGAGTTGCTTATTTGGCTCTGAAACTATGATAGATGAAACGCTGTTGAAAAATCAAGTGGTTTAGCCTTTTAAATCACTCCAATTAGGAGTCCGGATGAGGAAATTATGTCCGCTTTATAATCCGAGCTCAAATAGACAAGCTGACCATCAGGACGGGCATCCCAGATTCAGGACGGGCGTCCCCGGACTCAAGATAGGCGTCCCCAAGTCAGTAAGGGCGTCCCCAAGCCAGGACGGGCGTCCCTCGGTGAAGGATGATTATCTTCACAAAGGGAGGTCGGCATCCCCAACTGGGACTTGCAAGGCGTTGGACTTCAATTAAGGGGCTTAATCGTCATTTAACTCCGTAGTTAACCTAAGTCTTGTACCCACTATATGTACCCCTCTTGTATTTAGAGGAGATTAAGTTCCCTTAGAGTAGATTAAGCCTTCATATGAGTAGATTAGAATAGAATTAGTCTTTAGTCATTCCCCAAATTGCACTTTAATCATTCCTCAATTATTTCTCAAACAATCTTAGATCTAGATTTGTAATTGAAGAATTCTTGGGTTTGTATTGGGGAATTGACAACTCTTCATCATTAATTAAAGGTTTCTTCCATTATTCTTCCAATTTCCTTTGTTAAATTCAAGTTATTTACATTTGGATCTCTTGGGTATGTATTTGAAGACTAAGTGACAAGTGTCCATCTTTATTCAAGTCTCCATCTTTATTTATGTTTATCTTTACTTTCCAAAAAGGTAACCTTCGTAATCCCTCTTTATTTACTTGTTAATCTCTTGTTTTATTACCTTGCTTAATCATCATGTTCATTTCTGTTGTGATGTTTGACACCATTGTTAGCATATTAATCGTGATGTGTAGTGAGTAGTCTTCTAGCTAGGGTTAGTGGGAGATTAGGGGAATAATTCTGCGATAAATCTATGCTTAATGAGTTCATATGAATGATTGATTATTGTGCTTTTAACTTATGAACATGTTATGTTTGATGAAATGCTTGATTGACAACCTAGTATGATTCTCTTATTTTTTCAACAACACTTGTAAGATATAAGCTAACTCAAGACTTGTTAGACCATGCATATAGTTGAATAGGGACAACCAAGTTGATGTAGTTGTTGTAAAGTTTTGATCAACTCGGCTCCGAGACGTAAGTCTACCTAGGAATTGTAAGACACAAGCTAACTCGATTCCGATAATAATAACTCCTTGCATCTATGTGACTTATTTATGTTATATTACCATGATTCCCCTATGATCCCATGATACCCTAGTGTCTTTAATTATCTGTTTACATTTCCATTTCCATTTCTATTTACTTACCTTGCTCTTCATTTGTTTACATTTCCTTGTCGTAGTTTAGAACACAACTTCAAATCCATATAATCGTGACACTTGCACAACTTAGAATAGATAGACTTAGGACCCATAACACACTATCCCGTGGATCGACCTCGACTTAACCATTTACTAGTTGTTTGTTGAGAATATAAATGTGTTTGATTGAGTGAACAATGACTCGGTCACATCAGCCGACGATAGCGATAACCCGACTCGATGACTCTATGTACAAACCATCTCCCTTCTTGGGTTAGTGTCCTAGATCATGTGAAAAGTATAGGGTGATATGAAATGATTGGGAGAGAGATATTAAGGTTAGAAAGAGAAAGGAACTATCTAAAAGTGAATTATATTTTAGACTCCGCATTTTATAATAACGCGTTAACTGACGAGGTACTCGGTCGAGTATAGACATACTTAGCCGAGTACGCCCTACTCGGTCGAGTATCCAAGTTACTCGGCCGAGTAACCCTAACTAGGTCGAGTAACAGGCTACATCGATCACCCAATCTCTCCCGTATCTCTTGCTAAAGGTCTCCTTTGGTCAATAGATCGGTCAAAGAATCCTTAAACAGAGCGGGTATTACAGTCTTCCCCCCTTTAAATGAACTTTTTCCCCGAAGTTCATCCCACACTTCCCAAAACAACACGACAAGATAACTCAAGGGATCATCTAATATCCACACGATAAGCAACACCATGTAAATCTATGACGCATACAAGACTAAGTTATTATCATTACTTGATATGATTTGCCACCCATGAAGTCACTATACTATCACTATATGCAAACCGTAACGCTAATTAGGAAACAAAGCTGATGTCGTAAATTAATTTAAGTCGTGAAGCGACAGTTTAAATACTTGAAATTAAACATTAAAGAAGTTTTGCTAACTTTGTCATAACTTATGCCGCGATGTTATCTACCCCTCTTAAAAAGAAACTTCGTCCCCGAAGTTCACCCCACCCGTAAGACGAGACATGCATATATGTATATATATATATATATATATATATATATATATATATATATATATATATATATATATATATATATATATATATATATATATATATATATATATATATATATATATATATATATATATATATATATATATATATATATTGAATCATGTGAGGCACGCTTCATAGGGTAAGGCAGCTGTACCCATCCTAAACCGTCGGATCTAATAACTAAAGACTCACCAGATGATGCCACATGTCCCTATATAATTCTAACTAACACACATTTCCCCTCATACTCAATCATTAACTCCGTTCATTTACCCAACCCGCAATCTCTCTCTTCAACCTTCAGCTGAGCTACATCTTCGCTATTATCACAGAGCTTTTCGACTGCCATTATCATAGAGCTTTTCGACCGCCATTATCATCCGCAAATTAAGTATTTTCGATGAACTAATTTTAATTTCGTTTCATCCCGCTTTCATTCCATATTTTTCACACTAATTTTCATTCGACTTATTTAATTCGTTAAATTATCATGTTCTTATCCAGGTTTTGATCGTTTTCTGAGCATAATCGAGCAGAGTAGGAACGCATAAAATCAATTGAAGTCGATATCTCCAAGGGAAGAAAATTCCATGGAAGATCGATTATCTCTCTATCAATCGTCGTTATAGCGCATTATTTTTCGATTTCTTGTTAATTTTCCGCTATTTTCGCTCAGATTCGCAGGTCATTCTCTTCTTCCTTCGCTTTAATTTCGCAATTCTCGTCATTTTTACGGATTTTGATTTGATTTTCGGTGTCAATTTATTTTAACTTCGCATGCCTTTGTTGCTTTATTACAGATCGAACATTGTTTAGATTTGTTGCATTTAAGTTGTTGATTGTATTTTTATGATTTTATTTCTATTTTTCTCACTGATTTACTTGATTTTGTGGGTTTTCGATTTGAGTTTGTTTTCTCTAGTTCTTTTTGCATAGTATCCTTTGATGACTTATCGTTTTCAACTGTCTCTCTCATTCTCTTTTTTCTAAACTCTATGTTGATCGTTACCTCTTCTCTGCAACCATGCTATCTTTTATGATTGACTAATTGAGTTGTGACTTGGCTGCTTTCCAGTTTGTTCAGCTGGTGTATCACAATAATTAGGTACTGGTAGTAGCCTGTGTATCACGATAATGTTGGGGTAACTGGTATAAGGAATGGATTTTTGTGTAACGGTGGGTTTTAGGTAGAGTCGAAAAGAGAAATGGAGTTGAAGATGATGAGATAACATCTTCTGTTGTTAGTTGTAACTTGTGTAAATAAGTTATTTTGCTATTTTGACTGTTGGTGTTAGAGTCGTGATATTGCTTGGCTGGTTGACCATATTCTGGAAGCCTAAAGCTGTAGGAACTAAAGATTACCCTGTGAAAATGAAACTAGTTGCTCCATTTGGTGTTAGAGTCGTGATATTGCTTTCTTGAGGTGATTTGGTCTCATGAGTGGTGCCGTTAATGGAATATAATCATAATTGAATGTCTACATCTTGTCTCTAACTGATGTTACCCTCTGCTCCAATTGTTTGACGGTACTCCACAGATCAATACATGGACCTCAGATTCATCTATTTATGAAAAAGGTGATCATTTTCCCAAACTTTTTAGCTATGCTTCTTATGCAAAGGATTGGCGTTGATGCATAAATTTTGGCAGGACAAAGGCTGGCAAAGAACTTGACACCACTATTTGAGGATATTGTGATAGAGCCGTGTTTGCTACATGGAGACTTATGGAGTGGAAATATAACCTATGATAAGAATGTGGAGCCTGTTATTCTTGATCTAGCATGCTATTGTAAGTTCAGTTTGTTTCCACATATCCTTTTTATTCGAGGTATCATATGACATCAATGATAGTTGTTTGGCTTATCGTGATCTTACTTGAGTACACCCATTAATTATCAAAAAATGAGCTTGCGTCACAAAATTCACAAGATAATCCGAAGTCACAGAATCAGGTCCAAGATTCGCAAGATTAGGTCCAAGGTTCACAAAAATAGGTTCAGGATTCACAAGATTAGCTCCAAGATTCACAAGATTAGGTCCAAGATTCACAAAATTGGGTTCAGAGTTTACAAGATCAGGCCCGAGATTCACAAGATTAGGTCCAAGGTTCACAAAATAAGGTTCAAAGATAGACCTGATTTTGTAAAACCCGGACTTGATTTTGTGAGGCTTGGAGTATATTATGTGAACCCTAGACCTGATTCTGTGAAACTTGATTTTGGCAAACATAGACCTGATTTTGTAAAACCTAGACTTGATTTTGTGAAGCTTGGACTAGATTATGTGAATCCTAGACCTGATTTTGTGAAACTTGATTTTGTCAAATTTAGGCTTGATTTTGTGAAATCTAGACTTGACTTTGTGAAGCTTGGACCTGGTTATGTGAACTTAGGACTTAAATTGGTTAATTTCCTAGCAAGAAATAACTATATGTGGTTGATGTATCATGTTTCATGTGTTTGTTATTTTTTGGTGCATTGTTTGTACTTATCATCTATTAGCTCAAAAGGTAGAGCATTGTGCTATTGCGCAAGATGTGTGTGACACCCCCATACTCCAAGTGCTTTACCATGATCACTCAGGTATAAAGATGTCACCATCTCGGTTTTCCGAGGCAATGATAATCATAAGACAATAACGAAACAATATTTAAATAGTATAAGTTTAGTGAATAAATACAATCCAAAACCAAATACCCAAAATACGGGTTACAAGTTCCCAAAACAACTGTCTAATCAACTAAATGAAATCTCTGACAAACTACTCAAGCTACAGCGGAAGACTCTATCATCTGAAGGTGACACATGCCAGCTATCCCATGTATCTCGACTCATACCTGCTCAACAACTGCTCACCATCCCCGAATGGATCACCACAGTTTTTAAAACAATAAACGGGGTCAGTACTAATCACACAATTTATATAACTCAACAATACAACAAACAACACAACTCAATCGTCACAGATATACTCCGAACTCCATCATCAAATCCACAATACTGACTACACACTAAAGTGTGTAGCCCTGCCAGAGTACCTATCGCAACAGGTTACTCCTCGCCGCCAGTGGGGGACCGCAGCCGTTCCCACCTAAGCCCCGCTCATCTCCGTCGAGCGATAAACCCAAATCCATTAACTGTGGCGGGTTCCACAGAAGGCGAATAATGGGCGTGAAGCCACTCCCGCAAGTGACTCCACTCAGCCAGGGACACACCCCGAAGAACACAGACAGATACAATCAACCACAACTACTATCAACAATCAAAACCAACAACCGTCACAATACTCGTATGATAATATTCAACAATCACAAGCACAACCAACACAACATGTGACTAATACTCAGTAGGGAAACCATACCTGGAATGCAATACAGTCAGACGGTCTCAACAGCTGTTATCAAAAGGCCTCCTCTACGAATCCTCCTCCTAACATACGATCATACAATTAATAACAATCATAAAAGACAACAAAACCCCCAAACCCCCAAATTAGGGTTTAAACAACCTTAACAAAATACCATAAAATCAGTACGTAGATCTTACCCTCGACGCAAGGATCACAAGAATGTAAAGAATGATAAATTCCGACCTCCCAAGCTCCGGGGTTTGTCAATAATGCGAAGGATGCGAAGTACGTAGGTTGCAATCTCTTTTCAAAGTAATTAGGTTTGTAAAAGCGTTTTATGAAAGTGACGGAAAGGTTTAAATACTAATTCGCATTATTAACAAAACCCGACAAAACATTACCCGTAAACCGGGCTACTCGATCGAGTAACTGACGTACTCGATCGAGTGCCGCCTACTCGATCGAGTACCAAGGCTACTCGATCGAGTACCCTACAGGTCATAAACTATTTTAAAATGCAAAACACCCTTACTCGACAGAGTAAGGCCCAGTCGATAGAGTACTCAGAGACTCATAAAACCGTAGTATTACAGTCTTCCTTCCTTAAAAAGAACTTCGTCCCCGAAGTTCAAACCACAACAAAACAAAGACATACTACTACACTCCCGACACAACAACTAAAACAAAACTCAACATAAAAGCATGCTACTAACCAAACTCAACCCAACTCAACCACAACAAAACACTACTAACCAAACTCAACCCAACTCAACCGCAACAAAACATACCGACACAGCACAAAAAGGGTGTAAAAACTCTTTAAAACTCTATGCGATCATCTCCTACCCCCCTAAAAGAAACAAGGTTACGTCCCCGTAACCATACATACCTGATCAAAAAGAAAAGGGTAACGCTCTCTCATGGCCTCCTCTGCCTCCCACGTAGCTTCCTCGACCTCATGATTAGACCAAAGGATCTTAAGCAAAACTGTCTCACCACTCCTAGTCTTCCTAACCTGCCGGTCAAGAATCTGCTTAGGCACCTCAAGATAAGACAAGGACTCATCTAGCTCTATGCTTTATACCTCTAACACATGTGACGGATCACTCACATACTTCCGTAACTGAGATACATGAAACACATTATGCACTCTCTCCAACGCAGCTGGTAAAGCCAATCGATAAGCAACCTCTCCAACCCGGTCTAAGATCTCATAAGGTCCGATGAACTTCTGACTCAACTTGCCTTTCTTCCCAAATCTCATAACCCTACGCATAGGAGACACTTTCAGAAGAACCTTGTCCCCAACCTGAAACTCTATATCCCGGCGATGTAGATCTGCATAACTCTTTTGCCTATCTTGAGCCGCTCTCATCCTTTCCCTGATCATCTTAATCTGCTCAACCATCTCATGTACCATCTCTGGTCCTAGAACCACTGTCTCAGCACTATCGTCCCAACAAATCGGACTCCTGCATCTGCTCCCATATAAGATCTCAAACGGTGCCATGCCAATACTGGTGTGATAGCTGTTTATGTAAGAAAACTCAATCAAATCTAACCTTTGTTTCCAGCTACCACCAAAGTCCATCACAGAAGCTCGTAACATATCCTCAAGAGTCTTGATTGTTCTCTCTGTCTGACCATTTGTCGCAGGATGAAATGTTGTACTCATCTTCAAAGTTTTCCCAAAGATTCCTGCAACTCTTTCCAAAACTTTGAGATAAACCTCACATCTCTGTCAGATACTATGTCCTTAGGTACCCCATGTAACTTCAGCACATTCTTTCGATAAGCCATAGCTAATTGTGCCTTAGTCCATGTATCTTTCATTGGCACAAAATGAGCTGACTTGGTCAGTCGATCCACTATTACCCATATCATGTTGTTACCCTGTTGACTTTTCGGCAAACCCACGATAAAATCCATAGAAATGGATTCCCACTTCCACTCAGGTGCTGTTCCTCTTTAACTCTCTGGCATGTCAAACAACGGGCCACAAACTCAGCTGTCTCTTTCTTCATCCCAGGCCACCAGAACGTGTTCTTTAAATCCTTGTATAGCTTGTCACCACCTGGATGTACAGAATATGGTGTACAATGTGCCTCTGTCATGATTGTCTTTTTCAGCTCCTCATCATTAGGGACACACCACCTCCCATCAAACCTCAAAGTACCATCTGAATGAATAGAGAATCTGGACACTGTCTCTTTCTCTACTCTAGCTCTCAACTCTAACATCTTAGGATCCAACACCTGTTTACCTCGAATATCATCATAAAGATCAGGCTGTACTGTCAAATCTCCCATGGCATCCTCTCTCTGCACCATATGTATCCAAAACTTCCCCACCTCATCTCTCAACCTCATCAAAGATAAACCTGTACACAAAGAATGTACACTCTTCCTGCTCAAAGCATCTGCAACGACATTGGCTTTCCCTTCATGGTAGATAATATCCATGTCATAATCGCCAATCAGCTCCATCCACCTCCTCTGTCTCATGTTCAACTCCTTTTGAGTGAAGATGTACTTGAGACTCTTGTGATCAGAAAATACCTTAAAGGTCGCCCCATAAAGGTAATGTCTCCAAATCTTGAGAGCAAACACTACTGCACCCAAATCTAGATCGTGTGTAGGATAATTCTCCTCATAAGGCTTCAATTACCTAGAAGCATAGGCAATCACTTTACCGTTCTGCATCAACACACATCATTGAATAGATATCACCTTTCCTAACAATTACAACATGTACGGGACATAAGTAGGATAACCACAACATTCGCGAAATTTAGAAATAAAGTAACATGCAACATCAACAAAGGGAGGTTTAAACTACACACAAATTTAACCGGTATGATAAGATTGTCATACCATCATCCATACCAACTCTTATATCGTTACTGTCTCAATTCACGCCATGCCGACGTACAGTCACCATATAAACCATATTCATATCATCCGAGACTTATACTGATGCCAATACACCCAAGGATACATATAAAACAAAAGCAACAACTATCGTTTACTTCACAACAAGCTTAAACAACCGCGGATGCAACATCAGGCTACTCGGCCGAGTATCGGGGAGTACTCGGTTGACTATCGTGGTGTACTTGGTCGAGTACTCGATACTCGGCCGAGTATCAGTTTGCTAAGTCAAGTTTTCTTGACCAGAATGTAATGTTTCACATTTCACCCTTAAGGCATGGAAAGGATGCACCTGGAAAACATGTAACATGTATCCCAGTCTCAACGACCCCAAAAGTATGACGAAAATAAAACAGGTGTTGGCCTTATGGCCGACTACAATCATCCAACAAAATAAAAGAAAGTACGATAAAAGTCTAACAAATATCGAACAACAAGTCCAGGAAGATCAAGGCGGAGCTCAGATGTCCGCATCCTTATCCATATCCTCGCCACCACCTGTACCGGATATCCCCGCTCCCTGATAAGCTCTAGATGAGTAACCTCCACTGCCGGTCCATCTCCCTGCCTCGTCTTGCTTGCTGCCGTAGTTGGCTCCCCACGGCTTTGTGAGGTAACCATATCCGTAGTTCGTCGATGCTCTCCAAGAGTTGGGGTCTACCCCGTAGCTGTAAAACACCCCAGTGTCAATCCCGAGCCCTCTCCACCAAAGCGACTGTGCCAACTCCATCCATATACCCTGGTTGTAGGCTATCTCATGCATGTTTTGCAACACCAGGATAGTAGAGATCCGCTCGATAAAGTCACTGACCTGCATCCTAGGGTCGTGGATAGTGGGGTAGGGTGAGTACTGAGTTGGATAGAAGCTAGGTGTGGTATAGGAAAGCTCAGTCTCTACCTCTCTAGTTGCCCTTCCTCTATGTTGCTCGCGAGGTGGGGTAACGGTCGCCTGCTTCTCCGAGGTAGTGATCGGCTCAGGTAAGTCTAGAAGGATGGTGGGATCGATCAGGTAGAACTGAGGTTCCCCACTGCCCGGGTCATACTCCTCTAGGTAGTTAACCACCGGTAAGTTCTCAGGATCGGGGAGTATCATCCACTTGGTCCCCTTCACCCTCCAAGCCAAGGATCCATTATCTAACCTCCTAAGCCACTTAATGTGGCACCAGTTCCTCTCATCCATAGTAAGGGCAGTCTCAAACAACCCCGTTCTCGACGCTGGTGGAGCCTCAAAATCCGCTAGTCTCTGAGCTAAGCGGGTCACTATAGCCCCAGAAGTAAGGTAACTGTTCGTGGATCGAGCCATTAGGGCTAGACTGGAGCATACGACCCCGAGATCACTATAGTAAAAGCGCTTCCCCCGACGAGGGTTAAGGTAAGACACTAGAAGCATCACCTCATGAGTGTTCAACTTACTCACATTATCCCGCCCAAACAGCAAGCATGTCATCATTCTCAAAAACATGCGGAGAGACACATGTTGAACATTGTTAATCAACTTGTCACTCGAGCTCGGGACATGTCTACCGGTAAGATAGGGCAGATAGTGGGGTGACCCACTGTTGGTCGCAACATCACTCAAGTATCCCTCCTCCTCAGCCTCTAACCCAAGGTGGTCAGCAAACTGGTCAAGAGTCAGCTTATGGTCGATGTTCATATGGTGGAAACTAACATTTTTCCCATCCACATCATAGTCAAGAGAGCTCAAAAACTCCAAAGTAGAAACGGGACAGACTTCTTTCGAAGGTGGCACGACTCCTCCCTTCTTAAGATCTCGTATAAGTGAGAGATATCTGACTCCACCCCTAAGGTTGTCAAAATATCGAGATCCACACAATGAGCCAGCCTCATGATGGTCTGACCCATCAAGGCCACAAAAACGGCCCGTTGCTTAAAATCAGAAAAGATTACCGATGGATATTCCTTAACCGGAGGAATAAGAGGCTCATAGCGCGGTTGGCAAACTTCCACAGTGGCATTAGCACGAGTTCGCCTCTTGGCAGGTGCTTTTGATTTCGGCATGCTACAAAAGTACAGTTTCAACAAGAATTTTTCTAGAAATTACACCATGGTAAGGTATATTTTTCAGTTTATACACTTTTTAGACAGAGTTTTAAGACGGATTTTTCTATCAAAAGACATGAAATACCAACATATTAAAGCATTGTTACCAACAATTAACCCTTTAAGAACATCCTAGAAGCAATCTAAGTGACCAAAATCGAAATTTTGGGGCAAAACCCTGTTGGAGTATGTGCCTTCAACAATAGTGCGATCACATATTTAAATATCATATAAAAGAATACAAAAGAGATGATTCAATCTATTGTCAACTGATGAACATTAATCGGTAACGATTGGCTGACCAGAGTTTGATGTTACTGTCGTTTGACGGTGGTGATCAGTTGATCCCTTAAGGTCACACCTATAGGAGAATTCCCTTAACTGATAAGTTAATTTATTGTATGTCGATACAGATTAATTAATTCTTTAAAATTGAACAAATTTCATTTGTGAGTAAGAATTATATATCTTTTTGTAATTTGATTAAATAAGATTCAATTTGGTAATTAATATGTTATATTACTAAAATTGATTAATGTTTATGAAACATTTAAGATAAGAGTGATTAGTTAGTTATAATTATAAGATGTTGTCGATTATATTAACTAGACTTAATGTGACCCATTTTATATACATGTAATTGTGAATTACTTATTAATTTGTTAAATGTAATTTTATTTGATATGTAATGATATTTAATCAGTTAAGTATGCATTTATATTAGTAATGATATGTTACATGTCATATGTCACATATTACAATTGACAAAATACAAATTGTAAAATGGAAATCCATATTAGCATGTGGGAGCCGGTTTTATGGGTTGTTTAGGGTGATAATGGTTGTTCATTTTCATACAAAAGGAAACATGATGAATCTTACAGACCTAAGCTAGTCTATTGTCTTTGGTAAGACAAAAAGCAAAAAGATTCCCTTCCCTATGTGTATAGAAACCGGCCACCCCTCCATATATGGCAGAGAATTAGTTTTCTTATTTTGACTTACTCATTACTCATGCAAACTCCTTCTTCTTTCTACATAAAATAGTTTTATGGTCAAGTTTTGTTCAAAAATCTAATAAAATAAATATATTACTATAATAGTAATATCATGAATATTAGATTTAATATTTTAAGGACACTAATATATTTTACCTAGTTAGTAATTATATTAGTGTTAAGGGTAAGTCTTGGGTGCAACTAAGAGGAGAGTTTCTAATTTGGAAATTTGGTTTTTGGAGGATCATCCTAAAGTGATTAAGCTCAAGAACAAGGTTAGGAAGGTGTCCTACCTTGTGCCTAAATAAATCAGTCCACCATTTTGTAAGGGTAAAACCGTTTTGCTCCTTATTTCATTTATTTACATATTGCAGGCAACTAGATCTATTAGCGAGTAATTTAGAAACTAATTAGAGGAGTCTAACTAGGGGTTGAAGAACCTAACAATTGGTATCAAAGCTTTGTTGATGCATGCAAATCGTTTTATGAGTTTTTTACGAGTTATTAGATGACTAAAATAAAAACCGAAAAATTTGTGTCTATATAGTATATGCATGAAATTTTTCACGCATGTATACATTCTGGTCCTAAAATGTTTTAGGTCATTTTAGATGATTTATGGAATTTTATTGCTCATGTTTATAACTTATTGGATAATAATAACATTTTAATGAGTAAAATGGTTATTTAATAACTAAAATTTGTTATATGTTGTTCCTGGCCACGAAATTTTAATATGATCTCACATGCATATTTTACTTGTTTTATGTAAAATTTGAGGTTAATGTGATTAATTTTGCATGATTTATTATTTTAATGGTTAAAATAGAATAAATCGAGATTATATAAGCTAAAAATAGCTAAAACAAAATTTATGGCATGAAATTTTTCCCAAAGTTGCACACGTATTTAGAACATCAGATGTGAAATGTAAAAATTAATTTTGTTAATTTTATGTGTTTATTGATTTTTTATGTGATAAAATCGATAAAAGGCAACCTTATTAGTCATAAAATTAAATTCAAAATTTTTGGTTAGATTTATATTTTTACAAGATTTAGAAATTATTATAGTATATTTAAAATTTTGATTTTGAATTTTTCATATTTTTTGTGATTAATTTGGAATTAAGTTGTAAAAATTATGATTTATGCTATTTATTCATGAAATAAATTAATAATGCTTTGCGAGCAATGTTTATTGATTTTTTGGGATCTTGGTCATATTCTAGAATATACAAAATTTTGATTTTGAATTTTTCCAAATTTTTATGATTTATTGGGAATTATTTCTTAATTGTTAAGACTAATAAAATTATAATGAGCAATAATGTTAAACCAAGTTAGATTATTGTCAAATCTTAGTGTGGACTAATATTTGGGTTCTAAGACAGTTAGGGTAGTTAACTTGGGCTTAAATTTGATTTAAGTATTATTTTAAGTGATTTTGATAAGTTAAAAGTCACGGATTTCCATAAAACCAAGCGATATATGATATAATCTAATAGGGCGATTTGGCACATTCATTTTTGTATGTTTAATACATATATAATGCTGCATATTTTTATAGATGTATGTCATTTAAATTTATGTAATTTTGAATCATGTAATTTGTCTTAGTATGGCCTTAGTTTTTAATCGGTATTACCCGTAATGTAAGGCACTACCGATTCGGTTGTAATTTTATTGTGATCTCGCATCCCCGTTTTGTAATTTAATAGATTTAAATTTTTATTACAAATGTATAATAGGAATAGCTATGTATTTTATTATTATTTTTGTAATTCCGGAGATTCCTAAAGACGGAGCCATTCGGAAAGGAGTTCCGATCAAGACGGTGTTTCCGAATATGAAATAGATTATTGGATTTTCTATTTTAGGAAAGGCCATACTAGGAAATTGCTTTTCTTTACATGTTCTATTTTATATGTTTGCATGCATGCCAAATCGCCATAACATCACATGCATATCTTTTTATATCAAGTTCTCGACCTTGTCAATTATAATTATCGATAGATCACTAATTTAGTTCATTTAAAAAGGATAGATAATAAATTGACAAGACCTTCACATTTCTAAAAATCACTACTACAAATACAGGCAACCACAACGGCCCTTTAACAACGCTTATTCACGAAAATCATCAAAACACGTTGTAGAATTGATTCCGCGAATTTTACCAAACTTAATTACAACGGTTCTGTGTTGTTAACCGTTGTTACTGGTTTTAACAACGGGTCATACTTAAACAACCGTTGTTAATGAAAAAACTAATAACAACGGTTAAATTTTAACCGTTGTTAATGATTTGGCGCCAAATTAGTGAAAAGTAATCACAACGGTTATATTAGAACCCGTTTTTAATACTTTTTAACAACAGTTGTAGACTCAATAACCGTTGTTATTAATGTTATGAAAATATTAAGAACAACATATTGCTTTATTCTGCTATACGCTACAAAACACAAACACAAGCTAGCTAATCTTGCTACTATATCATCCTCCATTCCTCCTGTTCGTCTCTCTGTCTTCATCTCCGTCACATTGTTGTCACGTCTTCTCTCCCTCATCGTGTTTATCAATCAGGTATATATGTTTCTTAGCAACGCTTATAGATATAGGATTTTTTGGGTTATTATCTAATTTGTTGATAATTTAGCTTAATTGCTTTCTTGAATTTCGTTTATTTGTTTGCCTATTATTGTATTTTCTGAATTAGTTGCCTATTATTACGAATGTAGAATAATGACTCGAACTTGGATGATTGATGCAAATATGAGTGACCGCACCTACAAGGATGGTTTAGCTGAATTTTATGAATTCGTTTCGAACAATTTGAAAGGTTCTTCTAGTATTGCATGTCCTTGTGAAATATGTGGTAATATTAGCTATATGGCTTTTCTGGACGTTAAAATACACCTAGAAAAGTGGAGATTTAGTCGATCCTATACACGTTGGATTTTTCATGCGGAATCATTAGAGGAAGAGAATAACTCTGAAGAAGATGATGTTGAGGTACACGAAAGGCTAAGCGATGATCCCGAGTTTGCCGAGTTTTTGAGTTGGAAGAGTTGGAAGTAGAGAAGTTGAATGTTGGGTCTATAGATAATAAAGAGAATGATGATGAGTCGATTGCTTTTGAAGATGTAGGTGATGACACTAGTAATTGGGATGACCTTAACAACATGTATGAGAAGTTGTGTGAGTCCGAAGCACCTCTGTATCCTGGTTGTAAGTTCACAAAAATGTCTATTTGTGGTGAAGTTGTATAATATCAAGGGGGCAAATGGGGTGAGTGACACGTGTTTCACTAGTTTTTTAGCCTTGATAAAGGAGTTGCTTCCTGATGGTAATGTTGTACCTATTAAGACATATGAGGCGAAAAAACTAATAAGAGGAGTGGGTATGAAATATGAGAAAATACATGCATGTCCAAATGATTGCATATTGTATCGGAAATTATATCAAAACTTAACCAATTGCCCTAAATGTTTGGAGTGGCGTTATAAGGATAAGGAAGGGATCCCGGCTAAGGTGTTGTGGTATTTTCCATTGATACCAAGAGTCATAAGGATTTATGCGAATCCCGATGATGCAAAAATGTTAACTTGGCATGAAACAGGAAGAATAAATGATGGAAAGCTAAGACACCCGGCAGATGGTAAGCAATGGAAATCGTTCGACGCTAAGTATCCCGAGTTCGGCAATGAACCTAGAAACTTACGTCTAGCGTTGTCCACTGATGGAATGAACCCACACGGAAACATGAGTAGCCAACATAGTACTTGGCCAGTAGTGTTGGCTATTTATAACTTACCTCCATATGTGTGCATGAAAAGAAAGTATTTGATGTTGTCGTTGTTAATTTCGGCCCTAAACAACCTGGAAATGATATAGATGTATATTTGGAACCTCTTCTAGATGATTTGCGATTGTTGTGGGATAGTGGGATAGAAGTATTTGATGCATATAAGAACGAAACTTTCAATTTGAGAGCGATGTTATTGTGTACAATAACTGACTATCCGGCTTATGGCGACCTTTCTTGGCACACAGTTCATGGGAAAGAGGCTTGTCCATTGTGTGGGGAGGATATCGAGTCTGAATACTTGAAGTCTTCTCGTAAGTATGTGTATATGGGAAATAGGAGGTTCTTGTCTCATGACCATTGTTATCGCAAGATGCAGAAAGCATTCAATGGAAGACAAGAACTTCGTCAACCTCCTAGAATTTTGAGTGGGCATGAAGTTTATCAGAAAGTAAAGCATATTGAGATAGATTATGGGAAGAAGAGCGGCTCTAAATTGTCTACTCGTGGGTATAAGAAAAGATCCATATTTTTTGAAAAACTTCCATATTGGCCTGACGACTGGAGGTCGGCATTGCCTCGATTTCATGCACATTGAGAAAAATGTCCGTGATAATATTATCAATACCCTTACGAATGTTCGTGGTAAAACAAAGGATAACGCCGCAGCTAGGGAAGATATGAAAATGATGGGTATTAGGCTAGAGTTGGCACCACAGAAGAGAGGTAATCGTACATTTTTACCGCCAGCAGCTTATACCCTTTCACGGAATGAGAAAAAAGAGTTCTGTGCATGCTTGAATGGAATTAAAGTGCCACATGGTTATTCGTCGAACATCAAAAGCCTAGTGTCGATGCAAGACCTAAAACTCACCGGGTTAAAGTCACATGATTGTCACACTTTGATGCAACAATTACTACCTGTGGCTATTCATTCCATTTTACCTGAAAAGGTAAGATATGCTATAACTAGATTCTGTCTCTTCTTCCAGTCCATATGCGAGAAAGTCATCGAACCCGATGACGCGGATTCATTGCAGGACCTCGTTGTAACCTCTCTTTGTCAGTTGGAAATGTATTTTCCACCCTCTTTCTTCACTATCATGATTCATCTGACCATTCACTTGGTTAGGGAGATTTTGTACCTTGGGCCCGTGTACTTGAGATACCAGTATCCTTTCGAAAGATTGATGAAAGTCTACAAGGACTATACATCTAATCGGTATCGTCCGGAAGGTTGTATTGCTGAATGCGCTATTTTAGACGAAGCTCTTTCATATTGTTACGCTCATCTCTCCCCTGAGGAGTTGATTGGCGTTCCTAAGAATCGTCATAGTGACGGGATGCCCGGAAAAGGTATTAGGGGCCGGTTTGAAAAAATTGTGACACGTGAAATGTTGCATTTAGCACACATGTATGTGCTAAACAACGAAGATGAGGTGCAACCTTATATTCAACAACACAAAGATGAGCTCAAATACGATCACCAAAACAAGACCAAGAAGTGGATTGCGAACGAGCATACGAAGACGTTTGCAGAGTGGTTTAGGAATATTGTCTTAGAGTGTACTGATCAAACTGGTGATGACATCTCTCCTAGGTTACTACGTCTTGGTTTAGGTCCAAATGCCAGGGTCACCTTTTACAACAGTTTTGCCATTAATGGATATACTTTTTACACCCGCGAGCAAGATGAGGTGAGCACAATGCAAAATAGTGGTGTGAGTTCTGAATTTGAGGCAATGCACTTTGCTACTTCAAAAGATAAAAAGCCTATTTGGGGAAAATGCCTTTATTATGGTGTTATTCAAGAAATATTGGTACTAGATTACATTGATTTCACAATGCCTTTGTTTCGATGTAACTGGGTTGATAACAACATCCATTGTGTCCGAAAGGATAAGATGGGATTTACGTTGGTCAATCTGGGTAAGGTTGGCAATAATAAGGATGATCCTTTCATAATGGCATCCCAAGCTAAACAAGTGTTCTATGTCACCGATCCTATGGATAAGAAGTGGTGCGTTGTCTTGTCTATAAGGAGTAGAAGGAGTAGTCCATCCGATAATGGTGATGATGATCGGGATGTCGTTTTTGAGGGAATGGATCGGTCTACCATCTTTGTATCTTATTTCGACGATGTTGACACTGATCTAAGGACACTGAAAGCATCTATATGCGTGATGACCATGGTGAAGGTATTTGGGTTAACGAAGAAACTATGACATCCAAGAAATGTCCCCGATCCTGAGATAGTTCATCAGGACACAGTGATATGGACGACCAACATTTTGAGTCATTTTCAGACCAATAATTTGATGGTTTAATTTATTGGTAAATCAATAATGGTCATTATATTGTTAAATAAAAATTCCCAAATTTGCATGGCATGGTAAATCCTGTAGCTTAGATATGTAGTATGCATGCATGCTGGTGTTGTCTTATTTTCTTGATCTTATTATTAGATGTGGATCTTTGGTGTTGAAATTCTTTGAATAATGTTGCAGTATATGTTACAGGTTTGGACTGTATTGGAATTACAGTAATTTTTTAAAATAAAAAAGGTTCAACAATAACAACGGTTATATTTAAATTACCCGTTTTTAATACTTTCAACAACGGGTGTAGTACCTCTACCCGTTGTCAATGATTTTTTTTGACATATTTCATTTTGGCGCAAATTTGGTGAAAATACATTACAACGGGAATATTTTAACCGTTGTAATAAACTTTTGACAACGGTTGGCTTTTATTGACCCGTTGTTATTAACATATAACAACGGTTCTTCTCTGAGCACCCGTTGTCAATAGTTTGTCTTAATAAAAAACTAATTTAGAAACCCATACAGCATGCCATACACAAACACACACAACATTAGTTCAACCGTTGGTATCCTGAGTTAATTTTTCTCTCTTCCTCGCTTTCTACAGTCTCGTTGCCGGCCGTCGCCCAATTTCCGACGCCCAGATTCCGTTGCCTTCCCTTATCATCCTGCTCGTTCTCTTTATCATCATCATCATCATCATCAGGTATGTTCACTTTAATTTTGTGTTTCGTCATTAGGGTTTTAAGACGATCATCTTGTTCACTTTAATTCTGTTTGTTTTTCATCTTCTTTGTTATCTTTATCATCCCGCATCATCTACTTCACTCCTCTTATTAGGGTTTAGGATTTTAGAAGCTCAATCTGTTGTTTTAAAATTTCATTCCTATTAGGGTTTAGGGTTTTAGATAATACTCTGCATGTACGTTGTTAAGTTGTTCATTTCCTGTTCATATTTGGGTTTTAGGATTATCATGGGTGAAAAACGTAAAAGAAGTCAAACGAATAATAAGCCTGGTGATAATAAGCCTGGTGAGAGGGGTGCTACGAAGTGCAGAGAGTCCTTGCGGCTATAGCCGCTAAAGTAGCCGTTTAAAATAACATGGAGTGAGATGGGTTTCCCTCTTTTGGTCCAAATGCGGGTCTTTTCTCCAGTTGGATTGGTACTTGCACAAGACAGTTTGTGCCTATCCATTTAGATGATTTTAGAAATTTGAATCCAAAATTGGCGGAGTTATACTTGGCTCGTGTAAAGGAAGGCTTTATTATACCCGATGAAAGCCATGATCCGTATTTAATGCATAAGGCAGCGGATGTCCACAGGCAGTGGAGGTGTGACGTTGCTAGGGATTGGTTGTATGTGGACAAGGCAACGGGGGAGATGCGTAAGAGCCCACCGGAAAACAAGTGTCCCACCATCAAGCAGGAACAATGGGATCTTTTCAAAAAGATGAGAACTACTGAGAAGTTTCAGGTTAAATATCCTCGCCTTTTAACGATTTACCTATCATTTTTTTAATTAATGAGTCCTTTATATAATCTTTTTATTATCTCATATACTTGCGCTTTTATATAATTATTTGAAGGCCGTTAGCAGAAGAAATCGTGCTAAAATTTCATGCAAGAAGGGGAAATGGTATGGTTCTCGAGGCGGTTACAGAAAGATAGAAGAGAACCTCGTAAGTAGCATGCATTATTCCCCTGTGAGACTTTATTTTTTTAATCACACTTGGACTTGCATTGATACACATTTACGTGTATAAATGTTACCATGTTAATGTGTAGGTGGCAAAGGGAGTGAAAGAGGTGGATCGGCATGTAACTTATAAAGAAGGGCACACGCCTAAAGGATCCCGGTCGTCGCGTGACAAATATGATGAGGAAGTTTTGGCCAACATAGTAAGCATTATTTTATTAAGACGAGTTCATTAATAACTTTATTATTTTAGTCACAAATATAATTTGAAGTTTATTTAATATATTATAGGACAACGTATTGAAAGAGGTAGAAGAAGGGAAATTCACTCCCAGTGGTCGTAATGACGTTCTTGCTAGAGCGATCGGCCGACCCGAACATCCAGGTCGTTTGAGGGGCGTCCGTTACAGGTTGGAGTAACGAAATATTATGGGACAACTGCCCCGATAAAGAAGAAAAGGAAGACTAAGTCCGAGAAGGCTGACATGGTAACATTTATTCTATTATTTTCATTTAAGTTCAATTCACATGTTATTGTTGGGATAAAAATTGCTGACACATTACATTCTTGGCAAGCGACTTGATTAATGGCATCCGTACTACTAAAGTGAATCTTTGGAGGTAAGCTTTCCGAAGAAGAAGTGAAGATGATGGAGGATGTCATTTCTAAAGGGGGTAATAATAAGGTTCAACAGATTGGTCAAGAGGCCGCTACTACCTTGGCAATACATGAGAAGGAAGTATCGGTCAACGAGATTCGAAAGATCGGTACCTAATAATGCTTCGAAGTTGTAACAACTAAAGCCGATCAGGTACCTAATACTTCCTTATTTTTCTTTTCTTTTTTTTTTGGGTAAGATCGGGGGTGTGTTCTTTGCCGGCTCTAATGCTATAACCCGACATGGTGCCATTGGTTAATTTTATTAGGTAAATAATGGGTCCGAAAAGGAGATGCAACTTGAGAAGACGGCTGATGGAAAACAGCATACATCCCCTTCAAGTCGGTTCCTGTTTTTCAGTAAGGTATGCATGAAGTGTTTAATTAATTAAATTTATATGAATGCTGAAGTTTGTGCAAAAATCGGCCTGAGACTGAAAGCGTTTTTGCAAAATCTTTTGAATCTTTGAAGCGTTTGCAAAGATATAATAATGTATGTGTATATTCTTCAGGCCGTAAACAAGAGGCCAGTTATTCTTGCTGACCCTAATAGAACCGAAAAGCCACATGTGCGTGTTGGCCGGGGTCTCGTAGAAATGCACACCAAATCTGCAGCAGGGAAACCGTAGTTCATGGCGAAAAACTTTTGCCGAATCATACCAAAGTAGAGATAACTACAGTCTTACCAGGCCATGAAAACTTGCAACCGCTGTCCCGATTCGTGACGACATTACCATTACGGGAGATGCGCTTGGAAGTTTCATCCAATGGCCGAAACTCATATCTACTTGGCGAAGATATCTCGCCTCGGCGGCGGAAAGCGATTGGGGTTAGAAGAAATACCTTTATATATATGTTAAATTTTTAATTGTTGAATGTTTTTATATGTTAAATTTATATGTTATTTTTTTTTGTAGGGAACAAAAAAGTTGGCTTTGGCGGATAAGCCTAAGTCCACAGACATGCCAACGACCTCGTCGAGACAACAACTTGATGAGGTATTTAATTAACTTCTCCATTTTTTTAAAAACCTCGCTCCCTTTATTTATATTTTTTTCTGTATTTATAAAAAGCATGGTAATTTTGTGTAGGGGACAAAAAAGACTGATAAGCCTAAGTCCCCAGTCTTACCTGCTGCTACTACCTCATCATTGAAAGTTAGGAGTTTAAACGACACACAATATAAAGGGAAGGAGTACATGGGATATGTAAGAACGGTGACGATGATGAAACTGCATGAGGAGGCTGCCCATCGCATAGCAACCGAGCAATTGATAGTTATTCCGCTCGAGGAGGATATTCTAGGGGTTGAGCGCCAAGCACTTCTATCATGGGATATGCTAGCCGTATGGGCTGGCCTAGACCAAATTGATATCCAACACGTATTTGTTTGGATGAAGTAAGTATCTTAATAAATAATTTCATATTCTAATATTCTGACTACTAGATAGTGTTTTAAATACCGGAATTAATACCGTAATAATGTAGGATATTGAAATTGAGAGTGATCCCCGAGAAGAATATTCCATCTGATCAATACGGATTCCTGTGCCCCTTTATTTTATCTTTATTTATTGCGGATTTCTCGTTCCAAGACCGGGTAGATTATATTGCTCAGCAATTGGCGACAACCAAGAAGCTGATTTTTGGCGCTTATAATGAAAAAGGGTAATAAACAAATTAATATTACGTTTCCCCCTACAATTGCATTTTCATAACTAATATATGTACTTGTTAATAATGATGATGTCTCTTGATGTAGGACTCATTGGGTGCTAGCAGCCATCATGCCGACAAGGAATAAAGTTTTCTGGTTGGACTCTTTACATCATCAACCAAGCGAGACTTTTAAGCGCTTGATTAATATGTAAGTTTATAATACTGATTTATTTATAATAACTTTTTCAATTTTTATTTATAGAAAAATGCTCTTTCATATTTTTGCCCCTAAAAAAATTAGTTTCTGCCTCCTTTTTTATTTTTTAAAAAAAGGGCCTTTGAGAAGAAAAGAGCAAACGAGCAGGATCAACCCACGAAAGATTCTGATGTTGGCCCTGATTTTATTACGATAACAGGGGTACGTGCTCAAATACAATAACATTAAGTGCAAAATCTGTGTTTAATACTAATACAATACCTAAAGTTCAAGATTCTGATGTGAGCCTTCTCTCGTCTGTTTTTTTTATGTAATAATAGGCCCCTCGCCAGCCAGATAGCATACAATGTGGATACTACGCTTGTCGGTTCATGTTGGAGATTATTAGGCGAAGATATCTCATTATTCCAGAAAAGGTTAGTAATAATTTAAACATGTGTTTATTACTTTTTTTTTTTTTTAAATTAGAGCTAATGTTGTCTTGCTTGCTGCTATATATACCATGATGTTGCTAATGTTCTCTTGCTTGCT
This sequence comes from Silene latifolia, assembly GCF_048544455.1. Classification (NCBI taxonomy): domain Eukaryota; kingdom Viridiplantae; phylum Streptophyta; class Magnoliopsida; order Caryophyllales; family Caryophyllaceae; genus Silene; species Silene latifolia. Next base: position 46,505,361 of record NC_133535.1, on the reverse strand, counting down.
GCTATATATACCATAATGTCTTCTCTTTGTTTTTTCCGCAGTATGCAATCAACCCGTCACAACAGATTGAGCAGCACTCAAGTATAGATATAGACGGCGTAAGAGACATGTGGGGCAACTACGTCTTTGAATATAGAAATGCATGATACTCAGAGTTTAGATCAACTTATTAGTAAATTTTTTTTTGAAGTTAGGGAATGATTAGTTCATGTAAATTCAACTCCTTGTAAGTATATATATATATATGATGCATTTCTTTGTTGTGGTTGAATTGAATCTATTGAGTTCGATGAACTCATTTGTGATTTATCTTTGTGTCTTTGGTATATGGTCTTTCTTGACATATGCAGGTTTTTGAATGGCATGAAACAAATTTAATTTTTCAAAACATTAGGAGTTCGTAATAAAAACGGTTACTAAAAAAAACCGTTGTGAATACCTTTCACAACGGTTAATAAAAATAACACCGTTGTGAATGACATTCACAAATACCCGCGCATAATATCAACAACAGGTTTTAATCGAAGAACCGTTGTTAAAAGACTTCACAATTTTGGAGGTAAAATTACAACAACGGGTATTAAACTAAGAACCGTTGTTACTAACAATTTCAACAACGGGTATGTACCATAAACCCGTTGTCAAAAGACTTCACAATTTTGGAGGGAAAGTTACAACAACGGTTATACATACGACAACCGTTGTTATATTATTCCCTCCAAATTTTTGAAACACTTTCTACAACGGAGAACACCCAACAACAACGGCTTTTAACCGTGGTGAATACTTTAGACAACGGTTTCATTAAATAACCAAACCGTTGTAAATACCTTCTACAACGGCCGCTTTAACAACGTCCGCTTTTTGTTTTTACAACGGTTTTTATCCGTTGTTATAGGCTGTATCTGTAGTAGTGAATTGAGACTTAGCCTTACCAAATAGTAGGAACTCATGAATCCCAATTTCATTAGGGGTACAATAATACGGTACTGAAATATTATAACGGGGTGCTTTCTTTTAACGTTGGGTAAGTGAGGTAATAAAATGTTATTACATTTCGAAATTTGGTCGATCTCAACGAAAGTATTAGAGGGACCGTTGTCTCAATAGGGTCGGGCTAAAGATGAACTTAATGTAATTTTATCGACCGAGAGTTCTAAGTGTAGAATCGGTTAAATGAGTTAACCCACCAAATTGTATTAGTAAAGGTTGTAGAGGGACCGTTGTCCCACAATCGAGCTAGTATGAATTTGGATCTTGGAATCGTTTATATAATTGGGTGGAGGTCATTATATAAATGCTAAAACTTGCTAAAAGTTTTCATATATTACGACGAATGTTAGTTTTTACACTATTTCGTTGTTTAAATTTGTTCTATATCTTTGCTCCTAGACATATACGATGTCATTTTGATTTTAAATTATGTCTCCATTAAACCACTATAGCTAAAGACAAATAGAATCTACTTTCTAAAAGCCTCAATTGAACCTTTTAATAAGGCATGGACTAGCTCCATAGGAATCGTTCTATTCCATAGAACTCCATAGGAATTGTCCTATGTCATATAAGATTAGCATCTTAAAATTCCTAACATACCTATGTATGATTTCTTGTGAAGAAATAATAGAAGTAATGATTAGTCGAAATATGTTTTGATAATATCTTCTATGCATCCACGGTTCAAAAGTCTTATTGCTCAAACCAAACACTTGTCATCAAGCACTTAAGTAATTAAGAACATGACAATGTTAAATTGGTAAATTGATTTGTTAGAAATTTTGATTGACCAAATATCACAAAAGGGTTAACCCTTTTGTGGGATTAACTAGGAATTTATAAGCAGATAAGTCTTCATCAAGTAGAAATTCTCGAAGTCAGTGGGAACAATAAGAAGTAAGTACCTATCTTAATTGTTAAGGATAGAACTAGGCTCGAAAGAGAAGGTGTTAGATACTAAAATAGATACAAACCCCTAATAAGTAAAGATCAAGGAAGTTGGTTGTGTGACCCCAACATATTCCTTCTTGAATATCTATGACAATTACATTGCATTCTTGTCAATTACCACATCATGAGTATTTGATATAAATTTGTGGATTCCATCATAATATTTGGCATTATCGTGTGACGACTAGCAAGAATAAGTTCAGAAATTTGCATGAGTAGAACTAGAGTAGTTGTCATTTCATCCATGAACATATGAATGTTGTAGTGTACTCATTTTAGTTTTGCATTTAGAAATGTACCTCAATAATTGTTATGATGTACACTAACCCTAAATAAGAATATAATTCAAGTTTTTGTATAAAACAAAGGGTTTCACTATTATGCAATTAAAACAAGCGTTGTGCCCTTACATACCACGATTACGTTTATGGTGAGACCATACAAATCAAGGTAATTATATACAAAATAGAAATAAAATGTCATATATACAAGACTCAAGTTGGTGACCCCTATCATTTCTCAATTATCGATTGAAAATCGCAATTAGAAACTAGTTTTGACTAGGGTCCCCAATCATCACAATGAATAACTTGAACTTACGTCACAAGTACACTCGAAAAGTAAGAATAGAAAAGAAAATAAAAAAGAAAAGAAATTTAAGTACGAAAATATGTCGGATTATGAGTGATAATACAAAATAATAGTTGATTAAAAACTAAAAACAAAATTATGTCTGAACGAGATGAGTTCAGAGGCAGAAACCACCTCAGAACAGGCGCATCATCTGTTGCATCTCTTAGGAGAGGCGCATCAGACCGTGCTTCTGTTCTTGAGTTGGGTTCTGACTGTGAAAGTCAGACTCGTTGGTTAGTTAATATTGAGTATTGTTATATAACTCGAGTAAAAGTGATTTAATTGTATTACATGCATATTGAACCATCAGACAACAATAAAAGGATGAATTAAAAAGGAAATACTACGGGTTATGATTATCTACGATGTCGGAATCGGTTTGTATACAAAACTTGAATTAGATATGGAAACTGGAAAATAAAGATCGATGAAGAAACAAAATGGAAATCATATATCAAAGACGAGTTCAAGGGACTTGATTTGAACGAATCGAGCCTCTAAAATCCAGGTTCGAATTTAAAGATGAAAATATGCAAATATTAGTCATAAGGGATTTAAGTCGGAGTTTATTCAAAAGTATTAATAAAAACAAAACTTATAAACTGAAAATATGAAAATTTGAAGGAATAAAGAAAGAAAATGAAAGAAAACAAAGAAACAGATACTCGTGGAAGAAGAAGAAGAGCAACAGCCTTTAGAAGAGGTGCAACAAATGCTCCGACTATTCCAGAAGATGCATCTGCTGATGCGTTTCTTCTAGAACGTCTTTCGCTGATGTTTTGAAAAATAGGTTTGAAACGATGATTTTGAAAACGGTTTTGAGCATACTGGTGATATAAATTAGTACATTAATTAATACAAAATAAAATAAAATAAATAAAATTGGGATTTACACCCTCAGACTTACATGTTTGACGAAGAGAGATTAACTTAATTTTCGTATTAGTGATTGCTCGACTCGATGTAATACGAAAGTGCCCTCTTAAGAGGATTTAGAACAAATTGATTGAGTTGATTCATGTGTAGTGGTAAAATTGGTCGATCATGCAACATGACTGGTACTCAGAATGATCCGAGCTATCGTGGTCACGTAGAACAAGCACGCAGACGTCGAAAAGCAAGAGCGCGGTCTTAGAATGCAAAGAGAGAAGAGAAGGGCGGACTCTCGCGTGAAAAATATGTGAGGCAAAGGCCTCTATTTATACTAATCACGTGAAGGAATTATGGAAAAGTAGGATTAGGAAAGAAATCCGGAAGAAATCTGAAAACTGGAGAAAAAGCAGCCCAGGAAGAGGCGCAACAAGAATTGCGACCCTTCCAAGAGGCGCATTACCTAATCCGTTCTCTCTTGGGCAGTGTCCTCCTCAGTAAGAAGGATTTCCTCGATTTTATTTAAGAATTAGGGAAGATGTATGCTTCCTTATTCCGCAAGGTAGATATTTTCGTGATAAAAGATAAAATTTAGAAATAATACTACGGAAAATACCAGAATATTCTGACTCGGTTTTAAGACGGTTTAGAAAATGGAAACGGTTTTTTACCCAGACTCCAAATGAACTCTAACTACTGTCAAAACAACCGTATCGGCGCGTAGATGACAACCACGAGGGTGACTCGACTATTTGAGCTATCACGTATCGAAGGACTTACGAAATATCATAAAGCACTCCGCGTGATTAAACATGCGGCCCAATCATCACTGGGTGGTTGGCGGGAGGTGTAGAAACGAGGTGTCTACAGAGCCCCCTCTTGATCTATTCGGGCTTGATATGGTGCATGACTTTCACTTCGGATTTTCCAAGATCCAGTGATTTGATTGATGATTAAGGACGAGTCGTCATGGACTCGACGTATTTTGATACCTAAACTGACTGTTGCTTGTAAACCGATGAGGCAGACCTCATATTCTGCTGCATTATTGGTCACCTCGAACTCGAGTTTGACAGAAATTGGTGTATTCTAGCCTTCAGGAGAAATGAGCAACACTCTTATACCGTATCCTCTTAGGTTGGAAGCTCCATCGAAGTATAGGTCCCATGATTTCGTATTGGTGTGTAGAATATCTTCAGCCGGAAATGACCATGTGTCTATTACTTAGGTATCGTGAATAGGGTTGTCTGCGAAGAATTCTGCCACTACTCTTCCTTTTATGACCTTCAGAGGTACATATTTGAGATCAAACTCTAAGAGAATCAAAGTCCACCTTGCCAAACGTCCATTTAAGACATATTTTTCGAAAATGTATTTGACAGGGTCCATTTTTTAGTACACCTTGACGGAATAGCTAAGAATATAATGGCGTAACTTCTTGGTTGCCCACACAAGAGCGAGGCATGTCTTCTCAAGTGGTGTATACTTAGTCTCATATTCTAAGAAATTCTTTCTAAGGTAGTAGATAGCTCTTTCTTCTTTCCCGACGACTTGTGCGAGCATAGCCCAATAGTCGTTTCTGTGATTGTGATGTACAAAGAAAAGGGTTGATTCTTCTGGTGGAATTAGAACTGGCGGCTTGGCCAATATCTACTTGATTTTGTCAAATGCCTTTTGACAATCGTCGTCCGACATGGTGTGGTCCGTTTTCTTGAGCTTTTTGAATATGGGTTCATAAATCATAGTGAGCTTCGAAATGAAATGGCTTAGGTACTGCACCTTTCCCAGGAATCCTCGAACTTCCTTCTTTGTCTGCGGCTGTGGCATCTCAATAAAAGACTTGATCTTGGATAGATCAATCTCTATTCCCCTATGACTGACTACATACCCTAATAGCTTCCCGGATGTGACTCCAAATGCACATTTATGAGGATTCGGTCTCATGTTCTACTTGCGCAATCTGAGGAAGAATTTGCGAAAGTTGGCAATATGACCTTGCCTATCCATGGACTTGACAATCATGTCATCTACATATACCTCTACTTCTTTGTGCATCATGTCATGCAACAAGGTATTTGCGGTGCGTTTATACCTTGCTCCAGCATTGATCAATCCGAACGGCATAACGGTGTAGCAATAAGTACCCCACTGAGTGACGAACGTCGTTTTATGCATATATTCTTCAGCCATTTTGATTTGATTATATCCCGCATACATGTCCATGAAAGAAAGGAGTGCGTGGTCCGCTGTATTATCCACTAGTATGTCGATGTGTGAGAGTGGGAAATTGTCTTTTGGACTGGCCTTGTTTAGATCGCTGAAATCAACACAAACCCAGATTTGCCCATCCTTTTTAGGTACGGGGACTATGTTAGCCACCCAATCTGAGTACTCCGAAACCTTGATGAACCCGGCTTTGAATTATTGTTTGTCCACTTCCTCCTTAATCTCGAGAGCCCATTCTGTTCTTATTCGACGAAGCTTCTACTTTACAGGTTTGAAACCTGGGCTGATTGGGATTCGATGTTCGACAATATCTCTGTCTATTCCTGGTAAATCCTTGTAGGACCAAGTGAAATCGTCTTTGAGTTATGAAGAATATCGATGAAACGAGCTCTTTTATTTGGGTCTAGGGCTGTCCCTATTCTAAGTTCTTGGGGTTCTAGATCTGTCTCTATGTTGATAGGTTCAGTGTTCTCTATAACTGGTGCCCCTTTCTCCTCATCTAGTATTTCTGTAATTATGTAGGGAGGTAGTTCGATTGAGTCTAGGTCAGGATCATCCTTAGTATCGTCGTAAACAGAATTGCAATCAAGATAACACGAAGAGTATGCAAAATAAAATTTATTCATATTAATGTTTGAAAATACCTGAAACAAAGGAGCCATCTGCGCGGTAGTCAGTGGCAGTAAAGGGACAGCTACTGGGGCATTCCCCGAGTTACTGTTACTAGATGATGCTAAACTAGGAGAAACAATGGGATGAGGAGTGACAATAGGAGGAGACTCTCTAACGACTTCCCTAGACTTAGACTTAGTTTCCGACTCCGACTTCGACTTAAATTCGAACTTGTTGTCTTCTGGTTCTCCTTCTCCAATTGTGAGCTTGAAGAGTCTGCCTTGATTGTTGGTCCATTTAATTGACTTTCTTCATCCTTTCTGTTGATTCGCTGGGTTGCATCTGTGATGAGCGCTACGGGGTTGAAATGTTCATCCCGAAGTATCATGGTAATAATCTCATCTTGGGCTGCCTTAACGAATCGATCCTCTCCGAACAAAAGGCTAACAGCTTGTTCGTCGAGACAAGATGTCAGACAATTTTTGATAGTAGGAACCGTTTCTTGAGGAATGATATAGCAATCATGGAACACTTTGATTTCAGCTAGCTTGTTGCCCTTGAACACCCAAGGTTTTGGATATCCGTGAAAAGATCCATACTCTCCTTCCATGACAAAGTACCCATTTAGTGTAGGGTGATATGGTCGCATATGGAATCCTCGATATTTGCGGTCGTGAACTTGAGCGAGCATTTAGAAAGCTTTAGATATTGAAGGCTCGTATCCCAATCCTAGTGGTATCTTTTGGGAGTGGCCTTCTTTGAATGGTGGGAAGGTGTTGTTCCGGATAGGGTTTAGTGGCATTCGTGGGAAGCATCCCTGGGACTTGAGTATGTGGTAGAACATTAGGTTATAGTAGGGGTTGAATTATAGAGGTGCCAATTCGCTTTCTATAAGATTGATGATCTGAAATACTCCTAACTCGTGTACTGGATCTAACACGACTTGATTGCTGGACATTTTCTCGATTATTGCTTTGATGGGTGACGAAGTGATCGTCACTATCCGACCATCTAAAGGGATTTTGATCTTTTGATGAAGCGTGGATGTCACAGCTTTGGAAGCGTGAATCCATGGCCTTCCTAGAAGTATGTTAAAAGACGCCTCGATGTCCACTATCTGGAAATTGATCTTTCTTTCTATTGGTCCCGTGGCTATAGTAAGAGTGATGAGACCTATCCCTTTGCGCCGCGTCCTATTATATGCGCGAACACCTTGATTAGTTGGGGTTCAATCTGACTCTTTTATGTCTAGCTTGTAAGTTGTTTTCAGTGGTATGGCGTTTATTGCGGAACCATCGTCCACTACTGTCATAGGTACATTGTTTTTTAGACATGTGACCTTGTTGTACAAGGCTAGATTATGAGCGACATCGAAAGGTGGTAAATCTTCATCTGAGAAAGTAACTGGGTTACTTAGCTTGATCGAATCCCGGAGGACTAGGTTGACCACTTCGTCTTGAGTAGAGTCGTGTGCTACGTTGTGTTTAGCCAATGCTTGCAGCAAAGCTTGGCGATGTGGAAATGAGCTAGCAACTAGTTGCCAGACTGAAAGATCAACCTTTGTCTTCTGTAGTTGCTTCATTAGGTGGTCAGTGATCGAATCTTCATTGTTCTTTGTTGGAGATGTGACATTCCCATTAGTGGCTGGATTATTTGTTTGCAATGGAGTGACATTTTCATATGGGCGACCAGATCGAGTTAGATGATCTATGTCAAGATCTTCCAAAGTTTTGACTAAGGTATGTTCTTTGAGGTAAACATCTTCGTCATCGTCAGCCCAAACGCCAATTATAGTGTTGAGCTTTTTCAAGTGTAGGATTTCGGATTCCAGATTGACAATCTGTTGGACTAAATCATCAACTACCGCGATGACTTCTTACATTGTATATTCGTAGGATAGGGTGACGACCATTTGTGTGGCTCTTTAAGTTGAGATGTTTGACTTTCATAGAGATGACACAACATCTTCTAGTTCAGCAACCTGTCTACTCACACTTCTTGCCCATCCGACAAAATCTGTAATAGTTGGTGCGATGGTAGAGTAAGCTTCTCCATGTTCGACCATATTGATATCATCTTTGTTTTGAGAGATAAGGTGTGAGCAATACAAGGTGGATTCCTCGTCCGAGATCATTAGAATTCCAAGAGAATTCTTTGTATTGTTAGGCTTACTCGCGGGAGGTATAGGCAAACGTCCATCTTCAATCATGTCTTGGAGAGCATGCTTCAGTCTATAATAGTTTTCTGTGTCGTGTCCTTTACCCGTCTGATCCTCACAATAAGCATTATCATCCCAGAATTTGGCCTTCTTTTCTGGGTCAGGTGTAGGTCCTATTAGTTGGATTCTACCTTGTTTCATAAATCTTTTCAGTGCATTTGTATACGTGTCACCAATGTTGGTGAACTTTCTTAGTGTATTGTACTTCATGGATGATTCGTCAAGGTTGACGCCATCGGTCGTACTAGTGGAACCGTAGGAACGACTTCCAGCTGAGGTTGAACCTTGATATCCTCGCCCCACAGTTTTGGACAAGAGTCCTTCGCGAATATCGTCTTCGTTCCTTGTACCTAACACCGTTAAGTCTTTGAAACATTTGATGTTTTGATACCTCAAGTGATTTGCATAGACAAGCCTTAAACTGTCTACGAACTTTTCCACAAGAGTGGCCTCATCTGGACGCTCAACAAGTTGGGTACTAGTCTTCCTCCACCTAGTTAGGAAGTCGGTGAACCCATCTTTTTCATTTTAGGTAAGAACCTCTAGAGTGCGCATGTTGACTTGAATCTCAGCGTTATCCGCGTATTGCTTAGTGAACTCGAAGGCTGCATCATCCCAGGTAGAAATTTTCTTGTGGTCTAGAGAGTAGAACCACTATTTGGGAATGGTGTCGAGAGATGAAGGAAGGATCCTTAAGAACATCTCTAGCTTGATGCCCTTGATAGACATGTAATCTTTGAAAGAATGCATGTGGTTTAGAGGGTTTTCATGCCCCTTGAATTTCGGGATGTCAGTCATGTTAAAGTTGGTTGGTAGTTTGGGATTTATTGCTTCATACTTTTGGCTATTTTCCCTGTAAATGTCATATCCTTTGAGGTACATTAGTTGCTCTTCTAAGTACTGAAGACGCTTTTCAGCTTCGGTGAGGATAGGTGAAGAATCTTTTTCACGTTGATCGCCATGCAAAGAGATGTGAGGAATAGGACCCTCCGCGGGAGGAAGTCTAGCCTCCACGGCTACAATGCGACCTTCGATTGTTTGGAGACGAGCATAGGCGACGTCTTGACTAGCTTGAAGACGAAGTAGTGCGACCAAGACTTGATTATTACCATCACCATCGGGTTGACCTTGGACGCTTGCTGCACTTTCGTTTGTTCCGACCATCTTGGACTAAGGATAAGAACCAACGACGAATCAAGACACAATCGACTACTTTGCAAACTTACTCAAACAAGACACGGCTCCTTGACTGACTGAAAGTGGACATGTGTGTGTCGTGTGGGTTAGAGAAAGTTGATTTTGAAATACTGTCCTAATCCATCATTGTGTGTGTTATAGGAGTGTTGATTTTGAAGTTGATTTTGGAAATGGTTGATTTTTTTTGAAATTTTGACAGAGTTTCGACTTGACTTTGTTGACTTTGAGCTTTTTAGGCCATTTTTAAAGATTTACATTTTTGCATTTTGAAGAAAGGCTTTGAAAATTTTGTCATAGTTTTATTTACGAAAGGTGATAACATACAAGTTACAAACACAAACACAAACATAGGAATTATAAAGGTATACTGAGTGCTTTTAGAAGGGTTTTGGTTTAAAGGGTGGTTGCCATATGAAGCAATCGTACCCTGGTCTATGAAGAGGTCTATGCCAAACATAAGTCGGGTCGGTTCCTAGTCCATTCGCTCGAGTCGTGAAAGCTCTTGATACAAACATGAGTAAGTAACGTGGTATGGTTGACGTCAATCGCTATCCATCTTTTGGCACAAATAGGAACTTGTACCGTCCAACGGAAAGATTGGTCGAATTGGTTTGGTTAAAAGCCTAGGAAGGCTGGCTAAAACGACCTAAGAAGGTGGAGTTATGAAAATTGACAACTTTTCTGATATAAACTATTCCCTAACCTTGTTCAAGTTTCACCTTGGGTAACACTAGACTTAGTCTAAGTGTATCATCCCCAGCAGAGTCGCCAAACTGTGAACACAACCACATGCGTCGCGTGCACCCGCGCGTTAGTTTGAGGCGGTGTCACTTCTCCCACGGAACTCCGGCGCGAGGCCGAGGTACGTCATGGGTCGTTGTAAGGCATTGAAACCGGTGAAAGGTTTGTCAAGCCTGCATTTGTGGAGTCGCCACTAATTTTTATTGAAAATTGGAACCGTTCGAATACTTCGCATCATGTCAAGACACAAAGTAGTGACATGAACACTAATAAATTTGTTACCCCTAGCATTCTATTTCTAGAATGACTCTCGTGATGCCATTGAACACAGATGTTCACATAAATCTTGAGTAAGAGGTAAGGGTACGTATTATGAAGCTCGTTTATTTGAACACCTAATCCCGCCCGCCTTGATAGCGGCCTGTACTAATGATCAGGGAAGTTGTCTATACTTGATATATTGTGAGTTGTATGCATGCAATGCAACATCCAACGTTTTAAACCTAGCATGTGAATATTAACTATGTCGGTTAATAAACAATTTAGCGCTCAATTGGTTCGAAGTTGGAATTTAGAGATAATTACATGTGAATTGCCAAGTAAATAAATCATACAAGAGCAATATGAAATAAAGGAGTAAATTACAAAAATAAATTACTATTGAATTACAATGAATAACTTGAACTTACGTCACAAGTACGCTCGAAAAGTAAGAATAGAAAAGAAAATAAAAAAGAGAAGAAATTGAAGTACGAAAATATGTCGGATTATGAGTGATAATACAAAATAATAGTTGATTAAAAACTAAAACCAAGCTACGTCTGAACGAGATGAGTTCAGAGGCAGAAACCACCTCAGAACAGGCGCAGCATTTGCTGCGTCCCTTAAAAGAGGCGCATCAGACTATGCGTCTGTTCTTGAGTTGGGTTCTGAGTGTGAAAGTCAGACTCGTTAAATTGTTTTTTTTCGTTGGTTAGTTAATGTTGATTATTGTTATATAACTCGAGTAAAAGTGATTTAATCGTATTACATGCATATTGAACCGTCATAAAGCGATAAAAGGACAAATTAAAAACGAAATACTACGGGCTATGGTTATTTACGATGTCGGAATCGGTTTGTATACAAAACTTGAATTAGATATGGAAACTAGAAAATAAAAATCGATGAATAAACAGAATGGAAATCATATATGAAAGACGAATTCAAGGGACTTGATATGAACGAATAGGGCCTCTAAAATCTGGGTTCGAGTTTACTGACGAAAATCCGTAAACATTAGTTATAAGGGAATTAAGTCGGAATTTTTTGAAAAGTATTAACAAAAACAAAACTTATAAACTGAAAATATGAAAATTTGAAGCATTAAAGAAAGAAAACGAAAGAAAACAAAGAAACAGATACTCGAGGAAGAAGAACAAGAGCAGCAGCCTCTAGAAGAAGAACCAGAAGGCGCATCTACTGATGTGTTTCTTCTAGGACGTCCTTGCTGCTGTTTTGAAAAATAGGTTTGAAATGATGATTTTGAAAACGGTTTCGAGCGTACTTGTGATATAAATTCATACATTAATTACTACAAAATAAAATACATTAAATAAAATTGAGATTTATACCCTCAGACTTACATGTTCAACGGAGCGAGATTAACTAATAAGTTGTTGTATTAGTTATTGCTCAACTCGATGTAATATTAAAGTGCCCTCTTAAAAGGATTTAGAACAAATTGATTGAGTTGATTAAAGTGTAGTGATCAAATTGATCGGTCATGGAACGTGACTGGTACTCATAATGAGTTGAGCTTACGTGGTCGCGTAGAGCAGACACGTAGGTGTTGAAAAGCAAGAGCACGGTCTTAGAATGCAAAAGGAGAAGAGAAGGGCGGACAGTCGCGTGAAAAACGTGTGAGGAGGAGGCCTCTATTTATACTAATCACGTGAAGGAATTATGATAAACGTAGGATTAGGAAAGAAATCCGGAAGAAATCTGAAAAATGGAGAAAAAGTAGCCCAGGAAGAGGCGCAGCAGGAACTGCGACCTTTTCAAGAGGCGCATTACTTGCTGCGTTCTCTCTTGGGCAGTTTCCTCCTCAGCAAGAAAGATTTCCGCGGTTTTATTTAGGAATTAGGGAAGATGTATGCTTCCTTATTCCGCAAGGTAGATATTTTCGTGATAAAAGATAAAATTTAGGAATAATACTCTGGAAAATTCCAAAATATTCCGACTCGGTTTTGAGACGGTTTAGAAAATGGAAGCGGTTTTTTACCCGGACTCCAAATGAACTTTGATTACTGTCAAAACGACCGTATCGGCGCGAAGATGACGACCATGAGGTTGACTCAACTGTTTGAGCTATCATGTTTCGAGGAACTTATGAAATGTTATAAATTGCTCTACGTGATTAAACATGCGGCCCATTCATCACTGGGTGGTTGGCGGGAGGTGCAGAAACGAGGTGTCTACAATTACCAATAGGACATAAGCATATACTATTAACTCCATCTACGAGCATACGTACACACTAACTCTACAAGCATCTACTTCATCTAAGCATACACCACTAACTCAACCGTTCACACTCCTTGTCATTTCTTTTTATGCTATAACAATACTGTCTTTCATAACCTCTTACACCATATACAACCATGCATAAAATTCTGGATCAACTACTCGAATCATTCATACATACATACACACAACATTACTATACATACATACACACATATACACATATATACCCTCATACGTTTACCCCCTCGTTGTTGTTGGCTTAAGCTAATAGGGCCGGGATTCTTAGATGGGGGCGCCTTCTCACCTAAAACCGACATAAGAGGGCTCCTAACACAGATACACAAGGTTCATTTTAATTTGACACCCTACATTCATTTGGTTCATTGATTCAAGTTCCAAAATCGTCTCTCTGATACAACTTTGTAACACCCCTATATACCAAGGTGCCTTACCAAGGATCACCCAAGCATATAAAGGTGCTACCATCTCAGTTGCCCGAGGTAAGTAGATCAAATAAACAATAACAGAGCATTTATTAAATATCCTTTACAACATAAACCAACGTAAGAAAGATTACAATATGAGCAACTGAAAGAACTACTAAGTATGAGTGACAGTGGAAACTAGTGAGACAGTGTGATGAATAGGTTTCCTTCCATGACCCGCAAGCATAATATCAAACAACACCTGCTCATCATCCCCGAATGGATCACAACAGTTTTGAAAACAACACGGGGTCAGTTCACTGAGTAAACAAGATAAGACAACTACAAAGAAACAACCAATGAAATATAATCCAACTGTATAACCACTCTTCCAAATCCAATAGTATCCAATAACCGGCTAATCACCTAAGTGTTTAGCCCTGCCAGATTACCCATCGCAATAGGTAATCCTCACCGCCAGTGGGGGACCACAGCCTTGCCCACCTAAACCCCGCTCATCACAACGAGAAATAACCCATGTCCATTAATGTGAACATCTTCCTTTGTGACGGGAACCACAAGGAGCAAATCAAGGGTGTGAAGCCAATCCCGAATAATGACCCCACTCAGCCGAGGACGCACCTCGTAAACATAGACAAATAACAACCAATCTAACAACTAAGAAAGATAATTCCAATAATGATATTAATCATGCCAATACAACAATCAATCCACCTTAAATCAATTAAACAGGCAACTGAGTAGAGAAACCTTACCGTTTTTTCTATTCCATGACAGTGCGTCCATCATACAAGCCAAGCAAGACTCCACGACGAACCCTACAAGTAACAACCATATTCTATTACTAAACTAATCAAGAGCTACTGAAAGATAACCACTAAACACAAACTCACCTTGAGATGCAACCGGTGCCGATGACGACGACAACCCGACTAGATGACTCTATGCACAAACCATCTCCCTTCTTGGGTTAGTGTTCAAGGTCATATGAGAAGTATAGGGTGATATGAAATGATTGGGAGAGAGATATTAGGGTTAGAAAGAGAAACAAACCGTCTAAAAGTGAATTACATTTTGGACTCCACGTTTTATAATAACCCGTTGACTGATGAGGTATTCGGTCGAGTGTAGACATTCTCGACTGAGTAACCCTAACTAGGTCAAGTAACAAGCTACATAGATCACCCAATATATCTGTAGATACCTCATTTCTATACCTCCCGCCAACAACCCAGTGATGATTGGGCCGCATGTTTGATACTCGGAACGATTTATGTCAGTCCATAAGTTCATCAATAAGTGATAGCTCAAACACTCGAGTCAACGCCTGAGTCGTCATTTACGCACTGATACAGTCGTTTTGACAGTAATTAGAATTCATTTGAAGTCCGGGTCAAAAACTGCTTAATTTTATAAAAACCGTTTAAATGCCGAGTCGGAATATTCCGGAATGTTCTAGAATTCTCTGGATATTCATTCCTAATTAAAATTAATATTTTAAGTAAATATCTACCATATATTGTGTTTTATGGAATAAAAAAGTGTATATCTACCAAAATTCCATAATAAAACGCGGATATCTTTCTTGCTGAGGAGGAAACCTCTGGGGAAATGACGCAGCAGGTGATGCGCCTCTTCCAATGGTCGCAGTGGTTGTTGCGCCTCTTCTCCAACTCTCTTTTCACCCTTTTCAGAATATTTCCGTGATTTGTTTCCAAATCTGTGTAATTCCTAAACTCTTCCATATGTTTAGTATAAATAGAGGCCTTTGGTCTCCATATTTAGCACGCGAGTGTTCCGCCCCTTCTCTCTCTCTCTCTCTCTCTAGACTACGCTATTGCTTTCGAAGCCTACATGCTTGATCAATCGACTATGTAAGCTCAGATCATTCTGAGTTCCAGTCACGTTGCATAGACCGACCAATTTGACCAACTTCACCTTTAATCAACTTAATCAATCTACTAAATCCTCTAACGAGGGCACTTTCCACGCATATTCGAGTTGAGCAATCACTAAACGATAACTTTAGTCAATATCGTTTCGTCGAACATGTAAGTCTCAGGGTGTAAATCCTATTTTATTATTGTACTTTTATTTCGTATTAATTAATGTAGATCTATATCAAAAGCACGTTCGAAAACCGATTTAAAATCCATCTTTTAAAACCGGTTTTACGAAACAGTGGAGGTCAGACGCCGAGAAGAAACGCAGCAGCAGCCGCGCCTCTTCGAAGGATCGCAGCCTTACTACGCCTCTTCCAGAGGTTGCTTACTGCTCCTGCTCTTCTTCTTCTTCCTCGACTTCCTGCAAGTTTTTTTCTTTTTCTTATTCTTTCGTTTTTCTTTCGTTCTTTTTGTTGTTTCAGTATATAAATCATGTTTTTAACACTTCTTTTTTATTTACAATGTTTAATTCGTCCTTAATCCTGAGTAATTCAATAGTTGTGGGTTTTTGCCGTTTTAATTCAAATCGATTCTTTAGGGTTTCGACTTGTTCATGTCGAGGTTCTGGAATCCTAAATTGATACATGAGTTTTCTTTCGTCTTAATTTAATCTCAAGTTTGTTCTTTTTGTATTTCCGACACGAGTTCATCACGTAATCATAATCATGTAAACCGCTGTAATTTCTCGTTTTAATTAGTTTTGTGACTTGCCTAGATACATATAATCGGTTAAAACACTTCAATTCGAGTCTAATATCAATAATTTGTCTTAAATCTATCACCGAACGATAACGGTGTTGCGGTTCTGACTTCACAGCCAGAAACCAGCTCTAGAACAGACGCAAGAAGTGTTGCGCCTCTTCCAGACGACGCAACAGATTCTGCGCCTGTTCTAGGTTGGTCCGTGCCTTTGAACTCTTTCTCGCTTTGATGTAGCTCCTAATTACGGCTTAAATCAACTACTATTTGTATTGTCACTTCTAATCAGCCATATTTTCATATTTTAATTCCATTTTTATTTTTCTTTTATTTTCTTCTTCGAAATCCCGTCTTTGAGCGTCCCTTTGACGTAGATCAAATAAACCTTGTAATTCTTGTAATTTTAATTCGTTTATTATTATTATGTATGATTTAATTGTATGGCATTCACATGTATTGAATCTAACATCAACTTCGACCAATTGTTTGCTAAAATACGTGTTAACCGACATAGTCTAATTTCACATGCTAGGATTAATCTATGCTTGTTGCATTGCATGCATTACATCGACGACATATCAATTATGAACGACTTCCCGAATCATTAGTAGAGGCCTCTATCGAGTCGGGCGGGATTAGGTGTTCAAATTAAAGAGCTTCCCTTACTCCGGTTATCTCTGGACATCCTTGTCCATTGGCATCTCGAGAGTCATTCTAGACATAGAACGCTAAGGGTAACGAGTTCTTAGTGTTCATGTCATTACTTTGTGTCTTGACATGGCAAGAGGTATTCGAACGATTTCCAATTTTTCCGCAATAAATTGGTCGCGACTCCACAAATGCAGGTTTATTCAACTTTTTAATGGTTTCAATGCCTCACCAATCGGTAACGGCCCATAACGTGCTTTGGCAAACCAAGGTTCTGTGGGAGAAGTGCCGCCGCCTCAAAATCAACGCGCGGGTGCACGCGGCGCGGGTGGCCCATGTCCACAGTTTGGCGACTCCGCTGGGGATGATACACTTAGGTGTTACCCAGGGTGAAATTTGAACAAGGTTAGGGAATAGTTTATACGAGACAGTTGTCGATTTTAATTACTCGACCTTCTTAGTGTTGGAATATGTGTCCTCCGACAATAATGCGATCACAACTGTCGATCATGATGATCACATGTTTAAATCTCATTTTAAGAATACATGTGGGATGTAATATTTTACAGTCAACTAGTCCACACATATCGGTAATGATTGGCTGACTAGAGTTTGACATTACTGTCGTGCGACGGTGGTGATCAGTTGATCCCCTTAGGTCATACCTATAGGGAAATACTCTTAATTGATTATTTAATTAATCGTATGCCGATACGAGTTAATTAAATTGCTTAAAATTGACGGGTGATTTGTAAGTGAGATTAACACGTCTTATTATAATTCGATTAAATTGGATACGGTCTAAGTAATCGAATTGTTTTATTACTTGGACAAAATTATTGTTTACGAAACAATTTGAAATTGAAATTGAATGAATAATTTATTATAAATGCAAGCACTACTAGAAAAACGACATATTGGGGCGCTAAGTTTCAGGCGCTCTTAGAAAAAGCGCTAACTTAGATTCAATAAGCCCAAAACTTAGGCGCTTTTAAAAAACGCCGCCCAACAACACCGCTATGATTATATTCTACGCGGGACTTGGAAAATCTAAAATCTCAATTTCCCCAAATAAAAAAGCCAAAAGGAATTAAAAAAAAGCTTCCCCTACTCTTCAAGACTTCGCCTCTTTCAACATTAAGGGTTATTCTTCCATTAATTGAAGGCTTTATACTGTAAGTTCTCATGATAAATTGGTTTCTCGTATGAGTTCTCATCGCTCTTTCTGTATATTTGTGTTGATTTTGAAGTTTAATTATGATCTTACTTTTATTTGTTCGTTTTCTATTCAAAATTTGGGGTTTCTCCAATTTTACACAAAGTTCATTCTTTATGTTTTCTTTTTGAGTGGGCATCATTTTCGAACCCAGTTTAATATCATATTCTTAAAGGTAAGGTAAGAATTTTCTTCCGGTGTTCTAATTAAATGGATATTTGATCTCAGATCTGTTTCAAGCGAATAGTTAGGGTTTCTTAGTTTTTGTTGATTTTAGTAGATATTGAAATTGGATTTGAATTAATTCATAATTTTATGCTGTACACTAATTGATTCAGTTATAAATGTTATTGTTCTAGTCATTGTTCTACTCATACTACTGATTTTGAGAATATTTTTGTCGTTGTTAATCGACCAAAATCATACTACTGACTTTGAGAATGTTATTGCTCTAGTCATACTAATGATTCAATTAGGGATTGTAAAAGATCACTACTTTTAGTACTCATTATTCTTCTCCTCATCTCAATTGATATTTCCGTTGGTTTGGTGAAACTTAGTAAATTGAATAACAACTACACACTTTGAGGCACAATCTGATTGTTCAAGTTATTGTTGATAGGCTGTGACTAAATTTCTAAGTGCTCTTTATATTTAGTTTGTGTTAAATCCAAATGATGAAAGTGTAGATAAGACATTAGTTATCTTAGTTTTTAATCTTACTGCAGCTTATGAAAATTAAAGTGCTCAACTTGTAGATTATGATGATGAATCATTACAATCAGGTATGCTTGATATATCGCAAGCGTCAAGAAGTGTAGACTTAGTATATTTGTTTTTTCTGTAAATTTTGTTTGCTCTTTTCTTACTTTATTAACTATTGTAGGGATATTTGATCGTGTTGAATATATATGAGGACTTCTATCCAGAAGTGACATTCGACATCAGGTGAGTCAGGTTAATGTATATAATAACTTCCATAGTTTTATATGCTCACTGGGTATCTTATATGATGATATGAAGTGTGAATTTTGTTTATTTTTATACTAAAATTTGTTGTTATTGGTTAGCTTTTAGAAACATTTGTCAATCTGTTTAATTTTACATACTGGACTGATCAATGTACCATTGCTAAGACTTTTGGGTGATTTCCTAGTTCTACAGTAGATAATTGATATTGTTAATAATTTCATCTTTTTCAGCTTTATTTGTTGTAAATAATCTAGATGTAATTTTATTCTTTTCGGATTAAAGTTCTGTATATTTCTACATTATGGAGCGTAAGTTGACATCAATTCAACTCTCTTTGAGTTAATGCATTCTACTTTTGTGGTACAGGTGGTTGTTTCAGGCATAACCTAACATAGAAGATGGCAATGATGTTCCTCACTCCTTGTTGCATCCTAAGTACATGGCCTGACAATAATCATTTCATGCTTTCCCATTTAGTACTTAAGTTGTTCTTTTTCTTGTACAAGATATGTACGGTCTTGGATTGCAATCCGTATTTGACATTGTAATGAGTTTGAAATTTTGTATCAAAAAATTGTGAAGATATGTACAAGATATTAATAAGAAAGTTGTTTATTTGAAATATGTATTATGCGTATCATATTTTAATATTCTTGGTAAAAATGTGGTCTTTTAGCAATCTCAAAAGCTACTACAAGGTTTGAAAGATATCTAGCACAACTAGCGCGATGCTTTTAGAAAGCGTTGCTAGGCTTTCGCAATGCTACAAAGCGCTGTAATTTCACTCCTATAGCGCTTCAAAAATTGCGGCGCTTTTAATTGATCTATACCGACGCTAATAAAAAGCGTCGTAATAGGGGGTAGCGGCATAGGAAAACGCGGCGCTTTTTATAGCGTCGGTAAAAGCCATTGCGGCGCTACCCCCACAAGAACTTCCTCTACAAAAACTATCCGCCAAGAAATACCCCTCCAAGGTACCCTCGCGACCCCGAGATCAGAGGTATATGGAGAGACGACGCGGAGGATGTCTACATTGTTTCGGGAAAAGGCAAACGAGTGAAAGAGATCGGTCACTTTACACGATCCGGACGCCCCTACCAGAATCTGAAAAATTCTACAACCAGTCCAACAAAAAATGACCAAATCGTCCCGGATGTGGATATTCAACCCAGGGTTCCCGAAAACTCGATCCTTAAGGAACTGCAAAAGGCCAAGGCCGAAATATCAATTTGGCAACTGGTCGCCACATCCTTCGAACATCGGCAGGCTTTGCTACAACCCTTGGGAAAGTTGACAATTCCCACTACCTCCTCTTTTGAAGAAGTGGTAGCACACTTGACCAGGGATGTCCCTGACCTGAAAGACCATGTCATCTTCTCCGACAAAGATATCCCTCCATTCGGAACCAACCATAACTTGGCCCTGTACATCACTGTACAATGCATGAAGAAGAATGTACCTATGGTCCTAGTGGATGACGGATCTGCGGTCAACGTCATTTCCCTCAAGACGGCTCATAAATTGGGAATTAAGGAAGTTGGCTTGCTCCCAACTAATTAAGGGGTATGTGCCTATGACGGCACTCGTCGTAAGGTCGCGGCGCCCATTACCTTAACCATTGCAACAGAACCCCTGGAAAAACAAGCCAGTTTCCAAGTGGTCGATATTGACGCCTCTTTCTACACATTCTTGGGGGACCCCTTGATCCGTCACCTCAACCGTTCATCAGAAAATCAGGGTCCCTTTCTACGAGAAAACAATCATAATTCCCGCATCCTAGATCAAGGCTATCATGAAGAAGGGAATAGCCTCTCAGGTCATTGAAGAAGACGACAATGAAATGTGGGGATTCCAAGCTGTGAATGCCTTAACTGACGAATCAGCGCCCTTTGATTGTGACCCGTTCTTGAACCTCACAGTCAACCGCATCTTGATGCGATAGGGTTATTTCCCGGGCCTACCTCTCAACCAGCTGAAGAACACCTTTCTTCCCATGAAACAGGCCAAGGTCCCCAACATCCCCTTCGGGCTAGGCTATGAGCCGACCGATGAAGACATTCAAGAAATGGGTCTCCTAGTACGGAAACGCAAAAAGCAAGGAGTCATCTTCCGACCCTATCACTTGACTCTCAATGGCTTCTTCGTCCCCGAGGAAGAGTCCGAGCTCAACAACGGCTTTCCCGAGCCGATCTATGACCCCGTAGCAAAGGTTAAACACCCGGGTGTAGAGGTCTTTCAAGAATGCTACTTCATGCCCGACAACACTAAAGCTGCGTCAACCAAATCTGAATCAACCCCTTACCTAGACAGGCAAGTCGTGAGTCTCCTCTTCGGAGAAGACTGTTATACTACGGTTTTCTATGTCTATGGGTACTCTATCGAGTGAGGCTTACTCTGTCGAGTAAGTATGTTTGGTTTACAAAATAGTGTTCTGCTGATGGGTACTCGATCGAGTAAATGTGGCACTCGATCGAGTAAGGGTCACTCGGTCGAGTAAGTGACTTACTCGATCGAGTAAGTTGGTTCTACGGGTTGTTTTAGCCGGGTTTTGTTAGTAACGCGTGATTGATATTTAAAGCCTTTCGTCACATTCTTTATCACTTTTATCTTTTTCTGAAACCTTTCAAGAGAGAAAACAAGTTACGTTGCTCTTGTTCTTCGCATTGCTATCAAATCTCAAAGGCTAAGGTTCTCGGATCGTCGTGTTCTTTACACCGTTGAGTTGGTCGTATCGTGGGTAAGATCCTTATATAGTTTTTATACCGTTTCTTTGATTTTGTTTAAAACCCTAATTGGGTAAATTTGGGGTTTTGGGAGTATAATGTTGTATTAGATGGTAATTATAACGTTATGTGACTATAAGAGGTGGTTTCGTAGAGGAGCATTATTGATTAGCTGCTTTGTGACGATCTGGTGATTGCTTATTCCAGGTAGGGTTTCCCTACTCGGTTATTGGTTACATAATTCTTGGTGAGGGATGTATTTGTTGTTGATCTATAACATGTTGGTTTTGTCTTGGCGTTGTTGTTGTATAACTGATTCTGTAATTGTCTTTGGTTCTCGAGGCGTGTCCTCGGCTGAGTGGAGTCACTTGCGGGAGTGGCTTCACGCCCTTGATTCGCCCTTTGTGGAACCCGCCACAGGAGAGGATGTGCACATTAAGGAACATGGGTTGTCTCTCGGAATAGATGAGCGGGGATTTGGTGGGTACGGCTGCGGTCCCCCCACTGGCGGTGTGGAATACTTGTTGCGATGGGTATTCTGGCAGGACTACACACTTTAGTGTGTAGTCAGGTGCATGGAGATATTATGGAATTGGGAGTTGTGTGTTGTTTGTATATTGTGTACTTTGTTTTATGTAATCAGTAACTGACCCCATTTTAAATGTTTTGAAAACTGTGGTGATCCATTCGGGGATGGTAAGCAGTTATTTAGTAGGTATGCGATCGCTTGCAGGAGGGATAGTTGGGATGGAGTCATCACCTGTCATTAGGGTCTTCCGCTGTGTCATAAACATATATTGTTTTTCAGTTGTTTGGTTTTTGGGAACATTTGTATTTCTTTTACAGTTTTGTTTTGATATTGTAATCACTTACTCTTTTACGTATTTAAGTATGTTTCTTAATGGTTTATTTGATATACATTGCCTCGGGTAACCAAGATGGTAGCATTCTCGTGCATTAGGTGGTCCTGGTAAGGCACTTGGTGTATGGGATGTTACAAAGTGGTATCAAAGCGATGATTTTAAAACCTGTAACTAATGAACCCAATGAATCTAGGTAGTCAAAATAAAATGAACCCGGGTAGGAGTTGTTAGTAGCTAATGCAAAAGCTTGGGAGACGTCCTAAAGTCGCGGTCTCGCCCTACAACTTTGAACCGGTCACTATGGGGTGTGTCATGAAATCGCTATGTGTTTATTTAAGTTATGTTGCATATATACTGAATTGCGTGTTGTATGGATTTGTGAATAAATTAATGTATAGAATGGAGAATGTGGTGGCAAAAGGTGAGTGGTTTATATGATTATATGTAGATGTGAATAACGGAAATTGCATGATGATTGATTTCTGATGTGATTTGTTAGAAGCATGTGAATTGGATGTTGTGATGTTGTGTGTGTGTGTGTGTGTGTGTGTGTGTGTGTGTGTGTGTGTGTGTGTGTGTGTGTGTGTGTGTGTGTGTGTGTGTGTGTGTGTGTGTGTGTGTGTGTGTGTGTGTGTGTGTGTGTGTGTGTGTGTGTGTGTGTGTGTGTGTGTGTGTGTGTGTGTGTGTGTGTGTGTGTGTGTGTGTGTGTGTGTGTGTGTGTGTGTGTGTGTGTGTGTGTGTGTGTGTGTGTGTGTGTGTGTGTGTGTGTGTGTGTGTGTGTGTATCTATGTTAGGCCTGGAAATCCGCAGACCTTCCTGATCAGTATCTCATCTAAACCTGACTGCCAGGCCATCAGGATGTCAGGCTATCAGGGCACACGAAGATAGGCGCCAGGCCATTGAGAGGACAACGGTCAAAATATCAGGACGATATTAGACCATAAATGCGTATTATAAAAGGATTATATACGCGGCATTGAATGAGAAGATCTCGCAGTAAATGCAGTAATTAAGGGAGGAATTTTTAGCAATTATAACAGACAATAATGGAGAATAATCTGCATTTAATACCATATCAGGCACCCGTTCAAGATTAGAGCTTATATAAGGAACACTTTTAAGACATTGGAATCATCTCATCCTTACCCGAGAAGAAGCATACATCCACCAATACAATACTTAGAGAAATATAAACATTGTCATTGTCATAAAATTATTCTCCCAAAATTACATAGTGAAATCCTCTCCTGGCTTGGTTCCCATGGTTTTATCCCATTCAAGGGTTTTCCACGTACAAAATCCTTTGTCTCGTTATTGTTATTGTTATTATATTTACAACTTTATATTTGACCCTGACGACCTGACCAATAGACCATCTAGAGCTAGTTAACCTTACATAACTCTACCCTGACCTGATTTCGCCTTGCGCAAAATCCACACAAAACAATTGGCGCCCACCGTGGGGCATCTAGCTCTTTAAATTCTTTTTTCTTATCCTACAAAAATTCAAAAACCCTACAAAAATGGCCCAACCCACCGTTGAAGAACAATTGAACGCATCTCTCTAACAAATTGCTGAGTTGGAAAGCCTGAAAGAAAAAGTAGCCCAAACTAAAGCAGAAATCCTACAATTAAAAGAATCTGAGTCAGCTCTAAAGCAAAAATTAGAAAAAACTAAAGGGGCAGGCTCTAGATTCCAACCAAGAACCCCATTTGCATCAATCATTAAAAATATTGATTTTTCCAGTTTTGGGAGCCCGAGTATTCCTAAATCCATTAATGGTGATGGTGATGATGAACCAAAAGATGATAAGGAGAAACCTGATGAATCTGCAGCAGCCATCATGATCGCAGTGGTTAAGGAGATCAAGAAACTCAATGAAAAATTCGATAAGATACCTGGAGTACCTGCCAGCATGGAAGAAGCTGCCCCTGACAGCTATGCTGATTCGCTTTTCATAGACGAAATAGAAAAAGTAGACCTACCAAAGAAGTTCACAATTCCATCCATGAGGGTCTATGATGGAACCACGGATCCACAAAATCACGTGGCTCTTTACAAGCAAAAAATGCCGGCTGCATCTATTCCCAGCGAATTTAGACAAGTTTGCATGTGCAAGGGATTTGGAATGACCCTGACCAGCCCTGCTCTGCAATGGTACATCAACCTACCAACTGGGAGCATCCATTCCTTTGCCAACCTGATCAACAGTTTCAACCAGCAGTTCGCAAGTAGCAGGGAGTTGGAGAAACGATCCAGTGACCTTTACCGAGTTACACAGAAGCCTGATGAAACTCTCAGGACATTCCTTGCAAGATTCAACAAGGAAAAAGTAAAAATACCCAGGTGTGACGTTGGAACAGCAGTGGAGGCATTCAGACAGAGGTTACTACCATATAATGACTTATACAACGAGTTCACTAAGTATCCCTCCCACACCTTCGAGGACGTTCAGGCCAAGACTCTTGCCTTCATCAGGCTAGAGGAAGATAAAAGCTATAAACTTGGATCACCCAGTAGACCAAAGGATCATGAAAGGAGTGGTAGGAAGAGCAACAAAGGAAACAACTATAGGCCTACTTCATATTCCAGGCCAAGTCAGTCAGAAGTTAACCTGGCTCATCAGTATCAAGGTAAGGTTAAAGTTTATCCACCTATTTCCTAACATAACTTCAGTGTTGATATTGCAGGATTAATCCAGAGACTTGACAACATGGGATCAGCTGTCAGATGGCCCAGGAAGTCGGAAAATCCGAATCCCAGGAGAGACAATTCTAAATGGTGTGAATTTCACATGGATATTGGACACACCACAGATGATTGTTTCACCCTAGGGAAGGAAGTGGCCTACCTGCTAAAATCTGGATACTTGAAAGACCTGATCAAGACAAAAGGCAAGGACGCAAACCAGGATAAAGAGAATCAGGAGCATAAGCAGGATCGTAGTCTCCCTCCACCACCACCAATATATGAAGTAAAATTCATATCCGACGGATCAGAAATTTGTGACCTGACAAGCTCAGCGGCAAAGAAGATAGCCAGGACACCAAGGACCGCAAGCCGGATCATATCCCAACAATCACTTTCAATGATTGTGACTTGGTGGGCATCCCTGATGTTCATCATGATGGCCTGGTAATTTATATGCAGATTGGAACTGCCACAGTAAGAAGGATCCTCGTAGACGGAGGCAGCTCAGTGAACCTGATCATGCTTGACGTACTGAAAGCCATGAAGATCAACGAGGACCAAATCATCAAGAAATCCAACGTCCTAGTGGGATTCAGTGGCGAAACCAGGAGCACCCTAGGAGAAATCCACCTCCCAACCTACGTGGAAGGAGTCTTATCTTATGAGAAATTTGGAGTCCTTGACTGCCTGTCATCCTACAACGCTATCTTGGGCAGGCCATGGATTCATAATGTCAAGGCCGTACCGTCAACCTATCACCAGTGTATTAAGATACCAGCAGACTAGGGCATAGCCACAATCAAAGGGGATCACAAGATAGCCCAGGAATGCTACACAGCAGCCTTGAAGCCTTCCAAGGCCGGTAAGTCCCGGGCATAGCAATTACAGTACCCTATCAGGAGTACTTATATGGCACCTCCCAGAATGGAAACAGATCAGGTAATCCTAGAGCCTGAGTACCCTGACAGGTATGTTTTAATAGGATCTGACGCACAAGATAGTGTCAGACCTGAACTGGTAAAATTCCTTAAAAATAAATCATCTTGGTTTGCTTGGTCATATTTTGATATGACTGAAATTAGCGCTGATATAATTACACATAAACTCAATGTTGACCCAACTTTTAAGCATGTACAGCAGAAAAGGCAGAAATTTGCAGCTGAAAGAAATACCATTATTAACGAGGAAGTAGAAAAACTTTTGGATATGGGAATGATCAGGGAAGTAATGTACCCTGAATGGCTGGCTAACGTAGTTGTTGTGCAGAAAAAGAATGGAAAGTGGAGAGTATGTGTAGACTACACTGACCTGAACAAAGCATGTCCTAAAGATCCATTTCCCTTGCCACATATTAATGCCATAGTAGACGCCATAGAAGGCCATGAGATGCTGACATTCATGGATGCTTCCAGTGGATTCAATCAAATAAAAATGCACCCTGCTGACCAGGAGAGTATTGCATTCATTACAGACCGAGGCATATACTGTTACACTATCATGCCTTTCGGCCTGAAGAATGCAGGGGCAACGTACCAGCGCCTGGTCAACATGATGTTTAAAGACCAAATAGGTAACATCATGGAAGTATACATAGACGACATGGTGGTGAAATCCAAAAATACAGAAGATCATGTGAAACATCTAGAAATAGCATTCGAGATATTGGAAAAATACAACATGAAGCTAAACCCTACAAAATGCCACATTGGAGTCTCTTCAGGCAAATTCCTTATATATATGGTCACAAAAAGGGGCATAGAAGCTAGCCCTGAACAGATAAAAGCTATCCTGGAGCTACAGTCACCCAAGTCTGTCAAGGATATCCAGAAATTGACAGGCCGGGTAGCTGCCCTGAACCGCTTCATATCAAGATCCTCTGAGAGGTGCAAAACATTCTACAACCTCCTCAGAAAGAATAAGCAGTTCCAATGGACGGACGAACATGAGACAGTTTTTCGGAATCTAAAATGTTACTTATCATCTCCACCCTTACTGGCTAAACCAGATAAGGGAGAACCTTTGTCAGTATACCTGTCCGTCACCGACACACCAGTCAGCACAGTCCTAGTGAAAGAATAGGATGGTCACAAACATCTAGTCTACTATGTAAGTAAAAGCCTGCTAGATGCTGAGTTGAGGTATAGATTGCTTGAAAAATATGTCTTAGCTTTAATTATGTCATGTACTAAACTGCGACCTTATTTTGAAAGTCACCCCATTATGGTCAGGACCAATTTACCCATAAAGTCGTCTACGTAAGCTTTGAACTATCAGGCAGGATGGCCAAATGGTCAGTACAGATTAGCACATACGACATCTCTTTTGAACCCAGGGCAGCGATTAAATCGCATGCCCTAGCAGACTTTATGGCTGACTTTAGCCCTAACCTAGAACCAAACCTGATAAAAGAGGTCAACCAACTAGAAAATAAAACCCCAGACCAAGAATGGACCCTATTCATAGATGGGGCATCCAATGCCAGGGGGGCAGGGTTAGGACTAGTACTCAAATCACCACAGGGAGATATGATAGCACATGCTATAAGCTGTGAGTTCAAAGCTACGAACAACGAAGCAGAATATAAAGCCCTGATAGCAGGCTTAAAGGTATGTCTAGACCTCGGTGTTCAAAACCTAAATGTAAAAACTGATTCACTCCTAATTGCTAATCAAATAAAGGGAATTTATATGGCTAAGGATGCAAAAATGATTTTGTATTTAGAATATGCAAAAAGCCTTACCGCTAAATTTACTTTATTTGATATAGATCAAATATGAAGAGACCTGAACACCCAGGCTGATGCTCTGGCCAGCCTAGGTTCGAACTTTACCCCCACTGTTTTCGACCAATTGTGCATATATTAGAGCCAGCCATCAGCAGACCTGAACAAGTCAATCCTGTCAGGACGATAACTCTTGGACTAAACCCTATTATGATTGGTTTTTCCGAGGAATACTGCCTCAAGGGAGACATGAGGCAAGAGCCTTTAAAATTAGAGCTTCAACTTATGCTATCATCAATAACGCTTTGTTCAAGAGGTCGCAGGCTGGACCCTACCTGAGATGCTTGGAGCCTGACGAAGCCAAACTAGTACTTCAAGAAATACACAATGGACACTGTGGCAACCACAAAAGCGGAAAGAGCCTGGCAAGTAAAGTTCTCAGGACAGGCTACGACTGGCCTACACTGAGGGCTGACTGCCTGGAATATTCTTCAAAATGCGAAGCCTGCCAAATTCATGCACCAATCATACATCAGCCATCTGAACTCCTCCATTCAATTTCCGCACCCTGGCCGTTCATAAAGTGGGGCATGGATATTGTGGGAAAACTGCCCGTAGCTCCAGGACAAAAAGTATTCATGTTGGCTATGACTGATTACTTCTCCAAATGGATTGAGGCTGACTCTTTCAGGCAAGTAACTGAAAAAGAAGTAATGTCCTTCATCAGAACAAACATCATTTGCAGATATGGAGTCCCATCAGAAATAGTATGTGATAATGGAACTCAATTTATGGGGAAAAGGACCAAAGCATTTTGCCAAGAATGGAATATCAATCTGGTAACATCAACCCCTGGATATCCAAAATCCAATGGCCAAGCCGAATCAAGCAATAAGGTAGTCATAAGCTGCCTAAAAAAGAAGCTAAAAAGAAGACGAGGCAGATGGGCTGAAGAACTTCCATTAGTACTATGGGCAGACAGGACGACTCCAAAGACATCAATAGGCCAAACACCTTATTCTTTGGTGTACGACTGTGTAGCTGTCATTCCTGCAGAAGTACGGGAGCCAACATCAAGGTACAGCCTGAACAATGTTGAAGCAAACAAAGACCTAATGTAAGATAACCTGGTTCTAACAGAAGAATTAAGAGACGCTGCTAAGATCAGGATGGCATCATACCAACAAGCAGTTGCCAGGACTTACAAAAAAAATGTCAAAATCAGAGATTTCAAGAAAGGAGACCTTGCTCTACGCAAGGTATTTCCAAATAAAAAAAAAGAAAAATCAGCAGGCAAACTGGCTCCCACATAGGAAGGCCCTTACTTAATTGATTCAATTGTTGGACAAGGAGCAGGCTCCAAACACTAGAAGGAGAAATGATCCCGAGATCCTGGAATGTAACTCATTTAAAATTATTCCATATGTAAAGATCAGATCAGGCTACAATCAGGTATAAATTCAATCACTGAGAAACTACGTGTTTTACATGCTTTATATGCAACTCATATCTATCTATTCAGCTAACCCATTTATTTTACTTCTTGAATCCTGAACAATTATACATGATAAAAAGATTATATGCATAAATATTTAGGATTGAGGGCTACTCTACTATATATTCCTGAAACAAAAATTTTGCACTTAACCGTGCCTGACGAGTTGGTAACCACCACTAGATACAGTAAATGTCAGGACCAATCAGGCATGAAATAATTGCCTGACCTGACTAGGTTTACTGCCACGGATTACAACCAAGCTGGACGCAGCAAGACAGGTGCAAAGGTGTTCTCTCCCAAACACTTGGTCTAAATGCCCTCCTGACAGGCCGAATACCAAGCCCTCCAGCTAGGCAGGGGACATAAGCCCTCCTGACAGGCCGGTTTTCCCACCCCTTCAACCATTATAGCAAAAAAAAACTATACTTGGTTGAATTACTCATGAATAACAAGATATAACAAAATTGATCTGCAGGTTATTCAAACAAAATGTTTGGCAGGCCCAACAGGATGAAACTCACAAATCCAAGCAAAGTTAAAAGCAAAATCAGCCAGAAAAGGCCACCATGCCTATTAATAAAAACCCTTACCCCCTGGGGCAAAGGTGCCAAAATATTCATTAAAGCCAGGGATAGTCTCCCTGACCCAAGACAGAAAAAGAAAATAAAATATTGTTTCTCTAGGGACATCTCCCCCTGGATGGGCCAAATACCAACTGAAAAAACAAATTACTGCTTCTCCTCAGAAACAGTACCACTACTTCCACCCTTGGCCGGACCAGCATCAACATCTGCTCACCTGGAGAGTCCACCTCTTGTTCATTTCCCATATTGTACAGATTAGGATACTTTGAAGGAGCAAAAGCCATCTCAGCTTCAGGGTTCCATTTTGCACTGGCCTCGACAGGCTCCGGCATAGCAGCAACCCTTCCCTTAATATAGAAATAGAGGGAAGCATCATCTAACTTGAACTACAGGTCATCCCTTTTCTGGGTGAGCTCCTCATTTCTGTCCAAGGCCTCCTGCAATAGCCGCTTGCTTGAATCTGCCTCAGCCTTAGCAGCATCTCTCTCAACCTGCACCCTCACCAAGTCAGCAGCTTTAGCAGCCAGGTCAACTCGTGCGAAATCCAGCTCAAACCTCAGCCTATCATAATCTGACCTCATCAGATCAATCCTTGCCACCAAAGAAGTAGCCTGATAGGTGTTATGGAGGCAGGTCGCAGCACCCTGACCAAAAACAGGAATAAAATTATGAGTAATATACCCCAATAACAAAAACTACCCAAACAAAACACACATAAAAATTGTTCCAGCCTACCTCCCTTACAGCAGCTAAGGCACCTGCCAAGATGCTGACTGAATGATCCACTGAAGCAACTACCTGAGTAGCAGTCTCAACAGGGTCAAGGGTGAGCATGACATCTGATCTAGAAGCAGCGTAATCCCTGATCTTCACCCTAGTAGCCTCCATATTGTCCACCCTGGCTTTCACTTCCCTGACCGGGGCAGAAATGTCAACATCTTCAATTTTCCTTTTTTGGGCTGCTGAACTTGTTTCAGCAGGGGCAGCAGGTACAACAATGACCTTGGCAGCATCAGACTATTCAGTCAAATCAATAACAGGTTCAACACCCCTGCTTTCCTGGGAACCCTCCTCATTGATCTTAGCCAGCCTGGCTGAAAGGTCAGCCATACCAAACCTGGCAAGACGAGTAGATGACCTGGTGGCTACAACACGAAATACTATATTAGCAATATAAACCAAACATTATCAGGAAGCCAAAGCAAAAAGAAAAGATAGACTAAGATAAACTTACTGCCTGAGGTAGTGACACTAACAGCCCTAGTAGGTTTAGCTGCCCTGGCAGCACCGTCAGCCTTCAAGCAATGAGGAAGGTGACCAATCCCACAACAGAGAGGCCAAGACCTCTCCAAAGGAGGAATAGCAAAGAAAGCAGAAATATTGGCAGTGGGATACTCAGTTTCAGTAACTCAATCATCAACTACACACATGAAAGGTATGACTTATTATAAACTTCATTTTATTTTTCACTAACAAGTAAAACATGTAGGGTAAAAAGAAAAACTAAAAGACTCACCAGCAACGCAAGCCTCATGATTTAAATACGCTAGGTCAGGACCCACAGAATTGGTCCTGACAAACATGTACCCAGCAGCCCAGCCTTTGTCATGGCCGTTGTCCAGGTTGCTCAAAAGAGGAGTAGTAGAAGCCCTGACCTTAAAACTTATACGGCCAAGACTATTTGTTTTAACGGCATAACAGGCCTTCAAATTGTCAAGAGAAAAAGAAATATTGTGTTTTTTACAGAGATTCTCAATGAAACACACAACCTTCCACACCATAGGCATCAACTGATAAGATGGAACACCAATCTCCTTAATAACCTCAGCCATAAGAGGAGAAAAATGAAGATAAACCTGCCCTGAAAGCCCAGTCATGAATACAGAACCAACCAGGACAAGCCCAGTCGGCCCTGATAGGAGAGTTCTCAGGAATCCAGACTTCAGTATCAGCAGGAATAATTCCCTTATCCTTCAGCACCTTCTCAAACTCAGGCTTCAAGCGGTTTGCAAGAGACTGATCCTCATTTAAAGCCTTCGTAGGTGTGAATTGAAAGTCACCATGGAATATTGAGATCATCTCCAAAGGAGAATCACTCGGCTTACTGATCGTGGAAGGTTGAGCAGCAGAAGAAGTAGGTAAATTCTCAGAAGAAGTCCCTTCAGGATTCTGGAAAGGAGGGGTTGCAGGAGTCGCTGCCCTGGTGGACTTCCTTTTTGCGGCCATTGTTGAAAAATTATGAAGAATTGATCGAAGATTGAAGAAACTGGTAATTAAGGGAACTAGAGAGAAGGATTAATAAGAGAGAAATAAGAAGAATTGCTTTGGTGAGTTCAACTTAATGAAGCACGCAGGTATTTATAGTGGAGAAGATTAGGGTTTCAACCGCAAAGGAAGTGGATAATCATTAAGGAAGTTGCAGTAAATCTTACACGCGTCATAAACTGCAGTAAAATAGCCGTTACAGGAAACTGAGTGAGCATAACTTAACCGTTGGGTAATCTTCCTAAAAATAAAATTATCTCCTCATTTTTTCGCCCTGACACACTGAAAATAAGGAGATAAGGGACAATTTCTAGGCCTGGAAATCCGCAAACCTTCCTGATCAGTATCTCATCTAAACCTGACTGTCAGGCCATCGGGATGTCAGGCTATTAGGCACACAAAGATAGGCGCCATGCCATGGAGAGGACAACGGTCAAAATATCAGGACGATATTAGACCATAAACGCGTATTATAAAAGGATTATATACGCGGCATTGAATGAGAAGATCTCGCAGTAAATGCAGTAATTAATGGAGGAATATTTAGCAATTATTACAGGCAATAATGGAGAATAATCCGCATTTAATACCATATCAGGCAGCCGTTCAAGATTAGAGCTTATATAAGGAACACTTTGAAGACATTGGAATCATCTCATCCTTACCTGAGAAGAAGCATACATCCACGTACACAATACTTAGAGAAATATAAACATTGTCATTGTCATACAATTATTCTCCCAAAATTACATAGTGAAATCCTTTCCTAGCTTGGTGCCCGTGGTTTTTTCCCATTCAAGGGTTTTCCACGTACAAAATCCTTTGTCTCGTTTTTGTTATTGTTATTATATTTACAGCTTTATATTTGACCCTGACGACCTGACCAATAGACCATCTAGAGCTAGTTAACCTTACACAACTCTACCCTGACCTGATTTTGCCTTGCGCAAAATCCACACAAAAAAAGATATATATATGTATATGTATATGTATATATATATATATATATATATATATATATATATATATATATATATATATATATATATATATATATATATATATATATATATATATATATATGTATATAGAAATGGGATCATGTGAGGATACACTATCTTTTTGAGGATTGAGGATTGTGTTACAATATCAGTGGTTCTTCAATACAATATCACAGGTTATTCGATAAAATATCACACACAAAAAACACCTGTGCAAATTTTTTTTTTTTTAAAAAAAAAAAAAAAAAATTTGACAAAGGTCTGATTTTTCGTGATATTTTATTGAAGAACTTGTGATACTGTATTCACAAATCCTCAATCCTCAAATATATAGGAGTTTTCACCGGATCTTGACTCTATGTATATATATGTATGTATATATATATATATATATATAGGGTCGGGGTCAGGTACGAACTAAAGTTCGGTGCGAACCGTACGAACTAACCTAACTAAAGTCATTCTCACTTTCTCAGGCACACTTTCTTATTTCTCTATCCAATTAAAACAATTCAACACTCCTCCACCACAAACACTCTACTTCCATCGCCTCTCACACTTCAACCGTCGGTGCCACTTCCACCGTCGGCCGATACTTCCACCATCGACAGCCATTTCCACCGTTGCTTCTACCACCCTCCCAAGAACGGATTTTACTCTATACTGCTTCGACAATGGATAAGAAACAACAATAAAAATCCCAATAGCAAGCATGCTTCATAAAGTAACTTTTACTACTGCTAAGCGTATGATTGATCTTATGATGCCTTTATTTTGCTATAACAACTTGCTTAATAACAATTTTAATTCTTAACCGGGTTTATCGTAATTGATTGTTAATTTGTTTTCATTTGACACTACATGGGTGTTTTGTTGTTTGAGATGTGAAAATGAAGGGCTGTAAATTGGGATTTTTATTGTTGTTTCTTGGTCATTTGGCTGTGATAAAGGCAGAGGTGTGCATAGTGATACTTGAGGGGGAACCCGTGGTCAGCTACCGAGGTGGGGTTAATGGTTTCGAGGCCACTGCATCCGAGTCTGACGAGAAGATTGATGTTACCAAGTAAGACTGCTTATTTTACTACTTGTAAGTGTATGCCGTAACATTGTGATGATGAGTTAACTTTCATTCCGGTGAATTAGTATAGGTTTGTTATGTTTCTCATAATGCTTTGTAACACCCCCATATTCAGAGGAGCCTTAACTAGGCCTTCCTTAGTATATAAGGGCGTTACCATCTCGGTTGCCCGAGGTTAGTAATAATCAAATTTCGATAAAAGAACTATTAAGTTATATTACAAGTGATTTAAACCAACGAACGGTATAAAAGATACAACTCAAAGACTACTCGTTATGACCATCATATCTCGTGAAGACTCATCCCTGCCCGGACTTCAGCTATCCACAATATCAACACCTGCTAAGACCGACTGCTCACCATAAGGGATCACGGCAGACACATAACAAACAAACAACCACACAAGGTCGATCGAGATAAGATACGATGACAAAGAACTACAATTACCAACACAAAACAATGCTATCGGTCTCAAACACCGTCACGATAACCAACCCAACTCTATCATCGACCGTCCCTTTGGACCGGCCCGCCGATGGGGGACCGGCCGTTCCCACCAAATCCCCGCTCATCGTATCGAGCGACAACCCTGTCCATTAATGTGCACATCCCCTCCCGTGGCGGGTTCCACGGAGGGCGAAACTAGGGCATGAAGTCACTCCCGCAAGTGACCCCACTCAGCCGAGACGTATCTCGAAAACCAGAGACAACAACCACAACCACAGCCACAGCCGACACAATATAATTATGATACTAAGCAATCACAATATAACCACAACGACCGACATACTAGACCATCTACAGAAACTGAGTAGGCGAACCTACCTTTAAGCAACTGCAACCAATCCATGCCAACACATGACATATCCAGCAATCAAGCAAAGCCTATAAGCACAACACAATCATCTATTACTACCAAGCAAACCCTAATAGCGAAGGACAAGGACACAGATGATGACTATGACATACCTATAGGAAGGAACTCAGCAAAAGACCGCTACCCGACTCAAGTGACGCCCTCCTAAGGCTCAAGGATCTTCAAAAAGGCTTCCATGGAGGTTTTGAGGTGAAGGGAAAGGGAGGAGGCGACTGAAGGATAGGAGGAAAGTGGCGGAAGTGATTTGAGGATTTAACAAAACGCGATATAAAACCCTCGCTGAAAACTCGGTACTCGATCGAGTACCCAACATACTCGATCGAGTGACCCCCTACTCGATCGAGTAACCTAGCTACTCGATCGAGTAGCCTCTACTCTATCGAGTACCACTTATGACACGCAACCCAAGATGGTTTTGGCACGCAATTCTAAGACTAATCCCGCTCCCAAGGTCAGTCAATGCTGGTCAAAGGGTCTCTAAAAAGGGCGGGTATTACAGTCTTCCCCCCCTTAAAAAGAACTTCGTCCCCGAAGTTCGACTTACCTATCTCCCGCTCAAGACACGGAAACAACACGATCTCACCCATCTTCCCGCTCAAACCATTACTCCTTGGAAATACCATTCCCCCCCCCCCCCCCATGTTATCATCATCACCGTCTACACTTTATACCTATCGACTCTTACCACTATCATGCAAGCATTATCACCGTTAATTGTCACTCTACATGTATGCATCAATTCTTACTAATGACTATGTATCAAACATCGACTTTGCCATATGAGCCAACACAAACAACCATCGATCATCACGTGACAACAATTTATCAACCCGAACGTATCTCATATCAACCTCATACTGCACAATTAACACTACCGTGTTACTCAATTCATTCAATTACGACGCATCGCGCCGAGATAAGACTTTTTATGACGGTCCTTTACAATTCATTCTATCATTTTCACTTCAACGCATGAATTACCCCTTCACAAATCGAGGTAACCACTTACACTTCATACAAGTAAAGTAACTAAGGTACTAGAGAATTTGCAATTAAACAACAAGATTTTGCACTTAAACAACAAAACATTATAGGCAAACAAAACATAATTTCGAAATCAGCCTTTTATTTCGCAATAATTTTCGCGACATTACTCTTCCCCTCTAAAAGGAACTTCGTCCCCGAAGTTCACCACCAAAATTACAACACATATTACCTATTATTTGTATCATAACATTAAAGAAAACCATGTTATTTGTTATGGACATTACTCACTAACTATATACTCGCTAAATTAGAATTCATACACCAACCTCCAGAATATATAGTCACCGTCGACAACACATGTTAATATGGTATGCACAAGTGTACAAGAAGTTATAACTCCACTAAATAGCTCGTAATAGGTCGTATGCAACATTAAGGTAACAAGAAACTATTGCCGCTTCACTAATTGTGACAAATACGCTTATAAAACTTAAAACACGACTTCCAACATATGAAATTAACGGTTCAAAGGTGTTACTACGCACTAATAACCATATTAAACATCAAACTTGCATTTATAAAACAATTGAACATTTTTAATTTTTGAAAACCTCCTGTAACAGTGCTACTCGATCGAGTATGTAGCGGTACTCGATCGAGTGCCATGCTACTCGATCGAGTGCCTTGGCTACTCGATCGAGTAGCCTACAGGTCAGAATGCTTTTTATCCCACCTTCCTGCAGCTACTCGATAGAGTACGGGGTACTCTATCGAGTACCTACAGGCCAAGTTCCTCTATACAACCTGTCATAAGCCGACATACATGCACATATTTGTCGTATCAATCGAGTCGGGAGGACTCCTCGACTTCTAACATCCTGCAACAAGTTAAAATATCAAATCCGGCCTTATGGCCAACAATAAAAGTCCCAAAATCAAAGTCGCAACAAAACAACTACTAAAGTCTAACAACACTACTAACCACTAACACCAACTACCATCAACAAAGATAAAACAAAAAGTATCACTCCTCCTGCTGCTGCTGCTGCTGCTCCTCCATCACCTCATCATCACCACCACCGCCATAAGCACCTGCTCCCGATGACCCAATCCCCGCGTCCCCTCCTGCTCCTGCTCCCTGGCCCACGTACCATGGAGTCAAGCCACCGTAGGCAAAGGACTGAGGTGTCCCCCACGTCGACTGATCCACCCCGTAGGAATGGAAAACCCCTGTGTAGTCCCCAACTCCACTCCACCACACCGGATGCGGTCCCTCGGTCCCTATCCCCTGAGCGTACGCCATCTCGTGCATGTTCCGGAGTGTCAAGGTAGATGACACTCTCTCTGCCAAGTAACTGGATCGCGTCTCCGGGGTGTCGAGGTAAGGGTAGCACGGAAAAGGCTGCTGCTGCTGTGGTGCCACCGGCCGTGGCCTAGACTCTGAGGTCCTCTCCCTCACTCGACGGGGTCCTCTCCCCAACCTAGGTCTCTCCACCGCCACGACCGATGCATTCTCGCCCTTCGTCGGCTCCGGCATCACCTCGAGAATGGTGTCGTCGATGAGGTAGGTCTGCAGATGGCGGGGTCTATCGTCATCCTCCTCCTCATCATCATCGGAGTCCACCGTCACTACCGTCGGCTCCAAGGGCTCCGTGGGTGGGAGGTGCTCAGGAGCTGGAATCTTCATCCAACTCATGCCCCACACCCTCCAAGCTAGGCTACCGTCAGCCAAAGTCCTCAACCATTTCAGGTCGAGATAGTAGTCACGGTCCATGGTGGGCACCGGGGTAACTAGAGGCACGTACTCCGAAGAAGCCTCGAAAGAGGTTAGCTTTTCAGCTAACCGAGTGGCGATGGCGCCACAATTCAAGTATCTGGAAGAGGCGGTAGCCATCAAGGCAAGGGCGGCACAAACCATAGAAGGAGCATTAAAGACCACTTTCCTGGTCCGCTCCGGGTTCAAGTAAGACATCAGAAGTAACACCTCATGGTTGTTCAGCTTACTGATATCCTTTCTGTCATAAAGGAGGTTTGAAAGAGAACGGAGAAAGACCCTCAAGGTAACATGCTGAACGTCATTAATCAGCATGTTGCTTGAGGTAGGAGCTGGTTTCTCGGTCAGACAAGGCATTAGGCGGCATACACCGCACTCAGCTGGGATATCGGTGATGGAGTCCTTGGGAGGCTTGGCCAACCCAAGGTGAGAAGCAAATTGGTCCATAGAAAGCAAGAAACTAGTGTTCATCAACCGGAATTCAACGGTCTGGCCAGCGGGGTCATAGATAAAGGAGCTCATGAACTCCAAGGTAAGAAAAGGATAAGTGTGTTTCCTCAGCCTATACAACCCAAGAAGACCCAAAGTCTCAAAAATGTGACGGACATCCGTCTCTATCTCCAAATCCTCCAACAAAGTAGTGTCTATACACCTCGTAGGTCTCATCTTGCATTTTTGTAAAGCTACAAAACGCTCTCTCTGCTTGAAATCTACAAAAACAACAGAAGGGTACTCCGGAACCGCGGGTACCACGGGTCCGCTCCCTTCCCCAATCTCCGGCTGATTACCCCTCCCTCGTTTACTTTGACGAATCCCTAGGTTCAGTCTCGGCATCTGTTTCGACATATGATCAGATAAAC
Organism: Silene latifolia; assembly: GCF_048544455.1. Lineage (NCBI taxonomy): Eukaryota > Viridiplantae > Streptophyta > Magnoliopsida > Caryophyllales > Caryophyllaceae > Silene > Silene latifolia. The sequence goes on along the minus strand of NC_133535.1, from coordinate 46,466,561 downwards.
TCGTATAAACATGTACACACATATACTTCACGTAATTTGGTCTTTACATGTTCAGCTAGGTATACAAATTTCACCAACAAATTCGACATGTGAAGCACATAATTCATGCCATTAAACTTGAATGCTCAGCTAGGTACACACATTCACCAACAAATTCCTCAAATTGGTATATAAACTCAGTTTACAGCTACTCATAAACCACAGCTATGAAAAAAAATTTGTCATGGTGAATACACATGTTCAACGAATCCTAACTCCCTAGCATGATTCTAAGGTTACTCCACAACACTTCCAATAACATGTGAGACAATTATACAAGTTCATGGAGAAGTAATTTAAATCATACTATCATCATCTTTAATATTATGAACAACAATTCACTTAGAATTTTCAGACGGTCTTTAGAGCTGTGATAATTTTGGCATATTTTCATCAATTATCGTTTCTATTATCATATTGAAGTTCAACTTATACTTATAATGTCATTCACAACACCAATTTCCAATTATAAATCACGAATTTCCATTTGAGGCACTTTTAAGACGAGGTTTTAAGGCAACTTTTTAAGGTAAAATCATCAAAATCTATCCTCCAACATGATATAAACAATACTTAAGGCTCAATTCTACCATCTAACCATTGTAAAACAACCAAAAATCGATTTCAATTTTGAAAACCCTAGAAATTTCGGGTTCAATCTTTGCAATTTCTAGCCTAATTTACAGCAATTAATCACAAGCAAACATGGAAAGGAGGCATGTGAATCATATTTCAACTATTAAAAGCATTAATCTACACATGTGAATCGAAAATTTCAGATTGTCTCCTTACTCTAACACATCCAAATCAACAAACCATGAAAATTAGGAAGAAAAGCATACCTTAATCGAATATCAAAGCAAAGAAACGAAATTAAACAAGGAAATCAACCCCGAGAATCACTACTAACCCAAGAGTATGAGAGGATTTGAGAGGAAATAAGGATATGAGAGTAGCTTAGGTGTTTAGATGTTTCGAAATATAGGGGAAGAAGAATAAGAAATAGCAAAAATCAGGGGTTTTAAGAAACCCGTAGAATTCACTGTACAGTAACCTACTCGATCGAGTGCCTAGGGTACTCGATCGAGTACCACCCTACTTGATCGAGTAGGAGCTAATTCATCGAGTATCTGCAGGAATTTTTCCCACATCCCGACATCATAGCTTCCTAACTAGATGGAGTGAGGTCTACTTGGTCTAGTAAGCACTCGCACTCAGTCAAGTATAGTTAAGTACTCGGTCAGAAATACTAAGTAACTTGAAGATTCCTGCAAAACAACATTGTGTGTCGATTCCAAACTTAGTTCGGAATTTGGCACGAATTGTCATACTCCATCACGTATTACAACCATTATCGCACAAAATGCAATTCTTCAACAACTAAGACACACGTCACATTACGCTATACAAGTTACCCAACTCGGTTTACCTGCCACCGAATTATTTATAAACATAATCATGCCATCATATTACACTTAAACTTACTTTACTTGTTACTACTAAACTCGTGTTCACTTCAATTTGAAACATATAATTAACATCAATTCTTTCTTTCACTTATCACATAATTACATCCTTTTCAAACAACTTATTCAATTATGCCTTACATTCTATCTTAAGCAATTCATCTTGCACGAATCAAATATTACGTAGCGGAAAAATTCCAACCAACGAATAAGGCATAAATGCATTACTATATGCTATGACTCGAATTATAACTCAGCCATACTATAACTATTATCATAGTAATTACTGTAGGATTTATAAACTCGTATATGACTCCCGTCATCATTAACTTATAGCAAACACCTACATGTTCACTCTTCATGTCACGACATTCAATTCCACCTTTTCACGCATCTCTATTACGTAAACTTCCGTCACATATCTCATAACCATCGTATAAACTCACTAATCATTCTAAAAACTCCACTAATTTCACCAACGATTACTAAACGCGGCCCAAATACCACTATCACATCCCTATTAACTCTAACAAAGACCTAACCGGAGGTAGCTCCGACACAATTAACATACATATCACACATAGACACACGGACTCCACATTCCCATACCATGTGACTGGCTTAAGTGTCATGGGGCCAAGATTTTGAAATGAGGGCGCCTACTCACCCAAAATCTAGCATCAGCTGGGGCTCCCATTACACATACACCAGGTTCATTTTATTAGACTCCCTACGTTCATTATGTTCATTTGTTACAGGTTCCAAAATCGTCGCTCTGATACCACTTTGTAACACCCCCATATTCAGAGGAGCCTTAACTAGGCCTTCCTTAGTATATAAGGGTGTTACCATCTCGGTTGCCCGAGGTTAGTAATAATCAAATGTCGATAAAAGAACTATTAAGTTATATTACAAGTGATTTAAACCAACGAACGGTATAAAAGATACAACTCAAAGACTACTCGTTATGACCATCATATCTCGTGAAGACTCATCCCTGCCCGGACTTCAGCTATCCACAATATCAACACCTGCTAAGACCGACTGCTCACCATAAGGGATCACGGCAGACACATAACAAACAAACAACCACACAAGGTCAGTACTGAGATAAGATACGACGACAACAACTACAATTACCAACACAAAACAATGCTATCAGTCTCAAACACCGTCACGATAACCAACCCAACTCTATCACTGACTGTCCACTGGACCAGCCCTGCCAGTGGGGGACCGCAGCCGTTCCCACCAAATCCCCGCTCATCGTATCGAGCGACAACCCTGTCCATTAATGTGCACATCCCCTCCCGTGGCGGGTTCCACGGAGGGCGAAACTAGGGCGTGAAGTCACTCCCGCAAGTGACCCTACTCAGCCGAGACGCATCTCGAAAACCAGAGACAACAACCACAACCACAGCCACAGCCGACACAATACAATTACGATACTAAGCAATCATAATATAACCACAACGACCGACATACTAGACCATCTACAGAAACTGAGTAGGCGAACCTACCTTTAAGCAACTGCAACCAATCCATGCCAACACATGACATATCCAGCAATCAAGCAAAGCCTATAAGCATAACACAATCATCTATTACTACCAAGAAAACCCTAATCGCAAAGGACAAGGACACGGATGATGATTATGACATACCTATAGGAAGGAACTCAGCAAAAGACCGCTACCCGACTTAAGTGACGCCCTCCTAAGGCTCAAGGATTTTCAAAAAGGCTTCCATGGAGGTTTTGAGGCGAAGGGAAAGGGAGGAGGCGACTGAAGGATAGGAGGAAAGTGGCGGAAGTGATTTGCGGATTTAACAAAACGCGATATAAAACCCTCGCTGAAAACTCGGTACTCGATCGAGTACCCAACATACTCGATCGAGTGACCCCCTACTCGATCGAGTAACCTAGCTACTCGATCGAGTAGCCTCTACTCTATCGAGTATCACTCATGACACGTAACCCAAGATGGTTTTGGCACGCAATTCTAAGACTAATCCCGCTCCCAAGGTCAGTCAATGCTGGTCAAAGGGTCTCTAAAAAGGGCGGGTACTACATGCCTGAAAACTGAGTGTCATTCTGGATAATCTTGGTTATTGAAGTGAAATAGATGAATGGTGATGGATTTGCTTGTAAGACATGTAATGTGTTACCATGATCCCAAATTTATTTCTCCCCGCTAGACTTCAATGCTCAAAAGATATCAATTCTGATCATAGATAATCACAGCTTGATAAGAAAAAAGGTTATTTGCATTTCAATACGTCTTGGTATAGACGGGTAGGGCGTATAGACGGGTAAAGACCTCTAATAAAATGGGTAGGAGGACAAGGTGAGGCACCCCCATGTGCTTACCACTTTATGGCAAATGGGTATTTTGTGAGGGGAAATGGTATCCGTCTATACGTATAGACGGATAGTATCGTCTATAATGAGAATTTGTGTTTGCATTTACTATTATATGAGAATGCTTGCTCTTTCTTCCTTATTCCACTAAGTTGCACTATATTTGGTTGTGGGGTTAGTTTAGGGATGTTGGTGGTGGTTGTGCTAGCGCTAAGTGGTGCTGGTGGGTAGTCGTAGTTGATCTCTAGAATGTGGATACACAAAATAGCATCCCGGATACATGTAATATTAATACTAGATACACAAATTTATTTGTGTTTCTAGTAGTAATAGCATGTGTATCCGGCAGTAATACCATGTGTATCTGGTAGTAACATATGTATTTGTTGTATCTGTAATCGAAGATTTTAAAAAATGATTTATATATCCATCCTTCATCCCTATGGTTTTCTCTTCGGCGTCTTTCAATAATTTCTTCGTAACTAATTGCTTTTGATTTAGTAGTAATCTGCCCAAATTCGGATTAACATCTGAAGCTGTGAAGTGCTTCTGGTCAATCAGCTGAAAGTTCCTACCATTCAATTTTCGTATTTTCTCAAGGTACTCCGGTGGCGCACATCATATTTTCTCGTATCCTTACCTTTCTTTGTCTTGCCAGTGTTACCACTCTTCTTGATTTTCGCTGGTTTTCTTGATGTTACTTTCCTGATCTCAGAATTCAGAGCGATTTTCAGCAGCAAGGGAAATCACCTTCAGTCTTACAACCGATTTAGCAACAGGGGGAATTATCTTCAGTCTAATAACTGGTTTAACAGCAGCTATAGTACAGCTATTGACATTCTAAATATCTCAACCAACACTCTAACTTCACTATATAAATCTGCTCCATACTTTACTTGTACTTGTACCATTACTTGTATAACAAAGCTGAAGCAACAATAGTGATGCAGAGGTCTATATGAGAGCAATGGTGATTGCGAGTAATCAATCAGATATTTGCTAAGTTCCTTTGGCCCTTACCCGAACCCGAATGATCCACCCTGACCCAAAGGCCAAAACATTGCAAATCCAAAGTCCCTCCATTTTCCTTGCCTTTCCAGCACCATCGCTTGTCGGACCACCGGAGAACAACGACAGTAAGTCAGCAACTGATTAATGGATTTCAAGTCAGTAATTTGAACAATTCAGGTAATCTCGAAACTTACTATATTATTATTATAGAATATTATTATATTATAGATAAATTTACCGTGAAATCATTTGTGTATCTCGTAGTTGATCTTTAGATCGTGGATACATGAAATACCAGCCCGGATACACATGGTATTACTAATAGATACACAAATCGATTTGTGTATCTATAGTAATACCATGTGTATCCGGCGGTAATACCATGTGTATCTTTTGAGCAATAGCCAATCGTGCTACTAACATGGACATATATATTCAGGCGGTGAGGTTTATTAAACTGGCCTCAAACTAAGATGATGTCTATTTCTGTTGTTGTTGCTGCATATGGTGAGGCTAAATTTGATGCTTGGGTATTACTTTGCAACTTGGTGCGGTTGCATTTGAAGCTACTCGATTGGTTATGATTCAAATTTTGTTAACTTTTAGGGGTATTAGTTTAGTTTTAATCCAATTGCATCATTGTATTATGTTGCACCGTGTTGTTTGTTATTCTTGCCTGTCCCCATGACATAATGTTCACATCCTATGGGTATGTCAGGTTCCGATCATACCATATTGCCCATGCTGCCCTAAAAACCATCTGTTTTGTAGTATTTGTAAAAATGATTCAAGTGATGTTTTTATGTACCTGAAGGATTATGACATATTCAGGTGAGATGTGACTTGAACCAGTGTATTTGTGTAGACAACGAACTCAAGGTGACAGGCGAGGAGACGTTGATGGCAGCCAAAGTTGTCGGGTCCAGAGCAGTCGCACCAGCCACAGCAAAGTTAGCTCCATAACGATGGCAACTTGGTCATTTCTTGATAATTGTAATGGCGGAGCTTCGAGATATTATTTTTAGCAACAATTGTCTTCACCGGAGGCTATTATGGAGGCTGCTATATTTGGAGAGGACTATAAGAATCTTGTTATTTTTGACCAAGTAATGTAATAGTAGTAGAATTTGCAGATGAGTGATGGCATTATATATGGTGTTGCGTAATACTTCATAGAAGATAATTGAATGGTTTATAGTAAGAGTATAACAAGTCAAAAGATATAGGAATAAATGCTTGTTCACTTGTTACAGTACCATTTTTGATAAAATGAGGTCCTTTAGTCCTTAAATAATTATTGTATGATTATTGTATTTTGTATATAACATAATGTATCTAGTACTCGCTTAGACCCATATGTATTTTCCAAAATACAAAATATGTACGATTTAATGAGTAGAAATATAAATATTAAGAACCACGTATAATGATGTGTATCTAGCAAGTTAAAAGAGTGCATCTATCTTACTTGTGATGTGTATCTAGCTTACCTGTGATGTGTATCTAGCAAGGTAAAGGAGTGTATCTAGTTTGCTAGAGATGTGTATCTAGCAAGGTAAAGAAGTGTATCTAATTTGTTAGAGACGTGTATCTAGTAAGGTAGAGGTATATATCTAGCAAGGTAAAGACGTGTATCTAGCTAGCTTTCAAGGTAAAGGTCGGCCAACGGAGGTGTATAAAATAGCGTATAAAAATATCGAATCTGGCTTGTCAGTTTTTGCTATAGTAGATAGTAAGCATTCTAAGGAGAAACTTTTATGTTAGTTTATTTGCAGCGGCTTCATTTTTGTCTAAAATTGCCACTCACTCGTTCTTTTAGTATTGGGTCCGTTACAATTTCCATTCTTCTTTAATTGTCCAGAATGCATGCGGACTTGTCTTTGATGAATTATCTAAGGGTGTTCTCAAATTGAACATGGATTAAACCGACTATAAATTAGTATAAATTGTCATTGTTAATCAGGCTTCCTAGAAATGAATTATAAAGCAAAGTGAAACTTATGACGACACTAATATTTAACCGAAATTTTCAATAGCTCTAAAAAGCTTTATTAGTGCTAGATATAAGAACTAAGCAATTTAACATCTAAACCTTTTGAAGATTAAAAAAGAGTATTGAATAATACATTTATCGCCATCATATATACATTTCTGCATGAACTGAGATTAATACAAACTGTATGAACCACCTCACATACAAACGATATTACTACCGGATACACATTGTATAACTACCGGATACACAAATCGATTTGTGTATCCCGTAGTAATACCATGTGTATCTGGAGTGATATTTTGTGTATCTACCGCCATCAATACCATTACGACACCACAAATTCATCGCTTTCACACAACGGCCACCTCAAACGGCACCAAAGACATTGGTGAACAACTTCAACGGCGCTGAAGATATCAGTAGACACCTCAAATGACTCCAGCAACATCTACGAGCTTCCCCATCCACAATCAGCAACCTTGTCAGAACCACAACAAACATCATCTCGTCACTGGCCCCATCGCCGCCCGATCAAAATAAACACCACCTAGTCAACCGGAATCCCCACAAACACCAGTCCCGTCGAATTTCTTCTTCTCAGATGACCATTCCATTTTACCTAAATACTCACCATTAGTTCGACATTTCACCATCTATGCCACCAGATCGTCGCCTATTGACTAGTCGGGGAATGGAATGCACTAATATATGTGGTCGATGATGGCAAGCCGGAGTGGCGGCCAGATGAGGAGAATGAAAAATGGGTGAAAGAGAAAGGGATGAAGAGCCATCGCCATATCCGACGACACTCTCTTTAACTACCGTCGACAATCAGTCCTCGGTTGTCGGAGTCGCGGACGTCTGTTCATGACACGAGTAATTAGATAGCAGTGTATGGTGATGTGAGGATGAGTTCGTGTTATATGATATCTCAGTTGCTATCAGTAATAGAATTGATGCGCCGGCGACAAGTGCGGCATGCTCCGGCAAGGTTGTGCACGCCGGCAGCCTGGGATGGGTGGGGGATGCGAGAGGATAAGAGAGAAAGTTGGAGTTAGGTTGTTTGGGAGGATTAACAGAAGTAATTGGTGTGTCAAATTGGTACCCTAGATTGTCTTAATCCAAGGGTTGTTAATGAGTTCGTAAGTTCGCACCGAACTTTAGGTTCGCACAGGATCCTATTTATATATATATATATATATATATATATATATATATATATATATATATATATATATATATATATATTGTTGGAGTTAGTGTCCTCCACAATAGTGCGTTTACATATTAAATCTTATTAAGGAATATGCATGGGATATTCATTGGCAATTCTAGTCAGCTGATCAACGTATATCGGTAACGGTTGGCCAACTAGGGTTTGACGTTACTGTCGTGAGACGGCGGTGTCCAGCTGATCCCTTTCGGTCACACCTAAAGGAACAAGCCCCAACACGAAAGCTAATTAATTGTATGAGATAAAATTTAAATTAGTCCCTTGATTAAATTGACTAAGAGTTAGTCGATTAAATTGATTTAGAGAGATATCGAGTTGTGAACTCGAGGTACGGAAATTATTATTTAATTATGTGATAATTGAATAATAAATTATTTGAGACGGGAATTAATGATTAAGCAGTTAATTATTAAACTGGTACTAGTTGACTAATGTGATTAGTATTGGTACGTAAACTATACGTGTAGCGGTACACATATTTACGGAGTGATTTAGACGAAATTAATTGGAAACATTTAAACATGATACGATGTTTAAATAAAATTTACACATATTTGTGCGACAAATATAAGAACCAAAATGGACCCGTAAATGGGACATTGGACCGTGTAAATGGAGTGTAGTGGATGATTATAGACATAATCATTCCACTTTACATGTTGTTTCTTCCATAAGTCATCTTATGATCACTTGCATGTGATATAAGATTGGACAAAATAAAAACAAGTGCACTCCCTCACTCCATATAGTTCCACCCGCCACTTTCACCAACAACACACTCCAATTGTTGTTCATTTTTACACTACTTCTTTTGGTGTGTTTGCATGTGAAAAAATAATTGGTCTTTCTCTCTAAAAAATCATAAGCATCATTTTACTAAGAAGTTAGTATCAAAATTTTATTACTAAGATGTTAGTAATATTTACATATTATCAAGGGTAGTCTTACTTATATCTAGTTAATATTAGTAAGGTTGTTGGGTAAGTTCTTGGGTGGATTAAGGAAGGAGATCTTCTACTTTGGAGGTTGGTTTTTGGAGGATCTTCCATATTCATATAGCTCAAGAACAAACTAGTAAGGTGAACTAGTTTGTGCCCATTTTACCATAAAATCAATGTAAGGAAATTGTTTTTCCTTATACTTTCATTTTTATGCTTTCATATTAGCATGCATGTTACATAGATCACCTAAATGACAAATTATGAGATAATTTAATTTTTATTAGAGAGTCTAATATGGATCTATGATATTTCAAGTGGTATTGGAGCTTAGGCTTGTAATTTGCATGTTGATTTTAAGCATTTTAATGAATTATGAGGTAATTTATAAAAACTCAAAAATTGTCTTAGAAGAGGTTTTAGCACGAAATTTTTGGGACATGCATACCTACTGATCTCAAAAGGTTTGTGGTATTTTTTGGTGATTTATGAAGTTATTTTGATATTTTTAATGACTTTTGGTAGAAAACCGAGTCAAAATGCCGTATTTTAGTTAAAAAAATTGACTAAAAAAAGTTAAAAGTTGATTCGGTGCATGAATTTTTTATGGTATTCCATGCATGTTTTCTACTGATTATATGCAAAAATTTGAAGGTTGGTTCGAATTTGTTGCATGTTTATTGATTTTATGAGATAAAAGTCGATAAAAGTCAAATTAATTAATCATAATTTCGAAACAATTGATTCTGCTCTTGATAAATTTATGTATATTTAAAAATATTATTTAAATGTTAAAAGTGATTTTGTATGTGTGTTTTCACTTTGTTTTGATGTTTATTGGTTTTAGTGGTTAAAAATCGATAAATATCGATCTTTTTCTTTATAAATTTTATCCGGAAATTTTGGGCAATTTTTCTGACATTTTGGTGTTCTTGGGAGTGTTCTAGAATACTAAAATTTTTTGTTTCATTTTTTGGGTAATTTTTCAATTATTTTGGATTTTTACTTAAATATTATGATTTTACCGATTAAATTAGCAAAATATCACCAAATCAAACTAATTATTTATCATAAAATTAGTGAGGACTAATTTTGAGGTTCAAAACAGTTTGGACAATTAGTTTGGACTTAAATGAGATTTAAGAGTTGATTATTGATTTTTACATGTTAAAAATCGATTAAATCCACAAAAACCGAGATGGATACCAACGATTGATAGATAGGGCGATTTTGGCATCATTTTACAGCATTTTAACCATATTTATTTAAGTTTAAAGAATGATTGTCATTTATTTAAAGTATTTATCATGTTGTACCTAGTATGGCCTAGTTAATTTTAATCGTTATTACCCGAAATGAATGGGAATATCGATTTGTTTGTAATTAAATACGATCTCGTATCGTCGGTTTGTAATTAATTAATAGTTTTATTTATTTTATTAATTAATGGATAATAGGAATAGCTATGTAATTCAATTGTAATAGTTATTTTTACCGGCGTTTCCAAAAGACGGATTACATCAAGACGGAGTCTATTTTTGGAAGGTGTTCCAAATCCCACAAGGAAGAGCCACTTTTGGAATGAAGAGGCAAGGGACCAAGGGGTTGGTTTCTGAAATGTAATAGACTATTTTTTATTAACTAGGAGGCCATACTAGGATTTATTCATATGCTTACATATTTGCTTGTTTTATTTTCGCGCATGCCAAAATCGCCATTCACATGCATTTTATTTTCGCGTTTGTCAATTCACGTCATTTACATTCGCCAACTTAGTTCACTTATAGGGAATTTATGACTAAATTGACAAGATCTCTCACATAACTAAAATTGAGATTAGCCTTACCAATTAGTAACACCTATGAATCTCTTGTTCATTAGAGTCACGCTCGCCCAAGCGGGGTGTTCTCTTTTTACCTTGAGTAAGTAGGGTGGTAAGCGCTTATCACACGCCAAAATTGGTTGGACTCAACGGGATATAAGACGGTCTTGTGTTCCGGGGCTAGTAGATGGATTTAAGGAAATTCGTCGACCAAGAGTTCTAGAGGTAGAATTAGTCAACGTGACTTACCGAATTTACACAATTATGGGATGTTTCGCCCAAGCGATGCTCATTTTTGTTTAAGATTTGGGTCTTGGAATCATTTATATAATTTAGTGGGAGATCATTATATAAATGTTAAAACTTGTTGAACATGTTTTTCACAAGTATTTTTAAAACATTGAATGTTAATTTTTCCTCTTTTTCGTTCTTTTTCATTAATGAATTTACTATGACATCGCGCACTTCATCCTCCTTTCATCCTCTATTTATTTTTATACTCGTTTCGTTCTTTCATTGGAAGCGGTTTCTTTGAAGGAATTTGGTAGCAATGATTGGTAACATGATTTACCAATTCACCTACATAAGCTTACAACAATTTTTGCGATTATTATACAACTTAACGTCCATACATATTAAAAAGGGGTTTTATGTTGCAAACTCATATTACGAGTTTAAAAGGAAGTCACATTTTATCAAGAGAGTCTTGATTTCGGAAGTGACACCTCCGTCATGATGATGACATATTAGTTTTAATTACTCAAGTGTAATTCAAAAGTTTACGAAAAGAGTTTTCAAAAATACTTATAATACTCCAATATGATACCGTCAAATGGCTCACTTTGAGAAAGGCCAAATCGATTGTTTATGCGCTAAAGAGTTTAGGCATATGATAACAATTGAATGGTTAGGTAGTCCAATTTCGTAACAAGTTGAGATTTTGCCACATGTTACACTCACTTTATAGTAATTCACTCTTACTAAGTGTATAAAATATCACGAATGACATGAAGAGAGGTCTTCATGAGATTCATTTTTGCTTGATTGAAGCAAAGAGGAATGTGAAAGTGAGTGGGAGTTAAGAAGTATCAACCTTAGATGTATGCGATAAGAACAAAGTTGAAAGAGACATCTACTCAATGGATAGGCTAGTTCCACTATCTCTGTATGAGATACCAAGTACGTGTCATTTCTTTCTAAAGAAGTTTACATGAATTGATAAAACGTAAGATGTCTAGCATAGGACATTTTTGTATCGAAATGGTGCTAGAGTAGCAATGATTTCGATAGGGACAAATGCACATAAATTTGGTTTTAAAAGAATGTAATCATCTATGTTTATACATAGAAGGCATCACTCATTTGATTTAAAATAAAATGTTGTACCTACTCCTATGATAACTTGGTGGTTGGTTTAGACCACTTAAGTTAGAGGAAGTTTACATTCTTCACGAAAACTAAATGTTATACTATCTTGTAGATTTTAAAGTCTCTAATCTGGTGAACCCAATTGATCAAACCTCAAGTAAATTCGTTTCAAACGAGTAAACGAAAAACACATTAAACAACCATTTGATTGTGAGTCTTATGGTATGTGTGCATGTATTATGTTTTCTTTTGTAGAAAAGAAACACAATAGTGAGGTGATTGGCCATATACATACGGGTGTGTAAGGCTGATAGTTGGTAATATACATACTTGGTTACTTTTACCGTAATGTTAAGTAGATATGAAAACCTCGTATCTATTTAATAAGACATAAAAGTGATTTTTGAAACGTGGAATATTTTCAAAATGAAGTAGTAAACCAAAAGCACATCAAGATCAAGATGTTGATCGGAAGTTTCAAGGTAATGACTTTGAAGATCAAATGGGTAATATCAAGTAATGATCTTGATAATCACTAAGAAGGTTGTGAACCAGTTCACATAATACCTTCTCCTTGGGACACCATAGAGTATGGTATAGTCAAGTATATAAACCGAACTTTATGAGATATAGTTTGAGGTTTTTCGCAATTTTGTAAGCTATTTTCTCACTAAAAGTTTTAAACCCGACTATGATAGCCTTAATGACTCCATATGAGATATGGATAGGGAGAGTCCCTAACTTGTCTTTTTATACATTTGGGATCATAAATGTTTATGTTCAGAACCAATTTGTGTATCTGTGAGGGTTATCCAAAATTAAACCACATGGTTTTTACTCCTACAAAACGAGAACAAAGAGTTTGTGGCTCATAATACTGTCTTTCCAGAAATATTTTCATTTTCTGGAAGACAAAGTGGGAGAAATTTTGAACTTGCGGAAGTCCAAGACCCACAAACTGAGTACAATGCAAGAAGACGTTATTTGTTGAGGCTCAGTCGTGAGTACAATGCAAGAAGACATTCTTTATTGTGGCTCAGTGGTTATAAGGAGATAATATTGCGTTACTTTTTAAAAGTGACGAATCATAAAACCTCATCAAAGGCTTTTCTATAGTATGAACTCTATGTGATGGCGTGTCACCATGCAATTCGAATTGATCTCCTTGCACATGATGCTATAAGGAAGGAAACACGAGATGTTTTCGAGACTTGATTTAAGGTGAATACTTTGGTTGGTTACCTTGATCTTGTCGTAAAGGTTACATAAGAAGTTTAAAATTTGGGTTGGTTATAGGGAGTCTTGTGACAACCCAAATGCCTTTATCAATTCGTATGTTCTTAGCAATATAGCTTCTCATGAGAATGAGATTCGGCAAATGAATAATGAAACTTTCTCCTTGGGAGAAATTTTGTTGATGTTGTCAATGCTAAGAAGCCTAGCATGCTTGAAAGATCCCTTTCGTGATCTATATACGTCAAAGAGTTGGAACTTTGGGTTCAATCATGTAGTCTATCAAAACGGTATTACTCAAGTGTCGAGGTACCATGATGATACATGGAGTTTAGTGGGAGCTAAAGTGAGTTTCTTAGTCTAAATATGTGCTTGACATATTAGTGACTAGAAATGTAGCTAAGGTGATGTTTCTTAGTCTAAATATGTGTTTGACATATTAGTGACTAGAAATATTCTCGGGTGAATACTTGAGAGTAGCATGGCGAATATTAATATCCAGATCTAATGAGATAGATCTCTATGGATATTAGCATTATAATCAAGAGACTTATGTGATAAGATTCTTGACTCGTTCAAGTTGTTGAACAATTAATATGATCTCTTGTGCTTCCACTGCAGGATCTATTAAATATGCTAAAAGCTTCTCTCGTCGGGACTTATCATGTTGAAAATATGAGAAGTCATTACCAATCATTTCCTAGTGAGTGTCACTAGATGATTATTAAGAGTATCCTTGAGTACTTTAGAAGCACTGAGGATTTACTCTTATAATTTGGAGGAATTTATGAATTTTGTGTAAAAGGATTACACGGAAACATTCCTATGCTTATAAGATGTTATGGGCCTCGTTAAGGAATGGTTAGCATGTAAGAGTGTTATGTGCGTAAAGAATAATATGTATAAGAAGTTATACATATATGTATAAGAAGTTATACATGTATAAAGAAGATATGTATGAGGAGTCATACATAAAAGATGTCATATGAAGAATGTGTATGTATAAGTGTTATACGTACAAATCATGAACGAAAAGCTAAGTACATTACAGCATCCAATGTTGTAAGAGAGATAGTTGATAACCGGAATTTAATGGGACTAGAGTAGTTCTGTTAGCCGAATATCGTATCCCAAGAGACTGTGAAAACAGTGGGAGTGTTTGACTGGCTTTAGAACCAGAGTCTAAAAACTTGTTTAGACATGTACTTAGAAAGGCTCTATGTGATGAAAAGATTGCATAGAACAAAGGAAAATAGCAATGGAAATTAGAGTGATACAATTGTTGCTAATCCTCTAACCAAAGCCGTTGGCATAAGGTAGACATGATGGTTATGTTATCTCAATGTGATTGAGCAGTATACCTTAATTGCTGTAGATCGTTATGTAAATATTGGATAGAGTATTGATATTTACATAAGTGATGATCGCATTCATTTTTTGAGTCTCTTAAGAACTCAATTATTCAGTTTGACTGAAAACATGAATACCTTGTTTATCTGAATAAGTTGTGGAGACAATGTTGAACAATATTCAAGTGAATAAGATGAACATTGTATTTTGTCCCTAGTCACTTAATGAGGTGACGTCTCGGAGTGACTAGATTGTAAGTCGATTGATGTTTGTTCAACACCATAAGGTCATATGTGATGACTGGTCGATTACATAGGCAGAGTGTGTGACACTTTGCCAGACAGTGACCATTTAGAGAGTCCCTAAGTTCTATTATAGACGTCTGGTCGTGGCGGGGATCTCTAAAATGTTCTAATGAGTCGATTCTTTTGACTGGAGACTATTATCTGAGCAAGTGCAGCATCCGAATGACTTTGGTTTTTGTCCTAGGTTATGCCGTGAAAGGAGGCCAAAAGGGCATTTACTAGGTCATGGTGGGTTGTATTGTGCAATAGGATAGATAGGGCATACAGGAATTGTCCACCCACGTTGGGTAAACTATATCTCAAGGCCACTCGAGGAGTTAATGACTAAAAATGCGTGGCCACGCTCGGAAGTAATCTGTGAGAGATTTTTCCGGTCAGGTAGTCACACTCCCGATCGAGAAAACCACTCGCGATATGTTCGTGTGCAAGTGCGACGTGAAAGACACCTTGCATTGAGTGGGAGATTAAAACGGACAAGAGAATTGGTAGTGCACACCTTGTGTCGGACAAGTGGGAGATTGTTGGAGTTAGTGTCCTCCACAATAGTGCGTTTACATATTAAATCTTATTAAGGAATATGCATGGGATATTCATTGGCAATTCTAGTCAGTTGATCAACGTATATCGGTAACGGTTGGCCAACTAGGGTTTGACGTTACTGTCGTGAGACGGCGGTGTCCAGCTGATCCCTTTCGGTCACACCTAAAGGAACAAGCCCCAACACGAAAGCTAATTAATTGTATGAGATAAAATTTAAATTAGTCCCTTGATTAAATTGACTAAGAGTTAGTCGATTAAATTGATTTAGAGAGATATCGAGTTGTGAACTCGAGGTACGGAAATTATTATTTAATTATGTGATAATTGAATAATAAATTATTTGAGACGGGAATTAATGATTAAGCAGTTAATTATTAAACTGGTACTAGTTGACTAATGTGATTAGTATTGGTACGTAAACTATACGTGTAGCGGTACACATATTTACGGAGTGATTTAGACGAAATTAATTGGAAACATTTAAACATGATACGATGTTTAAATAAAATTTACACATATTTGTGCGACAAATATAAGAACCAAAATGGACCCGTAAATGGGACATTGGACCGTGTAAATGGAGTGTAGTGGATGATTATAGACATAATCATTCCACTTTACATGTTGTTTCTTCCATAAGTCATCTTATGATCACTTGCATGTGATATAAGATTGGACAAAATAAAAACAAGTGCACTCCCTCACTCCATATAGTTCCACCCGCCACTTTCACCAACAACACACTCCAATTGTTGTTCATTTTTACACTACTTCTTTTGGTGTGTTTGCATGTGAAAAAATAATTGGTCTTTCTCTCTAAAAAATCATAAGCATCATTTTACTAAGAAGTTAGTATCAAAATTTTATTACTAAGATGTTAGTAATATTTACATATTATCAAGGGTAGTCTTACTTATATCTAGTTAATATTAGTAAGGTTGTTGGGTAAGTTCTTGGGTGGATTAAGGAAGGAGATCTTCTACTTTGGAGGTTGGTTTTTGGAGGATCTTCCATATTCATATAGCTCAAGAACAAACTAGTAAGGTGAACTAGTTTGTGCCCATTTTACCATAAAATCAATGTAAGGAAATTGTTTTTCCTTATACTTTCATTTTTATGCTTTCATATTAGCATGCATGTTACATAGATCACCTAAATGACAAATTATGAGATAATTTAATTTTTATTAGAGAGTCTAATATGCATCTATGATCTTTTATATATATATATATATATATATATATATATATATATATATATATATACACATATATATATATATATATATATATATATACATATATATATATATACATACATATATATACATACATATATATATATATATATATATATATATACATATATGTTTATATGTACATATATGTATATATGTATATATATATATATATACATATATGTAGTTAATGTGAAAAGTAGTTAAGTTGAGCATGCGGGTAGCTAACGAGTCAGCATGACTCGATCGAGTGGGGGATACTCGATCGAGTAGGTGGGGCTCGATCGAGTGGGGTATATGATGTTTTTGGGCAGTTGCTGCTGTTTAGGGGCACTCGATCGAGTAAGTTGGGGACTCGAACGAGCGAGGGCTACTCGATTGAGTAAGTTAAGGGCTCAATCGAGTGGGTTTTGTGACGCTCTCTGGTCAGGTTTTGGAGTTGATGTATTCGATCGAGTAAGTGGGCAACTCGATCGAGTGACCTCAACTCGATCGAGTGGGTTGAGAGCTCGGTCGAGTATGGTCTGCACAGGTTATATACGTGTTTAAGTTATGGGATGTGTGTTTATGTTTACCTCTTCTCTTATATAGTTCAAAGATACCGTCAAAGAGATCCGCTCTGTATGCTAGGGCTGAGATGATGAGTATAGATGAAGTTGCTAAGATGCTTGAGCATCAAGAGGCGCTTACTAAGGCCTTGAAGAAGTTTGGGAAGGACAAAGAGGCTGGGGTAGATTTCGCTAAGATGAGTACTACTGTTTTGTATGGATTTTGCGCAAGACGAAATTAGGTCAGGATAGGTCTAGGCAGGGTTAACTAGCTCAAACTTATTTGTGAATATGTAGGGCAGGGTACGAAACTAGTATAGTAAGACAAGATAAGCAAAATAATAATAAGATAAGGAATTTTGTACGTGGAAAACCCTTAAATGGGAAAAAACCACGGGCACTAAGTCAGGAGAGGATTTCACTATAATATTGAGTAACTCGCACAAATGACTATAATTTAGCTTGAATATTGTATATGTGTATTGTTAGAGTATTGTGTTGTATATGTTGCAAATGATCTCTAAGTGCTTCTTATATAGTCATGCTGAACAGCTGCATAATCTTGTAATTAATGCCGAATATTCTGTCATGATTATCCGCCTTAATGCTCATTATTGCTCCCTTAATTGCTGTCCTTTATTGCTAAATATTTTCCATTAATGCTCCAATTATTGCGCGAATACTGTTTATATATAGTCATGTGGTCAAATATCGTGCTGATATTTTGACCGTTGTCCTCTCTGTGGCTTGGCGCCTGTCTTCTTGCATCCTGGTAGCTTGACGTCCTGATACCCTTATAGTAAGGCTACGGTAGAACGCCATCCTGACGTATCTACGGATTTCCAGGCCTAACAATTGCCCCGTATCTCCTTATCTTCGCTGGGTCAAGCTAGAAATAAGGAGATAACTTCTAACTTTGGAAAACTACTTACAACGGCTGGATTATGACTGATTGGATCCTGTAACGGCTAATTGGCGGTTTGTTGACGCGTGTTGCAATTACTGCAACTTCTTCAATAATTACCTTTGCAACTTGCGGTTGAAACCCTAAATTCACCGAGTATAAATACTCTTTACTTCATTGAATTGAACTACACCAAAATCCGTCCTATTTTCTTCTAAAAATCTTCGTCTTCTAAGTTCTTTTAATTTCCAGTTTTTTTTTTTTTATCTTCAACACATCTTCAACGGATTTTCAACAAATCTTCATATAATGGTTGCAAAAAAAGAGATCTTCCAGGGGAGTAATGTCTCCTGGAACTCCATTCGTTCCAAACCCTGAAGAAACCATCTCTGAAAATTTACCAGCGTCTTCTACTGCTCAACCTCTTGCGGTTGAAAAAACAATTGATCCTCCTCTTGAAATGGTTTCAATTTTTCATAGAGAATTAGAATTTCAACCCACAAAAGCTCTAAAAGATGATCAGTCTCTTCCAAACCGTCTGAAACCTGAATTCGAAAAAGTTTTGAAGGATAAGGGAATCATTCCTGTTGATTTCGAAGTCTGGATCCCTAAAAATTCTCCTGTCAGGGCTGACTGGGCATGTCCTGGTTGGTTCTGTATTCATGACTAGGCCTTCAGGGCTGGTTGCAAGCTTCCTTTCTCTCCACTTATGGTGGATGTTATCAAAGAAATTGGTGTGTCTTCCTATCAGCAGATGCGTATGGTGTGGAAGGTAGTCTACTCCGTTGAACATCTCTACAAAAAACACAATATTTCCTTCTCCTTGGAGGACTTGAAGGCTTGTTACGCTGTCAAGACCAACAGTCTTGGCCGTATCAGTTTCAAGGTCAAGCCTTCTACTACTCCTCTTCTCAGCAATCTGGACAGCGGTCATGACAAGAACTAGGCCGCTGGGTATATGTTCATCAGGACCAATTCTGTGGGCCCTGATCTGGCGTACTTGAATTATGATGCATGTGTTGGTGGTGAGTACTATGACTTTTTCTTTTATCCTCCATGTTTATTTGTTAGTTTTAAAGGAAATAAATTTAAATAATTTTTACCTCTTTTTGTTCATAGTTGATGATTGGTCAAATGAAATTGAATATCCCACTGCAAGTATTTCTGCTTTCCTTGCAATTCCTCAATTGGAGAGGACTTGGCCTCTTTGTTGTGGGGCTGGTCATCTTCCTCGTTGCCTCAAGACTGAAGGTGCTGCTAGAGTGCCCAAACCTTCAAAAGTTGCCAGTGCTTCTACTTCAGGCAGTAAGTCTATTTTGTTCTCTTTTTGGTTTTCCCTTTCTTTCTATTTTGGCTTTTTCATAATAGCCTGTCTTTATTGCTAATATAGTGTCTCGTGTTATAGCCACTACATCATCTACTCGGCTTGCCAGATTTGGTATAGCTGACCTTTCTGCCAGGCTGGCCAATGTCGAGGAGGAGAGTTCCCATGGAGGTGGTGATGCTGAGCCTGTTATTGATTTAACTGAATTTCTTGCCACTTCCAAGGTTTCTGCTGCTCCTGTTGCCCATGCTGAAATAATTTCAGCAGCCTAGAAGAGGAAAGTGGAGGAAGTTGATCTGTCTGCCCCAGTCAGGGAGGTGCGTGCCAGGGTGGATAATTTGGAGGCTGCTAGGGTAAAAATTATTAATTATGCCACTTCCAAATCAGATGTTATGCTCACCCTTGATCCTATTGAGACTGCTACTCAGGCGGTTGCTTCAGTAGATCATGTTGTCAGGCTTTTGGCAGGTGCCTTGGCTGTTGTGAGAGCGGTATTTAGTTTATTATTTATATATTTATTTATTTTTATTTTATTATTTTTTTTTATGATATGTATATATATTTTATTTAGAGGTTTTTATTATTATAACATAATATTTATACTATTCTTGTTTCTGCTCAGGGTGATGCGGCTTATCTCCATAACGCTTATCAGGCTACTTCTTTGGTGGCCAGGATTGATCTTATGAGATCTGATTATGATAAGCTGAAGTCTCACCTGGACTTTGCTCGGGCTGATCTGGTTGCAGGGGCTGCTGATTTGGCGAAGGTGCAGGCTGAGAGGGATGCTGCCAAGACTGAGGCAAGCTCAAGCAAACAACTTCTGCAGGAGGCGCTGGACAGAAATGAGGAGCTTACCCTGGAGAGGGATGATTTGGAGTTCAAGGTTGATGATGCTTCCCTGTACTTCTATATCAAGGGGAAAGTGGCTTCCATGTCGGAGCCTGTGGAGGTTAGGGAAAACTGGAACCCTGAAGCTAAGATGGCCTTCGCTGCTTCTAAGTATCCTGGCCTGTATAATATGGGCAATGAACAGGAGGTCGATTCTCCAGGGGAGCAGGATGTTGATGCTGAGGCTGATCAAGCCAAAAGTGGAAGTGTTGATGCTGTCTCCAAAGGGGAGCAGTAATTTTATATTTTCTTTGATGGTATTGGCCCATCCAAGGGGGATGTCCCTGGACAAACAATCTTATTTTCTTGTTTTTGGGTAGGTCAGGGAGGTTATCCCCGGCCTTGACAATTATTTTGGTGCCTTTGCCCCAGGGGGGTAAGGGCTTTATTAATGTGATAGGAATGGCCTTCCTTGGCTTTAGTTATTTCCTGATGTTTTGTTGCTTTTGATTTTCTTTGGACATGTGAACCTTGTTTCTCTAGTCCTGTCAACCTGTTAAAATTTTGACTTTGTTAACCTGTTAAATTCACTTTTAAACCTGTTAACATGTCTTGCGATTAAAGCCATCGTAAGTCATTCAACCATGTATGGTTTTTGCCATAGTGGTTGAAGGGGTGGGAAAACCGGCCTGTTAGGAGGGCTTATGTCCCCTGCCTGACTGGAGGGCTTGGTACTCGGCCTGACAGGAGGGCATTTTGACTGATGGTCGGGATAAAACACCCTTGCACCGTTGTGCTGCATCCAGCCGGTTGTAGATGTGTGCAGTAAATCAATCAGGTCAGGCAATTATTTCATGCCTGATTGGTCCTGTTATTTACCATATCCGGTGATGGTTACCAACTTCAGTAGGCACAATGAAGTGCAAATGATTTAAAAACTATGTAAATAAGAGGTATGATATACAATAGAGTAGCCCTCAATCCTGAATATTTATGCATATAAACATTTATTGTGTATAATTGTTCAGGATTCAAAAATAAGAAAAATTGGGTTAGTTGAATATTTAGACATGGATTGCACGTAGGACATGTGAAGCGCGTAATTTTTCAGATAGCATATCAGGTTGAAACACTGATAGTAAAGATATGGTTTTTACTTAGTTCAGGGCTGACATAGAATTTATACATGGAATAATCTCAAGTGTGTTACATTCCAAGATCTTGGGATCATTTCTCCTTCTAATGTTTGGAGCTTGTATGGTCCTTGTCTGATAATTGAAGCAATTAAATAAGGGCCTTCCCACGTGGGGGCTAACTTGCCTGCTGATTTTTCTTTTTTATTTGGAAAAACTTTACGTAGGACAAGGTCTCCTTCCCTGAAGACTCTAATCCTGACATTTTTGTTGTAAGTTCTTGTTGATATGATGCCATCCTGATTTTGGCAGCGTCTCTTAGTTCTTCCGTTAGGACTAGGTTGTCTTGCATCAGGCTGCTGTTTGCTTCGACATTGTTTAAGCTATATCTTGATGTTGGCACCCGAACTTCTGCAGGGAAGACAGCTTCACAGCCATACACCAAAGAATAGAGTGTTTAGCCTGTTGATGTCTTTGGAGTTGTCCTGTTCGCCCATAGCACAAATGGAAGTTCTTCAGCCCATCTGCCTCGTCTTCTCTTCAGTTTCTTCTTTAAGCAGCTTATGACTACCTTGTTGCTAGACTCAGCTTGGCCATTGGCTTTTGGATATCCAGGGGTTGATGTGACTAGGTTAATATTCCACTCTTGGCAAAATGCTTTAGTCTTTTTCCCCACAAATTGGGTCCCGTTATCACACACTATCTCTGATGGGACACCATATCTGCAAATAATATTCGTCCTGATGAAGGATATTACTTCTTTCTCTGTTACTTGCCTGAAGGAGTCAGCTTCGATCCATTTGGAGAAGTAGTCAGTCATAGCCAGCATGAATACTTTCTGTCCTGGAGCTACATGCAGTTTCCCTATAATATCCATGCCCCATTTCATGAATGGCCAGGGTGCAGAAATTGAATGAAGAAGTTCAGATGGCTGATGTATTATTAGAGCATGAATTTGACATTTTGAACAATATTCCAAGCGGTCAGCCCTCACTGTAAGCCAATAGTAACCTGTCCTGAGTACTTTACTTGTCAGGCTCTTTCCTCCTTTATGGTTGCCACAGTGTCCGTCGTGTATTTCTTGGAGTACTTGTTTAGCTTCATCAGGCTGTAAACATCTCAAATATGGTCCAGCCTGCGATCTCTTAAATAAAGTGTTATTGATAATAGAATAGGTTGAAGCTCTTATTTTAAAAGCCTTCGCTTCATGTCTTCCCTAAGGTAATATTCCTTGGAGAAACCAATCATAAAAGGGTTTGGTCCAAGAATTATTATCTTGATTGACAGGGTTGACTTGTTCAGTTTTGCTGATAGCTGGTTCTAATAAATGAATAATTGGTATTTTGTCGAACACTGCAGGGGTAAAATTTGAACCTAGGCTTGCTAAAGCATCAGCCTGGGTATTCAGGTCTCTTGGTATTTGATTTATGTCAAATAAAGCAAATTTAGCGGTAAGGGTTTTTGCATACCCTAAATATGAAATCATTTTTGCATCCTTTGTCGTGTAAATTCTCTTTATTTGATTAACAATTAAAAGTGAATCTGTTTTTACCTTTAAGTTCTGCACACCAAGGCTTAGACATACCTTTAGGCCTGCTATCAAGGCTTCATATTCTACTTCATTATTGGTAGCTTTGAACTCACAGCTTACAGCCTGAGCTATCACGTCTCCCTGTGGCGATTTAAGCACTAATCCTAACCCTGCCCCCCTGGCATTGGATGCCCCATCTATGAACAAAGTCCATTCTTAGTCTAGGGTTTTATTTTCTAATTGGTTAACTTCTTCTTTCAGGTCAGGTTCCAGGTTAGGGCTGAAATCAGCCACAAAGTCCGCTAAGGCATGTGATTTAATCGTTGTCCTGGGTTCAAAGGTAATATCATATGTACTGAGCTGAACTGACCATTTGGCCATCCTACCTGACAATTCAGGCTTGCGTAGGACATATTTTATGGGTAAGTTGGTCCTGACTATGATGGGGTGACACTCAAAATAAGGACGTAATTTAGCACATGACATAATTAAAGCTAAAACATATTTCTCAATTAATCCATACCTCATTTCGGCATCCAGCAGACTTTTACTTATATAATAGAAAGGATGTTGCTGGCCTTCTTGTTCTTTTACCAGGACTGCACTTAATGCTGTGTCAGTGACAGATAGGTATACTGACAGAGGTTCTCCTTTCTCTGGTTTAGCTAGTAAAGGTGGAGATGATAGGTATGATTTCAAATCTTAAAAGGCTGCCTCATGCTCATCCGTCCAATGGAACTGTTTATTTTTTCTGAGCAGGTTGTAAATGTTTTACACCTTTCAGAGGATCTTGATATGAATCGGTTCAGGGCAGCTACCCGGCCTGTCAATTTCTGAATATCTTTGACAGACTTGGGTGACTAAAGTTCCAGGATAGCTTTTATCTGTTCTGGACTGGCTTCTATGCCTCTTTTTGTCACCTTGTAACCAAGGAACTTACCTGCAGAGACTCCGAAGTGGCACTTTCTAGGGTTGAGTTTCATGTTGTATTTTTTCAATATTGGAATCCTATTTCCAAATGCTTTACATGATCTTTAGCACTTTTAGATTTTACTACCATGTCATCTATATAGACTTCCATGATATCACCTATTTGATCTTTGAATATCATGTTGACTGGTACGTTGCCCCTGCATTCTTCAGGCCGAAAGGCATGGCTGTGTAACAGTATATGCCTCGGTCTGTAATGAATGCAGTACTCTCCTGGTCAGCAAGGTGCATTTTTATTTGATTGAATCCACTAAAGGCATCCATGAATGTCAGCATCTCATGCCCTGCTGTGGCATCTACCATGGCATCAATATGTGGCAGGGGAAACGGATCCTTAGGGCAAGTTTTGTTCAGGTCGGTGTAATCTACACAAACTCTCCATTTACCATTCTTTTTCTGCATAACAACCACGTTAACTAACCATTCAGGGTACATTACTTCCCTGATCATTCCCATATCCAGAAGTTTTTTCACCTCTTCGTTAATTATTGCATTTCTTTCAGGTGCAAATTTTCGTCTTTTCTGTTGCACAGGCTTAAAAGATTGATCAATGTTAAGTTTATGTGTAATTACATCAGCACTAATTCCAGTCATATCAAAATGAGACCAAGCAAACCAAGATGATTTATTCTTAAGGAATTTTACCAGTTCTGTGCCTGACACAGTCTGAGCGTCAGACCCTACTAGAATATACCTGTCAGGGTGCTCAGGATCTAGGGTACCTAGTCTGTTTCCATCCTTGATGGTGCCACATAAGTGCTCCTGACAGGGTACGGTAATTGCTATGCAAGAGACTTACCTGCCTTGGAAGGCTTCAAGGCCGCTGTATAGCATTCTTGGGCTGTCTTGTGTTCTCCTTTGATCGTGGCTATGCCCCAATCCGCTGGTACTTTGATACATTAATGGTAGGTTGATGGTACGGCTTTAACATTATGGATTCAAGGCCTACTCAAGATTGCATTGTAGGATGACAAGCAATCCAGGACTCCAAATTTCTCATAGGATGAGATTCCTTCGACATAAGTTAGAAGATGAATTTCTCCTAATGTGCTTCTGGTTTCTCCACTGAACCCCACTAAAACGCTAGATTTCTTGGTGATTTGATCTTCGCCAATATTCATGGCTTTCAGTACGTCAAGCATGATCAAGTTCACTGAGCTGCCTCCATCTACTAGGATCCTTCTTACTATAGCAGTTCCAATCTTTATACTCATGTGCCAGGTTGACTTTGGAATGGTCTGGCCTAGAATATGGAGTAGGTCTATAATTATTTCCTTTGTTGATCTTCCTATTGCTCTTTTCATAATCCTTTGGTCCACTGGATGCTCCGACTTTGTAGCTTTTGTCTTCTTCCAGCCCGATATATGCAAGGGTCTTGGCCTGGACATCTTCGAAGGTATGGCAGGGATACTTAGTGAGTTCATTGTATAAGTCACTATGAGGTAGTAACCCCTGCCTGAATGCCTCCACTGCTGTTCCAACGTCACACCTGGGAATAGACACTTTTTCCTTGTTGAACCTGGCGAGGAATACCCTGAGAGTCTCCTCTGGCTTTTGTATAATCCTCTAAAGATCACTGGACCGTTTCTCCAACTCACTGCTGCTTGCAAACTGCTGGTTGAAGTTGTTGATCAGGTTGGCAAAATCATGGATGCTCCCAGTTGGCAGGTTGATGTACCATTATAGAGTAGGTCCGGTCAGGGTCGTTCCAAATCCCTTACACATGCAGACTTGCCTGAACTCACTGGGGATAGATGCAGCTAACATTTTTTTGTTTATAAAGAGCTACATGATTCTGTGGGTCCATGGTCCCATCATAAATCTTCATAGACGGAATCACAAACTTTTTAGGCAGATCCACTTTTGCTATTTCATCTATAAAAGGCGAATCAGCATAGCTATCAGGGGTAGCTTCTTCTAAACTGGCAGGAACTCCATGTATTTTCTCGAATTTTTCATTTAGTTTTTTGATTTCCTCGACTACTGCCATCATGATGGCTGCTTCAGATTTATCAGGTTTTTCATTGTTATTATTTGGCTCACCATTGCCATCAACATTGATAAATTTAAAGCTACTTAAACTTCCAAAGCTGGAGAAATCAATGTTTTTAATAATTGATGCAAATGGTGTTCCTGGCTGGAATCTAGAACCTGCTCCTTGAGTTTTTTCCAATTTTTGTTTCAGAGCCGACTCAGATTGTAATACTCCGTATTTATAAGTCTCTGGGTACTCTATCGAGTAGGCCTTACTCTGTCGAGTAAGGGTGAGATGCGTTTTAAAATAGTTTCTGACCTGTTGGGTACTCGATCGAGTAACTACGATACTCGATCGAGTAAGGGGGTACTCGATCGAGTACCTTAGCTACTCGATCGAGTAGCCGGTTTACGGGGAGTTATTTCTCGGATTTTGTTAATTATGCGATTAAGGTATATAATCTTATCCGTCATCATTCTAAACACTTTTCTAAAACCTAATTTACTGTCAAAGAGAGAAAGCAAGTACGTTCATCACCCTAATCGCATTGTTAGCAAATCCCGGAGTTTGGAAGGTCGGTTTTCATCGTTTGTTATACCGTTGGAATCCTTGCGTCGAGGGTAAGATCTATGTACCCTTTTTACTGTTTTTCCTTTAAGTTGGTTAAACCCTAATATGGGGATTTGGGGGTTTTTGTGTAGATTGTGATTCGATAGTGTTTGTATGTTTGTATGATAGGAGGAGGTTTTGTAGAAGAGCCTTTTTGATACAGCTGTAGAGACCGTCTGATAGTTGTGCTTTCCAGGTAGGATTTCCTACTCAGTATTAGTCCCATAATTGGATGATTGTTGATGTGTTGAGATTGATTGTTTGATATAGTAATTGTATTGTGACGGTTGTGATTGTGATTGTGATTGTGATTGTTGTCTATGGTTCTCGAGGCGTGTCCTCGGCTGAGTGAGGTCACTTGCGGGAGTGGCTTCACGCCCTAGTTTCGCCTTCCGTGGAACCCGCCACAGAAGGGATGTGCACATTAATGGACAGGGTTATCGCTCAATACGAGGAGCGGGGATTTGGTGGGTACGGCTGCGGTCCCCCACTGGCAGGGCTGGTCCAGTGGACAGTCGGTGATTGAGATTGATGGGATTGGAGTAATTGTGTGTATGTGTGACGGTTAAGCTGTCTGTTTATCTTGCTGTTGATATATATAAGTTGTGTGATTAGTCGACCCGGTTGTTGTTTTGTAAAACTGCGGTGATCCATTCGGGGATGGTGAGCGATGGTAATTAAGCGAGTTTGACTTGAGTACTGGGATAGCTGGGATGTGCCACCGTCTGAAGATAGAAGTCTTCCGCTGTAGTTTTATTAGTTTTATAACATTTCAGTTAACTCAGTAGATAGTTGGCTTGAGAACTTGTACCCGTATTTTGGGATTTGGTTTCAGTTGTACTTTTCACTAAAGTTATATTATTTAAAGTTGTTTCGCTATTGTCTTATGACTATCATGCCTCGGGCAACCGAGATGGTTACATCCTTATACCTGGGTGGTCCTGGTAAGGCACTTGGAGTATGGGGGTGTTACAAAATGGTATCAGAGCGACGATCTTGAAACCTGTAACCAATGAATCTAATGAATCTAGGGAGTCAATTAAAATGAACCCGGGGTAAAGGTTGTAGGAGCTAATGCAAAGACTTAGGAGACGTCCTAAAGTCGCGAACTCGCCCTACAATTTTGAACCGGTCACCATGGAATATGTGTCGGGATCGTTATGTGCTTATTGTGTAATGTGTGTATCTATGTAGTAGTATGTTGTATGAATTGATGGATGCATGCATGTGGAGGATGGGGGATCTGAATTGAAAGATGATGATGACGTGAATTGTATGTTGGTTGATTGTAAAGCATGAAAGTATAATGATTGATACATGTAATTTGGCATGTTATAATTATGTAAGGAAAAGTGTTTTGTCTATATATATATATATATAAAGCGATGTGTAAGTATACATGTTGTTGTTGTCGTGTTGAGTAAAAGTACAGAAGGTTGGGAGTGTGAATTGAACATGTGCTGGGTGAATATGTTGAGCGAATATGGTGGATAAATATGTGGTATGATGGATGAATTAGTGGAAAAAGATGAATAATCGTGGTATGATAACATGGTTTCTGATTAAGCATGTTATATAATGGAAGCTATTTTATAATGGTGTTATGCTAGTAACATGTGAATAGGGGACTTGATGTCATGTATTTGTGATTTTGTTTACGAAAAGTGATAGAATAAAAACATGTGGGTAAGTCATAATTGGCAAGTTAGATAAATTATGTGCATGATGAATGTTGTTGCTTGGCTTTTGAAAAATAGTAACATATGATTATGAATACTGGTTTTATGAGTTTTGGACTGGTTTTGTTTGCTTGGTTGTTGTCTAAGCTGTTTGGAAGTAAAAATCAAATAGTTATGTCGTCTGATTACAGCAAAGTTGTCTTTAAACTGTTATAACTTGAGATGCATAAATGATTTTGATGTGATTCCAATTGGAGGTGATAGCTTATCCTTTTACGATTCTAACGATAGGTCACACGCCCAAAACGACCAAGAAATGAGCGAGTTATGACTGTTTTACGAAAACTGGACAGTGCTGAGAAATGCGTAGGTACTCGATCGAGTAGGCTTGGTACTCGATCGAGTAAATGGGAACTCGATCGAGTAAATGGGAACTCGATCGAGTACGTCATTTACTCGATCGAGTAGCCCTGGTGATTTGTTTTACGTGCTTCTGACCTTCACCTACTCGATCGAGTAAGTCCCTTACTCGATCGAGTGGTCGGTACTCGATCTAGTGACCCCTATTTTGGGTCATATGCTTATCTTTTGAACTCGTTGCATATTTTGTTTAATTCAAAGTTGTTATATTGCTCCTTTATGCATTGTTTTACATTCACGTTGGTCTTGACGTGTAAGTTACCCAATCTTATGGTGTAGTGAGTGACACCTGTGGTGTGTATGAGTTCGGTGGGAGGACATGAGTTCTATGTGTTGTGATAGATAATGGAAAAAGAAAAGGGAGATTGGTATGGTTAAATGAGGCATAGAGCTTATTTTGTGAGACGGGACGAGTGATATGATTGTGTGTTGAGTAATGTAAGAGTAAGTAAATGTGGGCAAAGGGTAATGTAAGTTTATGGACTGTGAGGATGAAAGATTGAAATGAGAGACGCATATGGTGGTAACTTGAGATGTGTAAGAATTATGGAGGGAGATGGTTAGATTGTGTGGGTTAAGAATATCTATAATGAAAGGCCGTCGTAGAGGGGTTGAGAAGAGTGGTATATAGTGAACTTTATGGAGACATGTCGCGAGGTGGATTTGCAGATAGTGACTGAGTTTGGAAATTTGTGTTATCGAGAGATGAAACTAGTGTGTGATTTCCTTGGGCAATTTACTGTATAAAAAAAAAATTGATTTCTAGAGATGTAAAAAGGGAGATGTAATTGTTTGAACTTTAAACGTTGATTTTTTTTATGGACAAATTAGTAACAAAGCGTGAGTGAGTAGAGTGATGAGAAGGGACCCATGGTAAGGAAGAGTGAGATAATATCGATAAGAAATAATGGGATTGGAATTTTGGAGTAATGAGAAGGTGATCGGAGCACTAAAGAGTTAGGAAGAAGTAATAAGGAGTTGAATGGTTAATTGCTTTTGTCGAGTGTAAAAAGAAAAAAGAATGAGGGGAGTAAAACTAAGAAAATGTTCACCGGAGTTATGTGATATAAAAGTAAGGAATCATCGGGATGTATGATACTACCAAGAGTAAGTGAGTTAATGGTCATATAGGAGTTTCGGAACAACATGATTATTCTTGAGTTTTGAGGAATTAAGGAAAGTAAGAAGTTGGTAGAATATCTGCATGATATGAGATTTTGGTGGAGAGTTAGATGATGATACAATTAAAGATAGTATTGGGAAGAATGTTGAGGTAATTTTGTTCATGGATTCGATGTTCGTTGTTTGGGATGTTAACCAAAGATAGGAAAGAAATCGTGATGTTTAGAGATGAGTGAAGAGGTTTGATGTCCGGACAGTGGTAGTGTTATGGTTTATGACTAGTGGTTAAGAGTGACGGTATGTTAGAGAAATGGCAATTCTAAAGGGGCTGATTTTGTAGAGACTGAATTGATAGGTATGGTTGTGAGGAAGTATAAGATATAATCTTGGGAGGCGGTTTCTCATAATGAGTGTTAGCTGTATGGTTATGTATGGCAGAAGGTGCTGGTTATGCGAATGGAAGAATGTGATGAAGGACATGCGAGTTAAGCTCGGGTGACAGGTAACCTTTGTTGAGTGGTAACTTACGTGATCAGGATTGACTGGTTGGATGTGATTATGGGTCTAGGATGTGTATAAATGTTTGTGTGAGGTTCTGACCTCACGGGAAGTGGTATGGTGTGATAGTTATAAAGCTTTTATCTGAGTGTTTTGTAATATATGTTGGACACGATAATTTAATTGAATGATATTCAAAAAGGTAATAATTTGAGTGATCTGGCATGACTGGCTATACTTGTATGTATTCATGATATATGTTATTCCGTGATGTGGTAAGGGGATGATATTCATGAGGTTATTATCTGTTAATTCATATAGTATGTTGCTTTGTGATTTAGTAAAATGGATTTGAGTAAGTTTTCTTGTCCAAGAAGTTATGTTGAATCGGTGCGTATGGGATTGTGTAAGTTGTGATGACTATCGATGTGGTTATGGTGCCTCGGGTGGTGATCCGGGCACGATATTTAGTGTTGTGATGCGGGTATTTTCGCACTGCGGTGTGGCTGTTGGTGGCGGTGTTGTGATGCCGTCACCGGTTGTGGTGGAGTAGGCGGGATGATTATGATTCGAGTTTCAAAAGTACATACTAGTCATACATAGGTTGTTGTTTTGTTTGCTGCTGTTGCTTGTGAGTTTTGGTTGAACAGGTGGACTGTTGTTTTGTTTGTTGATGTTTCTAACCAGTTTCGGTTTGGGAATGAAGGTAGAGTATGATATGAAAGATAGTTGTGCATGTTTCCGTGTTGTCATGGTATAGTGATATTCTGTTGATGGGACACAGTTGTGAGAAGTTGTTACAGTAATTTTGATCTTGTTTTGGGATGAGGTATCAGTAGACATAGTCATGACAAGTGATTTGTGGAATAAGTGTTGTACTGATATGGAAGCTGTAAGTGGTTCATAATCTCTTATTGGGACAGTGAGTATAGGGTGTTGGAGAATAGTATCATGTTAAGTGATGAATGAGTTTTGTGGTAATAAAAGAAAAGAAATCGAAGATCTAGTGTGAGTATGCGTAACGAGTGTGGATCGTGAGTTATGCCTTTGGGTGATAGGTGCTTTACATAGAGAGGTATGTTGTTGTGCAGTAATAATGGCGAGTTAGTATGGTGATTTTGCTACAAGCTTTATGGTATAGGTTGGGGGTGTGCCGAATGAGTTGAAGTATGAGAACTGTTTAAGTAAGAGAGTCTTGGAAATAGGAATGGTTATGGAAATGAGGTTATAGGCGGTTATCTTTGACATGTGGTGGTGATGAGGATAATGAGGTGATATAGCTAAGGATTTAGTATTAGTGAGTTACGAGGACGTAACATTTGTCTTAAGAGGAGTAGGATGCGATAAAAGAGAGTTTCATGGTGGTGCATGTTGCAATATAATTGGAAGTAGAGTATTAGCATAGCGGAAAGGAGAGATTTGTTTTGTGGTTGATACTGTTAAAAGGCCATGGTCGTGCTTGTAGTAGTGTGATGCTTCGGAGTGTAAGAATATTTTATATAGTGTTGGCAGTTGGAGGATGATGTTATGAGTCTGCGTAAACTTCGAGGACGAAGTTCCTTTTAAGGGTGGTAGAATGTAACATTCCGTTTGATGTCTATGAGTGTCTTGATATTTGGATTTGATAGTGGATGATATTATGCAGCTAGCAGCGTTAGAGGATGGTAGTTGGTTATGTATGGAGTTGGTGTCGTGAGAGATATATATGTAGTTGATACGATATCGTGAGCGATGTGTGGAGGTAGGAATAGTTGGTGGAGTTGGTGTTAAGAGTTCATGGTTTCATGTTTGGTCGGTTGGGGTTTGTTTTGAGTTCTTAGTAAGTTGTCGTGTCTTGATCGAGTTAGTATGTTTGTTTTTGAGTATGGGTTGAACTTCGGGGACGAAGTTCTTTTTAAGGAGGGAAGACTGTAATACTCCGTATTTATAAGTCTCTGGGTACTCTATCGAGTAGGCCTTACTCTGTCGAGTAAGGGTGAGATGCGTTTTAAAATAGTTTCTGACCTGTTGGGTACTCGATCGAGTAACTACGATACTCGATCGAGTAAGGGGGTACTCGATCGAGTACCTTAGCTACTCGATCGAGTAGCCGGTTTACGGGGAGTTATTTCTCGCGTTTTGTTAATTATGCGATTAAGGTATATAATCTTATCCGTCATCATTCTAAACACTTTTCTAAAACCGAATTTACTGTCAAAGAGAGAAAGCAAGTACGTTCATCACCCTAATCGCATTGTTAGCAAATCCCGGAGTTTGGAAGGTCGGTTTTCATCGTTTGTTATACCGTTGGAATCCTTGCGTCGAGGGTAAGATCTATGTACCCTTTTTACTGTTTTTCCTTTAAGTTGGTTAAACCCTAATATGGGGATTTGGGGGTTTTTGTGTAGATTGTGATTCGATAGTGTTTGTATGTTTGTATGATAGGAGGAGGTTTTGTAGAAGAGCCTTTTTGATACAAATTTGTAGAGACCGTCCTCGATAGTTGTGCTTTCCGGTAGGATTTCCTACTCAAAAGTATTAGTCCCATAATGGGATGATTGTTGATGTGTTGAGATTGATTGTTTGATATAGTAATTGTATTGTGACGGTTGTGATTGTGATTGTGATTGTTGTCTATGGTTCTCGAGGCGTGTCTCTACCGAGTGAGGTCACTTGCGGGAGTGGCTTCACGCCCTAGTTTCGCCTTCCGTGGAACCCGCCACAGAAGGGATGTGCACATTAATGGACAGGGTTATCGCTCAATACGAGGAGCGGGGATTTGGTGGGTACGGCTGCGGTCCCCCACTAGCAGGGCTGGTCCAGTCGACAGTCGGTGATTGAGATTGATTGGATTGGAGTAATTGTGTGTATGTGTGACGGTTAAGCTGTCTGTTTATCTTGTTGTTGATATATATAAGTTGTGTGATTAGTACTGACCCCGGTTGTTGTTTTGTAAAACTTGCGGTGATCCATTCGGGAATGGTGAGCGAAGAATTGAGCGAGTTTGACTTGAAATCGGGATAGTGGGATGTGCCACCGTCGACGATAGAAGTCTTCATTTGTAGTTTTATTAGTTTTATAACATTTCAGTTAACTCAGTAGATAGTTGGTTTGAGAACTTGTACCCGTATTTTGGGATTTGGTTTCAGTTGTACTTTTCACTAAAGTTATATTATTTAAAGTTGTTTCGTTATTGTCTTATGACTATCATG
Source organism: Silene latifolia (assembly GCF_048544455.1). Taxonomy (NCBI): domain Eukaryota; kingdom Viridiplantae; phylum Streptophyta; class Magnoliopsida; order Caryophyllales; family Caryophyllaceae; genus Silene; species Silene latifolia. The sequence goes on along the minus strand of NC_133535.1, from coordinate 46,432,908 downwards.
CCTCGGGCAACCGAGATGGTAACATCCTTATACCTGGGTGGTCCTGGTAAGGCACTTGGAGTATGGGGGTGTTACACAGATTCTCTTAACTGAAGGATTTCAGCCTCGGTTTGGGCTACCTTGTCTTTCAAGCTTTCCAACTCAGCTATTTGTTGGAGGGCTGCGTTCAATCATTCTTCAATGGTGGGTTGGGCCATTTTTGTAGGTTATTTGGATATTGGTAAGATAAGGGAAAAAAGGTTTTAAAGAGCTAGATACCCCACGGTGGGCACCAATTGTTTTGTATGGATTTTGCGCACGGCGAAATCAGGTCAGGGTAGGTCTAGGGAGGGTTAACTAGCTCAAACTTTTCCGTGAATATGTAGGGCAGGGTACGATACTAGTATAGTAAGACAAGATAAGCAAAATAATAATAATAATAATAATAATAATAATAATAATAATAATAATAATAATAATAATAATAATAATAATAATAATAATAATAATAATAATAATAATAATAATAATAATAATAATAATAATAATAATAATAAGACAAGGAATTTTGTACGTGGAAAACCCTTAAATGGGAAAAAACCACGGGCACCAAGCCAGGAGAAGATTTCACTATAATATTGAGTAACTCGCACAAATGACTATAATTTAGCTTGAATATTGTATATGTGTATTGCTAGAGTATTGTGTTGTATATGTTGCAAATGATCTCTAAGTGCTTCTTATATAGTCATGGTGAACGGCTGTATAATCATGTAATTAATGCCGAATATTCTGTCTTGATTATCCTCCTTAATGCTCATTATTGCTCCCTTAATTGCTCTCCTTTATTGATCAATCTTTTCCATTATTACGCGAATATTGTTTATAATATAGCCATGTGGTCAAATATCGTCCTGATATTTTGACCGTTGTCCTCTCCGTGGTTGGCGCCTGTCTTCTTACATCTTGGTAGCTTGATGTCCTGATACCCTGATAGTCAGGCCAGGGTAGAACGTCATCCTGAAGTATCTGCGGATTTCCAGGCCTAACAACTACCATAGCCCGTTTCAACCCAAAGGAATACATGGGTACCGGAGCACCAATTTTGATTGACAATTCGCATAGGGAGATGGAGAATATTCTGAATATGGTTCACTGCTCTGAGGACTTTAAAGTGGAATAAGCTGCGTTTTACTTGAGAGATGCGGCTGGAGAATAGTGGGATAAGGTAAGGGAGAGTGCCTTAGATCTATATGTGAGACATGGGAAGTCAGCTATACCTTGGAGTGAGTTCAAAAGAGCTATGTGCCGAGAGTTTGTACCTAAGCATGTCTGTAGTAAGCTAAGAGAGGAGTTTGATGATTTCAAAATGACTCCGGATATGACTATTGCTGAGTACTGTCATAAGTTTAATGAGAAGTCTAGGTACACAGAGGATATGGTGCTGAGTCAAGAGAACTTAGCGCCGAAATTTGAGAAGGACTTGACATATAAGATTATGGAAAAGCTACTGGTTGGGGTCCTTACAGATGTTAAGGAAGTGTATGAGAGAGCGGGAATAGCTGAGATATTGGTCGAAATGGCCAAGGAGATCAAGGAGAGAGGTCCCGAGAAGAGGAAGGCTGAGAGTGAGGGTGGTGGGCAGTCTAGTTATAAGAGGGGCAACCATAACCAAGTGAGGGCTTACTCATCGGGATTAGGTTTTAGTGGTGGAGCTTCCTATAGGCGTGGTCGTGGTCGTGGTCGTGGTCGTGGTAGTAGAAGTTGGGGTATATCTTATTTCAACTGTGGCAGTATAGACTACAAGAGACATGAGTGCAATAGTGCTGTGGGAATAGGTTTTCAGAGACCGTCACAAGGGAGTTTCTCTCAGGGTCCGTCTCAGAGTTATGCTAGCAACAGGACGGCTGGGTCATGGAACAATCAGGGTGGTCAGAGTAACAACAACGGGGGATCTAACCGTAATGGCGGTAACTCTTATCAGAAATCGGCAGCTAACAACAACCAGGGGTCGGCTGCCAAGCCATCTACTAGTGCTAGTACTCTCTAGGGGGGTGGACAAAAGACCAGCGGCAAGCTATTCATGATGGACAAGAAAGCTGCTGAGGAAGATGCTCACGTAATCACGGGTACTTTTCTTGTTAACGGTGTTTTTACCTTTGTTTTGTTTGATTCGGGGGCGTCACACTCCTTTGTATTGTCGAGTCATGCTAAGCTTTTGGGTTTAAGAGAGTTTGAGTCTGTAAAAGATGAGGTTTTTACACCATCAGGTGAGTCTGTATCTTATGGGAGGTTGTATAAGGGTGTATCTATGATAGTTGGGCAGGTTGACCTTCCAGTGTATTTGTTAGAATTTCCTATGGATGGTTTTGAGATGATATTAGGTTTGGATTGGCTGGTTAAGTACAAGTCTAGAATAGATTGTCACCAAAAGAGAGTCTCTTTAAGAGGTCCTAAGGGAGTTAGTGTGTCTTATTGTGGGTTTGTTGTGAAACCCAAAGTCAAAGTGATTGCAGCGGTGACATTGAAGTCTTATTTGAGGATAGGGTATCCTTTGATTCTATGCCATGTGAGAGACCATAGTAAGGGGAGTTCGACAGCTGATCAGATACCAGTAGTGGGAGAGTTTCCAGATTTTTTTCCGGAGGAGATACCAGGTGTACCACCAAAGAGGGAGATAGATTTCAGTGTGGGGCTGAAACCAGTGACGGGCCAATATCTAAGGCCTTGTACCGCATGAGTCCTAAGGAGTTGGAGGAGCTGAAGAAACAGCTGGATGATTTGATAGATAAGGGATACATTAGACCTAGTGTATCGTCGTGGAGAGCACCAGTTCTGTTTGTGAAAAAGAAAGATGGGAGTTTGAGGTTATCCATCGATTAAAGAGAGCTGAACAGGGTTACAGTGAAGAACAGGTATCCTTTGCCAAGGATAGATGATCTGTTTGACCAGTTGAGTGAGGTAGGAGTCTTTTCCAAGATTGATTTGAGATCAGGTTACCATCAGGCGAGGATTCAGGATGAGGACATACTAAAGACAGCTTTTACATCGAGGTATTGTCACTATGAGTACGTGGTGATGCCGTTCGGGTTATCTAATGCATCAGCAGTGTTTATGGATTTGATGAATGGCTCGGTATGAAACTCGTCGCTAAAAGCTACCAACCAAAACAATATTTATAAATTCACAAACTACTCTTAGCAAAAAGGCAAGTACAGGTCGGATCCCAAGGGACGGGTGATGTGAACATTATTTGCACACATTTAATCCCCTAATTGAGCCTATTTTGCATACTATTATAACATTCCTTAGACATTTTATCCGTCAAATGCTTTTTATTTTGCTTTCCTAGTGCATTTCGTATGTTTTGTAGGAAAGAAGATAATAAGGCGGAAATTCCCGTCTTTCGTGCATATTTGGAAGCTTTTTGATGATATTGGATGGACTAGTATGAAGAGGAGGCAATAATGATAGCCAAGTATGTAGGAATAAAGAGTATATAGAAGGCTCATAAGGTTAAAAGCAAGGATGACGAGAAGGAAGGCATTACATGAAGAAATCGCTCGAAACACGAACAAAGGGTTGCTCCTTTTGCTCTGAAAATATGCTAGATGGAACGACGTCGAAAAAAAAAGTGATCTAGGCTTTTGAATCACTCCAATAGGAGTCCGGATGAGAAAATGACGTCCGTTTTACAATCCGAGCTCAAACAAAGAAGCTGTTCGCCAATCCGCTCGTCCCGAGACTGAAGACGCTCGTCCCCTGAAGGAATCCGCTCGTCCACCCCTTAAATCCGCTCGTCTTCCCCTGCTACAATCCGAGCGTCCCGAGACCAATCCGCTCGGATTCCCTTACAGCAACTTTCGTTTTCTTCTTGCTCCACTAGAGATGCGCATATTTTTCAAAGATCGGCGAAAAGGAGACCGGAGTCTCTCTTGAGACCGGCGATTCCCTACCAACAATTAGTATTGTTAATTTACTATTTTACCCTTGCTTAACCTAATGATGCTCTACTATATATACCCCACTTGTAATAATCAAACCATCAAGTTTTCATTAGGTTAAATCAATCCTTCCTTAGATTAGATTAGGAGTAGATTAGAATAGATTACTCTTTAATCTTTCCACAAATTACACATTAATCTTTCCTTAATTATTGTTCAAGTTTATTATTCAAGTTTATTATTGGGTAATTGAAGATTATTGGGTTATTATTGGAGAATTGACAACTCTTCATCAATCAATCAAGTTTCTTCTATTATTCTTTGCTTTATTATTTGGATCATCTTAAGTTGGTATAATTCTTTTACCCTTTACTCTTTATTGTTTATTTCCTCATTCTCTTATCATGTTTACACTTGTTGTGATGATTGACACCATTAATGACATGTTTACCATGATAATAAGTGAGTAGTCTCTTAGCTAGGATTAGTGGGTAATTAGGGGAAACCAACATGGGATTGATTAATGCTTAATTTAATATGTTTTCAAATTAAATTGCTTGCTTGTTGTGATGTCAACTTTATGCACATGTTATGTTTGATTAAATGCTAAGCCTATGAATCCTTGCATTTACAACCATCTCTTATCTACTCAACTTGACTTGTAAGATATAAACCAACTCGAGTCTTGTTAGACCATGCATAGAAGTTGAATAGGAGGAAAGTAAGTCGACTTGTAGGTGTTGTACAATCTAATCGATTCGGCTCCGGGACCCAACTCTTCCTATGAACCGTAAGACATAAACCAACTCGGTTCCTCCACAACATTAATTGCTTGCAACTTTGTAAACATGTTTGTATGATCAACACCATGAATCCCCTATGACCCCATGATATCCTAGCACTTTTAATCATTTGTTTACATCTTTCCTTTTATTGCTTGCTTTACTTTATTACTTTTATTAGTCTAGAACACAACTACAAACCCAAATCAATTGTGACACTAGCATAAATTGAGATAGATAGACTTAGAACCCAAAGCACACCGTCCCATGGATCGACCTCGACTTGCCGCTAACTAGTAGTTTGTTGAGTATTATAAATGTGTTTGATTGGATGTGACCCAACGACATCACCCACATCAACGGGTATTGATATAGGATTCTCAATTGCAATTGGTTGTGTCTTAGGGTGTCACAATTTGGGTTAAGATGAAATTGGTCCAAACTAATTAACAGGATAAAAGTAAAGTAATGAAAACAAGCAAGGTAATTAAAAAGAGGGGTGTAAACAATTGATTAAAGGCACTAGGGTATCATGGGTTCATAGGGGATTCATGGGAGTTGATCATACAAACATGTTCTCAATTAGATGCAAGCACTTATTGTTGTGATGGGATCGAGTTGGTGTATAAGCTTACAATCCCTAAGAAGGTTTGGGTCCCAGAGCCGAATCGATTAGATTGTACAACACCTACAAGCTGACTAAATCCTTCCTATTCAACTATATACATGGTCTAATAAGGCTCGAGTTGGTGTATAAGCTTACAAGCCTCATTGAAGAGATAGGTGATGGATCAAAAAATACAAGGATTCATAGGCTCGCATTTCATCAAACATAACATGTGCATAAGTTGAAATCACAACAAGCAAGCAAATTAATTATGAAAACATATTAGAGTAAGCATGAATCATTCCCCATGTTTGTTTCCCTTAATTCCCCATTAACCCTAGTTAAAAGACTACTCACTCATTATCAAGTTCACCATGTTAATAAGGTTGTCAATCAAACTAACAAAGCTAAACATGATGAATAAATGAAAATGATTAACAATAATTAAACAAGGGTAAAGAGAATTATACCTATGAAGATGATTCCAAATAATAAAGCAAAGAATAATAGAAGTACTTGATGATTTATGAAAGGTTGTCAATCCTCCAAATAAACCCAAACAATCTTCTAATTACCCAAAATAAATGAAGAACAATACAGAAATTAAGGAAAGATTAAGATATGGTTAATATTGATAGATTGTATTACAACTAAACTAAGACTAATTTGAGAGTATTAAGATGAAATTAAGAAGTGATTACAACTTGATTAAGGATGGATTAAGATAGCTTGCTAATCTAGGTAGTACAAAGGGGTATTTATACTAAAGATTAGGTACAAGGATTAGGGTTACTAAGGGCTTAAATGACTATTAAGACCCTAAGAAAAATTGAGTAAATGCTACTCCCGAAGGAAATGAGCGGATCCTCTTGCTAATCTTGCCACGATCCACCAGTCCCGTGTTGTGGCACGGGCTCTTCTGCCTTGTGATCCGCTCGGATCCTGGGGAAGACGCTCGGATCCAGCTGCTGCAAGCCGCTCGTCTTGGACACAAGACGCCCGGATCCTGGTGTAGAGAGACGCCCGGATCGTGTATGATACGCTCGGATTCTTGGACAGACTACTTTTCTTCTTTTGCTCCTTAACAATCCGCAAGGTTCATGTCGGGGATGCAAGGATCCTTTCGTCATTGCCCATTTCACTTTATTATCTACTTAGGTCTCTAGTGTTGGTCTTCTCTTTGATGCTTGGTCATTAGATGCGATCAATTTAGCTTCATTCCGCCTCAAAAATGCAAGGTTAGAAATCATTTCCTACCAAGGAGACAAAACCTCAAAGAATATGCAAAATGGGAAACTAACGATAGTAAATGACCCAATTATATGCTATAAAGCATAGGAACGAGGTTAATTCGGGGACTAAATGTGCTCAAATATGAGTCACATCAAACATCCCCAAACCGAACCTTTGCTCGTCCTGAGTGAAGAGGTAACTACAACTAGGACCTTTATTTAAACTAACCTACTAAAATAGCCGATATGAGACAATTAGTGGGTCTCACTCCACCCTTTCAAGTCACAACAAGACAACCATGAGGTCGGATGCCTTCTTGCAAGGCAAGGTGGGGCTTGCCAAAATGGCGATACATCCAAGCATTAAGCACATAAAAGCAAGTAATGGATGCATCTATAAAATGAATAGCCACTTTCCTCATCTAAGTGGCGGAAATTATCTAAAAGGGAAGCAATCCAAGGGTACCCACTCCATTATAGATATGGTTTCTTCAAACTACTAAGCCTATAAGGATACCAATAAATCACCTCCAAGTTGTGTCAAGCTAGGGTAAATTTGTACTCAATTGTTAAATGCTTTCATCAAGAGTAGACTCCCTATGGTGTTAGAAACACTGGAGGATCGCGGAATTCCCCTTCTTGCCTAGACAAGAAGAAGGGTCGTCCCCTCTCTACTGATACCGTCGTTTTGTATCAAAATTAAATTTATAAATCCGAACTAAAACTATAGCTAGTGATAGTAAGGGTCGAACCATAGAGAGACAAGATCAATTCTATTTGCTATTTTTAATCTATTGAAGTAACAATTAAATGGGGGTTTTGAATTTGTTTGATTCTAGAGGCTAATTGGCAAAATAAGAAATTTCTCAAATAAGATAAAAGGGATATCAGGAACTTTGGTTCACCATGGCTAAGGTCAGGTAAAAAAGGTAGCAGAGGTTCTGTAATACGGTCTCAGGAAATATGAGCAAGCCTTTCGATCAATGCTCAAATTTAACCTTACGTTCTTCTAATTCCCTAGAATTTCTCAAAGCTTTCGCTCAAAGGAAATTCCAAAACTAATTAAAACCTAACCTACTAATCTTTCAATCTAGCAAGACGGGTTTATCAAAAGAAAATAAGATCGATACGGAAGAAATCATACTAATGAATTTGACCCTAATTTATGCCATGGCTCACCTAGTTCCCAATCAAGATAATTAGCTATGCATGATTAAAACTATAACAATTGCAAAATTAAAGACATAGAATGAAATTGACATGATTGAATTGAAATTAAAATAGAGGATTAAAACTTAATTACTTGAATATAAATTGGTAACAACAAGAATTAAATTGACAAGAAATAAGAAAAGAAGGAAATTAAATTAAAGCTTACTAAAGAATTGATGAACAAAGCAATTGAATTGAAATCCGTAGTCTCCACTTTCTTGTTTCCCCAAAACTAGATCTAAAACTTCAGTTGTTGAATAATAAAAAGCATAACCTAAATTATTGTTGCCTTCTACTGATAAACGTTCTGCCCATCAGATAAATTCAAGTGGGCTTTCAAAAGTCTAACGCATAAAGTAAATCACAGGTTCGCGACCTGGTCGATCGACCAAGTGGCACGGTCGATCGACCAGCCAGTACAGTGCTGCCTCTTCTGCTGAACTTCCACGGTCGATCGACTGGAGATGTTGTTCGATCGACCAACTACGCTGTGCAGTGACTTCCTTTTCTCTTCAATCAGCCTCTTCACTCCATGCACGCATCCCAAGGTGAACAAGTCCCAACTCCCATCTTCCAAGTTTCCATGAAGTTGCCTCCGGAGGACGATTTAAGCTTGATTTAGCTCACTTCCACTCATTCCTACAATAAATCATAGAAATTCCAAAGTAAACCGTTTTGGGAGAAATAGTAGCTTTAAGCTAACCAATACGCATAGAAATACGTGCCAAAACTGCAAATAAAGTGTATAGAATATGCACGTATCAAATCTCCCCAAACTAAACCTTTCTTGTCCCCAAGCAAGCACTATGACCCAACTAAAAACTTCTAATGGAACGGATTTTATGCTCAGAGCTAATACAAACCATCATACCCAACCAATTTAATGCAGCTATTAACATCCAAGTATTTTGTCAAATGCAAACGAGTTAAACATGTTAAAGAATTTGCTAAACCTTCGACCTTGCAAGACTCGTATATATCGAACTCTCACGGGTGGCTCATTCGCTCATTTAAGTACAAGGTAAGATATATTGTGCAAGACAGAAGAGTGATAAAAATAAGACTCTCACCTATCTACGACCCATAAGAACATGCCTGCTGCAATCTAACATGAATAAAGTCTCTACAACCGTGCATATGCATTCCAACTATTTAATGACCATGACACACGCCGAGGCAAATTGGGATTGTGAGGCTAGAGGTAAAAAGAGGCTAAAATGAATTTGGGAAAGAGGGGTTAGGCCGAGCTAATAACCACTAAACCAAATTATAAGCAAATCCACTTCATACTTCCACTTACCAAAAATAACAATTCCACAAAATAATATGAATAGCACATGGTAATTAAGAAATCACAATCCGAAAATCATTTTAAACATGTGATATCTCTTTTTTTTCTTCATTTTCTTTCTTTTCTTTTCTGACTTTCTTTTGTTTTTTTTTTTTCAATTCCTCGACTGGCAGTCGATCGACCAACAACATCAGTCGATCGACCACCCCTGCTGGCCAGTGTTCTTCTGCCCAGTTCAGTCTCTTTCTTTTTTTTCTTCTTTTCATTTTTTTTTCTCAAATCATAGCTTCCCTTCATTTCCCAACAAATCATCCAACAAGATAATAAAAACCAAATCGCAAGACAACATTCCCGAATTACTACCTTTACTAGCTCGGCTAGGGTGGCTAAATTTAGTATGTAGCTAAATGGGACAAAAAGGGCAAATTTGGCTTTGTGAGGTTTATGGGTAAAATGAGAAAGGGGAACCTCTACCACATGTGTCAACAAACCACAGACCCGAATGCATATAGGTATCAAGTAGACTAGACTCATGCTTATGCAAATTAATGTGACATGCCTTATAAGGATAAACTACTCTCATTCCTACATGAAATCGGTCATGAATGTCACCGATTTATTAAGCTCTATCCTTAGAAATTTAAGTAGCTTGCCAATATTGAGTCAAGTCTATTCGTTTAAAAAAATTCCAACAAAAACTCGTAGACTATGCAAGTGACATACTTGGAAATGTTCAAAGCGCAAGGAAAGCGCAATGAGACAGTATGTAATGCAAACTCATCATTGAAATCCTTCCGTTCCGACTCGACCTAAATGCGAAAGTAAACGTGATTTTTTTGAATTTTTGGTGGTTTTTTCAATTTTTTTATCTTTTTTTTTTTGAATTAAAAACAAATGCAAGCTGAAATGCAATAAACGTGTGACTGAAATGCAATAAAAAACAAATGCAAATGCAATAGACATATGCATATACCCTCCCCAAACCAAAACGCACAATGCCCTTATTGTGCTCAGCAGCAAATCACCAGCATCAACAGCAATATAAGGAAGAATATAAGCAACAATAAAATAAAAGAAAACTAACAAAGCGGGATCGGAAACTCACAAAAGAAAACCTCCCCAAACCAGCCAAAAATGGGGGAGGTCAAAATGCGTCTAATTCCCACCGTCATACTCGCTACCCTTATCCTCCTCGGATCCCGAGTCATCCTCCTCTTCCGCCTCAGTAGCAGCAGTAGTAGTCGTAGGAGTAGATCTCGTAGCAGGCGGAGGATATCCGCCCACCGGGGGAACAAAGAAGGACGGGTGAGTACATGGACCTCGTGGGAGCATCCATGTCCGAGCGTACTCCTCGTAAACTGGGTACATGGCCAGAGCCATGTCTATCCTGTGCTGATCAAAACTCCTGCACAAGTCACCCAACACACGTGAAACCGCCCTTTGGTCCATGACCGCAGAGATAACAATAGGTGTAGGGGGACGAAAAGTAGCCGGGAAACCCGTGGGAGCAGGAGTGGAGGAGGAGGGGGCCTGTGAAGAGGAGGCACGAGCTCGCCTCGAGGTGCTAGCAGTAGCGGTGCCCGCCCCAATAGGGAGCCTTTAGCTAGGAAAGGGCGGGCGAGTCTCCCCCAAAACAGTGGTAAGGGGCAAGATAGGAGGGAGGCCAAGGATAGGGATGGAGTCGCAAATGAAAGAATCAATCTTCCACCGACCCCGAGTATCGACCCATTTCACAGACTTGGCATAGTCAAGGTCCATGAAGCGTGCGTCAGGGTCAAGAGGTGCCTCCTCTCGAGGGAAGACAAGAACCAGACGGTTGGCGATACGAGTCACCAACCCACCACAAACAATAGTGGCCAAAGAGGTACCCTCACTTAAAGTGTGAAAGTGAGAGGCAGTCAAATAAGCTATGTTATAAATACGGGCTACCCGACTTTCAATGTTCAGATAGCCCGCCAAGATAGACAATTCAATGGTATTAACATTATTTGACTCTTTGCGGCCGAAGATGGTGTTGCCCATCAGCCGGAAGAAATAACGAAAAGGGGGTAAGTGGACGGAAGTGCCCGTCCCCTTAGGGCCGTTCCAGTCAGAGATACACGACCACATTACCCTGTACACATCAGAAGGTTCCGAGGTGTTACCCTCGAAACAAAGACCCAAATAACCAGCAAATTCGGCCAATGTCAAGGAGTAGGTGACATTGAACAGCCGAAAAGAAATGCAAGAGCTACTCCTATTGGTTTCAAAAGAAGCCTGGTCAAAAGCAAAAGACAAGAAAAACTCAAGGGTTAGAGTGTAGTAGGTGAACTCAACCATGTCCACCAGTCCCGACATCCCTGTCCTATTTAGCAGAGACACGACAGATTCAAGACACCCTAGTTTCTCTAAAGTTGGCTTATGAATAAAACGAGTTGCCTGAACTTTTATTTTTCGACCAAGGTAATAAATTTGGCTCTCTGAGTAGAGGTAGAGAAAGTCACCTGCAGATAGTCAGGTAGACTATCCGTAGTTGCCTCGATCATTAACGGTGGACCCCACGGCCGTTTAGCTGCTCCTTGACTGGATTGCCCACTGAAGATCGTCTGCTTCCCTTTTGTCATTGTTGCTTCCTACAAAATTAACAAATCAACAACTAGCTTCCCATAATTTGAACAATGAAAATTTATAAACCCCAAACAAAACAGAAATCAAACACGAAATTAGGGTTTCGAAAATTTGGGGAAAACGGAATTAAGCTTCTCCTAGTTGCTAAGATGGCTCGAAAATCAAGGGAAAAGGATAGCAAAATGCAATTAAAGCACAAATTCGACAAGAAATTAGCCCCAAATCGATTTTCCCCAAATCGATTTTTTCGATACAAGGTGACATTGCTCGAAATTTGTGCCTAGAAATTCAGCGAGAATCGAATTTAAAGGATGAAAAGAGGATTAGAGACATACCTTTGATGAGAACTTGGAGATTTGAACAAGAAAATCGAAATTAAAGGGTAGAGTAGCAAGAATCGTGAAAAGGGGAAAAAAAACTAGGGTTTCTCTGATTTTTGATTAAATGAGTATGAAGGAATGAATGGGGTAGAAATTAGAACTTCCCTATTAACTTGCCTCTGATGTCGCATGGTGGTCGATCGACCAGTCTTCCCATTTAACAGCTTCTGACTTTTCCTCTTCAGTCGATCGACTGATGCACATGGTCGATCGACTGCATGTGCTGGCAATTAATCTCAAATACGTCAAAAATTTATTTTTCCACTTCAATTTCCTGTCTTTCTCTCATAAACATTCTGTAAATCACCCTACGCACTTTGCATAGAATAATCACCTGCAAAATTATCAAAGGCGCACGTCTATCCATAAAAGTAATTGCTAATTAAAATGAAATAACTAAAGCTCCTAATGCAAATAAAATGAAATAAAACTGTAAAGTTCCTAATTACAAAAAATTACAAGCCGGGCTGCCTCCCGGTTAGCGCTGGTTTAAGAGGTCCCGCACGACCTTTTTACCTCAGTTTGCATCATCCGATAACGGGTCGAAGTAATATACCTTGACTTTCCCAACAAATTCATCCGTTCTGTGATAATGCTTCACATATTGGCCATTAACTTTGAACCTTTCTCCAGCAGAGGTCTCCAGTTCAACTGATCCGAACTTAGTAACTGCTGTGACCGTATAAGGGCCACTCACCTGGATTTCAGCTTACCAGGAAATAAACGGATACGAGAGTTAAAAAGAAGTACCTTATCGCCAATATGGAACTCGCGCTTAATAATTCTCTTGTCGTGCCAGCGCTTCGTTTTCTCTTTGTAGATCCTAGCATTATCATAGGCCAGCAGCCTAAATTCCTCCAGCTCATTTAGTTATGTCATACGTTTCTCACGAGAGAGGTTAGGATGCAAATTCAAATCACATATAGCCCACCAAGACTTACGCTCCAACTCAACAGGTAAATGACATGTCTTACCATAAATCAATCGGAATGGTGACATCCCAATCGGCGTTTTAAACGCGGTCCTATAAGCCAATAAGACATCATCTAACTTAAGACTCCAATCTTTCCGTGATTTAGAAACAACTTTAGCTAAAACTTCTTTCAATTCTCGGTTAGAAATCTCAACCTGACCACTCGTTTGGGGATGATACCCCAAACCTCTACGATGTTGGACACCGAATTTAGTCAATAAATCACTAAGTTGTTTCTCTTTAAAATGCATTCCACCATCGCTAATGACAACCTTAGGGACACCAAAACGAGGGAAAATAATCTTTTTAAATAGCTTAATCACGGCTTTTGCATCGCAATGGGGAGTAGCGATAGCTTCTACCCATTTGGACACATAATCTACAGCTACGAGGATATATTTATTACCTTGACTGCTCGGAAAAGGTCCTTGATAATCAATGCCCCAGACATCAAAAATCTCAACCTCTAGAATGCCTACCTGTGGCATATCATGTCTCTTTGAAATATTCCCCGATCTTTGACAAGCATCGCACTCAGCAACAAAATTGCGACTATCTGCATGCAAAGTTGGCCAATAGAAACCAGATTGGAGTACCTTAGCCACAGTCCGGGACGGACCATGGTGACCACCATAGGCAGAAGAGTGGCAAGCTTCTAGGATATCCTTCACCTCCCATTGAGGCACACATCTCCGGATAAGACCGTCTGCGCATTCCTTGAAAACATAAGGATCATCCCAAAAGTATTGTCTAGCATCATAAGCGAACCGCTTCTTCTGTTGCCATGAAAGCTCGGGTGGTATCTTACCTGTCACAGCAAAATTAGCGTAATCAGCAAACCACGGAGGTGGATAAGACCCCGAATTAGTAATAGCTAACAGACTCTCATTAGGAAAAGAGTCATTGATGGGAAACGAATCCTCCCTTTCTGTCAGCTACAGACGAGATAAATGGTCAGCTACCACATTTTCTGCACCTTTCTTATCATTGATCTCCAAATCAAACTCCTGCAAAAGGAGTATCCACCTCAAAAGCATCGGCTTCGCATCCTTCTTAAGAAAGAGAGTCTTCAGCGCTGCATGGTGATGTGAACATTATTTGCGCACATTTAGTCCCCTAATTGAGCCTATTTTGCATACTATTATAACATTCTTTGGCCATTTTATCCGTCAAAACCTTCCTATTTACTTTTCTATCGCATTTCATATGTTTTGTAGAAAAGGAGATGATAAGGCGGAAATTCCCGTCTTTCGTGCACATTTGGAAGCTTATTGATGATAATAGATGGACTAGTATGAAGAGGAAGCAAGGACTAAAGACCAATCTCGCAAGAATAAAATGGAAATGAGCAAAAAGGGGAAGAAAAGAAGAAGAACCACGGCTGAAGAACAATCCGAGCGGATTGTCCCAGAATCCGCCCGTCTCCACTAAACAATCCGAGCGTCCTGCTCAGAATCCGCTCGGATTGCCTCACTAGAATCCGTCCGGATTCCCCTGAATCCGCTCGGATTCCTTTGCCAGATTCCGTCCGTCCCGACTCCAATACGCACGGATTTCTTCACAGCATAGTTTCGTCTTCTCCAAACTACGTGAAAGACTCCCTTCTCTCGGAGAATACCGGAGTCTCCTTGCTCAAACTTAAAAAGTGTAATTACTAGTTTAGCCCTTAGTTAACCCTAATGCATCCACCTAATTTCCACTATAAATATCCCATCTTTGTAATTAATCAAGCATGTTGTTTTTAGCCAGAAAGTCCTTCTTTAGATTAGATTAGGAGTAGATTAGAATAGATTACTCTTTAATCTTTCCACAAATTACACATTAATCTCTCCTTAATTATTGTTCAAGTTTATTATTCAAGTTTATTATTGGGTAATTGAAGAATATTGGGTTATTATTGGGAGATTGACAACCTTCCATCAATCAATCAAGTTTCTTCTATTATTCTTGCTTTATTGTTTGGATCATCTTAAGTTGGTATAATTCCTTTACTCTTTAATCTTTATTGTTCATTTCTTCATTCTATTATCATGTTTATACTTGTTGTGATGATTGACACCATTAATGACATGTTTCCCATGATTATGAGTGAGTAGTTCTTTAGCTAGGATTAGTGGGTAATTAGGGGAAACCAACATGGGATTGATTCATGCTTAATCTAATATGTTCACATGATTAAATTGCTTGCTTGTTGTGATGTCAACTTTATGCACATGTTATGTTTGATGAAATGCTAAGCCTATGAATCCTTGCATTTTTACCATCTCTTATCTACTCAACTTGACTTGTAAGATATAAACCAACTCGAGTCTTGTTAGATCATGCATAGAAGTTGAATAGGAGGAAAGTAAGTCGACTTGTAGGTGTTGTACAATCTAATCGATTCGGCTCCGGGACCCAACCCTTCCTATGAACCGTAAGACATAACCCAACTCGGTTCCCCCACAACACTAATTGCTTGCATATAATTGTAAACATGTTTGTATGATCAAAACCATGAATCCCCCATGACCCCATGATATCCTAGCACTTTTAATCATTTGTTTACATCTTTCCTTTTATTGCTTGTTTTACCTTATTTCTTGCACTAGTATAGACACAACTACAAACCCAAACAAATCGTGACACTAGCATAAATTGAGATAGATAGACTTAGAACCCAAAGCACACCGTCCCATGGATCGACCTCGACTTACCACTAGCTAGTTGTTTGTTGAGTATTATAAATGTGTTTGATTGGATGAGTGACGACATCGACCCACCATCAAAATGGCGCCGTTGCCGGGGATGGTGCTATGTGATTAAGTTCTTACTTGTTTGTCTATTTTTATTTTTGCTTTCACCTTGAGGAACTTGTTCCTCGAGGCTTGTTCTTACCATTTTCGTGTAGTTTCCATGTCTGTAGTTATCTCCTTGTCTTAGTTATGATGACTCAAGACATGTGTTATGGAGTATGTGGTGGATCTTTTGAGTATGACTATGGGTATGGGGAGTTTAAGAAGCAAGTCAACACAAACCTACCTTATTATTTGTACAACGAAAATCCTAACCACTACCCCAATTTTTCCCACCAAAAGCACCACACCCAATATCAACAACAACCACCCACCCAATACCCATTTCACAATGAACTTCAATTGCCACAATACAACCACTTTCACACCCACCCACAACAAGAAGATAAACCCATTGAAAAAAATGATTCTTCAAATGATGGGAGATCAACAAAACTTCTTCAAACAAATGCTAGAGGAGAGCCAAAAGAGGGACAATGTCCTTCAAAGCATTGTTTCCCAAAGTGAGGAGTTGGAGATTCAAATTGACCAATTAAAAGAATTCCAAGCAATCACTCACCACCATTCTTTGGATATTGAGCATAAATGCGAGTTTGAAGTAGTGACCTTTGACATGGAAGATGAGAAGTGGGAGGAGCCAAATTCCTTGAGCTCTTGTGACTATGAGAGTGTTGTGTTTAATGAGGAAGACATGAGGTTGAGCAAACCAAATGTTCTTAGCCTTTGTGAGTATGAGGGTGTGTCCTTTGATGTGAACATTGAGGTGTTGGAAAAAGAGCTAAAAGAAGCCCCCATTCATGGTTTACGTGAAGATAGCAACAATGATGATGAACCTAGAGGAGAGATTCACAATATCACCTTGCTTGAGGAGCCTATCCTTGAGACATTTGAGATACCTTATTATGAAGAAGAGCGTCCTTCCTTTATCCTTCATGAAGACCACTTGGCACCTATCATGGGGCCAATGATTGTTGAAGAGGATATGGTGGACCTTCTTCACAAGGTCAAAGCATCATACAAAAGCTACTTGGTGAAAAAGCTCAAAGAGAAAATTGCTCGTGAGGCTACTTGTGAAAATTTGGCACCCATAATCTCAACTCCTATGGTATCCAATCATCAAAGTCATGAAGACTCTCCTTCCACCTTGGAAGGATTGAAGAATCAAAATGCTATCATCATCACCAAAATTGAAGGAGAAGTTGGTAAGTGGAAGTCCACGGATGAAAATGAACCACACTTCACGCCCAATCTTAACAAGACTCATGAATGTGTTTACTTGAAACATTGGGAAAGCTCTAACACTAAGGAGGAGACAAGAAAAAGAGCATTTTACAAGCCTCCTTGGCCAAATTTCATCTTCAAGTGGAGCAACCCATACTTATGCTTGTTTGGAGCTTGCTCACAAGCTTTTGATCTTCTACTAAGAGCCTTAAGCTCTATGGATAAGAACTTCTACAAATTGAACTAGTTTGGTGGAGTCCTACCTCAAACCACCATTTGTAAGATATTTCTTGAACCTCTTTATTTTGTATAATATTGTACATTTTATTTTTGCATTTAATTTCTTGCATGAGAGAGAAGAGAGAGAGAGTCATCTTACATGATTTATGAGCAAATTTCAGAAAAAGATAAGGAAAAAGGAGAAAATCAGTGAAAAGGGGTTTATCATTTCACGAAAGAAGAAAGAAGAAAGAGAAAGAAGCAGAGACGCTCGGATCCAAGCAAATCCGCCCGTCCAGGGCCCACGGAAGAAAAAAAGCTGAAACAGCTGAAGAATCCGTGCGGATTCCAAGAAATCCGTCCGTCCCTTACAATCCGTCCGTCCTCTTCACGGGACGCCCGTCCCAAATGACGTCCAGAAGCAAGATTTTATTCTGCGCTAGAATCCGTGCGGATTATCAAGAATCCGCCCGTCCTGATCAAGACGTCCGTCCCGTACGAAATCCGCCCGTCTTGTCCCTGCTTCTCAACCGACAGATTTCTCTGTTCTAGAATCCGCGCGGATTCTACAGAAGACGCCCGTCTTGCCCATCGAGAATCCGTCCGTCCCGTCTGCAATCCGCTCGGATTGTACTGTTCACGCGAGAAAAACGGGTCAGGTCCAACCCTATCCGTTCGGATTCCCTTCTTCTTCTATATAAACACCCCCTTCTCCCTCATTTCCTCATCTTATCAAACCCTAAAACACTCTCTTCAATCCTCAAAATCACCTTCATATCCTCAAAATCACCCACATCACCCACATCACCCCCATCACCAACATGAGTTCCAAGGGAAAGGCCAAGAAATTGTTTGATTCGATCGGAAAGAAGCGCAAGGGATCATCCTCTTCAACACCACGAGATGTGATAATGAGGGGAGGTATTGAACAACTCAACAACTTCCAAGAAGTGATCTTCATATCCGACGACCACCGCGAAAATTTCGTCGAGCTTCTAGGTAAGAAATACGAACCTACTCAATTTGTTGACACTAGGGTGTTGGAAATCCTTAAGATAAGGTACCCTACCGAGGCGTTCTTCAATGGCCTTGGCATTGGGGACCTTTTCCATGCTCATGAAGAGACTTACCTTAGTCTCACCCTTGAGTTCTTGAGTAGCCTTCGCATTGTGGCGGATGCCCGCAACAATTTAGGCATGGAGTTTAGGTTATGCAACCGAGACCATGTTCTTTCTCTTGAGGAATTCGCCTATGTTTTCGGTCTTGAAATACCCACCGCCTATACCGACAAGCCCGATAATTTTAGTGTGGATTTTCTTTGGAAAGCTATCTCCGGGAAAAACTTTACCCATATAAAGCGTTGCTATACATTTGATATTCAACACCCGGTGATTCGATTCACCGAACGCTTTGTAGCCGGATGCATCAATGGGAGGTACGAGCAAGATCGGTGTACCCTCATCGACTTAACTTTTCTTGAGTCTCATTTGAATGTTCGAGCGGTGAGGCGTTATAACTTCAATACGCCACTTGAGATACTCAATAGGTTCAATGACTTTGCTCAAGGGACATCTCAACTTAAAACCTTCGTGATGGGAGGTCTAATTACAATGTTGGCTAAACACCTTTGCCCCGGGTTCAATGCCCGAGGAACCTATGTTCCTCTTGAAGGGAGGACTTTGATTGATGAGCACACCATCTTCTATAGTCACCGATGGTGCAACTACACTCAAGATGAGAGCGTGGAATGGTACACCAAGGGTTGCACTTCGATGATCCTTGAAGGATGGAAGATACCGGGCATCGAACCACGATTGAGTCCATACTCCCCTCCACCAAGCTACCTCCTTGATATCCAAATTCTTGATAATCCCCCTCAAAGGGAAGAGCCACGCCGTCAACCACCTCGTGGAGGGCCGGGGGTACAAATGCGCCCACCTTCCTATGTCCCTATCCCACCTTACCCCTTTCCACATACCCCATTTCAACCAGAAATCCCCAATACCCCGGGTATTAATGATTTGATGGCACTCATGAATAGAGTGGACCTTGGGGTGCACAAAGGGAGGGAAGACAACTACCTAGCCCTCTACCCCCAATACTATAACATGGCTCAACAAGGGTATATTGACCCCGATGGTCCTAAACCCTCTTGGGCACAACCGGAGCTCTTGTTCCCAAATTATGGGAACCAAGCTTGGGGTCGCGGCGATGGAGGGCATTCTAGCCAAGGAGGAGGGTACTCGGGTCAAGAAGGAGCTTTTGACCAAGGAGGATATTGGGGCCAAGCACCCGGACATGATCAAGCCGGAAGCTCTCATGGTTATGGCTATGACCAAGATGAGGATGACGAATGAAAGAGGCCTACTTCACCACTTCCACTTGTATGATATCCATCTCTCCCTCTCTCTTTTATATTTACATTGCATTTAGTATAGCATTTAGCTTGCATTTGTATTATATTTCATATTGCATTTGCATTAGTTAGTTCATAGTATAGTTGCATTGTAATATAATTCATATAGATAATTGCATGTAGACTAGAATTCATGCATTGTCACTAATGTCCAAACCTATTCATTTCTACACTAGAAATAGTGTTTAAATCGGTTTGGGGAGGTTTGATCATAGGTGACCATAATTTACTAGAAATCATGCATCATATAGTATAGTTTAGATTGCATTCATTTGTTATATATGTCATATCGAATTGCATTTAGTTAGAACATGCATTCATTCATACCATATCATATTGCATTTGTACTTCATTTCAAAAAAATCAAAAATCCAAAAACATGTTTTCCTTTTTTATTCCTACTCCTACATGTACATTGAGGACAATGTCCAAAATAAAGTGGGGGATGGGAATTTATATTCCAAAATGCATAAAAATTGAAAAATTTCGAAAAATCACAAAAACATGTCTTTTTATTTCAAAAAAATCAAAAACCATAAAAATTTGAAAAATTTAAAAATCCAAAAACAAGTTCATTTCCTTTGTAGTGTAGACTTGTATATATTGTTTTGTATATATTGTGTTTGTTCATCCTTTTTCACATTTATCGACTATGCCACATCCGAGACATGAGGATATTGAAGACCGCATGGTATGATCTTTCCAATCTCCTTTTTCCTCTTTATGTTAATGACTATGTGGCTTTATTTTGATTGATGCGGTAAAAACAATGTGAACTTAGGACTTGCATTTAGTTTATATGGCATACTAGTTGGTAGAATCATTTGCATTGGGATGTTTATATGCTAGTTGCATCATGGCATGTAGTTTGCATGTTAGAAAAATTTTGTGAAACCGTCTACTTGGGAAGCTTGACAAGTGTATATAGGCCCTAGTAGATGCTTTTTATTCTTAAGACTTTGCTTGTTAGAATACTTGTAAAACACCCTAGGATGTGTCATGCTAGTATCCTTTGACCCTTGGCTTAAGGCCTAGTCAAGAGTACCTTGTGGTGTGATAACTCCTTGGCTACCGTTTATTCCAAGGTGACCCTTGAAACCATGCATACTTCTATCATTCATCCATGTTCTACCACATTTTTGTCATCAAAGGGAATGGGCACAAAAAGAAATTGTTCAAATTTGAGTTCAATGAAATGAAAAGTGAAAGAAAGTTTGCAAAAATGCATCAAATGAAAAGAGGAGCAAAAAAATAGAACTCCTAAGCTTCAAATACAAGGCACCCTCGTTACTAATTGGGGTGACTTTGAAAATGTTCAAAAGAAATGCAAAGAAAAGTTGAAAGTTGTCAAGTGTTGAAATGCCAAAAATCAAAAGAAATGGCAAAGAAAGTGTTCTCAAATGTCAAATGCCAATGAAATTGGGGGGAAAACAAAAATAAAAGCAAACTCCCAAAGTGAAACTCAAATATCTATCGATCCCTTTATCCATCGTATCCATTTTTGTGCATGGTAGAGAGGGGACGACCCTTCTTCTTGTCTAGGCAAGAGGGGGAATTCCGCGATCCTCCAGTGTTTCTAACACCATAGGGAGTCTACTCTTGACAAAAGCATTTAACGATTGAGGACAAAGGTACCCTAGCTTGACACATTTTGGAGGTGATTTATTGGTATCCTTCTAGGCTTAGTAGTTTGAATAAATTGTATCTATGAAGGATTGTGTACCCTTGAATTGCTTCCCTTGTAGATAATTTCCGCCACTTAGATGAGGAAAGTGGCTATTCTTTTTGTAGATGCATCCATTATGTGTTTTTGTGTGCTTAAAGTTTGGATGTGTCGCCATTTTGGCAAGACCCACCTTGCCTTGCAAGAAGGCATCCTACCTCATGGTTGTCTTGTTGTGAGTTGAAGGGGCGGAGTGAGACCCGCTAATTGTCTCATATCGGTTATATTAGTAGGTTAGTTTAAATAAAGGTCTAGTTTTTGTCACCTCTTTACTCGGGACAAGTAAAGGTTCGGTTTGGGGATATTTGATGTGAACATTATTTGCCCACATTTAGTCCCCTAATTGAGCCTATTTTGCATACTATTATAACATTCTTTGGCCATTTTATCCGTCAAAACCTTCCTATTTGCTTTTCTATCGCATTTCATATGTTTTGTAGAAAAGGAGATGATAAGGCGGAAATTCCCGTCTTTCGTGCACATTTGGAAGGCTATTGATGATAATAGATGGACTAGTATGAAGAGGAAGCAAGGACTAAAGACCAATCTCGCAAGAATAAAATGGAAATGAGCAAAAAGGGGAAGAAAAGAAGAAGAACCACGGCTGAAGAACAATCCGAGCGGATTGTCCCAGAATCCGCCCGTCTCCACTAAACAATCCGAGCGTCCTGCTCAGAATCCGCTCGGATTGCCTCACTAGAATCCGTCCGGATTCCCCTAAATCCGCTCGGATTCCTTTGCCAGATTCCGTCCGTCCCGACTCCAATACGCACGGATTTCTTCACAGCATAGTTTCGTCTTCTCCAAACTACGTGAAAGACTCCCTTCTCTCGGAGAATACCGGAGTCTCCTTGCTCAAACTTAAAAAGTGTAATTACTAGTTTAGCCCTTAGTTAACCCTAATGCATCCACCTAATTTCCACTATAAATACCCCATCTTTGTAATTAATCAAGCATGTTGTTTTTAGCCAGAAAGTCCTTCTTTAGATTAGATTAGGAGTAGATTAGAATAGATTACTCTTTAATCTTTCCACAAATTACACATTAATCTCTCCTTAATTATTGTTCAAGTTTATTATTCAAGTTTATTATTGGGTAATTGAAGATTATTGGGTTATTATTGGGAGATTGACAACCTTCCATCAATCAATCAAGTTTCTTCTATTATTCTTGCTTTATTGTTTGGATCATCTTAAGTTGGTATAATTCCTTTACTCTTTAATCTTTATTGTTCATTTCTTCATTCTATTATCATGTTTATACTTGTTGTGATGATTGACACCATTAATGACATGTTTCCCATGATTATGAGTGAGTAGTTCTTTAGCTAGGATTAGTGGGTAATTAGGGGAAACCAACATGGGATTGATTCATGCTTAATCTAATATGTTCACATGATTAAATTGCTTGCTTGTTGTGATGTCAACTTTATGCACATGTTATGTTTGATGAAATGCTAAGCCTATGAATCCTTGCATTTTTACCATCTCTTATCTACTCAACTTGACTTGTAAGATATAAACCAACTCGAGTCTTGTTAGATCATGCATAGAAGTTGAATAGGAGGAAAGTAAGTCGACTTGTAGGTGTTGTACAATCTAATCGATTCGGCTCCGGGACCCAACCCTTCCTATGAACCGTAAGACATAACCCAACTCGGTTCCCCCACAACACTAATTGCTTGCATATAATTGTAAACATGTTTGTATGATCAAAACCATGAATCCCCCATGACCCCATGATATCCTAGCACTTTTAATCATTTGTTTACATCTTTCCTTTTATTGCTTGTTTTACCTTATTTCTTGCACTAGTATAGACACAACTACAAACCCAAACAAATCGTGACACTAGCATAAATTGAGATAGATAAACTTAGAACCCAAAGCACACCGTCCCATGGATCGTCCTCGACTTACCACTAGCTAGTTGTTTGTTGAGTATTATAAATGTGTTTGATTGGATGAGTGACGACATCGACCCACCATCACATGGTCAGTATAAACAATAACCTTAGAACCTAACAAATAAGACCGAAATTTATCTAAGGCAAAAACTACAGCTAGAAACTCCTTCTCAGTGGTGTAATAATTGACTTGAGCCTCATCCAGAGTTCGGCTCGCATAATATATGGCATTCAAAACTTTGTTTTTCCGCTGTCCCAAAACTGCACCAATCGCATAATCGCTGGCATCACACATAATCTCGAATGGGAGGTCCCAATCAGGCGGCTGAATGATTGGCGCAGAAACTAGAGCCTCCTTTAACCTGTTAAAAGGTAAAAGGCACTCATCAGTAAACTCAAAGACAACATCCTTAAGGAGCAATTGTGTAAGTGGTTTAGCAATTTTTGAAAAATCCTTAACGAAACGCCGATAAAAACCAGCGTGACCAAGGAAACTCCTCACACCTTTAACATTCACGGGAGGAGGCAATTGCTCAATCACCTGCACTTTTGCCTTATCAACATGTATACCCTTATCAGAAATCAGATGCCCAAACACAACTCCCTCATTGACCATGAACTGACATTTTTCCCAGTTTAAAACAAGATTAACATCAATACAACGCTGCATGACTTTATCAAGATTAGCTAAACAACGATCAAAGTCATTACCATAAACTGAGAAATCATCCATAAATACCTCCATAATGTTCTCTATATAATCAGAAAAAATCCCCATCATGCACCTCTGAAAGGTAGCTGGGGTGTTACACAATCCGAAAGGCATTCTGCGGTATGCAAAAACACTCTGTGGACAGGTAAAAGTGGTCTTACTCTGATCATCCAGATGAAAGGGATCTGAAAGAACCCTGAATATCCGTCTAGAAAACAGAAAAATTTGTTAAAAGCAAGTCTTTCAGTCATTTGGTCAACAAAAGGGAGGGGGAAGTGGTCTTTCTTGGTGGCGGCATTCAACTGTCTATAATAAATGCACATCCGCCACCCTGTCACAACTCTCATTGGTATTAATTCATTTTTCTCATTTTTAACCACGGTAGTCCCTCCTTTCTTCGGAACTACCTGAACTGGGCTAACCCACTTGGAGTTGCCAACTGTATAAATAATACCTGCATCGAGTAGTTTCATCACCTCGGCCATAACAACTTCCTGCATCTTCGGGTTCAACTTGCGTTGACCCTGTCTGTAAGGCTTGTGGCCTTCCTCCAGCTCTATCCTGTGCATACAAATATCAGGGCTGATGCCCTTAATATCATCCAAAGAGTAACCTAAAGCTTTCCTGTTTTTCTTAAGCACACACATCAAAGCAGAAAGCTGGTCATCATTAAGCTTAGCACTAACAATAGCTGGGTACTGCTCCGTATCATCTAGAAAAACATACTTAAGATTAGGAGGAAGTGGCTTGCGCTCTGGCACCTTTACCTCTACAACATAGGCAGAATCAGCTTCAATGGTATAGCAAGTGTTTACCAAATTTTCGTTGGCCAGGCTTATGAGCATCTCATCTTCTTCCTCCGTGAGCTCGTAGCTTTCCATTGAAGCTACCAAAACATCTAGTTCCTCAGCATTCTCCGCTGTATTATCTGCACACTCATCTAAACGGGTTAGATCAGCTAGGGGATCCTTGGCTAAGGATTCCCTCCAGTTACAATTAACAGCCCTGTCAACAATATTAACGGAATAACACGTATCATCATCAGCAGGTTCAGTAGCCTTACGAGCAAGACTAAACTCAATGGTGTCATCCCTTACCTCTAAGGTTATGATTCCGCGTTTCACATCTATTACAAATTTGTTGTATGTAAAAATGGTCTACCTAAAATAATAGGTATCTGATTGTCCTCTCGCTTTGTCCAAAACAACGAAATCGACAGGAATAAAAAACTTACCCACTCGAACGGGTACATCCTCTAAGACTCCTAAAGGTCTCTGAGTCGATCTATTTTCCATCTGAAGGGTAATATCGGTCACCTTAAGTCTACCAATATTTAGCATTTCGCAAAATGAATATGGCATGACATCGACTTTGGCCCCTAAATCACAAAGGGCCTTTCCAATTTCGTGGTTACCTATAGTGCAAGGAATTGAAAAGCTACCTGGGTCCTTTAATTTAGGTGGTATGTTAATTTGCGAAAGAGCATTTCATTCTTCTACAAAAGCAACAGCACCGTCATCATGAAAATTTCTCTTACGATTCAAAATGTCTTTCATAAATTTAGCGTAAGAGGGTACCTGGGTAATTAGATCAGTGAAAGGAATGGTTACCTCAAGATTCTTGACCATCTCCAAAAACTTACCAAACTTGCGCTCCAGCTTAGTATTCTTTAAACGCTCCGAATACGGGACTGCAACACTGGCCGTAGGATCAGTAACCTTCGGCTTCCGTAAATTTAAAACCTCCGTCAAATCATCAATAAGTATAGAATCATGCAAATTAATTGACGGATTTGCGTCCTGCGCTGGAGACCCAGTCGATCGACCATTGGGCTCGGTCGATCGACCAAATACACTGGGTTCGAACAGTTTCTGGTCAGAAACTCCTTCGTCAGGAACTTCGGTCGATCGACTGATATTGTTGGTCGATCGACCACATGCGCTGGGTTCAATTAGTTTCTGGTCAGAAACTTTTTCATCAGAGATTCCGGTCGATCGACTGCTGTTGTTGGTCGATCGACCATTGGTAATCGGGCAAGAAAGCTCGTTTCGCACTGAGAATTTAAATTTGTCTTTTCATCATTTCCCGAGTCTTCTCTTGGCTTATCGGGACCATCATAAGAAAGGCCACTTCGGAGATTAATGGCATTAATGGTTTCAATTGGCCCCTCACATTTGCTTGAAGAATTGGCGACTTGGTTAGCCGCTAAATTCTGTAACTGCTTCACAAAATTCCTTGCAGATTCAATCCCAGCTTCTTCTATTTTCGTGACTTGAACCAAAATAGCTCGGATTATTTCTCTTAATTCCGCGGTCTCATCTGAGTTATGAACAGGAATTTCAATTTCTCTCTCGGAAACCTTAGAAGTCTCGAGCTTTTCGAGACGGGCTGTAATAGAAGCTATGAGTGTCGCAACGGCACTCATTTCATCACTTTGCTTTCGCGAGTTTCCACGCGAACTCCCAAACTCAGGTCTATGGACTGCCATCTCCTCAATAGTGTTCCAACCGTTATTCTGACCACTATTATTTTGGAACCTACCATTCGCAGCTGCATCCAGGATAACCTTGTAGTCATCATATAAAGAATTGTAGAATAAGTTGTAAAGGTACCACTTTGAAACCGTGGTGAGGGACAGATCAACCAAACTCTTGAAACGTCCCCATGCTTCACAAAATTCCTCATCGGTCCTTCTTTGGAAATTTGTAATTTTGCTTCTCAAGGCATCAGTCTTTGCGAGTGGGAAGTATTTTTTGTAGAAAGCTAATGCTAGAGATGTCCAATCCGTGACTCCAGCTGCTACCCTATCAAGGTAGCGGTACCAATCTCGCGCGAAATCCTTCAAGGAGTATAAGAACATCATCCCCTTTACTTCATCTTGGGTCACCCTGCCCGGGTATGGAACAACGATGAGTCCGTGAAAAATTCCATATGCTTCAAAGGATCCTCGTCCAGGAGACCAAAAACCGATTTCGCTCCACTAAATCGATATAGGAGGAACGGAATTCGAAATGACCATGAGTAGGGGTGGGTAAATCGTATCCCTTTGGAACATGCTGCACTTGTGGCTGAAGATTATCATATATTGTAGTCATGATCGCGAAACGGAGAGTACTCAAGCCTTCCTCTCAAAAATCTGTCTTCTAACTGTGCAAAAGCAAAACTAGAAGCAAGAGTAAGCAACGGCCTCAAGGAACCAAGGTTCCTTGAGACAAGAAAAATAAACTAAAAATAGAGCAAACAGAATTACACCGTCTCCCCGGCAACGGCGCCAAAATTTGATACCGTCGTTTTGTATCAAAACTAAATTTATAAATCCGAACTAAAACTATAGCTAGTGATAGTAAGGGTCGAACCACAGAGAGACAACATCAATTCTATTTGCTATTTTTAATCTATTGAAGTAACAATTAATTGGGGGTTTTGAATTTGTTTGATTCTAGTGGCTAATTGGCAAAATAAGAAATTTCTCAAATAAGATAAAAGGGATATCAGGAACTTTGGTTCACCATGGCTAAGGTCAGGTCAAAAAGGTAGCAGAGGTCCTGTAATACGGTCTCAGGAAATATGAGCAAGCCTTTCGATCAATGCTCAAATTTAACCTTACGTTCTTCTAATTCCCTAGACTTTCTCAAAGCTTTCGCTCAAAGGAAATTCCAAAACTAATGAAAACCTAACCTACTAATCTTTCAATCTAGCAAGACGGGTTTATCAAAAGAAAATAAGATCGATACGGAAGAAATCATACTAATGAATTCGACCCTAATTTATGCCATGGCTCACCTAGTTCCCAATCAAGATAATTAGCTATGCATGATTAAAACTATAACAATTGCAAAATTAAAGACATAGAATGAAATTGACATGATTGAATTGAAATTAAAATAGAGGATTAAAACTGAATTACTTGAATATAAATTGGTAACAACAAGAATTAAATTGACAAGAAATAAGAAAAGAAGGAAATTGAATTAAAGCTTACTAAAGAATTGATGAACAAAGCAATTGAATTGAAATCCGTAGTCTCCACTTTCTTGTTTCCCCAAAAATAGATCTAAAATTTTAGTTGTTGAATAATAAAAAGCATAACCTAAATTATTGTTGCCTTCTACTGATAAACGGTCTGCCCATCAGATAAATTCAAGTGGGCTTTCAAAAGTCTAACGCATAAAGTAAATCACAGGTTCACGACCTGGTCGATCGACCAAGTGGCACGGTCGATCGACCAAGTGGCACGGTCGATCGACCAGCCAGTACAGTGCTGCCTCTTCTGCTGAACTTCCACGGTCGATCGACTGGAGATGTTGGTCGATCGACCAACTACGCTGTGCAGTAACTTCCTTTTCTCTTCAATCAGCCTCTTTACTCCATGCACGCATCCTAAGGTGAACAAGTCCCAACTCCCATCTTCCATGTTTCCATGAAGTTGCCTCCGGAGGACGATTTAAGCTTGATTTAGCTCACTTCCACTCATTCCTACAATAAATCATAGAAATTCCAAAGTAAACCGTTTCGGGAGAAATAGTAGCTTTAAGCTAACAAATACGCATAGAAATACGTGCTAAAACTGCAAATAAAGTGTATAGAATATGCACGTATCATCTACCATGCACAAAAGTGGATACAATGGATAAAGGGATCATTTGTATTTTGAGTTTCATATGGGTGTTTTCTTTTGTTGTCCCCCCCCCCTCCCCACCCCCCCCCCCCCCCTTTCTCCCCCCCACATTTATTGTGGCATTTGACATTTGAGAGCACTTTCTTTTTGCTATTTCTTTGATGTTTGGCATTTCAATACTTGACAATTTTCAACTCTTTGCATTTTCTTTTGAACATTTTCAAAACCACCCTATTTGTAGCGAGGGTGCTTATATTTGAAGCATAGGAGTTCTTATTTTTGTACTCCTCTTTTCTTTGATACAAATTGCAAACTTTTTCATTTTCATTTCAATTTTTGAACTCAAATTTTGATAATTTTTTGTGCCCATTTCCTTTTTTTTGTTGACAAAATGTGATAGGAGTGGAAGGTGGTTGCATGGTTTCAAGGATCACCTTGGAATAAACGGTAGCCAAGGAGTTATCACACTACAAGGTACTCTTGACTAGGCCTTAATCCATGGGTCAAAGGATACTAGCATGACACATCCTAGGGTGTTTTAGAAGCATTCTAATGAGCTAAGTCTTAAGAAGAAAAAGTATCTACAAGGGCCTTATATACACTTGTCAAGCTTCCCAAATAGATGTTTTCACAAATTTTTTCCTATAATGCAACTATATGCCATGATGCAACTAATATTTATACAACCTAATGCAAATGCTTCTATTAACTAGTATGCCATATAAACTAAATGCAACTCCTACAATCACATTGGTGTATACCGCATCAATCAAAATAAAGCCACATAGTCATTAACATAGAGAGGAAAAAGGAGATTGGAAATATCATACCATGCGGTCTTCATAATCCTCATGTCTCGGATGTGGCGTAGTCGATTAATGTGAAAGAAGGATAAACAAACAAGCAAGCAAATATATACAAAAATACACAATTCTACACTATAAAGGAATGAACATGTTTTTGGTTTTTCAAATTTTCAAATTTTTATGGTTTTTATGTTTATGAAATAAAGAGGCATGTTTTTGTATTTTTCAAAAAAATTCAATTTTTATCATTTTTTTATTTAAAATTCAAGTTATAATTTCCCATCCGCACACTAGTATGGGCATTGTCCTCAATGGCCAAAACGATAGGAAATTATGCAAGCTAAATGAGAATGCATGATTTCTATACTAATATGCAAACTACATGACATATACACAAGTGATGCATTCTAAACTATACTATATGATGCTTGAATTTATTGGTTGGAGAGCTAATTTAGATTAACTCCCAAGGCTTGTGCTTGAGCTTCCCCAAACCAAGTAAGACACTATTTCTAGTGTAAAAATGGGGGAGTTCATGCACAAGTATGCAATGCATGAAACTAGTTTGTCATTTTGGATTTTCAAAGTGGGAACAATAAATTTATCATAACCTAGATGTTACCAAGGTGGAATAATAGTCCTTCACTTTTACAAGGACACCACTAAAAGTTGAAACAATTAATTGTAAAACAAGTTAGCAAAGCATGAAATTTTTAACAAGAAAAATGAGGGGGAAAGAAGAGATTTACCTTGGCCATGGTGAGTAGCGCATGCCCACTCCACCTAGCTCATGAACATCTTCAATGGTTACTATCATTCCCTCCAAGATCACTATCCTCTTGTGCTCACAATTTGTCACTCTCATAAAAATCCATGAACTCGTCCCGCTCGCTATTAACATCCACCGTATCACCGCCACTTGATCCTCCTTCTTCTCCTACTCCATATGTTCCACCGTTGGCATGCTCCGAGTTTGGAAAAAGGATATCCATTTGAGCCCAAGAGGGAAGCATTCCCTTTTCACTAATATGCCCTTGATGGGCCAACTATTGAAATTGTGGATACAGAGCAAAGTAATTGTCCACCCTTGCTTCATATTACTTTTGGTGCATGTCTTGGAGTAGACCTGTGATAAAGTCGTCTCTCGGAAGGATGAAGGGATTTGGGTGGTTGTATGGTTGATATGGAAATGGGTAAGGCGGGATAACAACTTTCTCTTTTTCATTTGTTTGAGGTTCATGTTGTTGAGGTTGAGTGGGAGGTGGGGTTTGATTTTCTTGGGTTGCACTAGTTAGGACGAGGTAGGATGGTACTTGTGAGAGAGGAGCCCTTCGAGGTGATATCCTTGTTAAACCTTCCATGGGAAGAAAAATGGGGGTGCTCCCCTTGGTGATCCACTTAATCCTTCGCTCAAAGCCTTCAAGGGCTATGCAATGGTGTTGTTGGAGAAGCAACATTTCATCAATCTTGGTGTTGCCCGGAAGAGGTATATAAGCATTGTTGTGGATAAAATTAGGGTTGAAGAATTTTGCAAGCCTTTTTATCAATCCCCCATTGACAGTGTGGATCATACCATCATCATCTCCATTCCGGAACTTTGCCCATCTTTCAAGAAGTACTAAGGGGGCGTTGAAGTGATAACCGCTCCTCCCTTGTATCTTTAGGTAGGACTCCATGAAAACAAGATCGAGTTCATTCACTACCACGGGATAACGGCGGGCTAAGAGAGTGCTAGAGATAAATCGGTAAGTAAGCCGAAAAATGGGGTTTTGAATATGAGAGGCCGAGCATTCCTTAATGAAAGAGAAGTCGCGACCCGTCATGGCTCGCTATAGAGGTGCTATGCTATAATTCCGCGGCTTTTATGTACGGGTAGGCGATACATCAAGACCCAACACACTAGCAAACTCCACAAGAGTCATCATTCGAGTTGTGTTCTCTAGTCTAAACTCCACACAAATTGTCTTGTTCAAGGTATAAATATTTAGAAATCTCAAGAATTCAAGAACTAAGGACCGATAAATGAGCTCATGCATGTTGAACATAGTTGAAAGACCAAATAACTCAAAGAGTGCCTCGGTTTGATGATAGATGCCTAGTTTCCTTAATGTCTCATGGCACATGAATTTAGTAGGAAGAATGTTCTTACGAAGGAGACGAAGAAAGACGAGTATTTGGACATCATTGACGAATTTTATGTTGGAGAACTCATTAAGTCTTGAGAGATCTACTATTTCTTCATTCTCTCTCCTCAATGTGTTAAGGTGAGATGTTGAGGAGCTTCCAATTATTATTTTTTTTTTGGTGGAATGTGAAATATATTATAACTCATAAATATGATAGTTCGTTACAAAGCATCGCACCAATCTAGTAATTACAAGTCAACAGACTTCCAACAAATTCGAAACAAACTAGTCATACTTAGGTTCCCAAGGTAATTTGTAAGCCTTCAATGACCACACTCTATCCTCACACCTCCTGCATACATCCTGTTTGACCTGCTTGATAAGCACATAGGGAGAAATCAGCATAGCTTCTAGCCTGCACACATTCCTAGCATGCCAGAGATGATACCAAGCCGCCACTATTGCAGTAAACACTATTTGCTTCTTTATGAGAGATTTACATCTCCATTTAAGACACCAGTCAATGAGTCTAGTATTAGGAAAATCAACCTCAAGCCAACTGATCCCAACATAGTTGGCTGAATTTACATTCATACAGCAGATGTTGATGAGTCTCTAAATGGGACTGGCAGAAAAAACAAACACCGTCAGTAATAATACCAAATTTTAGCAACCGTTCCCTAGTCATGAGCCTCTCCTGAACAACCAACCAGCCAATGAACGAATGTTTAGGAATGCTAGTTTGATTCCAGATCAAAGGGCACCAATTAACCTTATTTTGCTGACCACATAACCACTGATAACCACTTGACACAGACTAAACACCATTGTTGTCCATCCATTTTCCATTAGTGTAGCCAGGTTTCATAATATCTCTTATCTGGCAAATCTTGCGCCAAGTCCAGCTTGCATTAGTAGTAGGGATGTACTCATGCCAATCTTTTCCTTTCATATAAACATGATCTACCCATTTAATCCACATATGATCTGCTTTTGCTGCTAACCACCAGGTATATTTGCCTATCACAGCCTGATTCCAGAGCCTTGCATTCACAATGTCCAGTCCCCCATATCTCTTCTTATTGCAAATCTTCTCCCAAGCCACAGCAGAGGAGCTTCCAATTACTCTTGGTCTTCTTCTTTCTCTAGGCAAGGACCTTCTTGATCTCATCTTAAAGGTAGATCTAGAAATTTGGCTTCTTGAAGATGAAGATATTCTTTGTAATTGAAATCCTTCTTGAAACCCTAGGTTTTGGGGGTTTTTAATTTAGAGAGGTGAATGAGTGCTTTTGGTGTGATTTGAGTCATATGGGAGGGGATTTTATGTTTTATAGAGGAAAGAAGGGTGAGGTGTCATAACATGAGTGGTGGGTTGGAGAATGCAAATGCCGAAAATAGAAGAGCAGCACAGGAGGGAGACGCGCGGGCCAGGATCGGGACGCTCGGATCACTGCTTTGCAGAAATATCATGAGAGTAGATAGGGACGGGCGGATCGAGCTCAAGACGCTCGGATCCTTAGTCAGTGCACTCTGGAGTTTCCAACCCATGCTGGGACGCTC
Source organism: Silene latifolia (assembly GCF_048544455.1). NCBI lineage: Eukaryota > Viridiplantae > Streptophyta > Magnoliopsida > Caryophyllales > Caryophyllaceae > Silene > Silene latifolia. The sequence goes on along the minus strand of NC_133535.1, from coordinate 46,399,799 downwards.
GGATTCTGCTCAGGACGAGCGGATTCATAGCGGAGACGCTCGGATTGTCCAGGGGACGCGCATATTTATAAACAGTGTGAAATCATCACTTTGAAGCAAGCCAGGACGTGCAAATTGATCTCAAGACGAGCGGCTCTTGTCTTGGAAGGCTCGGATTGTATGTAATATGCTCAGATTTTGCAGCAGACCCAATTTTTTTTATTTCAGTAATTCCAAGACCCGCGTCTTGTTGCCAAGACGCTCGGATCTCTCTCGGATCCGCTCGGATCGTATGCCGTTCCCACGGGCTCAGGTCTGCACGTGGGGGTTTCCTCCTTTTTGTTCTTCTTTCTCCTCATTTGATAAGAGTGTTTCCCCACACTTGAATTGCTAAATCCTTCATTCATCAAATGAGTTAGTAACACTCCCTCACCAACTCTCATGTCAAAAATCATGCTTCATTGAAAATGCAATAAAGTTAAAAATACAAATGAGAAGAGTTAGTATATGTACAAATGATGGTTTGGAGAGGACTCTACCAAACTCCTTCTTTGATGGTTCTTTCATGGTGGGAGAGGCTCGAGGCGGATGACCTCTACTTCTCCGATGAATGCTCCTTAATAATATGGTTTCAACCTTTGGCCGTTGATTTTGAACTTGTTTCCATCTTCCGACTTTATTTCAAAGTCGCCATACTTTCCCACTTCGGTGATCACATAAGGCCCCATCCATCTTGAATTTAACTTCCCGGGAAAGAGTCGGTATCGGGAGTTAAATAGAAGGACTTTGTCTCCTTTGTGCAAGGCTTTTTGCTTGATTCTCTTGTCATGAAGTAACTGTGTCCTCTCCTTGTAGATCTTTGCATTTTCGTAGGATTGTAGTCGGAATTCCTCCAACTCTTGAATTTGCATTATCCTCTTTTGACCACTTAACTTGAGGTCAAGGTTGAGCGCTTTGATTGCCCAAAAGGCTTTGTACTCTAGCTCAATTGGCAAATGGCATGCCTTTCCATAGACTAGCTTGTAAGGGGAGGCTCCTATGGGAGTCTTATAGGCCGTCCTATAAGCCCAAAGAGTGTCATCAAGCTTCATACTCCAATCCTTACGAGTCTTGTTAACAACCTTCTCAAGAATTTGTTTGATTTCTCTATTCGAAACTTCAACTTGACCGCTTGTTTGAGGATGGTATCCCAAGCCGGTTCTATGTTGAACACCATATTTTGTCAAAAGAGAGGTGAATTTATTTTCATGGAAATGTGTCCCTCCATCACTAATGATTGCTCTAGGGACTCTGAATCTTGGAAAGATTACTTTTTTGAGGAGTTTAGTAACCGTCTTGGCTTCATCGGTTGGGGTAGCAATTGCTTCTACCAACTTTGATACATAATCGACGGCTACAAGAATTTACTTGTTTCCTTGAGATGATACAAATGGTCCTTGGTAGTCAATTCCCCATACATCGAAAATTTCTACCTCCAATATTCTTCGTTGTGGCATCTCATTTCTCCAAGAAATTTTCCCGGTTCTTTGGCAAGGATCACAATGGAGAATAAATTCTCTAGCATCTTCAAACATGGTAGGCCAAAGGAAACCCGGTTGAAGGACTTTGGCAATAGTTCTTCATGCTCCATGGTGTCCTTCATAGGGTGATGAATGACATCCTTCTAAAACACCTTGAACTTCCCATTGGGGTATGCATCTTCGGTAAAGTCCATCACTACATTCCTTGTAAAGATTGGGATCGTCCCAAAAATATCTCTTTACTTCAAACAAGAATCTCTTTCTTTGATTGTAGTTCAAGTTTGGAGGAAGAACTCCTCAAACAATGTAATTAGCATAGTCGGCAAACCATGGTGTGGTGTGCCTCTCAAGTTGTGAATGGATGGCCATCAAGATATCATCGGGGAAAGAGTCATTGATCGGTGTCTCTCCCTCATCATTGTGGAATCGAATTCTTGACAAGTGATCTGCTACCACATTCTCGGCTCCCTTCTTGTCTCTTATCTCCAAATCAAATTCTTGGAGTAGCAAAATCCATCTCAACAACCTTGGTTTTGCTTCTTTCTTTATCAAAAGATATCTAAGAGCACGGTGATCCGAGAAAACAATCACTTTTGATCCAAGCAAATAGGATCGAAATTTTTCTAAAGCATAGACAATGGCAAGGATTTCCTTCTCGGTAGTATCATAATTTACTTGGGCGGCATCAAGAGTCTTTCTTATGTAATAGATAGCATGCAAAGCCTTTCCTACCCGTTGGCCAAGAACCGCTCCAACGGCGTAGTTACTTGCATCGCACATGATCTCAAATGGTAGTTCCCAATTTGGTGGTTGGATGATCGGTGCTGAGATCAATGCTTCCTTAATTCTATCAAAGGCTTCAACACACTCATTAGTGAATTGGAATTTGGCATCTTTAAGCAAAATTTGAGTGAGGGGTTTTGAAATTTTTGAGAAATCTTTTATGAAACGGCGATAGAAACCAGCGTGACCAAGAAAGCTCCTCACCCCTCTAACATTCACAGGAGGTGGAATTTCTCTATCACCTCGACTTTGGCTTTATCAACTTCGATGCCCTTTTCCGAGATTAAATGACCCAAAACAATACCTTCATTGACCATAAAGTGACACTTTTCCCAATTCAAAACAAGGCTAATATCCTCACATTTTTGCAATACAAGAGAAAGGTTATACAAGCAAGAGTCAAAGTCTTTTCCATAAACGCTAAAATCTTCCATAAAAACTTCCATTATGGTTTCTAGATAATCGGAGAAGACACTCATCATGCATCTTTGAAAAGTAGCGGGAGCATTGCATAGCCCGAAGGGCATTCTCTTATATGCAAAAGTACCGTAGGGGCATGTGAAAGTGATCTTGTGTTGGTCATCTGGGTGTATCGGGATTTGGAAGAATCCTGAGTACCCGTCAAGGTAGCAAAAGAATTTGTTAGAGGCTAAATTCTCAAGAATTTGGTCAATGAATGGTAGGGGAAATGATCCTTTCTTGTTGCGGAATTCAATTTATGATAGTCAATACACATACGCCAACCGGTGATCTTCCTTGTGGGTATTAGCTTGTTCTTATCATTTGTCACCACCGTGGTACCTCTTTTCTTAGGTACCACTTGAACGGGGCTAACCCACAAAGAATCTGATATAGGATAAATGATTCCCGTATCAAGTAATTTCATAACCTCCGCTTTTACAACTTCTTGCATGTGGGGTTTAGTCTTCTTTGGCCTTGAATGGTAGGCCTATGGTCTTCTTCTAGATGAATTATATGCATGCAAAAATTGGGGCTTATTCCCTTAAGATCATCTAGACTATAACCTATAGCTTTTTCATGTTCTTTTAACACATCAAGCAAACTTTCCAATTGGTTCTCATCAAGTTTGTCATTAACAATCACGGGTTTGGTTTTAGATTCATCAAGGTAAGCATATTTCAAATTTGGGGGAAGGGGTTTTAGAGTTGGAGTTTGTACCTCACTTTCTACCATTGAAGGTTCATTAAGGACTTGCTCCATCTCCATTATACATTTCATTCTCATGGCATATTCAATTTGTTCCTCAAGCTCATCATACCCATTATACTCAAATTCCATGACATATTCATCCATCTCTTTGTCTTCCATGGTATGATCTTCGGTTTCTTGTTCTACTTTAGTGGATTGTGATGCTTCCTCGAGAATGTAATTTATTAATGTGAATTGCTCATAGGTGAGCTCTTTGTTGGCTAGAGCGGCTTCAAGGAGATCTACTTCCAATTGCCAATGCTTATTTTTGGCCTCACTTGCTTCTAAGGCTTCCAATACTTGTAAAGAGTCTTTGATGAAAGTGGTACTCATATGGTCCTCTACACAACAATCTATAATATCCATGTTGCAAAGTACACTAAGAGAAAAAGGTGAGAAGTACCTTGAGGAAGTGGTCTCCCTCAAGGCAAAGAAAGACACAACTAAAAATAATTAACGAAAATCAAATCAAGTTAACACCATCTACGGCAACGGCGCCATTTTTGGCTCGGTATGAAACTCGTCATCAAAAGCTACCAACCAAAACAATATTTATAACTTTACAAACTACTCTTAGCAAAGAGGCAAGTAAAGGTCGGATCCCAAGGGACGGGTATTGATGTAGGATTCTCAATTGCAATTGGTTGTGTCTTAGGGTGTCACAATTTGGGTTGAGATGAAATTGGTCCAAACTAATTAACAAGATAAAAGTAAAGCAATGAAAACAAGAAAGGTAATTAAAAAGAGGGGTGTAAAAAATTGATTAAAGGCACTAGGGTGTCATGGGTTCATAGGGGATTCATGGGAGTTGATCATACAAACATGTTCTCAATTAGATGCAAGCACTTATTGTTGTGATGGGATCGAGTTGGTGTATAAGCTTACAATCCCTAAGAAGGTTTGGGTCCCGGAGCCAAATCGATTAGATTGTACAACACCTACAAATCGACTTAATCCTTCCTATTTAACTATATGTATGGTCTAATAAGGCTCGAGTTGGTGTATAAGCTTACAAGCCTCATTGAAAAGATAGGTGATGGATGAAAAAATGCAAGGATTCATAGGCTCGCATTTCATCAAACATAACATGTGCATAAGTTGAAATCACAACAAGCAAGCAAATTAATTATGAAAACATATTAGATTAAGCATGAATCATTCCCCATGTGTGTTTCCCCTAATTCCTCATTAACCCTAGCTAAAAGACTACTCACTCATTATCAAGTTCAACATGTTAATAAGGTTGTCAATCAAACTAACAAAGCTAAACATGATGAATAAATAAAAATGATTAAAATAATTAAACAAAGGTAAAGAGAATTATACCTATGAAGATGATTCCAAATAATAAAGCAAAGAATAATAGAAGTACTTGATGATTGATGGAAGGTTGTCAATCCTCCAAATAAACCCAAATAATCTTCTAATTACCCAAAATAAATGAAGAACAATAGAGAAATTAAGGAAAGATTAAGATATGATTAATATTGATAGATTGTATTACAACTAAACTAAGACTAATTTGAGAGTATTAAGATGAGATTAAAAAGTGATTACAACTTGATTAAGGATGGATTAAGATAGCTTGCTAATCTAGGTAGTACAAAGGGGTATTTATACTAAAGATTAGGTACAACGATTAGGATTACTAAGGGCTTAAATGACTATTAAGACCCTAAGAAAAGTTGAGTAAATGCTACTCCCGAAGGAAATGAGCGGATCCTCTTGCTAGTTTTGCCACGATCCGCCCGTCCTATGTTGTGGCACGGGCTCTTCTGCCTTGTGATCCGCTCGTATCCTGGGGAAGACGCTCAGATCCAGCTGCTGCAAGCCGCTCATCTTGGACACAAGACGCCCGGATCCTGGTGTAGAGAGACGCCCGGATCGTGTATGATCCGCTCGAATTCTTGGACAAACTACTTTTCTTCTTTTGCTCCTTAACAATCCGCAAGGATCATGTCGGAGATGCAAGGATCCTTTCGTCATTGCCCATTTCACTTTATTATCTACTTAGGCCTCTAGTGTTGGTCTTCTCTTTGATGCTTGGTTATTAGATGCGATCAATTTAGCTCCATTTCGCCTCATAATTGCAAGGTTAGCAATCCTTTCCTACCAAGGAGACAAAAGCTCAAAGAATATGCAAAATGGGAAACTAAAGATAGTAAATGACCCAATTATGTGCTATAAGTCATGGGAACGAGGTTAATTCGGGGACTAAATGTGCTCAAATATGAGTAACATCAAACAATATGAGTCACATTAATGAACCGGGTCTTCAGTCAGTTTTTGGATTAGTTTGTAGTGGTGTTCATATATGATATCTTAGTTTATTCCAAGACTAGGGAGGAGCATGAGGAGCACTTGAGGTTGGTGTTGCAGACTTTACGAGACAATCAGCTGTATGCAAAGTTGTCTAAATGTGAGTTTTGGCTCGAGGAAGTTGCCTTTCTGGGGCATGTGATTTCCAAGAATGGTGTAGTTATGGATCCGGCATAGATAGAGGCGGTAAGTAGGTGGGAAGCACCGAAGAATGTGGCAGAGATCAGGAGTTTCTTGGGTTTGGCAGGGTACTATCATTGGTACGTGAAAGACTTTTCAAAGATTGCTAGACCCATGACAGCGTTGATGAGGAAAGAGAACAGGTTTTGTTGGGATAAAAGTTGTGAGACGGCGTTCCAAACATCAAAGGAGCGTTTGACCACAGCTCCAGTCTGAGCTTTACCTGAAGGGTGTGAGAACTTTGAGGTATATACAAATGCTTCAAAGAATAGGTTAGGATGTGTGTTGATGCAGAATGGGAAAGTAATTGCCTATGCTTCTAGGCAATTGAAGCCTTATGTGGAGAACTACCCGACACATGATCTAGAGTTGGGTGCAGTTGTATTTGCTCTCAAGATTTGGAGGCACTATCTTTATGGAGCGACCTTTAAGGTGTTTTCATATCACAAGAGTCTCAAGTACATATTTACTCAAAAGGAGCTGAACATGAGACAAAGGAGGTGGATGGAGCTGATAGGTGACTATGACATGGATATCATATACCATGAAGGGAAAGAAAACATGGTTGTCGATGCGTTGAGCAGGAAGAGTGTGCATTCTCTATGCACAGCTATGTCTTTGATGAGATTGAGAGATAAGGTGGGGAAGATGGGGATACATGTGATACAGAAAGGGGATGCTAGAGGGGACTTGACAGTGGAGCCAGACCTATATGATGATATTTGCAGGAAACAAGCTTTCGATTCTAAGATTGAGGAGTGGAGAGCTGGAGTAGAGAAAGGGACATTGTCTCGGTTTTCTATACATACAGATGGGAGTGTTCGGTTTGATGGGAGATGGTGTGTTCCTAATGATGAGGAGTTTAAAAAGATATTTATGACGGAGGCTCATTTCACACCATATTCAATACATCCGGGTGGTGACAAGTTGTATAAGGATTTAAAGAAGACGTTCTGGTGGCCTGGGGTGAAGAGGGAAACAGTTGAGTTTGTGGCTCGATGTTTGACATGTCAAAGAGTTAAGGGAGAGAAACGACGACCACAAGCTAAGATTCAGTCTCTTGAGTTACCTGTGTGGAAATGGGAATCTATCTCTATGGACTTTATAGTGGGCTTACCGAGGAGTCAACAGGATAACAACATGATATAGGTGATAGTTGACCGTTTGACTAAATCAGCTCACTTTGTTCCGATGAAAGATACTTGGACCAAGATACAACTAACTTTGCATTATAGAAAGCATGTGGTTCGGTTACATGGTGTGCCTAAGGATATAGTGTCAGATCGAGATGCGAGATTCATATCACGGTTTTGGCAAGAGTTGTAGGATCTGATGGGAACTACCTTGAAGATGAGTACTGCTTTTCATCCTGCAACAGATGGGCAGACAGAGAGGACTATTAAGACCTTAGAGGATATGTTGAGAGCTTGTGTGATGGAGTTTGGTGGTAGCTGGGAGGATAGGTTGGACTTGATTGGGTTTTCTTATAACAACAGCTATCACACGAGTATAGGGATGGCACCGTTTGAGGCTTTGTATGGGAGGAGGTGTAGGAGTCCTATTTGTTGGGATGATAGAGCTGAGGCAGTGGTTTTAGGACCACAGATGGTATAGGAGATGATAGAACAGGTTAAGGTGATTAGGCAAAAGATGAAAGCGGCCCAGGATCGACAAAAGAGTTATGCAGACCTACATCGCCGTGACATAGAGTTTCAGGTTGGGGACAAGTTTCTTCTGAAAGTGTCCCTTATGCGTGGGGTTATAAGGTTTGGTAAGAAAGGGAAGCTGAGCCAGAAGTTCATCGGTCCATATGAGGATTTAGATCATGTGGAAGAGGTTGCTTACCGGTTAGCATTACCAGCAGCCTTGGATAGGGTGCATAATGTGTTTCATGTGTCTCAGTTAAGGAAGTATATGACCGACCCTTCACATGTGCTAGAGGTGGAGAACATAGAGTTGGATGAGTCCTTGTCTTTTCTTGAGGTGCCAAAACATATTCTTGATCGCAAGGTTCGGAAAACTAGGTCCGGGGAATCGGTGTTGCTTAAGGTCCTATGGTCTAATCAAGAGGTTGAGGGAGCTACTTGGGAGACGGAAGAGGCTATGAGGGAGCAGTATCCGTCTCTTTTTTATCAGGTATGTGTGGTTACGGGGACGTAACCATGTTTCTTTTAGGGGGTAGGAGGTGATCGCATATGGTTTATCTTAGTTTTGGTAAAGTTAGTAGTTGCTTTGAGTCGGTTTGAGTTTTGGTTGGGAGTTTTGTTTTGAGTTTCTAGTTGCGTTGTTGTGTCGTGTTTTAGTTAGTATGTTTTGTTTTTGTGTATGGGTTGAACTTCGGGGACGAAATTCTTTTTAAGGAGAGAAGACTGTAATACTACGGTTTTCTATGTCTATGGGTACTCTATCGAGTGGGGCTTACTCTGTCGAGTAAGTATGTTTGGTTTACAAAACAGTGTTCTGCTGATGGGTACTCGATCGAGTAAGTGTGGCACTCGATCGAGTAAAGGGTCACTCGATCGATTAAGTGACGTACTCGATCGAGTAAGTTGGTTCTACGGGTTGTTTTAGCCGGGTTTTGTTAGTAATGTGTGATTGATATTTAAAGCCTTCCATCACTTTCTTTATCACTTTTATCTTTTTCTAAAACCTTTCAAGAGAGAAAACAAGTTACGTTGCTTTTGTTCTTCGCGTTGCTATCAAATCCCAAAGGCTAAGGTTATCGGATCGTCGTGTTCTTTACGCCGTTGATTTCGTCGTGTCGTGGGTAAGATCCTTGTATAGTTTTTATACCGTTTCGTTGTTTTGTTTAAAACCCCAATTGGGTAAATTGGGGATTTTGGGAGTATAGTGTTATATTAGATGGTAATTGTATGGTTTTGTGATTATAGGAGGTGGTTTCGTAGAGGGGAATTATTGATTAGCTGCTTTGTGACGATCTAGTGATTGCTTATTCCAGGTAGGGTTTCCCTACTCGGTTATTGGTTACATAACTGTTGGTGATAGATGTGTTTGTTGTTGATCTATAACATGTTGGTTTTGTGTTGGCGTTATTGTTGTATAATTGATTGTGTAATTGTCTGTGGCTCTCGAGGCGTGTCCTCGGCTGAGTGGAGTCACTTGCGGGAGTGGCTTCATGCCCTTGATTTGCCCTCTGTGAAACCCACCACCAGAGGGGGTGTGCACATAAAGGAACACGGATTATCGCTTGGAATAGATGAGCGGGGATTTGGTGGGTACGGCTGCGGTCCCCCACTGGCGACGTGGAATACCTGTTGCGGTGGGTATTCTGGAGGGACTACACACTTTAGTGTGTAGTCAGGTGCGTGGAGATATTATGGAATTGGGAGTTGTGTGTTATTTGTATATTGTGTACTTTGTTTTATTTAATGAGTAACTGACCCCGTTCTAAATGTTTTGAAAACTGTGGTGAACTATTCGGGGATGGTGAGCAGTTATTGAGCAGGTATGAGATGGCTTGCGCGAGGGACAGCTGGGATGGAGTCATCACCTGTCATTAGAGTCTTCCGATGTGTCATAAACATAGATTGCTTTTTAGTTGTTTGGTTTTTGGGAACATTTGTATTTCTTTTACAGTTTGGTTTTGATATTATAATCACTTAAACTCTTTTACGTATTTAAGTATGTTTCTTAATGGTCTATTTGATATACATTGCCTCGGGTAACCGAGATGGTAGCATTCTCGGGCATTAGGTGGTCCTGGTAAGGCACTTGGTGTATGGGGGTGTTACAAAGACAACATCAAGCACCTCGACTATGAGGACATCATCAACATTGCTCTCAAAGATAACCAGTTCGATCCCACTGCCTTAATCTCTGATGCTGACCCAGAGAAAGCTACACAAGGCTGGAGGAAAACTGTTAAGTGGACCGATCGTCAAGGCCGCATTCTCAAGATCACAACTGGAGAAGGCCATATGTTCAAAGAGGGAAGTGAAGATGAAAAGGGGTTCGAGTCTGAGTCTGAGTCGGAGTCTGTCTTAGCTTCTAGCGCTCCTGATGCCCCGGTCAAGGTCCCCTTTTGTGGACACGGGGGCCATGGGGGGGCTTGGGAAAAAGCGTTTGCATTTGTGGAGTCGCCACCATTTTTTATGGGAAATTGGAACCGTTCGAATACCTCGTGTCATGTCAAGACACAAAGTAAGTGACATGAACACTAAGAACTCGTTACCCTTAGCATTCTATGTCTAGAATGACTCTCGTGGATGCCAATGAACACGGATGTTCACAGAGATCTAGAGTAAGGGGTGAGGGTACGTATTAGGAAGTCCTTTTACTGAACACCTAATCCGCCCGCCTCGATAGCGGCCTCTACTAAAGATTAGGGAAATCGTTCGTATTCGATATGTTGTCGATTATATGCATGCAATGCAACATCCACAGATTAATCCTAGCATGTGAATTAAACTATGTTGGTGAACATGTAATTTAGCACTTATTAAGGTCGAAGTAAATGTTAGATTAATTACATGTGAATAACAAGTAAATAAATAATATATAATAATGTGATAAATAAATAACAATAATTAAAATTATAATAAATTACAATGAATTAATGATTTACGTCAAAAATATATTTAAGACGGACGATTTGAGAAAATGAAGGAAAATAAATAAGGGTCGGAAAATAATATTATGGCTAATAGTCAATTAATTACGTAATTAAAGGATTTAGTCAAAGCAAGAATGGAAATCAGGGACAAAACGCATCCCGGAACAGGCGCAGCATTGTTGCGTCCCTTGGAAGAGGCGCAGCTATCACTGCGTCTGTTCCTGAGGTGAGTTATGGCTGTGAAGTCAGAACTGCGGGTTCATTAATGTTCGTTGATGTGTTTAATGATTGATTATTGATATTTGACTCGAGTGAAAGTGACTTAACATATTAATTACATATGGAACGTCGTAAAAGCGATAAACATGGATTAAAACGGATTCAGACGGATTAGAAATGAATTAAAAAGAATTAGGTTTATATACGAAGACGGAAACGATTTGAAAGGACGTAATAAACTGATGAAAACATGTACAAAAATCGAACTCCAGAAACTTGATATGAACAAATCGAGTCTCTAAAAATCTGGGTTTGATTTAATGGCGAAAACCCGCAAATATCGATTATTAAGGATTTAAGTCAGAAATAAAATATGACAATTATTAAGAATGTATTAAATTTATTATGCATGAAGAAAAGAGAAGAAAATAGGAAAAGGAATGAAAGGGACGAAATCAACAGAGAACGGAGGAAGAAGAAGAAGAGCAGGAACTGCTGCCGCCCCTTGAAGAGGCGCAGCAGATGATGCGACTCTTCGAAGAGGTGCAGCAGTTGTTGCGTTTCTTCTCTGCGTCTGTTTACTGATAATCCGTAAGAACTGTTTAATAAAAAGGGTTTTTAGAAGTCGATTTTAAGCATACTTTTGACGTAAATCTTATAATAATTGGTACAAAAAAATACAATAAAAAAGATGGGATTTACACCCTCAGACACATGTTTGACGAAACGAGATTAACTAAGTTAACGTATAATGATTTCTCGACTCGAATGTATGTAGAAAGTGCCCTCGTTTAGAGGATTTAATTTAAGTTGATTAAAGTGTAGTGGTCAAATTGGTCGGTCATGCAACGTGACTGGAACTCAGAATGATCTGAGCTTACGTGGTCGATTGATCAAGCACGTAGGCGTTGAAAGCTTAGAGCACGGTCTTAGAATGCAAAGGGAGAAGAGAAGGGCGGACACTCGCGTGAAAAATATGTGGAACGAAGGTCCCTATTTATACTAAAAAATATGGAGAGTTATGGAATGACTCAAACTTTGGAAACAAATCACGGAAAAATATGAAAATAGGCAGAAACATGTTGGGGAAGAGGCGCAGCAGCTGCTACAATCCTTCGAAGTGGGGCAGCATCTGCTGCGTCATTTCCCCAGTGGTTTCCTTTTGCGGAAGAAAGAATTCCGCGTTTCTTTTAGGGAATTGCGGTGGATCTCAACTTCCTTATTCATTAAAATAAGATTTTCGGGATATATTTTACCAAAAGATATAAAATTAATTTATGGAATAAATATACGGAATATTCTAGGACATTCCGACTTGGCATTTTAAACGGTTTCTTAGAAAATGAAGCGGTTTTTGACCCGGACTCCAAATAAACTCTAATTACTGTCAAAACGACCGTAATTGCGCGTAGATGATGACCAAGGGGTAGACACAAGTATTTGAGCTATCACTTGACGATAAACGTATGGACTGTCATAAATTGTTCCGCGTACCAAACATGCGGCCCAATCACCACTTAGTGGTTGGCGGGAGGTGCAAAAATGAGGTATCTACAGAGCCCCCACTTTGACGGAGGCTTGGACAAGGTGAAAGTCAAAGTATAGCCATCAGGTCAATCGAAGATTACAACCTGGCGACTATGGCGACGCGAGGCGGCTTAAGGGGTCTAAGCTAAGGACCTGTCATCGGGAACATTTTAGAGTCTGTCTTCTATCGGGTCCATTAGACTACGTAAGGAGGCTCACCAGCCATAAGAAGAAACCATACCTGAGACTTCTTTCTCGAAATAAATTTTGAGGATAGCAGGACGTCGGTAGAAAATGCTGGGGGAAATTTGCTGATGATTCTATCTAGATTGAATCAATTCTGGGAATCTAGTTGTGTCTGCTTCCAAACAAACTCCATCTCTTGAGAAGTATAATCGGCTGTCATGAACTCTCGGTGGATAAAAAGTATAGATAAAGGTGTGTCGAAACACCGCTGGAAATCCGCTCGTTGTCGCAAGCGAAGTCCTGATAAAAGATCCTTGCTGGAAGATAAAATACTGCGACGGTTTGCAGTCTGCTTTGGCAAAATACGGGTCCGGACAAAAAATAAATGTCCAAAACAACCAAATATATGATATAAGGTGTTGGAGAAGAGGCGCACCAAAGACGGTCCCACAAACAACTAACTTATAACGAAATTTTGAAAATTGAGCTGGAAGGGAGCTGGGGAAGAGGCGCAGCAGGTGCTACGTCCTTTCCCAAGCTTGTCCCTGTCTGAGTAAAAACTCGACAGAATCGTGTTTTATTTCATAATTCAAAACACAATTTCTTCTTAAACTCTCTCAAATTCCAACCATTTTCCGCCAAAATTTGATCAATCCACTCCATTAATCATGACTAATAGAGGTAAGCATCACATTCTTGCTTTTAATTCTTGTTTTTTATCAATTTAGAGACAAAAAACTAGGGTTTCCCCTCCCCTTATGTCGAAAATTTGGGGGTTTTGCCCTTAATGGATTTGTTTGATCAAATTGACATTAGAAATGGATAATTGGCAATGTTAGGAACATAACCATGTATTCTTTTTGAATTTTCGTCAAGTATTGAGCATTTGAGCGAAATTGAGACGGTTTATCAGCTGTTTCGAAAATTGCTTTGAAAATGCCTTTAGGGTTGTCCATTGTTGATGAAATTTGGTTTTTGGAACCCTTGTATAATGATAAACTTCCAACCATGTCGGATTTTTTATTTGTGATGACATTTTCAGGACACTTTTCTAGGGTATAATCGCCATTATAGCGAAATGTTGCCGAAATTTCGACTCAAACCCGTAACTAGGCTTGGACTTAGACTTGACTTGACCTAATTTACCACATGAGTGGTCGGGTTTCGAAAGAAACGGCCAAAAAAGGCCTTTTTCAGACTTGAAAAGGCTTGAAATGACCTTATCAAGGCTTGTCGCGGCTCGACACGGCCTAACTCACTTTGATTTTGCAGGTGACGTTCCTTCTACGTCAGGGAGGGCTCCCATGGACGTGGACGTAGACTTTGACCCTCTCTCGCTTATGAAAGGGGTGGGAGAGAGGAGGTAGTAGAGGAGGAGGCTGATAAGGTCTCGAGGCGGGCCAACGTGGGACGTCGTGGTCGCCAGCTAGTGGGGGCACCCGAGTGGGCCGAGAAATGGGATGGTAGACATCTCATTTGGGCGGAAGAGAGCCACCTGTCGTACAGGACAGCGAGGAGTTTGGTAAACCTCGAACTTGTTATTTATTTATTTCCTTTCCTATTCGTTTGTCGTTTCATTCCTCATTTGCCTTATGCTAAAGATAGCGTTGCTTTGAATTGATACAGGAGGCTGGGAACATGAGGTACTTTTCTGGTTACTCGACGATGATGGATGCCTACGAGAGACTGTCGGAGGAGGAGAAGACCATCGTAGAGTTGGGAGCCTTCGGAGCTTTGGTGGGAGCTAGAGGGCGATCAGGGAAAGCAAGATTCGGGCCAACCTTTGCCTGGTTCGAGCTTTCCGTGATCGGTACTGGGACACGACCTCGACTTTCCATATGCCTTTTGGAGAGGTCGGGGTCACTCTGGAGGACTACGGCATGATTTCTGGTCTGCCGTGTGGAGAGGAGGCGTTGGTGTGGCCGCTGACAGCCATGAGGGTGGACTCAGCCGAGGCAAGGAGGCTGATTGGCTGGAACCTGGCAGAGGGTGCTGCCAGCGTTCCTGGGTTTGTGTCGAGTTCTTACATCAGGGACTACTTTGCGGGTAGGACCCCGACGACGGTGATGATAGATGGGGGGAAGGTGGCCCCTCCTGCTTGTATTGCGGAGCAGAGAGTTCGTTTGTGACTCTGGTAGTTCTTGTCTTCGCTTTACCTTGGAGACAAGGGGGAGAGGTTGTCAACGAAGCTTCTTCCTTTTTCATATGACTTGAGTAGCCTGGATCAGTGGGACTGGGTTACTCCTGGCTTTGTGGTCCTTACTCGCTACATGAGGGCCACGGTATGTCCCGAGCTAATGGAGAAGGGGACTTCTCCTGCTAATGTCGGTCTTGGACTATTGTTGGAGGTATGAACCTTTATTTTGCATTATGAAAGATCATTATTTCTTCATATACTTCTTTTAATTCTTTTATTTCTATTGAAAGATCAATAACAAATGATTATCTTGTCTGCAGGTGTGGGTGTACTCCTACTTTCCGGGCTTCGCGCCCAAGAGGACGGAGCCTGAGCCGAGGGCGTACCCTGTCGTGAGAGACTGGGTAGTGTGCCGTAAGAAGAGTCAGCGTTCTTCGTACGACGTCTGTGAACGGGGCGTGAACGCCCTGAAGTTGGAGGACGTAAATATCCTTTGATTACTTTTCTTTTATTTATGTCTTTTATTTAGAAGCGATCATAGGAATGACCCCTCTTTCCTGCTTAGAGCCTATCATAGGAATAACCCCTCGTTTGCTTGTTTTAGTGAGTGCTTAGACCCTGGGTGGACTACCCCGACGCTCCAGCCTTCATTGCTGAGGTCCTTAGGCCTAGGAGCTCGAGTCAACTATTGCTGAGGACGTCCATGGGACCTGTGTGGTACATGGGCGAGCGTTTGACTCGTCAGTGCTCTCGTGAGACCTTCACGGTTCCCATCAATCCTCCACGGACGATGTTTAGGGAGCCTTCTGACGCCAAGAGAGAGGCTGACTTGGCGGACGCTAGCGGTTACGCCCTTCTCCTCCCTAGCGAGGAGTACTCTGAGTTCGTTCGCCGGAGGTTGGCGTTCTGGCCGATCATGGTAAGTACTTTACTTTCCCGCTTTTGAATTGATTTGATAAATGACGAATGATCGTCAAATAAAAAACTGTTCGAACTTGTAGGAGATCGAGGTGGCAGGCGTCGAGCCCCCAGCATACCCAAAGACACTTGAGTACACCGACGCGGCAAGGATGACGACGATCTCGGAGATCCGTGACTTCGGCGAGGAGGTGACAGACGCCGCCCTGGAGGAGTGGTAGCACCTAGTGAGGAGGGTAAGCCCCCAGCTTCAGCTGTCTTTTGTTGTTCTTTATTATATAAGAATGCATTCGTTCTTTTTCTGAAATCCTTTTGTTATTCAAATGCAGGTGGCACCACCTCAGCACGTGGCGCTGTGGAGGATGGACAACCGGCGGCGGGCCACGGCCATCGAGGCACTTGTAGGTGGCCGAGGACGACAGGTATGAACCTCTCATTCTCTTTATTTCATTTCAAATTTTGTTGCAATTTCTCACGTTTTGTTTTGAAATGGTTGAATGAAATGATTGAAATGAGGCATTTCTTTATTATTTGCAAAGAGAGCGTGACCCGGCGCAATCCCGAGAGGAGACAGCTCGCCTGTTGAGGGAGTTGGAGGTCAGAGACGCTGAGATCACTGTTCTCGAGGCGACCGTGGCTGAGCTGAGTGGTGACCAGGAGTAGCTGCTTTTCCTTTTTCTTTTTTTGTTGTCTTGTGTGTATTTTGTACATTTTGGACTTCATTTTCGGACTTTTCGAGCCTGTTTTGGGCGAGAGCCCCAAGTTTGATGTATATATCGCATTTTGGTTGTATACTTGATGGCCTGAGTACCTTTACTGCTGGTTGTTTGTTATTCCTGCAGGTTAGCTAAAAACACAAGTTTGGTAGATGACGGTTTGTGCCATCATGCTGCCGAAATTTACATAGAATTTACACGTAAAACACATAACACATGGGTGGCTTAGATTAGCGCAAAATGAGAAAAAGTGAAAAAGTTCCCGAAAATGATCAAAAATGACGAAAATGTATAAAAAGTGCCCGAAAATGAGCAAACATATGCCCAGAAATGAGCAGAAAATGACCGGACGGTAGGGAGGGCTACCCCCAAAAAAAACTTAAAAAGAAATGTATAAGTGTGAAATGTAGTAAAAATGAGGAGTGGATGATTCCCCTAAAAAAAAGAAAATAAAATAAAATGGGTAAGTTTGTTGCTTGGCGAAAATGTCGATTTTGTCTCGAAAAGCGAGCCAAAAATAATTAGGAAATATAAAATTTGGTAATTTGACGGAATTACCAAAATAACATCCTATAAGAATAGGAAATTATATGAAAAACAAATTAGGAAAGATGAAAAGCTGAAAATCACGGAAAACAGCATGGGGAAGAGGCGCAGCATGAGCTGCGACTCTTCAAAGAGGCGCAGCAGATGCTGCGCCATTTCCGCAGCTAGTCAGACCTCGACAGAATTTAGGAAATTGCGTTTAGTATAAATAGAGACTTCGGGGAAGCTTTTATTCACACAAATCCTTCATCCTTATTTCGTCTAGCACACAAAAACTCTTATATCTTCATAAAAATTTCTAAATCATGGATGCTTTTGAAAACCGTCTCAAGGAGTGGACGAATGAGTTCACAAATGTTGAGAAACATGACATGGGTGCTTTTAATTTGGGATCAATCTTGAGTCTCAAATTAGTGAAGATTGTGAAACCTTTCTTGGATGCATGTCTTGATTATTGGGACCCGAATTTTCAAGTGTTTGCCTTTCCTGGAGGCGATATTTGTCCTTTCCCTGAAGAAATAGCTGCTATTGGAGGATAGGACTCGGAGAATGCACCTGCTATACCCTTTAGCTCTCAAGGATATAAGAGTAAATTCAGAGACTTGCTCGGGTTGACCAAGGCTGAGCTAGACCGTCTTGTGACCTCGAAAGGAGTCTGTATGTTTGACTTCATTGATCGATTTATAAATAGGGAAGACCCTTTTATTTCTTATGTTGCGAGATGAAGGGCGTTCGCGTTTTGTCTATTGCATTGCTATGTCCTTCAAGGGCATGTCGACAAGGAGATGAGAGGGGATCCTCGTTTTCTGATCCTAGTAGAACAAATGGAGCTGCGCAAGAGCCCAACATGCCTTTGCTTAGGAGAGACCATTCTTGGCTTGGATAACAGAAAGGGCAACCGTAAGCTTCCTTATTTGGGAAGTCCCATTATTTTGCAGGCAAGAACCTACTTTCCTTCTTCTTTCTTTTTGTCAACCGTTTTTGTTCTTTTTTTGTTCTTTTTTTCGTCTTTTTTTTTTTTTTTTTTTCGGTTGAAATATGGTCATTAGTTCCCATCTTCCTTTTAGGTTTGGCTTATGGAAAGACTGCGGTTGATCGAGCCCCCAGTTAATATGCCAGGATACCATGCTTGTTCAATTGCAATGAGAACCAGAGTCTATATGGTGGACTTCACTCGGGTTTGCAACTATTGGGAAAATAAGCTGAAGAGTGAAGGAAGACCCCTAATCCGATGGATTGTGCCATGGTGGTATCTCAGGTCAGTCACTGGAGTTTCATCCTTAGACCTGACTCGGTCAGTTCGTATCCCTGGCTTGGAATTCATGATTTGTATTTATCCGGAGAGGTTGATGAGGCAAGTGGGCCTTAAGCAGAAGATTCCGAAGCTGGATAACGTCCCTCAAACTGCATTGGCACACACTACAGAGATTTGTCGAGAGTGGGCGATTAAGTGGGCTCAGAGGAATATGTGGTTCATAACCGCTCCTATTAGCTCCTTATGGGTATCTGACTCATACTTGTAATGGAGGAAGGCTGCTACTCCTGAAGAGCGTGAGAAATTGAGGAAACATGAGCCTATTGATTACAAGATTCGCGAGGTAACAAAGGACAACCAGAAGTACTTGACTGAGGAGGAAGAAGAGGTCGGATTCTGAGTCGTTCATCCGTCGAAGAAACCGAAGACCGCTTCTGCCATAGAGATGGTGATGTATCGAAATGGTAAGACTAGACCGCGAGAGAGACCTTTGGTGATTA
Organism: Silene latifolia; assembly: GCF_048544455.1. Taxonomy (NCBI): domain Eukaryota; kingdom Viridiplantae; phylum Streptophyta; class Magnoliopsida; order Caryophyllales; family Caryophyllaceae; genus Silene; species Silene latifolia. Next base: position 46,381,232 of record NC_133535.1, on the reverse strand, counting down.
GTTCGGAGATAGCACAAGAGCGCCCGGCTCGTGGTCGAGACAAGAAGTATGACATGGGTAACAAAGGCAAAGGGAAGGTGGAAGAATAGCCTTAGTCATTTACTATAGTATTTATTTATTATTATCTAAGTTGTAATAAACGGCGGGGTTTTTAGAATCCTAGCCTAGCATTTATTTTCAGCATTTTATATTATGTGGCATATTATTATTATTTATGGATCAAATGAATAAAAGATTTATTAGTTAAGAAACTATTTTGATTTCTTTTATTATTCTTGTCGAATTTCAAATGCAAATGCAAATGTCCTTCTTTTTACATTTTAAAATAATGGGTTGTATCCTGTGAACGATTGCCTACGTATTCATTTTAAAAAATGAAATCAAACCCTGTGCGTAGTTCGAATAAATGTAAAAGAATAATTGTTCGAAGCAAGAGCTTGTAATGAACTTTTAGAAAATAAGCATGAGCTTTACTTACTCCTAAAATACAATTCAATTTATTCGATGATATGAGGATGTTGGAGTGTCAAAATGCAAGAGCAAGGTGACATAAGCTTTCTTTCAGCGGGCCAGGGGCCATTTTTATTTCGTGTCGTATGAGCGGCACGTGGGTGCTACGTGAGGCGCGTTTCCTATTTAATACTAAGGGTAATATCGCTTTATTTGGTCGAGGTTAGTTGGGTTTGCAAATTCATTTCCATCTAGGTCTGTAATCCTAACCGTACCCCCCGAGAGTATGGACTTGACTAAGAAAGGTCCGGCCCAGTTGGGTTTAAACTTTCCCCGTGGATCGACAAGTAGGAGAGCTCTGACTGATTTGAGCACCAAATCTCCTTCTTTGATGTTCCTGGACTTAACCCGTTTATTGAAGGCATGTTTGATACGTGCCTGATATGTTTGCACATTATGCAATGCGCGCAACCTTCGTTCATCCAAGAGGATGAGTTCCTCATAACGAGCCCTATTCCATTCAGCTTCTGGAATTTGACTTTCAAGCAAAATGCGTAAAGACGGGATTTCTAGTTCAACAGGTTGTATATGTTTGAAATCTATATCTCATTACTTTACATATTCATATATGTGATGAATTAATTTAGTCATAAAATTAAATATTGATCTTATGCATGCAAACAATAATAAGGATAAAGAAGAAATCGTCATTCTTACAACGAGAAATCGGATAAATGGGCACAAATGAGTTCTCCTACTCACTTGATCTTGAGCTTCCTAAAATGGATGAACAAAGGATTCAAGTATAGAATCCCTCCCAAGGAATAATACCGAAGATAACCTCTTAATAAAATTAATATTATCAATACTAGAACAATATTAATTTAAATAAAATTGACCCAAAATATTTATTTTGGTCTCTTAATTTTCGGTTAAGAGAAGAGAAAAGAAGAAGTAATTTTTGTCTCTCTAAAAATTCTATATTTTTAGATGTATGAATGAATGAATTATCACTAAACAAGAGTAGTGTATATCCCAAAAATAAGACAAACCCTTGGCTTGTGTGGGTTGGAAAAACCGGGTAGGGGAGGGAGAAAGGGCCAATGCATGAGCCTCTATTCTTCCCAGAAAAGATTAGGCTTGCATGGCTAAGAGACTAGGTTATAATTGTGTTTTCCACTAAAAAATTTAACACAATATAAACCTTATATTCCCTCCAATTTTCGGTCCATTTAAGATAAAATGGATTCCATTTTATCTTTGTCAATTTGTCACATGTCACAAGTCATGTATTTTTAACGTATTAAAAATCATTGTCGTAATAAAATACGTCATGTACAAAATCGACTTAGTAATTCACAATTACTCGTACCAAAAAATTTACCAATTATAAATTACAACATCTTGTATTTATAATAAAATATTCATTCAGTTCAATTGTTTCCGTAAACAATAATTTCATCTAAGCAATAAAACAATTCGATTACTTAGACCGTATCTTATTTAATCAAATTATAATGAGATACGTAAATATTACTTCCAAAATCGTCTGTCAATTTTAAGTAATTTAATTAACCCGTATCGTCATACGATCAATTAAATAATCAATTAAGAGTGTTACCCTTTAGGTATGACCTAAGGGGATCAACTGATCACCATCGTCGCACGACAGTAATGTCAAACTCTAGTCAGCCAATCATTACCGATATGTGTGGACCAGTTGACAATAAAATATTATTTCCCAATTGTATTCTTTAAAATGAGACTTAAACATGTGATCATCATGATCGACAGTTGTGATCGCATTATTGTCGGAGGACACATATTCCAACAATCTCCCACTTGTCCTCGACAAGTGTGTGTCACCAATTCTCTTGTCCTATTACTATCTCCCACTCAATGTAAGGTGTCTTTCAGGTCGTACTTGCAAGTGATCATATCGAGAGTGGTTTCCTCGATCTGGAGAATAACTGATTGACCGGATTTATCTACCATAGATATCTTCCGAGCATGGCCACGCATTTCCAGTTCATTACTCCTCGAGTAGCCCTGAGATATTGTTATAACCCCGACTATGGGTGGACAATTCCTATCGCACTGATTCCCTTCGACTAGCCACAGCCATCATAACCCAAAATATGCCCATTTGATCCCATTTACGAAGGTCGTAGTAACACAAATCAAAGTTAATCTGAAACTGTGCCATCTTAGGCGAACAGTCTTTAGTCAAAAGAATCGACTCATTAGAATACTATAGTAGCTCTCGCCACGACCAGGCTATATAAATTTGCCAGAACTCTATAAACGGTCATAAGGCCCGACAAATTGTTCCTAACAGTCTGCCTATGTGATCGACTAGTCATTCTCATATGACTCCATGGCACTTGAACTTGCCATCAATCGCATCACACTCTAGTCACTTCAAGACGTCACCTCATACAAGTGACTATGGGCGAATACTATGTTAATCCGTGTTCACTTTAACGGGGTTCAATTTGTCGCTACAACCCGTTTTGATGTAACAATGTATAAAAAAAAGATAAAAGACAAATGTGATTATGAACATGAACAAAAACAACACTTTTATTTCATTTCAAAATCTAACATAAACTTGGTACACGTTTAAGTCCCATGGATGCAACATGTCCATCATGCTTGGCCTGCGATAAAGGTTTGGTGAGCGGATCGGCTATGTTGTCATCCGTCCCAACCTTACATATCGCTATTTCCTTTCTTTCAATGAAATCTCTAATTACATGATATTTTATAAGTACATGTCTAGATCTATTACTAGATTTAGGCTCTTTAGCTTGGAAGATCGTCCCACTATTATCACAATAGAGAGTGATAGGATCACTGGTGGTAGGTACTACTCTTAGACCTTCCGTGAATTGCCTGATCCACACAGCTTTCTTGGCAGCTTCTGATGCTGCAATGTACTCAGCCTCCGTTGTTGAATTTGCAGTCACAGCTTCCTTGAAGCTTTTCTAGCTAATGGCACCACCATTGAGCATGAAAACGAAACCAGCTTGTGATTTCATGTCATCTCTATCCGTTTGGAAACTTGAGTCCGTGTAACCATTAACACGGAGCTCGGTGTCTCCTCCATATACTAAGATAGAATCCTTAGTCCTTCTCAAGTACTTAAGAATATTCTTGACGGCTATCCAGTGACTCTCACCTGGATTTCCTTGATATCTACTCGTCATGCTCAAGGCATACGAGACATCAGGACGTGTGCATATCATGGCGTACATGATTAATCCAACAGCGGAAGCATAAGGGATCATCTTCATGCGTTCAACATCATGGGGTTCGGAGGGAGATTGAGACTTGCTCAATATAGTCCCAGTTACCATAGGTACCAAACCCCTTTTTTATTTGTCCATGCTGAACCGTCGAAGAATCTTATCAACATAAGACTCTTGACTTAGTGCCAATATCCTCTTGGATCTATCTCTATGGATCCGGATACCTAATATGCGTTGTGCCTCTCCTAAATCCTTCACTTGGAAGTGGTTACCAACCACTTCTTAACTGAAGATAACATCGGAATATCATTTCCAATGAGTAGTATGTCATCGACATACAAGATTAGGAACACAACATTGCTCCCACTGAATTTCATGTATATACATGGTTCCTCAACACTTCGAGTGAAACCATTCTCTTTTATCACATGATCAAATCGATGATTCCAACTTCTAGATGCTTGCTTAAGACCATAAATGGATCTCTTAAGCTTGCACACTTTGTTAGGATTCTTAGAATCAACAAAACCTTCGGGTTGTATCATGTACACCTCCTCTTATAAATGCCCATTTAGAAAAGCGGTTTTGACATCCATTTGCCATATTTCATAATCATGAAATGCGGCAATCGCTAACAAAATCCGTATGGATCTTAGCATGGCTACGAGGGTAAAGGTTTCATCATAATGGAGACCTTGGACTTGGGTAAATCCTTTTGCCACTAGCCTAGCTTTGTAGACATCATCATGTCCTTCTATGCCATTCTTGACTTTGAAAATCCATTTGCATTGAAGAGGTCTTGCCCCTTTAGGCAAATCCACCAAGTTCCAAAATTGGTTTTCGTGCATAGAATCCATTTCGGATTTCATGGCTTCAAGCCATAAGGAGGAATTTGGACTAGAGATTGTGGCCTTGTAGGTGGCGGGCTCGTCACTTTCTAAAAGCAACATATCGAGTGTTCCATCTTCTTCGATAAGTCCCACATATCGATCGGGATGGCGAATAACTCGGCCCGTTCTTCTAAGAGGAGGAGGTAAGACCGCGCTAGACGACGAAGGAACATCTTCTTGCGTCTCTACCTCGGTTTGTGGCTCTTGAATTTCATCAAGTTCAAAATTTCTCTCACTCTGTCTCTTAGAAATAAAATCTCTTTCTAAGAAGACAGCCTCAAAAGACACAAACACTTTGTTTTCTTGAGGTTTATAGAAGTAATAACCTCGGGTGTTAGAATAGCCTACAAAGGTGCATTTTTTAGATCGTGGGGCTAGCTTATTGTCATTTTTAGTTTTGACATAAGCATTACAACCCCAAATTTTCATGTAGGATAGATTAGTAACTCTTCCTTTCCATATCTCAAATGGAGTTTTCTCGGTGGCTTTGGTGGGACAATTGTTCAAAGATCTTATTGCGGTTTGAATCGCAAATCCCCAAAACGAGTTTGGTAACTCGGTTTGACTTGTCATGGATCGAACCATATCAAGTAGGGTTCGATTTCTCCTTTCAGCAACACCATTGAATTGTGGTGTTCCAGGTGGAGTAAGTTGTGATATAATACCACAACCTTTCAAGTGTGAATCGAATTCAAGGCTAAGATATTCTCCACCACGATCGGATCGTAGTGCCTTAATTCTTTTGTTCAATTGGTTCTATACTTCGTTTTGAAATTCCTTGAATTTCTCAAACGCTTCACTTTTATGCTTCATTAAATAGATATACCCATATCTACTCAAGTCATCGGTGAAGGTTATGAAGTAGTCATAATTTCCACGAGCGGTGATACTCATTGGTCCACACACATCGATATGTATAAGTCCCAATAGTTCACTTGCTCGTGTCCCTTTACCACTAAAAGGATTTTGAGTCATTTTGCCAAGAAGGCAATATTCGCATGTTCCATATGATTGAAAATCAAATGGTGTAATCACATTAGTCGAAATTAATCTTTTGATGCGATTCTCGTTTATGTGACCTAATCGACAATGCCAAATGAACGATTCATTTGGATCACTTGATTTGAGTTTCTTTGATTGAATGTTATAGATATCATTAGTCGGATTCGAGGTTTCTAAAATGTAAATGCCATTAATAGAAGAAGCTTGACCTATAACTAAGTCGTTCCTTGAAATAGTACAACGATTGTTCTTAATGACAAAACAAAATCCGTCCATGTCTAACATAGCAATAGAAATAATGTTTTTAGAGAGTGTAGGCACATAAAAACAATTATGTAAATACAACTCAAATCCATTAGGAAAAGCTAATACATAAGTTCCTTTGGATTCGGCCGCTACTCGAGCTCCATTTCCAAGGCGTAGATCCACATCTCCTTTGCTAAGCCTCTTCACGTCTCTTAAACCCTGTAAATGATTACAAAGGTGAGAACCACAACCGGTATCCAGTACCCATGTCGTAGTGGAAGTATAATTTATATCAATAACATAAATTTCCTTAGGAATTTTACCTTTTGGAACGATGATTCCTTCCCTTATATTTCGCAAATATACGGGACAATTCCTAAGCCAATGTCCCATGCCATAGCAATAATGGCACTCATCTTCAACTTGCTTGAAGTTTTTCCCTTTCTTTCCCTTCTTCTTGAACCTTTTGCCCTTTGAAGCAAGAATTTGATTGCTTGAGCTCCCACTCGTTTTGGCATCTTTATCTTCCAAGGACAAAGATCCTATAGATTTTATGAGACGGTCTTCCTGAGACCGTCTCACAAGAGATCTTGTAGGAGGTTTAGAAGAAGTGATGAAGTTTAGGTTTCCATCCAAACCAATCCCAAAATGAAGTTCTCTAGTAGTGTCGAAATCATTGTTGAAGCAAACGTCGTCAAAAACATTGTGGCAAGACTCAATAGTTATCGGTGCGGTAGCGTTTGATGGATTCATTGTAATGAACTACAAGTATGGAGGAAAAGGAAATATTAACATTTGTCTTTTTAAATCATACTTGTAAATAAATTTAACAAGATATGAACATTTATATAGTGACCTCTACCCAACTATTATAAATGATTCCAAGACCCAAATTCATATTAACTTAGGCATCGGTAAAGCCGAAAACAACCCTTATCAATATAACTCGGTGGATTAACTTTTTAATCGATTCTACTTTTAGAACTCTTGGTCGATAAATTTACATTTGAAATTTATATCTAGCCCGAAACACATCCGGCAACCGTCGAGAATACTTTCGTTGAGTTCAACCCAAATTTCGAATAAATGTGTCCATGATCCAAATTTACATCAACTTGGGCATCGGTAAAGCCGAAAACAACCCTCATCTTTATAAATTCGGTGGGTAGACATTTATCACCCACTTCCCCTACGTAACAAGGTTTGTACCCCGGTAAAGCCGAGTGCACTCCCTCACGAAATAGGTTTTCATGGTTTCTACTTTTTGGTAAGGCTATGTCTCAATTGTTTATTTTAGCGAGAGGTCATGTCAATTTATTATCTATCACGTTTTAAGTGAACTAAAGCGGTGAACTACGATAAATTGACACGGTCGATAAACTCGATTAAAATGATGATGCATGTTCTAGTTATGGCAATTTAGCGATGCATGCGACATATAAATAAAATGCAAAGCATAAATTAAATCCTAGTATGGCCTTCCTAAAATAGTAAATCTAATAAACTATTACAAATTCGGAAACCAACTCCATTGGTCCCTTGAACTTCGGTTTTGGCACGCATCTCGAGGTAACACCGTCTTTAATGGATCGCCTTCTCGAGTGACACCGTCTTCAAGGTTCTCCGAAATAAATAAATTACATAACAAATTACATAATTTCCTATTATACATTTGTAATTAAAAATAAAATAAATCTATTAAATTACAAAACGGTGATACGAGATCACGATAAATTTCAACCGAATCGATATTCCCGTATATTTCGGGTAATACCAATTAAAAACTAAGGCCATACTAAGTAAAATTAGATAATTCAAAAATTACATAAAATAAAATTATGACAATCATAAATAAAATGCAGCATTATAATATGTATGAACATGCCCAATTTTATACTAAATCGCCTTTAAGGAGCCAATATCGTATATTAATCGGTTTTTACGGATTTGTGTGATTCAACCTTTTAAAATCACAATAAATTACATAAAATCACATTTATGTATTAGTTAATTACCCTAACCATCTTAGAACTCAAAATTAGTCTCCACTAACATATTGACAATAATTAACTTATATATCTTAAAATTGTTCATAAATGGACTCAAAAATTACAATAAAATGCTATAAACTTCAAATAAATCACAAAAATTTCAAATAAATTTTAAATTTGAAATTTAAACTCATGAACATTCTGGAAAAATACCATGACACTCATAATGTTCAAAAACTTAGGTTAAAAATTTCGAAATTTATCGGGAAAACAATGTTGCGGTTTATCGGATTTGTCAATTATAATCATAAAAACATGAGAAAAATTATCTTTAAAAAATTTTCAATTTTAGATCTGAAATATATGATAAAATGCAACATTTGACGTTTTTCCTTAGTCATGAAGTATGTTTTAGCAATTTATACTAATTAAAGTCACTATTTATGTTATTTTTCATCAAAAATTCATAAATCATGCATAAAGACTTAATTATAGCCAATTATTTTACACACATCTTTTAAAATTTCATGTGACAACATACTAAATTTCTATGACCAGATTCGAAATATTTCTCATATTAACCTATTTTTTATTTAAATTTGATTTTTATCATGAAAAATCCATATTTCGAGCATAAGAACTCATAAAATTATGAAAAATTACAGGTCATCATAATATAATATATATGTGAAAACATATCCAAAAACCACTGGAAAAAATGAAGTTTAGCTAATTTTAGTCCGAAAATGACATTTTTATCATAAAATCACATTTTAATGCCATTATTATTTAACATGAACAATAAAAATCCATAAATTAACCAAAATATCCTAAATACATTTTAGGATCATAAACTTTAACATGCATAATAAATTTCGTGATATATCATAATAAACACAAATTTATAAGTTTTATATGTTAATCGTATAACTCGGAAAAACAATAACCGATTTGCATGCAAACAACCTAAGCGCTCTGATACCACTTGTTTGAAATCTATATCTCATTACTTTACATATTCATATATGTGATGAATTAATTTAGTCATAAAATTAAATATTGATCTTATGCATGCAAACAATAATAAGGATAAAGAAAAAATCGTCATTCTTACAACGAGAAATCGGATAAATGGACACAAATGAGTTCTCCTACTCACTTGATCTTGAGCTTCCTAAAATGGATGAACAAAGGATTCAAGTATAGAATCCCTCCCAAGGAATAATACCCAAGATAACCTCTTAATAAAATTAATATTATCAATACTAGAACAATATTAATTTAAATAAAATTGACCCAAAATATTTATTTTGGTCTCTTAATTTTCGGTTAAGAGAAGAGAAAAGAAGAAGTAATTTTTGTCTCTCTAAAAACTCAATATTTTTAGATGTATGAATGAATGAATCATCACTAAACAAGAGTAGTGTATATCCCAAAAATAAGACAAACCCTTGGCTTGTGTGGGTTGGAAAAACCGGGTAGGGGAGGGAGAAAGGGCCAATGCATGAGCCTCTATTCTTCCCAAGAAAAGATTAGGCTTGCATGGCTAAGAGACTAGGTTATAATTGTGTTTTCCACTAAAAAAATTAACACAATATAAACCTTATATTCCCTCCAATTTTCGGTCCATTTAAGATAAAATGGATTCCATTTTATCTTTGTCAATTTTTCAATTTGTCACATGTCACAAGTCATGTAAAAATGTCATGTATTTTTAACGTATTAAAAATCAACGTATTAATAAAATACGTCATGTACAAAATCGACTTAGTAATTCACAATTACTCGTACCAAAAACTTTACCAATTATAAATTACAACATCTTGTATTTATAATAAAATATTCATTCAGTTCAATTGTTTCCGTAAACAATAATTTCATCTAAGCAATAAAACAATTCGATTACTTAGACCGTATCTTATTTAATCAAATTATAATGAGATACGTAAATATTACTTCCAAAATCGTCCGTCAATTTTAAGTAATTTAATTAACCTGTATCGTCATACGATCAATTAAATAATCAATTAAGAGTGTTACCCTTTAGGTATGACCTAAAGGGATCAACTGATCACCACCGTCGCACGACAGTAATGTCAAACTCTAGTCAGCCAATCATTACCGATATGTGTGGACCAGTTGACAGTAAAATATTACTTCCCAATTGTATTCTTTAAAATGAGACTTAAACATGTGATCATCATGATCGACAGTTGTGATCGCATTATTGTCGGAGGACACATATTCCAACAGTATAGCTTCCATGCCATAGTTTAGAAAGAAAGGAGTGGCTCCAGTGGGTGTCCTAACTGATGTGCAATCACCCCATTGCGCAAAAGGTGTTTTGTTAGGACAATCTCGATAATTATCGATCATTTTCTTGAGGATCATAACGACATTCTTGTTAGCTGCCTCTACCGCACCATTAACTTGAGGTCTATAAGGCGAGGAATAGTGGTACTTGATCTTGTATTTGGCTAGCAATTGTGCAGCTTCAGCTTGGAAATGTGACCCATTGTCACTGGTGATCTCAAGTAGGTAACCATATCGACATATGATATTGGTTTGTATGAACTTCGCCACATGTTTAGCGGTAAGAGCAGTGTAGGACGCTGCTTCGACCCATTTAGTAAAATTGTCGATAGCTACCAAAATGAAACAATGACCTCCTGTTCTAGGTGGAGTGATTTTCCCATTGATGTCAACTCCCCAAGTAGAAAATGGACAAGGAGATGTCATGGTGTAAAGCAGTGAAGGAGGGACGTGTTGCACATTCCCGAAGATTTGGCAATTATGGCAATGTCTAACATACTTAATACACAATCTGACTCCATCGTCGTCCAGTAATATCCTAGACGCGTGATTTTCTTTGCCATCATGGGTCCACTCATGTGAGGACCGCATTCTCCAACGTGAACTTCTTCCGCCACTTTTTGTGCCTTTGAATGATCAAGGCAACGCAAAACTACACCCTGAGGTGTTCTTTTGTACAATTCTCCTTGCATGAGGAGGTATTGAGAGGCTAGTAGGCGTATGGCATGTTATTCCCTCTTATCAATATCTGGTGGGTATGTACCGTTGAGCTTGAAGTTTAGAATGGCTTGAAACCAAGGTTCTTTTGGACTTCCTTCTTCATCTGTAATTTGGTGTACATAGGCTGGTTCTAACCGCAGTTCGATGCATAAAGGCATTGCTACCATGTTGTCGGGCATATTAATCCAAGATGCAAGTTTTGCAAGAGCATCTGTAAATTGATTCTCTTCACGAGGTAGCTGTAGATAAGTGACTTGATCGAATAATTGGGCAACTTGATCTATCCTAGCCTGACAGGGTGCTAGACATTCACTTCGAATTTTCCAAGATCCCGTAATTTGGTTAATGATCAAGGATGAATCTCCGTGGACTCGAAGATTATTGATGCCTAAACTTACTGCTGCTTGTAGACTAATGAGGTAAGCTTCGTATTCTGCTGCGTTATTTGTGATCACCTTGAAGTCGAGTTTGACAGAAAGTTGTGTATGCTCACCTTCAGGAGAAATGAGCAACACTCGTATTCCAAATCCTCTTAGATTTGATGCTCCATCAAAATAAAGATCCCAAGAGTCTACACTGGTCTGTAGTATGTCCTCATCTGGGAACGACCACATGTCTATTGCTTGGGTATCGTTGATGGGATTATCTGCGAAAAACTCAGCAACGGCGCGTCCCTTTATGACCTTCAGAGGTATGTATTTGATATCGAACTCCGAGAGCATTAAGGTCCACCTTGCCAGACGTCCGTTGAGAACGGGTTTCTCGAAGAGGTATTTGACGGGATCCATTTTGGAATACACTTTGACAGAGTAGCTAAGCATGTAGTGGCGTAGCTTCTTTGTTGCCCACACAAGAGCGAGGCATGTCTTTTCGAGATGTGTGTACTTACACTCGTATTCCAAGAACTTCTTACTAAGGTAGTAGATAGCTCTTTCTTCTTTCCCAATAGTTTGTGCGAGCATAGCCCCCATGGCTGTTTCAGTTACCATGAGATATAAACCAAGAGGTTGATCTCATTGAGGAGGCATTAGCACTGGTGGCTTAGCCAGTATCTCCTTAATCCTGTCAAACGCCTTTTGATAGTCGTCGTCTCATATGGTATGATCTGTTTTCTTGAGCTTTTTGAAAATGGGTTCACAGATCATAGTAAGTTTTGATATGAATTGGCTTATATACCGTACTTTACCTATAAATCCTCTAACCTCCTTCTCTGTTTGGGGTTGCAGCATTTCGATTAGAGCTTTGATCTTAGATGGGTCAATTTCTATTCCTCTTTGACTGACGACATATCCTTGGAGCTTGCCTGACGTTACCCAGAATGCACACTTTTGAGGATTGAGCCTCATATTGTACTTTCGCAGTCTTAGGAAGAACTTGTGAAGGTTATCAATATGACCCTTCCTATCCTTGGATTTGACAATCATGTCATCTACGTACACTTCTACTTCTTTATGCATCATGTCATGTAGCAAAGTGGTCGCAGTGCGTTGATACATAACTCCAGCATTGATTAGCCCGAATGGCATAACAGTATAGCAATATATGCCCCCATTGAGTAACGAAGGCTGTCTTATGGATGTCTTCTATGGCCATTTTGATCTGATTATACCCTGCATACCCGTCCATGAAGGATAACAACGCGTGATCCGCTGTATTATCCACCAATATATCAATGTGTGGTAGAGGGAAGTCGTCTTTGGGACTTTCTTTATTTAAATCTCTGAAATCAACACAAACTCGGATTCGCCCGTCCTTTTTGGGTAGGGGGACTTTGTTAGCCACCCAGTCTGAATATTCGAAAACTTTGATGAACCCGGCTTTGAATTGTTTATCGACTTTTTCTTTGATTTTTAAAGCCCATTCGGTCCTCATTCGACGAAGCTTCTGTTTTACGGGTTTGAAACCTGGTTTTATTGGAATTCTGTGTTCTGCAATAACCTTGTCGATTCCTGGCATGTCTTTGTAGGACCAAGCGAAAACGTCCTTGAACTCGTGTAGGAGATCTATGAGATTGGCCCTTTCAGTTGGGTTTAAGGCCGTCCCTATCCTAAGTTTCTAGGGTTCTAGTTCGGTTCCTACATTGATGGGTTCGGTGTTTTCTATAACTGGTGCCCCTTCCCCCTCTTATAATATTTCTTTAACTATGTAGGGAGGTAGTTCGACTGAGTCTGGGTCAGGATCATCCTCATTATCATCATAAATAGAATTGCATTCAGAATAACACAAAGAGTAAGCAGAATCTAATTTATCCATATTGAATTTTAAAAAGAGTTGAAACAAAGAAGCCATTTGTTCAGTAGTCAGTCGCGGTAGAGGGACAACTGCTGGGACATTTCCCAAGCTACTGTTACTACTTGATGCTACGCTAGGAGAAACAAGGGGATGGGGAGTGACAATAGAAGGAGACTCTCTAACGACTTCTCTAGACTCAGACTCTTACTCATATTCTTTGTCTTCAGGTTCTCCTTTGAACATCTCTCCTTCTCCAGTGGTGAGCTTGAAGAGTCTTCCTTTACTATTTGTCCAGTTGATCGACCTTCTCCATCCTTTTTACTGGTTTGAGTTGGTGTCAGTGATCAATGTTGTAGGGTTGAAATGGTCATCCCGAAGTAACATGGTAATGATCTCATCCGTAAGACTTTCGGCACTTTTGATCAATGGAAGATCCTGGAGGTAGACATCTTCATCGTCATCTGCCCATATTCCATTGACCTCCTCCTCGATTGGAGAGATAAGGTGTGAACAATCCAAGGTGGATTCTTCATTTGTGATCATCAGAACTCCAAGAGTATTCTGAGTATTGTTAGGCTTACCTCCAGGAGGTATGGGTAAACGACCATCTTCGATCATATCTTGAAGGACATGTTTCAGTTTGAATCATTTCTCTATATCGTGTCCCTTGCCTCTATGATACTCGCAGTATGCATTCTCGTCTCATAATTTAGACTTCTTTTCTGGGTCAGGTGTAGGTCCTATGGGTTAGAGCTTACCCTGTTTCATCAATCTTTTCAGAGCATTGGAGTATGAATCACCAATGTTTGTGAACTTCCTCTGTGGGTTATTCTTCTTGGATGATTTGATAAGGTTAACCTCATCAGTCTTGCTAGTAGAGCCATAATAACGACTCGTCGAACCTTGATATACACGACCTACCGTTTTGGACAAGAGTCCCTTACGGATGTCATCTTCAATTCTCGTCCCTAGCACTGTCAAATCTTTGAAGAACTTTATGTTCTGGTACCTCAGGTGGTTTGCATAAATAGGTCTCAAGTTATCTACGAACTTTTCCACAAGAGTAGCTTCATCCGGACGTTCAACAAGTTGTGTGCTAGTCTTCCTCCACCTACTTAGGAAGTCGGTGAAGCCTTCTTTTCGTTTGGGTAAGAACCTCTAGAGTGCACATGTTGACTTGGATCTCAGCATTATCTGCGTATTGCTTAGTGAATTCGATCGCGGCATCATCGCAGGGGGCAATATTCTTGTGTTCCAAAGAGTAAAACCATTACTTAGGAATGGTGTCGAGAGATGAAGGAAAGATCCTTAGGAACATCTCGGGTTTGATGCCTTTGATAGACATATAATCTTTGAAAGCACGAATGTGGTTCAAAGGATTTTCATGCCCCTTGAACTTTGGGATTTCAGTCATGTTGAAGTTGGTTGGCAATTGAGTATTTACGGCCTCATACTTGCGGTTATTGTCCTTGTAGATATCATCTCCCTTAAGGTACATTAGTTGTTCCTCCAAGTATTGGAGTCGCTTTTCAGCTTCAGTAGGACCTAGTGGAGGGTTGGTTTCTTATTGTCCAACAAAGGGTGGAATGTCATCATGCACGCTTGCATTAGGAACATCATTCTCTGCAGGAGAAAGCCTAGTTTCTACAGCAACAATTCGGCCTTCAATAGCGTTGAGGCGAGCATAAGCTTGGTCTTGGCTTGTTTGGAGACGGGCGAGCGCATCTAGGATTAGATCATTACCATTTTGGGGTTGTCCATTAACACTTGCGTGACTAGTTCCAGGCATCTTGGAAACTGGATAAGAGATCGACGGCGAATCAAAATACGATCGACCATTTTAGCACACTTACTCGAAAAGGACTCAACTTGTGAAGTGGGAGTGTGCCACTGTGTTAAGTGAGGTTTGAAAATGACAAAGTTTTGAAATGTTTATCCTAATCAATTGTAGTGTAGTTGTAGGAGTGTTGACTCGAAGTGGGTTTTGAAATGGGTCTAGAGGCCCGAATTTTGACTGGACATTTGGACAGAGTTTCGACTCATTTTGCGCTATTTTAGGACATCTTTGAAAATGTTTACATTTTGAAAAAGGATTTTTATTTTACAAAATTTCGTCATGGTTTTATTTACAAAAATGGTGATCATATATGATATAAGCATTCATACAAGCATTATAACGGTATGCTGAGTGCATTTATAAGGGTTTTGGCTTAAAAGGTGGGTTGCCATACCAAACAGTCAAACCCTGGTCTGTGGAGAGGTTCGTGCCAAACATGAGTAAGGTCGGTTCCTAGTCCATTTCCTCGAGTAGTGAAAGGCCTTGATACAAACAGGAGTATGTACCATGGTATGGTTGACATCAATAGTTATCTATCCTTAGGCCTAGATAAGAATTTGGACCATCCAGACGGGACGATTGGTCGAATGGGTTGGGTTGGGCCTAGAAAGGCCGAATAAAACGACTTAAGAAGGTCGAGTAATGAAAACCGACAACTGTCTCATATAAACTATTCCCTAACCTTGTTCAACTTTCACCCTTGGCAATACGTAAGTATATTTTCCCCAGTGGAGTCGCCAAACTGTGGACACGAGGGCCACGAGGGGCGCTTGGGAACAAGCTTTTGCATTTGTGGAGTCGCCACCAATTTTTATGGGAAATTGGAACCGTTTGAATACCTCGTGTCATGTCAAGACACAAAGTAGCGACATGAACATTAAGAACTCGCTACCCTTAGCATTCTATGTTTAGAATGACTCTCGCGGATGCCAATGAACACGGATGTTCACAGAGATCTGGAGTAAGGGGTGAGGGTATGTATTAGGAAGTCCTTTTACTGAACACCTAATCTCGCCCGCCTCGATAGCGGCCTCTACTAATGATTAGGGAAATCGTTCGTATTC